>NC_142129.1:79289341-79914341 GCF_024610735.1 Ursus americanus
TTTATTCCATAATGACTTTATTTTAATTGTTCCTTTTGTTGTATTCTCAACCTCAGGAGAGTCAAACTACTTTAATTATCCCTATTACTAGAAATCTGGAATGAGAGGATTCTATTTAACAATTGCAGTCAAAATTTTTGATGGCCAAATACTTAAAATATAAATTACACACTTTAGTAAAATGTTGAAATAAAAAGTTACTTTTTCTACTTGGGAGTACTACTCATTTCAGTATCGTAGATATATGAATAATGAAGCCAGCATATTAAAAAATGGAATAGATGAAGTTACTAACAATTTTACCATAAACCTTATCATTAGTCATTGACTAAAATTAAAATTCAAAGTCTGGTGCAGCACATGTCATAATATTACTCAAAATCTGTTGAATAAATGGCCTGCTTTACTGATTTTCCAAATTACTCTTAGCAGCTTTTATTTTCTAAACAAAATCTTAGGTGGAGCAACAATGATGAATAAAATAAGACATAAAAAAAGAGAGACTGACTTTCTGAAACAGCAGTAGGAAGATGAGAGTCCACCAGGCTAAATTCTCTATCATTGTTTGCAGCTGTTCGTGACCCTACCAGGGACCCCCTGTGTCTCCAAGGAATGCAGATCCAAAACTTGTCATCTTCAGTAATGTCTAATGTCTTAGGTGAAACTAACTCTCCTGCAAATGATAATTAAATACAGACCAATTGGATTAAAAAAAATTATTGAAAGTGTTGGAAACTGATACAAAGCAGGCAGAAACTTGAGGGAAGTTGATGCTTGAAGAAGAGAATTTCACTGGGTGAATTCTATGCTTATATATTGTTATTGTTGTTGTGTTGTTGTTCTGTTTTTCTTGAGCCTCACCGAGTCCACAATGTTCAGGAAAACATTAGAGATCAAACAGAAACCTGTGGTGTTATTGTGTTGAGGTGTAGTGTAAGAGGAACAGACTTTGGGGTTACCAGACATCTGAAAGTTGAGATGAATTCAGGAAAGTAGGGAGCCACAAACATGGAAATCTGTAAATTTTCATATAACTCCCTCATATCCTTGGCTGAACTTTTAACTGCATGGGCAAGAAAGACTATAAGAAATCGTGCAGGGAACAAAAGCTATAAAGCAGAAAATGTTAAGTGGGACTTCGAGTGCTGGTCACTATAAGGGAGTTAGAATTTGAAATTTGCAATGTACTAGAGTAGAAGGGTTTCTCCTAAAACCTAAGAGGGCCCACACCATCACATAATTTTATGTCTTAGAACTTAGAATTTTCCTTAAGATTAACGGCAAAACTTAAACCAATCCTTTCTAACAAAATGTAAAACCAAGGCATCAGTCAGTAATTTAACTCCATGCCAAAAGATTAATTACCACTTTTCAGAGGAATATAACAGTATCCAATGTCTGTACAATGTTATCACCCACGGTGTTCAGTATACAATAAAAAAGATTATTAAATGTGCAAGGAAACAGAAAAACAAGTGATCCACAATTAAGAAAGAAGGCAGTCAGTAAATCCAGACCATGAGATCACCCAGATATTAGAATTATCAGACTTGGACTTTTAAACAGCTAATTGATATGTTCAGTGACTAGCTTAAAGAAAATAATTATTATAAGTGAACCAGAGAGGAATCTCAGAGGATAAATTGGAACTGTCTTAAGACTCAAGTTGGAAATTGTAGAACTAAAAATTACAGTATCTGAAATTTAAAAATCCATTGTGTGGTCTTAGTATTATGTTGGAAAGAACAGAAGGGAAAGGAAATAAACCTGAGGAGAAAATCAATAGCAACTGTCTAATATGAAGAAGCGGGTGGGGGGAGGAATTTGAAAGTGAAATGAACAGAGAAACTGTGATCTGTGAGACAATATAATTTTTTTTCAAATAATTTTCTTTCCCAGTCTCTTTACATACTCTTTTTTGAACTTCAAGTACAAGTACATTAGACAAATTGATAGGTTTGTTAGACTGGATTAAGAAGTGAGACCTAATATTCAAAAAAGAAACAAACAAAAACAAGACTCTACTATATTTTGTCTACAAAAGATGTACTTGAAATATAAAGAACAGGGCATGAATGTAAAATGATAGAAGGGTTCATTCTTTACAAAGATAAAGCAAAATTTGACAGAGCTAAAGGTAGAAATTGACTAATCCAAAATCATATTTAGAGCTTTTAGCATCCATCTTTAAGTAAGTGTTTGTACCTAACTGTTAATGTAATGCACCTAACTAAAGTAAATGTAAATGTACCTAACTAAAGTATTTTAAAAATACTATCAATCACTTTGACCATACCCCTATGTTGTAGAATAAACATTCTTTTAACTGCACCATAAAATGTTTAGATAAATTTGAAAAGATTTAAGTCTCATAAAGTATTTTCTTCTGCCACAGTAAAATTTAATCAGTCACAATAGGATAAATACAGAATCACATAAGTGATTTTTAAAATAATAAATCTCTCGATTCAAATATGAAAGAAGAGTTTTCAATTTAAATTATTTGAGGAATGGGATTAATGATTTTAAAAACTGGATATATATTCAGGATTTCTATTTTATGAGGAAATAAAATATAGAATTCCCTTAAACGATGCTTTGTCACTCTGCTTTTTAAATAATTTGAGTGAAATATTTTCTTTAGATAAAGTAATTGGTTTTTTGAAAATTCAAAATGTAGTAAATAGTTTTGAGTTCCCATTCGACCACCTGATTTCATGGATTGAGCTGCTGAACCAAGTTACACATTTAGTTTACTTTTGTTATTTTATATGGTAAGATAGTCAAGTTTGGGGACCATTCTCTTCTGATCGTTAGGAGTTAGTTTTGTGGCTTAAAGGTGTTCAATAAATATTTGTTGCATAGATGCATATTTTTTGGTTCAGAAAATGATAAATATCGGGGAGCCTGGTGGCTCAGTCATTAAGCGTCTGCCTTCAGCTCAGGTCATGATCACAGCACCCACATCGCACTGGGCTCCCTGCTCAGCAGGAAGCCTGCTTCTCCTCTCCCACTCCCCCTGTCTATGTTCCCTCTCTCTGCTGTGTCTCTGTCTGTCAAATAAATAAATAAAATCTTTAAAAAAAAAAAAGAAAGAAAATGATAAATATTTATCAAAAGAAAATGAAACTGTAAACAGGAAGAAATTTAGAACTAATATAAGATGTAAAGTATAAGAGAACTACATTAGCTAGAACAGAGAAGCTTTTGACATACAACCTTATAATAAGTGAAATCTCAGCTTTGCTGAGATTTTTCATCCTATTTGAAATCCCAGTCTACAACATTTTGGATGTATTAGAAAAAAGTTTATGATAAAAATGAGAATATTTGTTTTATTTATATCTTAGAATTCAAATTTATAATATGAAGTCACTTTTGGACAGTATGAGTTATATTTTTTAGCAGTCACATCTTGTTTTTCTTTGTACAGTGAGACTCCGAGAATAATCCTTTGTCTTTCCTGAATTGGATGAGATTTGAAGACCTTAGGACAAATGGCTGCACAAGAAAGTAATTCTCTTTACTTTATAAATAGAAAAAAAGAATTATAAGCCCTTAGGACTTAAAAATTCTCCAACACAATCTATTATTCGTTCTTCTTTCTTTACCTCTTTTCCACCAAGTGTCTGGCTTAAATGTACTTAGTCACTATGTAGGCCAATGTTATTACTCTTAAATTATACACCAGGAAAATTCTATTTAAAACCTTTATCTCTTACCACTTTGTCTTCACATCACCAACTCTTTTGTGTTTTCACCCATCTGCATCCCACTGTGATGAGGTGGGGAGAAAAAAGCAGAGTTATTAGTATGGGAACAGAATCAGAAAAAAACAAAGCAATTTATCAAGAGTATATACGTTATCACTGATAATGGAAATAAAGCCTAGATATCAATCCTTATATTCTTAAGGTCTTCTGCTGAAAGTTGAAAATTACATGTGAAACAAAAGGAGTCTTAGGGATGTTAAATAAATTGGTTAGTCTAACAAAGCCTATAGCATATATTTAATATGGATGTCTTAATTTTGGGCTAGAAATATGTTTAGACCCAAGTAAATAAAATCCATTCAAATTAGAATTACATAGCATGACTTTTAATTAACTCAAATTATTTTGACTATCCCTGGACTTATCATTTTGTTATTTCATGGAAATAGCATTAAATGGGAATATAGAAATCTAGGTTATAGCCAACTAAAACACCATTTGACCTTGGAGAAGTAATTTCAGTTTCCTGAGATTCAATTTCTTTATTTGTAAAATAAAACTTTAAAACATTTTTAGATATAGAATTCTGAACCCTTAACTCTCTAGATAGCAGCTAAGTGATTTGGATTGGGAATATAAGCTTGTGTTTTCAGTCTATACCTAAGGAAAGAAAGCAAAAGAATATTATTGTATGTTTGGTATGTAAATAGACAAGCAGAGCCCAAGTTCATTTTTGTTGTTGTCATTTCCCTTATTGTTCTGTTATGTTATTTTGTACCTAAAACAAAACAAACTGTTATTTTTCTGGATCCATCTAAAAGAGAGACTCAAATCATTATAAATAAGAAAAAAAGTTGAAACTACATCACTGCGGATGAGATCTGCAAATTCAAGGGAATCTTACTGAAATTTTTAGTGGGAAATTTTAGTTACTTATATGTCTATAATAGTTGCTGAATGTTGGCTCTTTTCTAACTAGGACCATCTTTATTCCCTATTAATTATCTAGATTTTTCAGGAGAGCAAGGCGATTTGTAAAGGGCTGTGGAAATACAGAACAATGATAGCTCTTAACCCAAAACCAAGAGCGCAATGTGGGGTTGTACCAACTACTGAATATTTTTAGTCTATTCTAATTATACATTCAGGGACTGGGTAATAACCACTAGGTGGGTTCTATCATCCCCTTTTTGCTATCAGTGAGCCTAGTTCTGTAACGGCTTTTCTTTCTGTCATCCCTGGCTTACGGTCATCAGTGAACCCATACTTTGGTAAAGGTGCATCACCTATCCCCTTCACAGTGGGTTTTCTCTACTCTAGCATGGTCACCTCTCTGACTCTAGCAGGTATCTCAGCTTCAGCAGTGTTGACATTTTGGACAGATAAGTGTGTATGTTTGTGTAGAAGCTGCTGTGTGCATTGTAGGATGTCTAGCATCATCCCTGACCTCTACCCAGTTGATACTGCTAGCACCTCTGTAGTTGTGACAACCAAAAATGTCTCCAGACATTGTCAGTCCCGGGGAAGAAGGCAGTGGCAAACTTAATTAAGAACTACTATGCTATGGCAATTCTGGAATTGCAAGCTGACATAGCATGGGCCATATCTTTATGCTTACTTCTACAAATATCCAGTCTCAAGTTTGCACTCTACTAACAAATGCTGGGGGCATGTGGGAGGAACTTGATCCTGAAGGAGCTGGAATGAATACAGAAGATTCTAATTTTAAGTTGGACTAGATTTATTGATCTGGGCATCCTTATCGGTTGTGATTCAGAGTGCCAACATATAGAATTGGCACTGATTTAAATGGTTTGCCTACTTGGTTGACTAAAAGCAGAATCTAATGGGCGACTATTCCAAATACAGCTCAAATGCTGAACTCATGAGGCTCAGAGCAAGAGAAAGCTCTCCAAGGGATCCAGTCTGAAGGTTAAGTAGCTTTATTGCTGGGTGCTTATGAACTACTGTATTCAAATGGATTTAAACCATGTAAGACTTTTGTGCAGTGCACCTGGTCATCCCCTTTATATGGAACAAGAAGTGACTTCAGATTAAGAGATACATGAAATCATGAGCAGGGACAGTGGCTGGCCTGGCTGACCAGGAGCCTGGAAGGAGAAAGAATAATGTCAGAGACAAGAAATTCTGGGATAGAGAATTGTGAATGTGAATGTACATATAGAAGTGGAAACGAAGCATGAAGATCTGTGTATCATACACTCATACCCACCAGAGGGTATCCACCAGAGAAGAGGTACTAAACAACTCAGCAGACAAAATGATTTGTCCATTTGTAGTTAGTCATGCCTTTCAATTGACCACTCTAATGTTGGCACAATGGGCACCTGAGTGTGAAGTGCGCTTTGAGGTGGAGGTGAAACTTATGCATGGCCCCAGAATACAGTCTTCCAGAAACAGAGACTAATGTTGAGTTCCTTATTTAGTACAATCCCTAAGGATTGTATAGCAAGACAGTGAGTGGCAAGTTAACCACACTGGACCTCTTCTACCCTGGTAGGGACAACCAGAAACTCACTCTGACAGGAAGAAATAGCTACTCTGGTATGTTTTTGTCTGTTGTCTACAGGCTTTACTTGCATGAGGTCCCACATGAATATGACATCAGAGAAGGAAACACATTTTAGAGCAAAGAAGATTCCAGAGTGGGACCATGAACAAGGATTCTATCATATACCACACCATCCAAAAGCTGCTGGCCTGACAGAACAGCCTGTTAAAGTCATAGTTAAAGTGCTAGTTTGAAGATGACACATTATGAAAATGGGGCACTGCAATAAAGAAGTATACACTTTAAATTAAAGACCTTTACATGGCACTCTACTCCCAATAGGAAGAATAGATGAATCCAACAAGAGTGAAACGATAGTAGCAGGAATAGCCCCACTTACCATTACTTTCAGTGTAACACACTTGGGAATTTGTGCTCTCTGTGCTTGCAGTTCTGCCCATCGTAGATTTAGAATTCGCACTTCCCAAAGGGAGTGAGGGAAGTTTTCACCTAAGGACACAACAAGAATCCCATTGAATTATTTAAGAAATTATAATATTAATAATAACAATGTACATTCAAAACATATTTCTCAAGCACCCTATTATATGCCAGGCACTGCCTCAGTTTTGACACTTCTTGGACAGCTATGTCCAATGACAGATCAATGCTGGGGTGTAAAGGACCAACTGTCTCAGTCCAGCTTGGGACATATCCAAAGGAACATTCAACTCCATTTTGATTCACTGAATGAGATTCCAAAGTAATGTGTTGAATGGACTTCAGATATCGAAATCAACAATTGAACATAGATGTATATTGCCTTTTAGCTCCAAATCCACATTTCAATACCTGTTCTGCAAAAATGTAGATGAGCCCATTGAAGATTTTACTTTTACCAGCAGGATTGATGTTAAGCTTTGTCAATAAAAGGGTTGGAAAGATATTGCACGTGGGAGTTTCCCATTGTGCTATTTTAGAAGACTTGTACAGTGCAAGGTTCTCTAGTACCTGGTTTCTACAGTGTTGGCAGTTTCTCCAGCATCTGATTCTGACAGTGCAGGCAGCTTCCCAAGTGCCCACCTTCCGCAGTGGGGGTTGTGTATTAACCATGCCTTTTATTTTCTATACTGATGCTTTGACACAGTGGGGCATTGCAGACACTGGAAAGATTGCCCCTCCAGGGTTAGCTAATTTCTATGGAAAGCAAACAATCAGTCTTCAAGAGCTTCTTTCATATGCATAGTGACCAATCCAGAGCTCATATCCTTAAGGATTTCCTCTACCAGGCTCTCACACTCTCCACCTGCCCTAATCACACCTGGGCCAGGTACCAGACTACTCCGGACAGTCCTTGTGTCTCAAAGTCTATTGAAATTATTTAAACTAGCCAATCATAAGCCTGCTTACCCTGCCTTGCCTTTTCCTTCCCTTGGAAACAATAAAGGTTCTTGCCACATTTTCTTCTCACTCTCTCTTCCTCTTAACTGACAATGGTGCTTCCCCCCATGACATGTCCCCTCCTCTTGGATGTCTGAGTTTAACAAACTATTTTTTCCAATGGTCATCATCTCCTGATCCACTGGCCTCACAATACCTGAATAATAAAACCTACATTTTAAAATAAGTAGCTTCTCCAGCACTAGACTTCTGCAGGGCAGTCATCAGTAGCGCTCAGGGATCAGAAGTTCCCCAGCACACCCCATGGGTGGTTTCACAGTACAGTGCATCTGGTGACACCAACTCCCCAAGAATAGCTTTCCCCAGATAATCACCAAAAGAGTGATTGTTGGCAAGTTTTGAAGGACAGATTTCGTCCAAGTTCCACCACAACAACTACCCTTTCACTGAGCCAGGATTATTTTTTCTCCCACAAAGTCTGGATCTCAGGCCTGTCTGCTGGGGGATACTCTTCTGTGGATATCTTTTCTCAGCCCTCGGGTGCTGACGATTCCTTATATGTACCATTTCCAAATTTGTTAGAGTTCCCTGTAATTCTTACTAGCCAACCTGATGTTACTCCAACCCCCTATTATATTTAATAATTCTTTATATTAAATTCTTCCTGCTCAAATTCCTATGTGGTTTTATCTCTTGATTGGATTCAGATTTATACATTGTTAAAATATATACAATTATGAAGAGATGACTGAGTTTTTCCTGTGAGCAAACCCAATAGGAATTATACATCTTTTAGCATTGGTATTGGTATTAAGTGTTCAGCAAATGCTTAGAAAACACAGTCCCTTCCCTCATACTTAGCATACAGATTTGCCTTATAGTAGTTATTTAACCAGTTGTCACAAGAGTAATAATAATACTCTGTGTAAATGAAGAACCAAATCTTCGTTTTTTCCATAACTATTGCTATTTAATTTTATTAAAAATTATTCTGGACCAAAGAAAATTTTAAAATCTATGTGTCCATATAGAAAATCGAACTTGGGAAAGAAACACCATGAAATCCTTATGAACTGTATGAGGGTGTGGGATATCTGAATGAAAGCCATAGTGTTCCCAGTAATGCAAGACAAGCAATACTTTTTACTAAAGAAAAATCTAATTGTTCACGTTATCTTTGATATACTCTCTGGTTACGCTTAAACTTCAATGACCTGCTGCTTCCATCGATTAACTTGAGTTCTGCTTCCAAACAATTCATTCTACAAACAGATTAAGAGGTCATGCTATGTGCCAGGCACCCTGTGGAAGATAAATTTTAGTGGAGTCACGCTGATAAAGTCTAAATCAAAAGAGTAATAATGTAGACTTTCAATTTTATGGTATGGATATAAAGTTGTCTGACTTTTTCTATTAATGTTCTTCCAACAAGTGAACAATGGAGAAGCCCCAAGGTCTGTGAGCAATTTCTGTAGAAGAACTATCAGTTCTTAAATTTTCCTCTCTCTCCTTTTTCTGGAAGATTCACTATTGTGAATCTGTTTAGAATTAGTATCAAATTCTATAAAGAAGTTAGAAGATAAAAATCAAGGATCAAACTTTATGAGTTTTATTAATTTCCCACATTATTTCTGCTATTGACATTCTGTTTCCCCATAGCTAATTAGCAGTAAAATCCTTCACACAAAAAGGAAAATAAAGGAGTTTATGTAAGCCAAATTTATCAGAATCTGGAAAAACAGGTGTTTGATGACCTCAAGATTGTTTCTCCATGTGTGAAACACCAAACTGTTAAATGCTTTTGTTCAACACAAGGTTTTTCCCCTCCTTACCACTACCCCTATAACTACAAGATTTCTTTGTCATAACTCAGAAGCATTCCACTTGGCCTTCATATATGATTTAAAAAAAAAAAAACTATAAAAGAAAAAAACCTAACAGATGGTAATGGGGAAATAAGTAGGCTTTGAAAATGAAATCCCTGAATTCTAATTCCAGATTTGCTTCTCATTTACTACACTACTGAATTTCAATTCCCTACATTGTGAAACAAGAAATACTATAAGGTCATATTATAAGAACATGAAAAGAACACCTTTAAAAGATATTTTCTTATAATGTAAGAGACCTTATACTTTTTTGATAATTCCAAATGCTTTTTTTGATAATTCCAAACACATGTTGTCTTACTCTGTTTGGGCTACTATAACAGAATACCATAGACTGGATGGCTTATAAGCAACAGATACTCATTTCTAAAAGTTCTGGG
This sequence comes from Ursus americanus, assembly GCF_024610735.1. Lineage (NCBI taxonomy): Eukaryota > Metazoa > Chordata > Mammalia > Carnivora > Ursidae > Ursus > Ursus americanus. Next base: position 79,299,237 of record NC_142129.1, read on the forward strand.
GTCTGGAAAGTCCAACATCAAGGCACCAGCACATTTGGTGTCAAGTAAGAGCCTGTTTCCTGGTTCACAGACACCTGTCTCCTCCCTGAGTTCTCACATGGTGGAATGAGAATGGGGAAGGTAGCTCTCTGGGGTCTCTTTTATAAGGGCACTAATCCCATTCATGAGGGCTCTGCTTTCATGACCTAATTATCACACAAAGGCCCTACCTCCAAATACTGCCACAGTGGGAGTTAGGATTTAACATATTAATTTGGGAGGATATAAACATTCAGTCTACAGCACATATGATAACTTCTTTCAACTACCTACATTTTAAGGTGTGGTTGTTGAGTATTTTTTACAGTAATATACTACATTCATTCTACTCAGCTTTAAAAAAATAAAACGAATAGAATATTTCAGATCACAGATTCCCATTTTTCTCTCCATTCTTTAATGTATTTTATTTGTTTAGAATTTATGGTGATTTTCAGTTTTCATGAATATTTGATTATAATATCAAATAATCATCAGGATTATGTTATGGTATTGTGGATAGCTCATAGTTACTAAAATCTCTCCCTTCTGATGAATTTTATTCCCATATACAAGGACCACCCACTGAGGTAATTAGCCAATTGTTTTCCAGCTCATTCCTTCTTCAAGACTTAAGTGAACATCTCAGTTTACTCTCTGAATCCTGGGAATACAGAGAAAAAGCAGGGATTCTTTAAGATGTTTACTAAGGAAGCAAAGGAGAACAAGTGAGGGAAAAAAGCAGTGTTTAGAGGTTTTATGGGGAAAGCAGAGAATTCCTATCACTTGATACATTTAAATCAGACTGGGCAAAACACTTGAGGAAAACCTGTTGTGGTCTCAAGGGAAGAGGAAAAGTGACTTAAGGTGGTCTTTCCCATTTCTTATTGATGTGATTAAACAACTTGATCTCTGGCCTTGTTACTGACTTCGCTGAAGAAGAAACCAAATGGTGGCAATTAGAATGTTGGCTTTACCACGTAGACACCTGCTCTAATAGCTAAGCTGAGAGCTGATGAATTTCAAATATGTTAGCAGCTGTCAGGTGGTAACAATTTCAAGTCATTTCTAACCTCAGTTGGGAGCAAACCAGGAGCATACGGGTAAAATTTAGCTTAAGAATCTATGGATACATCAAATTCCTATTACATAAAAATTTTGGTCATTTCTTCAGTTCCATTGTTTTAATTTAAAGACATTGGATCATTCCTAGTCTTTAACTTATGGATTATTTATAAAAGGACTCTGGGTTGCCATTTTATCAGTCGTATCATACAGTCTCCAAATGTCAGCACAACGAACATCCTTTTGAATTATAATTTAAAGTGCTTTATATCAACAAAAAAGCATAGCATTTAATGGGCCTTTTAACAATTCCCACGTGTTTACTCTTTTTGTGCATGCTTTAAACCTACAAATTTTATATTCTTAATTGCCAATTTGTATTGAGTCTTGTTCTGCATTTATCACTCCCCCTGTTTAAAGCCCCTCATTGGCTTCCCTGTGCTCTTAACATGATAAATCTCATCACAAGGGTTTAGCACAAGGCTGGCAATTGCCTCCATCCTTTTCTTTAACCTCATCCTCCATCACATTTCCCCTCCTTTTCTCTTTTCCAATCCCTCTGTTCTTCTTTCATGTTCTGAACCAGTCATGTGCCCTTCTACTGCAAGATCTTTAACCGTGCTGTTCCTTCTGCTAGAAAATTCCTCCCTCCCTTCTTTAACTTAGATTAATGTCTGCTCATGCTCCAGAGTTCAGTGCAAGATCACTCCCTCAAGAAAGTTCCCTGAGGTTTCTCCGTAGGTCAATGCCCTATTGTAAAGTTTCATAGTGCCTCTTTAATCCACTGCCATATTCACTTGGGCTATGGCAGATTAGTACCTTTCTGCCACACTAGAAACTACACTCCAGAAGGTTAGGGGACTGGCTATCCTTTGTTCACCATTATATCATTAGCAGCCAGAACAGTGCACAATATGTATTTGTTAAACTAATGAATTACAGGGAAGTATCTAATTGAACATTGTTACAGAAATCAAATGACTTTTAATCCCCATAGAAACTGGTCAGGTAAATCCAGATTACTCCAAAGTTTACTGGATAAACATTAAACAATACAGCATGAAAGGATCTAAGCTAAAATGCTGTACTTCTTTTTACACATGTTCCCCATTCAAAGAAAAGTCTAACAGAAGATAATCAAAGTACCTCTGTCAAAGTTTCTGCCAAAAATGAACCAATCTAGCAACAAATTTAATAGCCAATAGTAATTTTAGAATTTGTAGAATCACATGTTGATTCATGTTTTAGAATCAATGTTGATTTGAGTGGTTTTCAAAATGTAAACTTAAGTCTTATGGTGATGTTTGGGAGGCTCTCTAACCAACTAATTAGAATTTAAAATTTTAAAAGTGTTTTTTAACTTTCTAAAAGTTATAATGAGAGACAACATCCATAGCAAATGTATTTTGTATTAAGTTGTAACCCTGTAGAACCACTAACACATCAACGTGTTCTTCAGGGTTAACTCATTTTGTGCAGATCTTAAAGCATCTCCGGCTATTTCTGTGCATGCGCTTGAACTTCTTGTAAATATTCTCATTAATTAAGAAAGCACCGTGTTTCTCAATTTTTTTTTTAAAAATGCAGGTCTCTGAGCATATTCATTATCGCAAATAAGTATAAGTGAATATATTATTCAGGCAAATGTACCTGTATCAAGCCCCATCAGCAAGGTCCAGATGCATTTGCTCAGGAGTTGCACATGTCAGGATAAAAGTGCAAATGGCTAAATTACAAGGGAACAACATTTTATTATAGAGTGTTACCACTAGTCAATTTTGGGGTTTCTGTTTCTGATTTTATATTTATGATAAAGACACATGAATGATAACAGTGCTTCAACTTCAGTATTTCCTACCACCTACTCATCCACCAAGACTTAAAAGAAGATTATCCTGCAATTGCAAGGTAAAGTCTGGAAAAAAGTTATCTTTGCAACTACTAATCTGTGTCAATCAAGATGATCCATATATGGTACAATCAAACTAAAATAGAGCAATAACAGATATTATCTACAACTGTGTTTTCAAGCCCTTGGTTTCAATTTTTAACATCTTTAAGACAACCAAATTGTTCTCATTGACATACATTAAATAAGGAAAAGCTTTACATGTAATTGAGGTTTACCTATTATTTACTTTAAAATTATAGCCTTTAAAAAATGGTAACCTAAATATTACTAAAATGTGTACAAAGGGTTCCATAGTACACTCTTGCTTTTCAAATTTTACATGAGAAGATGCATATGCTCAAGACTGGATATTTTTAACAAAGGATATGGAATTCTACATTTACGGAGAATTAAAGAAGATTCACGGTGAAAGCAGAAGCTTCATTAATCCATGGTCTACATAATGAGTTAACCGGCCAGCATAGCTTAATACCTTGATTGCTTCTAGTTTATGTCAATTTATTTTATAATACACTAGAGTATGAGAAGCATAGATTATGAAGCTAAACTGCTTGGGTTCACAATTCCAGTTCAAGCATCTAATCCCTGCATAACCATAGGCAAGTAATCTAACCTCTCAGTGCCTTGATTTCCTCATCTGTAATTCAAATTGAATGAGATAAAAAAGAACCATAATGCATAAAAGGCTTAGAACAGCACTGGGCACTTAGTAATTGGTAAATAAAAGTCATCTTTTAACAGTTTTTTAAGAGGCTAAACTATGTAATAAGAAATAAAATTCTAATCCTAGGTTTTTAGAACTAATATGCCTCAGAAGATTTTCTTTTTTTTGCAACCATTGGTTGAACCCTACTTTTCTCAAAATGATTTTTGGATTTCAGAGATAACATTATCTCAAAGAGCAAAATGATTTTATATACCCTCCTCATCCTTATTTACATGAGCTCCAGATTTCATTCCCTGACTGGTTTATGACAGACAGTTAAATTGGTAGACACACTGACATATTCTAAAGCCTAATGTTCCACATCTGACTTCATTTGAAACAAACCTTTCACTGCAGATAAACAACAACCCCAAATAGTGGAAGACCAATGAATCTAGTGTAATTCCCAATTTGCGAAAGAAGTAAAAGAGGTTTAGAAAAATATAATGGCTTACCTAAAGTCACAAAGCTTGTGAGGGAAAACACACACAAAAATCTCCTGATTTCCACATCCTTGCCTTTGTCAGTATATGAAGTCACCTTTTAAAATGCTTGATTCATCTTTCTTTTTTAAATTAATTGATGATGTTTTTATTGAAGTATGATTAACATACAGTATTATATTAGTTTCAGGTATACAATATAATGATTAAGCAAGTGTATACATTTCTCAGTGCTCATGATGATAAGTGTACTCTTAATCTCCTATATCTATTTTACTCATCCCTCCACCCACCTCCCCTCTGGCAACCACCAGTTTGTTTTTTGCATTTAAGAGTCTGTTTTTTTGTTTGTCTTCTTTTTGTTTTGTTTTGTTTCTTAAATTTCACATATGAGTTAAATCATATGGTATTTGTCTTTCTCTGATTGATTTATTTTACTTAGCACTATACCCTCCAGTTTCATCCATCTTGTTGCAAATGGCAAGATTTCATTCCTTTTCATAGCTAAGTAATATTCCTCTGTGTGTGTGTGTGTGTGTGTGTGTGTGTGTGTGTGTGTGTGTATGCACTACTTCTGCTTTATCTGTCTATGAATGGGAATGTAAATTGCTTCCATATCTTGGCTCTTGTAAATAATGCTGCAATAAATAGGGGTGCATATATCTTTTTGAATTAATGTTTTGGGTTTTTTTGGGTAAATAGTAGTGGGATTACTGGATCATATGGTATTTCCATTTTTAATTTTTTGAGGAACCTCCATTATGTTTTCCACAGTAACTGCACCAATTTGCATTCCTGCCTTCAGTGCATGAGGGTTCCTTTTTCTCCATTTCTTGCCAGTGATTCTAATTTCTTGTATTTTTTATTTTAGCCTGTTGACAGGTGTAAAGTAATATCTCATTATGGTTTTAATTTGCATCTCCCTGATGATTAGTGATGTTGAGGACCTTTTCATATGTCTGTTAGCCATCTGTATGTCTTCTTTGGTGAAAAGTCTGTTCATGTTTTTTGCCCATTTTTAAATTGGATTATTTGTTATCTCTGTGTTGAGTTGTATAACTTCTTTATATATTTTGGATATTAACCCCTCATCAGATATATAATACATACATACATACATACATACATACATACATACATAGACAAACAAATGGAGGAGGAGAAATGACAACTTACATCACAGGAATACAAAGGCTTATAAGAGAATATTATGAAAAATTATATGTGAACAAATTGGAAAACCTAGAAGAACTGGATAAATTCCTGGAAATATATAACCTTCTAAAACTGAGTTAGGAAGAAATAAAAAATTTGAACAGACCAATTACTAGCAATGAAATTGAATCAGTAGTTTTAAAACTCCCAACAAACAGAAGTCAGGGACCATACAACATCATAGGTGAATTCTACCAAACATTTAAAGAGGAGTTAATACCTATTCTTCTCAAATTATTCTAAAAAATAGAAGAAGAAGTAAAGCTTCCTAATTTATACTATGAAGCTAGCAATACCTTGATACCAAAACTAGATAAAACCACTGCAAGCAAACAAACTACAGGCCAATATCTCTGATGAACACAAATGCAAAAATCCTCAACAAAATATTAGCAAACCAAATCTAACAACACGTTAAAAAACCACTTACCACAATCAAGTGGGATTTATTCCAGGGATGAAAGAGAGATTCAAGAAAAAGGATAAGAATCATATGATCATCTCAGTAAATGCAGAGGAAGCATTGGACAAAGTATAACAGCTATTCGTGATAAATCCTCTCAACAAAGCAGGCTTAGAGGGAATGGACCTCAAAATAATAAAGGCCATATATGAAAAACCCACAGCTAACGTCATACTCAATGGTGAAAAGCTGAGAGCTTCTCCTATAAGATTAGGAACAAGATAAAGATCTTAATCTCTCATCACTTTTTTCGAACATAGTACCTGGAAGTCCAAGCCACAACAATCAAATAAGAGGGAATAAAAGACATCCAGATTGGTTAGAAAGAAGTAAAACTTTCACTCTTTGCAGATGACATGATACTACATGTAGAAAACCCTAAATACTTCACCAAAAAAATACTATAACTGATAAATAAATTCAGTAAAGTCACAATATACAAAATTAATATATAGAAGTCTGTTGCATTTCTGTCACTAATAATGAAGTAGGAGAAAAAGAAATTAAGAAAATAATCCCATTGACAATTGAACCACAAATGATAAAATGCCTAGGAATTAATTTAACCAAGGAGGTGAAAGATCTGTACTTTAAAAACTATAAAATGCTGATTAAAGAAATTGAAGATGACACAAACATATGGAAAGATATTCCATGCTCACAGGTTGGAATAAGCAATATTATTACAATTTCCATACTACCCAAATCAATCTACAGATTCAATGCAATCCCTAGCAAAATATCAACAGCATTTTTCACAGAACAAGAACAAATAATCCTAAAATTTGTATGGAAACACAGAAGACCCTGAATAGCCAAAGCAATTTTGAGAAATGAGAGCAAAACTGGAGATAACACAATCCCAGATTTCAAGTTATATTACAAAGCTGTAGTAATCGAGACAGTGTGGTACTGACACAAAAATGGACACATAAATTAGTGAAATAGAAGAGAGAGTCCAGAAATAAACACATGTTAATATGGTCAATTAATCTATGGCAAAGGAAGCAAGAATATTTAACAGGGAAAAGACAGTCTCTTCAGCAAATGGTGTTGGAAAAACTGGACAGCCAGATGCAAAAGAATGAAACTGGACTTTTTGTAACCACCATACACAAAAATAAATTCAAAATGGATGAAGGACCAAAATGTGAGACCTGAAACCATAAAACTCCTAGAAGAAAACATAGGCAATAACTCCTTTTTTTTTAATACAGATTTTTTTTTTAGATTTATTTATTTATTTGAGGGAAAGAGAGTGGTGTGGAAGGGCAAAGGGAGAGGGAGAGAGTCTTAAGCAGACTCCGTGCTGTGTGCAAAGCTCAATTTGACAACCCTGAGATCCTGACCTGAGCTGAAACCAAAGGTCTGACACTTAACCTACTGCACCACCCAGGTGCCCCAGGCAATAATTCCTTGGACATGAGTTGCAGAAACATTTTCCTATATCTGTCTCCTCAGGCAAGGGAAACAAACGAAAAATCAAATTATTGGGACTACACCAAAATCAAAAGCTTTTACACGGCAAAAGAAACCACCAAAAAAATCCAAAATGGCAACCTACTAAATGGGAAAAGATATTTACAAATGATATATCCGATAGGAGTTAATATCAACACATCTTTTAATGTGACTATAAAGTTGTAGATTTCTAGAAGGCTATTTGTGAAAATGACATGATTTTGGAAGTCTTAGCAAAATGTGTTTGACACCGGTGATGTTTAAAAAAAAAAAAAGCTGTATTTATCATATCCCAATTTTTCAGTTTTGACCTGTATCGGTAACCATATTATGGGGAGAGAAACACAGTTGATTGTTTCTATTGTATTTTTCTGTAGAACACGATATGTGTGTGACAGTAGATTTGGTAACTACTAGCTATGGTCCCAGGGAATACTGTTTTAGAGCAGTTACTGCACATATTCTTCAATAGTTTTGTCCAAACAGTGATTTCAAAGCTTCATGTGCATTTTCTAAGGGCCTGTAAAATTTCTCCTATTATTTGAAATGTCATATCAACAGCTATTCCTTTTGAATGTGTAACACTGTCAGCCACATGATTATGAAGATAATCATACTGACCAATCAAGTTGGTCAATTAACTTTCTAATCTATCAATTCAACTTTTGCATTATGTTTCTCTCACAGGGCAGTTAGTACTCCAGGATTTCATTAAACAGTCCAAAATTTGTTGGCTTATTACATTTTAAAGACAGTATGGTATTTATTTTTTGGTTTCCTATTGAAAACCACTAAATGGTTTCCCGAGACTGTCAGCAATGTGATTTTCAGCCGTATGTTGCATTTTGCTACCAGATTCCATTGAAAAGGAAGTATCTCAATTCTCTTTATTTTCATTTTCTACTTTGGATTTATAGTAAACAACTCTTTTTTCCCCTAAGACTTATATAGCATTTTAATTTGCTTTCACTATTGTCTTCTTTGGAAATTTATGACTCATACCACATTCTGACCAATTATTTCCTAGAAGTCATTTTTATTTTTAGTTTTTAAATTTTATTTATTTATTTTTAATTATTTGAGAGAGAGAGTGCGCACAAGTGACAGGGAGAGGCAAAGGGAGAGGGAGAAGCAAACTCCCCGCTGAGCAGGGAGCCCAACATGAGGCTCCATCCTAGGACCCTGGGATCATGACCTAAGCCTATGACAGACGCTTAACTGACTGAGCCACCTATGCACCCCTGGAAGCCATTTTTACATGGTTTGAGCCAAAATAATAGGTTTTACAAAAATCCCTGTTATATCCAACTTGTTTTCTCATCTCTAGCCCTTTTTTTTAAATCTCTGATTTTTTATTAATAAGGCAACTTGAGGCACATAGATAAATTATTCTAACAGAATGTGTTCTTATCGTATACTTTAATTCTAATGCATTTTTGAAATACCAGTTATTTTTTAAGTTAGCACTTTACCTTATAGACGTTTTATATATGTATTTACTCACACACATCTAATTTTAAGGTATTAAAATTTCTATTGTTTTTCAATAAAATGATACATATTAATACTTGTAGGAATATGAAATATAGATGACAATAAATTGTTCAAAAGTTAAAAAAGACAGGTTATTTGCAACAAATTACACAACAGAAAAACACTATATTAAGTAAGACTAATTTATTGTGCACATACTACATATAGAATTAAACATATTACTGGAAAAAAAGACTCTACACTTAACTGTGTGCACAATCTAATAGGAAACATCTATTATCCAATATTTAATCAGCAGACTACAAGAAGTAAATATTATAACAAATATTTTAATTAAAACTGGTACAAATAAATAATAAGCATAATGTAAGAAAATGATTAGAATAATATTGGTTTGGATAGTCAAAGGAAATGTCCTATGGATGGTTTGTCAGAGAGCAGGCGAGAAGGAAGAAACAAAGAAAGCCATATTTTTAGAATAAAAGATGAAGATGATCTATGAAGAATTGCAAGCATAGTTACACAAATAATATCATAGGATAGTACAAGATGTCTAGGACTGGAGAATTCTTGCATTGCCCCAGTGTACCATATGCTGTTTCTCCTCTGTTGTGCATTTGCACGTTTTGTTGATTCATATTTACATCCCTTCCCTGTTGATTCTTTTCCCCATGATTCCTTGGCATACTTTTCACCTTTAAGTATCAAGTCAATAATGGCCTCTTCTTTGAAGACTTTCCTGACCCATCTGGAAAACTGGGGAATTTATTTCGCCAAATTCTATTGGTTTCAATTAGAAGCACTATTTGTTTAGAAAACCACTGACTCTCAATCTTGTCACATTGAAATCATCAAGAAAATTTTAAATATATTGACGCTTCAACCTCACCCTCAGAAACTCATATTTAAGTAGTATAGGAATACCCTGGGTATTAAATTTATCTTTAATCTGCAATCCCAAGTGATTCTAAAGTTCAACAAAGTTTAAGCACCACTGGTATGTGAGTTGGTAGTTATATTTGAATGTTATCCACATGAAGCTTCCCCCATACTCATATAAATCTACAGATTTGTACAGAAGAGACCTCCTTATTTTAATGGTACCAGTTGGAATCCTGAATTGTATACTGCTAAAAAGCAGAAGTTTTACCATGAGACCAGCTGAGTTGAAATTGCAACTCCCTGACTCACTAAGGAAGTGACTTTGGGCAAGTAATTTAATCTCTACAAACTTCAACTTTCTTGTAACTTTATTAGGATGATTAAATGAGATGTAACATATATAAACATTAACTGGAGTACCTAACACAAAGGTGGCCTTAAATAACTACTATTGTTGTAATTTATTCACTGAACATGTGTTACATGCCAAGAACTGTTCTAAAAGCTTTAATATATTTCATTAATTTTCAGACAGACACTGCTAAAATAAAGTTTTAAACAAATTGTAAATATTATTAAGTCTTACTTACATATGAAGAATTGTCATACAGAGAGGCCAAATAATTTGCCCTAGAATCATGCTGAAGCTCACAAATCAGGTTACGAAGCAAAAGTGAGGTTTGAAACCAGTTAGTGTAACTCCTGACCCTATGACTGATATCACTATCACTTTACTAGAAAAAGATAAAACTATTTTAAAATATATATTTTTGTTAATCATACATGATATGTGACATATGAGTGTTGTAAATATTTGTTTCCAGAAAGAACTATTTATGTCTGAGAGCTCAAGAGATGGTTCATGGAGGAAATGCACTTTGAGCTATATTCCTAGGCTATTTTCAATAATATGCATGGAAATTCATGTATACACACACGTATACACAGACACACACACTCAAGATATGCATAACAGCTACTCATGAAGTGAAGTGTTTTAGGTGAGAAGTAGCATTTCTTGGAAATATATGAAAGCAATAATTGAATAAGAATGAATGTAGCTGTATTTGGGGTCATGAAGTACATATTAAAGAGCACAGGATGTGATTCTATGCTAGAAAGAATATTTTAATCTTGAGGATAGATACAGATTGTTAGATGATTTTACAGGAAGTGTTTTTCAATGGTAATACAATTTTCCTGAAATCACAAGTGGAGAATTATTCACCAAACAGAAGTTCCTACCCTTTAAAATTAGGGCTAAGGCAAGGATGTCCACTGTAATATTACATTAGAAGTTCTAGAAAATGTAGTAGGATAAAAAGCAAAACAACAGTAAGAGATTTAGAGAAGGATAATCTGTATTTTTGTTATTTGTAGGTTATACAGAAAACTCAAAAGAATCAACTTTGTATCTTTTAGAATGAATAAGAGTTTGATAAATTGGAGAAAAAAAAATAAATAGATAGATAAATAAATAGCCAACACTAACCTATTAGAATGATAATTAGGAGAGACTACATTTGTAATAACATGTAAATATGTATGCTGTTAGGAATAACTTTAACAAGAAATGTACAGAGCATAGAGGAAAAAATATATATCAAAGAAACAGCATACTAGGTCACTAAATGAAAAGACTAATTTCGTAATGCAATTTTCTTGATGATTGTATAGATTTAATACTATTCAAATCTCTATCTCGATGGACTATTTTTGGTAACTTGACAAAATAATTTCAAAATGTACATTAAAAAAAGAAAATGTAAAATAGAGAGTTCAGTATGCAAGTTCAGTATGAAATTACAAGAATTAAAACACCAAGGATTTGTTATGAAAAAGCAGCACATAGATTAGAAGATTATTATGAATAGCCCTGAAGTAGTTCTTATAATGTGTGGGAACATAATACATAATAAAAGATGCTTGCAATTGATAGTGAGAGTATTTATCATTCAGTAGATGGTATAGGAAAAATTGAGTCTTTATGCTATGTACCAAATTAAATTATAAGTATTTAAATAATTAAATTTATAATTAAACCACAGAAAATGAGAAGAAAATATAGGTAAATATTTCACTGATATTAGTATGTTAAACCATTTTCTTTTGACAATTCTATTATTCTTGGCCCAGATTGATTTGAAAATTAAGTGAATGGTGGTTATGAAGCCTCCCTCTGGGGGAAGGAAGAGAAATATATATATGCACACACAGAAAATCCTGCATATAATTATAGATAATTCATAAATACTGTAGAGGGGATAAATGGGTAGAGGATAAAAAGAAGTGGTAAATCATGTATGGCTACTCTCATTCCAACTCTCAAAAATGAATTCTCTTTTACATAGTCCTACTGGATTCCTGAATTAAATTGAGTCTTGCTTAAGTTTTGGGATCACAAAAGATAAGATTATGATCATGAGGTGGTGTGGGGGAGTGGGGAGGAGATTGTCAAGTGTCAATGTATTGTCTTTACTTCCCTTGATAAACACTGTTGATGGGAATGGAAACTGGTACACCACTCTGGAAGACAGTTTGGAGGTTCCTCAAAAAGTAAAAACAGAACTACCCTATGATCCAATAATTGAACTACTAAATACCTACTAAGTATTTACCCAAAGGATACAAAAACAATAATTGAAAAGGATACATGCAGCCCTGTGCTTATCACAGCATCATCAACAATAGCCAGATTTTTATAGAAAGAGCCCAAATGTCCATTGACTGATGAATAGATAAAGAAGATGTGGTGCGTGTGTTTATATATATACACACGGAATATATATATGTGTGTGTGTGTGTGTGTGTGTGTGTGTATAATATTACTAAGCCATATAAAAGACTGAAGTGTTGCCATTAGCAACAATGTAGATGGAACTAGAGTATATTATGCCAAGTGAAGTAAGTCAGTCTGAAAAAGGCAAATACCATATGATTTCACTCATGTGGAATTTTAAAAAATGAAACAGATGAACACAGGGGAATAAAAAGAGAGAGGCAAACCATAAAAACGGACTCCTAACTATAGAGAACAAACTGAAGGTTGATGGAGGGGAGGTGGATGGGGAATGGGCTAAATGGGTGATGGGGATTAAGGAGGGCACTTGTGATGAGCACTAGGTGTTATATGTAAGTAATGAATCACTAAATTCTACTCCTGAAACTAATATTACACTATATTTTAACTAACTGGAATTTAAATAAAAACTTGGAATTACCAAAAAAAAGAGAAAAAAAAGTGGTGCTACTGACTACATGTCTGTGTCCTCCCAAAACTCATACAATGAAATCCTAAGCCCCAGTGTGCTGGTCTTAGGAGGTGGAGTCTTTGGGAGGTAATTATATGAGGATGGAGCCCTCATGAATGGGATTAGTGTCCTTATAAAAGAGATCCTAGAGAACTCCCTTCCCCCTTCTGCCATGTGAAGACACAGCAAGAAAATCTATCTGTGAACCAGGAAGTGAAGCCTCAGCAGAGAGTAAATCTGTCCATTAATTGATCTTGGATTTCTTAGCTTCCAGAACTGTGAGAAATGTTTGCTGTTTATAAGCCATCTAGTCTTTGGTATTTTGTTATAGCAGCTTAAACAGACTAAGACAGTGGTAAGAGGACAACTGCGAAGAATACAGATGAAGAAAAATAGAGATGCCTGTAGCCTATTGATACTGCTTCCCTTTTTGGTTACATAAATCCTTTGATTCCCTCCATCTTGAGCAGAAACATCACTTCCTTTGGAAAGTGTCCCCTGACTTCCCCAAACTATGTTAAGTCCTGTGTTCTTGATTCCCACTTTATCTTGTGCTTCTTATAACGCTTACGATGCACAAAAAATTATTCTCTAATACCCGTTTTCTCCACAATACTCCATAGTTCCCGGAGAACAAGAAATATGTCTCTTTTAAAAAATCACTGATCCCTACAGTCTATTCAATACCCAGCACATTCTAGGTACATGAACAGTAAATATTGAATAAATAAGGTATCATAGATAATAAATCATCATTTTCATAATTTTGCATAGTTTTGCTTCATCACTCAAAATTAGCTCAGCTACTATGGGAGGCACTGGCTCTTGGCCCTTAAAATAGAATTTAATCTCAAAAATTGAGAAAAATTTAAAATCATATGAAATGTCTACAATATAGAAATAACATCCATTTTGTCATTCAAGTAAGTTCAGCAAATTCTCATGGGTAATGATACCTAGCTCTGTTCTGTTTTATGATTGTTTATGTCATATCGTATGAACTAAGTGCCAAACTGTGGGGCCCCCTGGTTCTATCCTGGGAACATCATCTGCTCAGGCATTGGATTAGTAGATCTACAAAATCAAAGAGGGTTTTGTGATGTGATAGACCCTTTGGAATTTGAGGATCAAGTTTCAAAAAGCATCAGGCATGCTCTGGCAACTCTTGGCAATGAGGCACCATACTCAGAATAGGAAAGGCAGAACCACTTATACTGGACTTCAGAAGATAACAGTACTAGAGTTCTGATGATCTGTATTACCAAACTGTCTCTCTTCTTTTATAGCTTCTAAGAGAGATTCTCCACAAAGTCCTCTAAAAATATCCCTGTAAAAACACATTCGGTGACTTTTTTATTAACTAGTTCCTTATCAGTTTAATGTAACACTACTCCTGTGATAACTTATTTTAGCATTTTCAGTGATATAAATGGAGTATTAATTAAAGGATAAATTAATTTGCACCTCTACCCTAGCCATGAGTGAATATTTAGATTTCTAAAAATTAATAAATCTTTAGTTAATCACCCAAGCCGAACAGTTATAACCAGGCAGAAACTTCTAGCAATTAATTTATAAGCACTTGCTTTCATAATTATTTTCTAGAATTTGACCCTTGTTATATGTATTGGAATGTGAAGAGTTCTATTTCAAATTCCATAAAATGTAGATTTAGAATAGTGTCTAGAAAATTGAGTCAAAAGCCTTTTACTGTATCTTTTTACTCCTAGTGAAGAAAGTTACTTATTGACTAAAACCATTAACAAAGCAAAAGGGATTCCAGGGGACAGAATTCAAATGCAGTAAATGCTAGAGGAATTCAAAGAATAGCTTTTTTAAAAACAGAAAAATATAAAAAATTGTATATAGTACATGTATTATGTCAACACATGGTTTTACTGTTTTACTGTTGTTGTTGTTGTTTTTGTGGGTTCAGGTTTAATGTATTTCCTGAAGGTTTGATAGAATTTATTCTTACAACATTCAGAGACTGTGAATAAATATTGTGCCAGGACTGAGTAACAACGACACTAAAATGACAGCACAATGATAAACCAAGTAACATTTTGTTGAAGCTCTAGGCAAAAAATAAGGATTTTAGGTATGGGATTGCTAAAGCTCTTTATTTTTTTTTATTATGTTCAGTTAGCCAGCATATAGTACATCATTCGTTTTTGATGTAGTGTTCAACGATTCATTAGTGCACCTAACACCCAGTGAGGCTCTTTAAAACAACAAGGAAACCATCCCAAGTTGAAGTGCAGATCATAGACAATTTCAAGGTACCAACAGTTTACCAACTGGCTATCACAATTACTGAACATTTAACAATCATGTCCTCCTGGACATAACCTGTCTTCGCCCTGAACTCACTAGTTTGTCAAGAAGGAAGGAAGGAAGGAAGGAAGGAAGGAAGGAAGGAAGGAAGGAAGGAAGGAAGGAAGGAAAGAAAGAAAGAAAGAAAGAAAGAAAGAAAGAAAGAAAGAAAGAGAAAGAAAAAGAAAGAAAGAAAGAAAGAAAGAAAGAAAGAAAGAAAGAAAAGAAAGAAAGAAAGAGGAAGAAAGAAAGAAAGAAAGAAAGAAAGAAAGAAAGAAAGAAAGAAAAAGAAAGAAAGAAAGAAGGAAAGAAAGGAAAGGAAAAGAGAAAAATAAATTAAAAAGAAGCACATACACATACACAGAGATAGAAAAAGATTATTTAAATTATTATTTTGACATCAAATGCATTCGGAGAAGTCTAGTAAAAAGCCCTTGTGGTATGATGGTTACTTAACAATTTCATTATGTTCTCATGTGCCTGACTCTATGCTAACTCAAATGGTGTTCTGGGAATGTTTAAGAACCCGCTTGGTGAGGGGACCCATTTCTGTAGCATATACTTCCATCATGGGTGATTTAAAATTACCAACCTGCTGGCTATGAGCTGAGTTGAAAAGTGATGTGCAGGAATACACCATTAGATAGTATTTTTACTATAGAAAGACAATAGATTTAAATGGCCTCAAAGCATAAATAATGGTAGTATATAGTAAAATAATTAGAAAATCATAAGTTCTGGATGGTTTTTACCTTTGCTTTTAATGTAATTGAATTGTAAATGTATATAATTAAAATTTTAATAATGACTATGTGCACAATTGTCTTCCAAAACTTCTTAAAATTTCACGACCCATTCTATAAGGCCAGTACAAGCCTACTCAGAATGCTACTACATTTTACTGCCCACCCGCCTTCCTGACAATCATATAAAATAATGGAAAGACTTGGAACCTCATGCCAATCTGAGAGACCTCTACACAGAGAGATGCCAAAGGGTCACTGCATGAATCTGCCAAAACTTGGACCCAAGGTCACTACCAGGATATCCTATGATAGTTTCCAATCCCTTTCTATAAACAACAACAGCAACAAAGCTGTGATCATCTGTCATTTTAGGCCCAGAGATGTCATCAAATTCAAATCCAAAAGTAATGATACTGGATATAGGACTAGGAATGTAAGCCAAGACCAGTCACATCAGATATATTCTGCTTTCTCGTCTCTCCATTTCCTGAAAGCACCTGCTGACAAATGCTAGGCTGTGAACAGAGCCCGAGATTCAGAATGCCAAATGCTCTAATGATTGGCCACAGCTAACTGGGAGCAGATTTATACGTCCTCAGCTAAGATTTTGCTCTGCTCCAGACACTAATAAACTCATGAAACAAATGTTCTCATTTAATCTCATTACTTTTTAAATATAAGTCTTATATTTCCATTTTTAATAAGAAGAAATTAAGACTTAGAGAAATTATATGACTTGCCAGGACCCACAACTAATAAATGACAGAGTAAGGTTTGAAGTTAGGATTCAGAAACTGTGCTCCTCATGATTTCACTATCCTGCGTAAGGTAATCATGATGATGTTTATGATAATAATGACTGACATTTGTTGAGTGATACCTATATACTAAGTACTATTCTGAGTGCTTTACTTGTACTTACTCATCTAATCCTCAAGACAACTAGACATTAATTAGCACATTTCCTCAATTCTAAGATATTGTCAATTGTAGACACACTATTGACCTGACACCACCATTCAAGGAAAAATAGGAGCATGACATGTACTATATTAAAGGTCATATGGATTATACTATGCATCTCATCTTATATTAGCTTATCTTATCTTATTTGTTTATTTTGGGGGGAGGGAGAGAGAGAAAGAGAGGAGAGGTAGAGGGAGAGGCAGAGAGAGAATCTTAAGCAGACTTCATGCCCAGCATTGAGCCCAATGTTGATCTTGATCTCACAACCCTGAGATCATGACCTGAGTGGAAATCAAGAGTCAGACACTTAACCAGCTGAACCACCCAGGCACCCCTATACTATGCATCTTAAATTACTAAATATTTAAAAACATATTGCTTATGTCAGAGGACCAAAGAAATACAGTACATTAACCCCTGTATTAACAAGGACACCAAAAGAAGAAAATCTGTCTCAGGAAGCACAAAATGTGAGGGAGAATGGGAAACTGAAATTCTAAATTACTTGAAGACCACTCAGTTTCTCTAAGTTTCTGAATACACTGGTACTCACTACTCTGACATCCTCTTCTGCCTTCCTTTTCCATATTTAAGGACCTGTGATTCTATTCAGCTCAACTGGATACACAGGATGATCTACTTGAACGTCGAAATACTAGCAACCTTTACTCCATCTGCAGCCTTAATTCCCCTTTGCCATGTAACCTAACATATTCGCAGGCTCCATGAATGAGGACATGGACATCTCCCAGGGGGGTCGTTATTCTCCCTACTACAATGATCAAACCGCAGAAAACAAAGATGTAACTGTCTTCATTCTAACTTAAAAATGAATCTAGAGAAGAATTCCAGTCAGCCTTGCAAAGTGTACCTGCCCATTCTTGTGGCAAGGATGGGATTGGGAGCCAAACAGTATATTATAATAGGCAGCCCCCAAAAAAGTCACATATTTTTTAGTGAGATGAACAGGAGACAATTGAAAAGAGGGGATTGTTCTTCTCAGAAGGAAGGAAAGGTGCTAGGGAGCTCAAATGGTGGCTGGCCAGGGTACTCCCATTTTACCCTGGTCTCTTGCTACTTCCTTTTAGGTGCAAGATGTTCTAGACACACCATAATGCTAGCTGGTTCCTCCAACCTCCTTTAATTTTCATACAGCCCTTCATATCTTCTCTCAGACAGTACAGGCTTCCTGTCATTCTCTGCCTATAGAAATCTTTGTTCTTCTAATTATACCTCAAATGCTAGTTCTTTTAGAAGAGAAGTGGATTTCTGGAACTGCTTAGCTCTCAAATATTCAAACCATTTACTACTGTATGAAAGGTTTAACAATAATATTGCCATTATTCTGAGAGCAAATCTTGTCCTTTCTCATTGCTTGAATGTTTCCAAACCCTCCTAACTCTTGACTTGGAAAAATTCATTTTTATTTGTCTGTCCTGTCCTTGTATTGTCCTCTGCTTCAAGAGTTATTGCAAATGCTTTCCAAAAGTCCAGGATATTTGATTTCGCTTTAGAGTGATTTATGAATGCCAAGTTTACTTTCTAGTCCAAATCTCTTTTCCTACAGTACTAATAGAAAAGAGTGACAATGCCACACCTCCAGGCCATTTGACTTGTTTTTGCAAAGGGATATTTAATCCTCAAAGGGTATGTTTTTTATTAGGAAGGAAGTCATTGAATCAAAATTAGATTTTACTAGGAACTACTTTCTAAAATAAATGGTTAAATTCTGACATAAAAATCTAAAAAAATAGTATTTTGGCATACCTTCATCGTATGTTATTTTTGTATGAAATGAAATTTGTCTTAAACATACTCATGAAGATCAGTTCACTGCCCTAGCAGAGAGTTCGAATACTATTTCTCAGGAAAAAAGTGTCGTCTCATTAAAAGGAGGCAAATTAGAAAGCCAACTCTTATTTCTAGGCAAATGAAATGATGTATGAAGTCAATTTTTGGTAAAACAGTATCAATTAAATTCTCTGAAGACAATAAAGGATGTCAAAGTGGTGACAAATAGCATAGAGGTTCGATTTTTTAACCCAGCAATTTTATCCATTGGATAGATCCAAGGCTAACTTTTTAAACTTTTTAACTCTCCTAATAATTGTGGGCACTTGTGATTACATTATTTTTCTCAAAATTTTTATTTATTTGACAGAGAGAGAGCACACACAAGCAGGGGGAGCAGCAGGCAGAGGGAGAGAGAGAAGCAGACTCCCACTGAGCAGGGAGCCCGATGCAGGGCTCAATCCCAGGACCCTGGGATCATGACCTGAGCTGACAGCAGACACTTAACCAACTGAGCCACCCAGGCGCCCCGATTATATTATTTTTCTAATAACATAATGTTAATATTCACATGAATAATTTACTAGGAAAATAGTTTTGCTTCTTTTCAGAGAAAAATTATAACAAAATGCCACCCACCCCTGTTAGATTTTATACTGTTTGGACCAAAATTATTTTTACAAAAGATATCTACTAACAGTTTTCTTCTTGAACTACATAATTTGAACTTAAATTCCTTGAATGTGAAACAAAACTTTTGTTGGACCTTGACAAAATTCGCTTTTGTAAAGCTCTTTGTAAAAGTAGTTTGTCCTTTTAAATCATTAGCTTGATAATAGCTGGGAAACTACTTCCCATACACTTTCAGTCTGATTAAAGGACACCTCCTTCTTTATTACACTTGTAAATGCTGAAACTCCTTAGGACTCTCTCCTAAACCTTCTTTCTTTACCACTCTGCACTTTTTATGCAACCATCTTCATTTATTTCTTTATTATCTTCATTTATCCTCTGTATGTGGGAGATTCTAAAATAGAAATCTGAACCCTGTAACTGTCATCTGAGCTTCACACTAACGTAAATCATTTGCCTACTGGACAGCTCCACCCAGATGTACTATAGCTACGTCACATTCAGTGGATCACATTCAGTGAGCACATGATTTTCTCATAACCAGCAGGCCTTCTCCTAAGTTCCACTGTCAGAAAGGGACTTTGACATCCACCCAGTTGCTTAAGCCAGAAAGCAGATAATCATCTTTGATACTTCCCTCTTTCTTAAACTTTCTATCCAATCTAGCATCATCAAGTCCTATCAATTCTATAGCAAATATACTTCAAATGTTTTTAATTTTCGTGTGCTAACTGGATTCCACACATCAACATTATCCATCTCCAAGCTACAATTCCTTAGCCAGAAAATCTGATGAGATCAATGTTCTATTCACTTTTTTTCCTCTAAAAGGAAAGAGAAAATGCCTACCCATTGCTTTTATAACAAAATTCAAAATCCTGAATATGACCTACAAAATCTGATTACTCTTTATATTGCTAGACTCAGCATAAGACATGTTAGCCGTAGGTTTCTGCTTTCCAACCATATCTACCTTTTTCATATCTTTGAATGCATTCTTTTTCTTAAATTTTTTTATAATGTTATGTTAGCATTCTATACTATGCAAACATGGGACATTTTTATAGAAAATTCCCTAAGCCTGGAATGCTCTGTCATCCCCTCTTCACCTAACTAATTCCTGCCATTCCTCAGATCATGGCTAAATATCAGTTCCTCACAGAAAATTTACCTGATTAGCTTGTACTGTTCTATTCTATGCTTTCTTCCCCCCAAGTCTCAAAATTATAATAACATAATTATCGGATTATTTATAATTTATGTTATTGCACATTAGTTATTTTCTTTCTTTGCCTTGGGAATATAAACTGTATAAGAGATTATATCTGTCTGTTGTGTCAACTCTACCTACCACAATCTTTTACACAGAGATCATCAATAAACATTTGTTGAAGAGATAATAAATAAATGCATACTAAGATGCTGTTTAATGTGTTACCCTTTCTAAAAGAATTTGCTTTATTAAGGGAATAATTCTAATGGTATAGCTTTCTTCTAATATTATATCCATAATCCACTTCTCTTAATCAGCTGATGTTTCTCAGTCCTATACTAACTTTGTTCTAAAGATATTAGCCAGTTCATCGCCAGGCAGATCTACACCTGCCACTACATTTCAATAAATTTAAAAACTGATACCTATTTGGAATGCTGCTATAACAGAAAATATTTATCTTTAATGCAATGACCAATACTCAGCTAGCAATGAGAAGGTCCCATAATGCTCTTTCTTACATGTACATTCTGCCATCCTCTCACCTTCGGTTTTTTCTTACGGCTTCCAGTGACTTCTGCCTAAACTTCCCGACTGATGTTGACAAAAAGTTCTTCAAAGAGCCCAGAGTTCAGTGAGGACTTTTCAGAAATAATTAAAGTATAAGGAAAAAAACAAAAAAAAAGCTGTAATTAAAGCATCTTCATAGCTCCAACAGTCCATAATCTTTCAAAGGATAACAACCATGTCTTTTCCTTAGTAGAACAACTTAAACAGTTTAGACATTCAGTGTTTTTGTTGGCTTCTGGGAAGGCAAGTGAGTAAATAATTATCTCTGTCTGGGAGATTCAGGGAAGACTCCTCAATGTGATGGCATTTAAACCAAGTCCTAAAACTGAGAAGAAATGGTAGTATGAGGGAGGAAGTTATTCCAGCTAAAGGGAAAAGCAAATGCAGAGGTATAAAGACATGAAAGGGAACCATGTGTTGATAACAATGAGTTGATTTAGAGCACACTGAGCTTGGAACCTGTAATGTGACAGACAGAGAAAGAAGCTGTTACAGTTATGTTGGAGAGCCCTCCTACCATGCTAAAGAGTTTACCTCTTCTCTTCTAGGAAATTGTGTGTCAAACAAGACTTAAACAGGGAAGTGGGATATGCAGATTTGTTTTTTTAAAAAGAAACATTATTGGTATTTTGAAGCATGGACAAAAAGGATGAATGACTGCAGTTACTGGAGCAAATAGATTTTATCTTTTTTGCCCATTCCTGCAAATCACAGGCAGTTGGATATATTTCTCAAATGAAATCTCTGCAGAAAATGTCAATCCAACAACGACGTCTACCATATGTGGGGAAAGGGCGTGGTGCGTGAGTACAGGAACATCAACCCACTGGTAGAGGGTGAGGTTCCTGAGGGAGCAGTGCCAATAACATGGGGACATTTGCAGTGGAGTCCAAATGAGGTGCTTGAATTGAAGAGATATTTTAAAAGTGAACAGCAGTATGGCATCTTGAAAAAGATAATTAAGAAACAGTGATAGGAAGCAGTTTTCTTGAGTCTGAAAGAATATTTGTCCGTTCCTATACTTGGGTTTTGGTGCAGATGGGACTACTAATAAAATAGGGATGAAAAGAAGAGCTGCCTCTGCATTCTCTCTATATTTCACTATCTCTCACATGTTTTTGTTGTATTTTATTAACTTGTTCTTTTGTTTTGTTTTTAGATGACTGTCTTTCTAGATAGCAACAATTTTCTTTTGGAGGCTCTTTTGGGACAGAAATAGAATATTGGTTGAAAGAAAAGAATATAGCATTTATAGAACCTAACATATTTCATATATGAATCACCATGTTATTTATTAAAGCAGCAAATATTTGTTCAGTAACTCGTTTGAATCATTTTGTTTAATTATTAAAATCAGTAAACATTTGTTCACTGACTCTTTATTACCTGAGTACATACGCATTAATCCAAGGAGGAAGGAAAAAGAAAAAGAAGTAGCATAGTCCCTCCCCTTGAAAGGGGTGTTTTCCATATTCTCAGAGTAAAATTAACTACTTAGAAACTGTCCCTCTCCCGTAGCCTTCAAAGCCAACGTATTAACCACTATTTGTTCATAGGAAGGAAGTGGTTCCATCTAGGGCTAACAGCCAAGAATCTTGCATTCCATTCCATTCATTGCTTCTGTTACTGATTTATTGAGCAATATTAAATAGCAATTCTGTAGACTTTCCTTTTGTCCTTCTGAGTGGGCAAAGCACTGGAAATTCCACTTATGCGGGCATGGCTTGGGGCATGACAAATAAATAGGTGGAGACCAGAAATACATCTCTGGCATGTCTCAGGAATGTCCCTAGAGATGGTTCATTTCTGAGTAGCTGAGCAGAGACATGACTCAGCCAGAGTTTCTGCAATGGGCTGTCTGGGGCAGCTATGAAAGTTCTGGCAAGAGCCATGGATCAGCCAGTGTTTCCTGGATGTAAAAGAGAAAACTGAGCCTTCTATTTAGAATCAAGGCTCTTAAATTGCAATCTGATCATACACACTTACTTGAGTTTTTTGTCAGCACTGCAATATTAATAAGAGAAGTCTATCTCCTTAAAATAACTTTTTCAAATATTATAAATGTATTTGATGCACATTGAAAACAATTATTATTTAATCAGCAGACATTAGAACTTCTCTTTGGGATGGATTTGTTAGAAAAATACCTTGTTTTTACAGCTGAGAAGTGAAGAAAGTCTCTGCTGACAAAGAGATAACCAAGGGATATGTAAACGTGTTTCTTAAGAAATAAACACTAAATTGGAAATGCAATAAAGGGGAGAGGAAAGAGAAGAGAGAGAAAGAAGGTGACCAAACAATAGAACAGAGAGGTTAATGGTTCTATTGAACAGGAGTGTTTAAAAAATGGTGCTTATATAAATTTTCCTTGTAAGTGATATGGGATCCATACAGAAATGTATTCTGCATTGGGGTTTTGATAGTTTGATACTTATTTTGAGATTGTGTTCAATCTCTGATATGAAAAAATTTAAAAATTTCTATTATGCACAATTGTTTTTTTCAGTGCCTAATTTTTTTGTGACAGAAACTGGGCAGTTAAGACCAAGTGTAATCATTTTGTTTCAACTTATTGGGCAATAGTTGCATGATCCTCTATTTGTAGGCATTTGTGTGTCAAGGCTCATGTGACAATTTCTTTATGGCACTGAAAAAAGACTATAATTGACTTTGTTGTGTTCCTCTTGCCTGCCCTTGGTGTATTCCTTATAACCATGAGTTTGTATTTATGAATCACAAAATGACTAATATCTAAGTACAAAGTTAAATTTAACCCCCCATGAAGGTACCAACTGTCCCCAAGTGAGATAATTGCCATTATCCTCAGACCACAAATTCCAGCTCTCCTTGAGACAGAGCCCCGAGAGACCACTTTTGATCCAGTGGTCTGTTATCAGAGTATCAGAGAATTTCCACACACAAGAGCAGACTCAATTTCTTTTGTGATAGAGACTAAGAATTCCCAGAGGAGGCTATCCCAGACCCATTGCTCAAATCTAGCTTACATGTTCCTGGTTTATTATCCAGGACATAGTAGAATGGTCACAGAACAGAACACAGTGAGCAGATGGTAAATTTTATGGTAGAGTTGACTCAACATCTGAGAAATATGTAGTGGACAGTGTAGGAGCTCTTCACAGATCCTTTTGGATCCTTTTTACCATTCTTGTGTGGGGGTGGTAGGGTGTTAATAGTTTGTTGTGTATTCAACAATCTATCTCCTACCTCTCAACAATGACAGAAGACTGTCAGATGCTATGAAAACCAGCTCTCTCGCCTCCAGTTTGGGCATCTCTGAGGCCTAGTGTATACTTCAGAGCTTCCCCATAGGCTGAAGACTTATGCTTGAGACTACATCTGCATTGTTGCTTGGCTTCCTTCCCTTCTCTCTCCTGCTTCCTCCAACTCCCTAACCAGTATCCCCTGGGGGCACTTCCTTAATAAATAATTTACACATATGTCCTTGGCCCAGGGTCTGCTTCTTTGGAATGTGACCAAGAAAAAAATGTAAATGAAAAGGGAGGAACAGGGAAAATAAGAATTTTCAAGTGTGAGATAGGAAAATAGATTACCAGAAGCCAGGATGGGACAGAGTGAGATAATCTGGAAAAAAAGGGGTAGAAGTAGGGTGAAGGAGAGGACAAAAAAGCAAGTTACTATAGTCTGGGACCACGGTATGTGGGGCCTTCATTTAGGGTTCCTGAAACATGATTAAACATGAGCCCTGAACTCATACTGATTGGGGATAAAATTCCAACTTTGTAAGTGTGTAACCTTTGGCAAGGTGTTTTACTCTCTAAGCCTCTATTTTTCCATCTATAAAATGATCTGAGATGTTAACCCTTAGGAATACTTCTACATATGGAAAGAAGCTTTATACCTAAAGGTATCTATTAGAGCACAATTTAAAGATGTGCTTCCCTACTGGGGGTGATTTTGTTCCCTATGGCACATTTGGCCATATCTGGTAACATTTTTGTTTTCACAAACTGAGGATGGGGAAGTTACTAATTACTAGTGGGTTAAAGGCTAAGGATGCCACTATACTCTTATATGCAAGAGCAGCATCTCACCTCCATCCCTAACAAAGAAATCTTTGGACCAAAAACCAATAGAGCCAAGATTGAAAAACTTTAATTTAGAGCAAAAAAAAAGTTAAAAGCTAACTAAATATTGAAAAAATGAAAACTAGATAATGATTAAGTAAATTATAACACCTCTTCTAGATGATGTACCATAACTTTTGAAAATACATTATTTTGTTAAAGATATTCATTGAGTCTTATGATGAGACTATAATAACATAAAAAGTGATGAGAGTCCGTAAATCATGTAAGGTCATTCATTCATTCAAGTCATAATTTTTGAGAGCTACTTCATGCCAGGCATTGGACTAGGGAAATTATAGTTGTGAAAGAGACAAATTTATTTGCTCTCATGAATTTACATTCCAGTGGAGAGAAAGTACCATAGAAGATGATGGATGGATGGATAGATAGATAGATAGATAGATAGATAGATAGATAGATAGATGATAGAGAGACAGATGATAGAGAATAGATAAAAAGAAGTTATGGAAAATTTACTCATTAAAAATAAGAATATAAAGTAAATGTCTGAATAATTAATGAATTACTGAAGTATGATAAATATAAATAAATGAACAAGAAGCAATTCTCTGAAGAGGTGATATTTCAACTAAAATCTTAATGACTAAAACCATGCAAGGATGGAAGGGAAAGTGTTCCCAGGCAGAAGACCTCCAAGTGAGAACAAATTTGGCAGTTTGAAGAACATAAATGTGAAGAGCCAAATCAAAAGTATGATTAACAATATAGACTATGGAGAAAAATAGACTTGAATTGGAATTCCTGCTCTGTGTAATATGAAGTGAGATGTTCACTTAACATTGCTTCCTCATCTGTAATTAGGGATAAGAAACCTTCTCAGGGTCATGGTGAAAATTAAATCAGATAATATATGTAAAGTGCTATGCCTTTTATGTAGTAAGTACTCAATAAATAGTTTTAATTGAATAAAAAATCAAGATTTAAACTATGCATAGGATATAGACTGAATACAAAAAATATCCATATATTAAGCCTACACGATATTAAACATAACACATACTATAAGGGTACAGAATGTGTAAGTATAATAGATTCGATGACGTCTAAGATCTTATCCGATGATACCAGGTCTGTGAATTCTTGTACAACAGTTAAGTGACAAATTCCTGTACAATAATAAATGACATGTTTACCTGTTCATCTCGGTTCTCTGAATCAATGAAGAATGAGTGTCTGCTTTACTAAAGTATGAAAGTATAGTGAACACAAAGAGGCAATGGGAAGAGCTCTGGACTTGTAACAGATATTGGTTCTATCTTAGGCTCTAATGCATATTACTTTTATTCTAACAATTCACCAACCAACTCAAGCATCAATTTCTGTAGGTATAAAGAATGCATTGGACAACATGATCTCAAAGATCCCTTCTAATTCTAGAATTCTAAATATTACAGATAATTTAGGAACAAAAGGCAGTTTGAACAGATATTAATTTAATATAGTATAACAGTAGTTTTTGGATAATAATACTACTGGTTCCCAAAAGAAAAACTAAAGAAATCTTCTGGATTAAGGAAAGTGTCTATTAATAACTTGTGTAAAGTTATATTAATTATCAAAACCAAAATACAGTGATTATAAACTTTTGTTTTAATGAATTTGCTTTTAATTTAACTTTTCAAACAGAAGTGAAAATGACCAGGTTTTTACAATAAGTAGTTTAAAGAGACAAGGCAGTCATATAAGGAAACTCTATAAATACCCACAGTGGAGAAAGACAAGTTGGCCTAGATATCATTGAAATAGCTGTACATTAGACAGAGGCCATTCCTAACATTGGAAATGGCATCAAATGGAATGTTCAGCTCAGAAGCACAGATCCAAAATTGGGGCACCAATATTCTTTTTATACCATAATTTAAAATAATTTTATCACTAATTCATCATATCTGTAAAAGTGGTTTTTCAAATA
Organism: Ursus americanus; assembly: GCF_024610735.1. Classification (NCBI taxonomy): domain Eukaryota; kingdom Metazoa; phylum Chordata; class Mammalia; order Carnivora; family Ursidae; genus Ursus; species Ursus americanus. Next base: position 79,326,424 of record NC_142129.1, read on the forward strand.
TTTCATCACATAGTAAAAGAAATGAATGCAAATGAGGAAAGTACTGGCTTTGTTTCACACAATTGAACTGAATAAAGAACATAGGTCTAATGCTTTACAGAAAGTCACATACAAATAAGATAAGGTCAGGGTCAGGATCCACTTAAAATCCATTAAAATGTCATGAAGTTACTGCTCCACTACACATGAGAAGGTAATTATGCTGTCAGGTGATAAAGAAAAATATCCTTACAAGGAGATGTAGAGACTTGCATAGTCTTTAAGATAGAGAATACATAAACAATTTTACATGCATTTGTTTAGTACATTTATCCTTACTTATTTATTATTTATATATTAATTTATTAAATAAGAAAGCATAGTGTCTAATGAACCCCTATTTAAGTTCATAGGTGAACTTGATTCACTTCAAGTGAATTAACGGAATTGGGGGAGCTTAGTTCAAAATGGTAGATGAAACATTTATATTTATGTCCTTTCCCAGTTAACTTTACTTTAAAGTGATATTGAAGGGATTTGTAACAATAGGTGAACAGAATGGGGCTACTCATGAAATTTTCACACACTTCTAGAAGACAGAAAGCATATGATAAAGTGGTCCTATTGCAAAAGGGTAGAAAAACCATGACCTAGAGAATTTAGGGATAAGGCAGCAGTTGGTGAGGAGAGAGTCAATATGTGCTACAAACCTACAGGAAGATTCAGAACTGGGGGTACCAGTAACCATAAAAAGTGGAAGATTAATTTAAAGGCAGTAGTTGGAATAATTGGCCTGCTCCATTTATCACAACTGAACACTTGGCAGGCAGCTTTTTAACTCTAAGATCAAAAGTTAACCTTTAAGAGTTGTTGTATGCCTGGAAATAATCATCATAAGACCAGCTATCATAAGACCATCTATATTCTGATATTTAGGAATCCAAATATATAGCAATCCAATTTTCTGACTTATTCCAAAACGCAGTCTGGCAATCAGCAAATACTTCACACTTCAGAGAAACTCATAGCCATAAGTCCACATAAATGGACAACCAAAGTTCACAGGAAAGTTTAGAAAAATACGAAATATGAAAAAGCCAAAGTGAACAAAAAAATAAATGACCCCAGGGAAACAAATAATTCGCAAAAGAGAATAAAGCATTAAAAAATAATAATAGGGTCCTTAGACTTTGGTAAAGAATATACTGTACCCATCATACAAGAATAGGATTCTATGACAAAAGAATAATCAGAGAACAAAAGTGATCTCCTGGCAATTAATAATTTATTCCCTGCAAATAATTCACTATGAAGTTTAGAATATAAAGTCGAAGATATTTCTCAAGAAGTTAAAAAAAGATAAAATAAATAGAAGATGAATCCTGGGGACAGAATATCAAACTAATAAAAATATTTAGGAAGCATGAAGAGAGAAAATACTAGGAAGAGAATTAAAAATAAATTAATTGACAATCACTTCTGAGAGATAAAGGCATAAGTTCAGAGATTAAAAGGACTAACTGAGGACTTAGTGGAGTATGTGAAAAAGATATACACTTAGAAAAATATTGTAAAATTTCAGTATGGCAAGGAAAAAGAGGAGTTTGTAAAAGGCCAAACTGGTTAATTACAAAGGAATAATAATCAAACTGGAATCAGACTTCTTAACAAAATTGGATCCTGAAAGAAAGTAGTATAATGCCCTCAAAGTTGATCAGTCATCATACTGGAATATATGGAGATATGGAGAGAATGGTGGACAGAAAATTTATCACCACACAGTAAATGTGTGAGAATATTACTGTCCATAGTCTTTTTAAAAGGAAGTTCCTTAAGTGTGAGTTGCAGATAAATGAAAGTGTAAATGGACAAACTAACACAAAAAGAGGAAGATGGACATATAGAATGTAGGTAAAGGGGAACTAAAACCTTGAGAATCTTAGATATGTACAAGAATATATTATAGAGTAATCAGCCAAGATTGCAGCAGGAGGATAAAGGGTAGAGATGGGAATTATTTCATAAGGAAGAAAAAGAATTTCATAGGTTTGTTATTTTGAGAATTTTGAAGAACATAAAACATGACAAAAGCAACAAAAAAAGTCACTGTAGGGGCGCCTGGGTAGCGCAGTCGTTAAGGCATCTGCCTTCGGCTCAGGGCGTGATTCCGGCGTTCCGGGATCGAGTCCCACATCAGGCTTCTCCGCTATGAGCCTGCTTCTTCCTCTCCCACTCCCCCTGCTGTGTTCCCTCTCTCGCTGGCTGTCTCTCTGTCACATAAATAAATAAAATCTTTAAAAAAAAAAAAGTCACTGTAAACTCGAGTAAAGTTATAAATAATGGAATGAATGAATAAATGAATAAAACTAGATAGAAAAGAAAATGTCATCACACCATAACATGGTTCTATGGTTAATACTATTTAGGTGGACATGAATAAGAAACTCCTCATACTGCCTTTCAGTTTTAAAAAGTAAGCAATAGATGAAGACCAGAAGCATTAATTATTGTTGTAGAACTGAATAAAACGTAACCAACCTTAACATGTAAGAAAATGCTCACATGACTGAAGAGAGAAATTTGGAGAACTGAAGAAAAGTTTGTGGGTGGTAATAACATAACAGATCCTACAAAATAAAAATTCGAAGGATACTGGCTATTGTTGATAGAATAACAAATAAGAATATAAGAATAAAATTTGCAACAGAAACAAAACTAAAAGTAACAATGATCATAATGTCACTCTTTTTTTTACAAAAGATTTTATTTATTTATTTGAGAGAGAAAGTGATAGAGCATGAGCAGGGGGCAGGGGCCAAAGGGAGAAGCAGACTCCTCACTGAGCAGGCAGCCTGATGCAGGGCTCTATTCCAGGACCGGGAGATCATGACCTGAGCGGAAGGCAGACACTTAACGAACTGAGCCACCCAGGCACCACCGTAATCTCACTCTTACAGAGAAAGAAGATTGAGAATAAATTAAATATTGTTTGAATTCTCTGCTTCCACCTATCATTCCATGAACACAAAAGATGACCTCTGAAATTGAGAAAGAAATATTAACATACCTTTACACATGTTTAAAAGTAGAGAGTGGGGGGCTGCTGGGTGGCTCAGTCAGTAGGGTCCAGACTCTTGATTTCAGCTCAGGTCATGATCTTAGGGTCATGGGATCGAGCCCCACATTGGGCTCCACACTGGGCATGGAGCTTGCTTGGAATTCTCTCTCTCCCTCTCTCTCTGCCCCTCCCCTGCTCCTCACTCTCTTTCTCTTATTTAAAAAAAAAAAAAATGTAGAGAGTTGTACTAGAGGAAAACAGGAATTAGCCAGAGAACTTTTTTTTTTTTTTTTTTAATTATGAGTCCATCTGTACTATTTGCTTTTTAAATTTGGTGCTACTTTAAAAAAAAAAAAAAGCTTTCTATTTTGTAATATTTTAGATTTACAGAAAAGTGACAAAGATACGAGAGAGTTCTCATACACCTTCATTCTGTTCCTTCCAGGGTTAACATTTTACATTACCATGGTACATTTGTCAGAATTAAGAAACTGACATTGATACTTTACTATTAACTGAACTCCAAATTTTATTTGGATTTCACCAAGTTTTTCATAATATCCTCTTTATGTTCCAGATCTAGAATTCAGTGTCATGCATTGCATTTAGTTTTCAGGCCTCCCTAGTCTTCTTTGATCTGTAGCAGTGTCTCTGTCTTTCCTTGTTTTTCATGACCTGGGCAATACTAAGGAGTACTGGACAGGTATCCTGCATAATGCCTTCTAATTTTATTTTGTCTTTTGTTTTCTTACTATTAGATTGTGCTTATGGGTTTTGGAAAGAACACAACAGGTGAAGTGCCCTTCTCTTCACATTATCTCAAAAGTACATGCTATCTAAATTATATCACTCATAATGTTGATCTTAATTACCTGGCTAGGGTAGTGTTTTCCATGGTTCTCCACTGCGTAGTCACTATTTTCTCTTTTGTTGCTCTATTTTTCAGAAGTGAGCTATTAAGTCTAGGCCACAAGCATGTGTGAAGACAGGAATTAACCTTCACCTCCTATAGGGGGTAGTGAATACACTTCTTATTGGAATTCTTCTGGGAAGAAACATTTTTTCTCTTTCAACTATTTATTCATTCAGTCATTTACATCAGTATGGCTCATATATACTTATTTTATACTTCAGATTATAACCTAGTACTATGTTACTTATTTCGTTGCTGATATTGTTCAAAGTGTGGCCATTTGGGAACTCTTTTAAGTGGGGTTTCTTTGAGGTTTTTCTGTCATTTGATTTTTTTAACATTTCCGTACTTCTTGGAAATACATGATGATCTAGGCTCTTTTGTTGATTTATTTTTGCCCTGGTCCTAGAACCAGCCATTCTTCTAATTTCCCTAGGACTTCTTAATGTATATAGCTAGGTATTATATGTGTGTATACTAATCCATGTATACCTACTGCATTAAGGTTCTCCAGAAAAATAGAACCAGTAGGATGCGTGCATTGTAGAAAGAGGTTTATTTTAAGAAATTGACTCATGTCATTATGCAGACTGGTAAGTACAAAATCTTCAGGATGGGCCAGCAGGTAGGAGACCCAGAGAAGAGCCATGTTTCAACTCAGCTCAGGTTTGAAGGATATCTGCTACATAATTCCTTTCATGTTCCAGAGAGGTCAGTCTTTTATTTCATTTAGCATAATTCCAAATAGGTTCATGTATGTTATTACAAATGGCAGATCTCATTCTTTTTATGGCTTAGTAGTATTCCATTATATATATATACATATATAGATATGTATATGTGTGTGTACATATATATATATGGTGTACAATATATATATATGTACACACACACACACATACCATATATGTGTATATATATATATACCACATATGTATTTATATATGTGTACCACATCTTCTTTATCCATTCATCTATTGATGGACACCTAAATTGCTTCCATATCTTGGCTATTGTAAATAATGCTACAATAAACATAGAGATGCATATAAAAAAAAATAAGAGAGAAGGAGTCTTTTTGTTCTATTCAGGCTTTTGACTGATTGGATGAGGCCCACCCTCATTATAGAGGGTAATCTACTTTATTCAAAGGCCACTAATTAAAATGTTAATTTTATCCAGAAACATTCTCACAGAAATATCCAGAATAATGTTTGACCAAATATCTGAGCACTGTGGCCCAATCAAGTAGACACATAAAATTAATCATCACACATACATATCATAACTTTGTTTGCAATATAAATATATTTATATATTAAGCTAAACATAAGTTGATATTTATGTCTCTGACCCTAATCCTGTCTCAATGTTATTTTCATAAGTGTGTTTTAATTTTTTATCAAATATTTTAAGACATGAAACATCTTAACTTTCATTAATAACTATGAAATTGAGAATTTTAAATTATATATAATCATAAAATGTTTGAAATTAGTGAAGCAGGGAAATAATCCATGACTCCTAATACATGCCAGATATTTCATACTTTTTATTTGGTTTAAGCTACACAGTTGTGGGAGGGAAACAACGTTGGGCAAGTCAAGAATCTGAAGCTGAGAGAAAATAAAGAACTTGTTCAAGTTCTCATAAAATGTTAATTTACAACAAGTAGTAGATCCAGAGGAAAGAAAATAGCACAGTGCAGGCAGCAGGAGAAGAAAATTAATTAACGTGAATTAAGTTCCTAGGGCTGCTGCAGAAAGCGCCACAAACTGGGTGGCTTAAAACATCAGAAATGTATTCTCTCACAGTTCTGAGGTTAGAAGTCCAAATTCATGGTATCAACAGTGCCATGCTCCCTTTGAGCCCTCAGTGAGGGAATCCTTCCTTTTCTCTTCCAGCTTCTGGTAGCCCCAGGTATTCCTGGGTTTGTGGAAGCTTAATGCCAGTCTATCACCATATTTGCAAGGCCGTCTTCTTTTAAAGATACCACTCATATTGGATTAAGGCCTACTCTAATGACCTCCTAATTTGGTTATCTGCAAGGAATGTTTCCATAAGGTCCATTCACAGGTACAGGGGGTTAGGACTTCAGCATATCTTTTTGAGGAACACAATTCAACCCACAATTCCTCCTGAGTGATGCTGATATAATTCAGAAAGCCACTAAAATTGTAGTCAAGACAATGTAGCCATGACCTGCATGGAGAGAGGACATCCCAGAGGATGTAGCAGAGCTAGATGGTGATGTCCTAAAAAGGATAGGGAGGGACGAAGATTCTGTCTTTCCTATGTTTCATTCGGATTTATTTCCTTACGTAGCTTTCATTATTTTCAAATCTTGATTGAGGTGTAGGAGTGTATATGCTAAGAGTATAAGTTGTAAATGCTAACAGAGTTGTTCTTGAAAAATTCCTTGGGACAACAGGATGCAGACTGAACTACTACAGCTCTCTGTTAGAAAGGATCAGAAATGGGGAATAATGTATTTACCTGCACCTCCAACCTATTTTGGAATCGTACGAAGTGAAACTTTGATTCCCTAAATGCTTCCATGTTTCAGCAGCAGGCATGTGGGTTTTTTACTCAGAGATGAGGGTGAGGAGTAGACAGTATAAGAGGAAAGAGACAGTAGATGTAGGTGCCAGGGTAGCTGACTGTATTTATTTGTAACACCACGTAAGAAACATTTCAAGAAATGCTATTATACCGTACATTATCTGGGCTAAACTATTGTACAAACTGGCAAGTTCATAAAATATGGATCATCAGTGTGATTTGATTAGTCACCAGGTTGCGATGGCTGAGGAAAGTAGATTTTTTAAAAAAGATTTTATTTATTTATTTGAAAGAGTGAGACAAAATGAGAGAAAGCACAAATGGTTGGGAGGGGTAGAGGGAAAAGCAGACGCCCCACTGAGTGGGGAGCCTGACTCTGGACTCCATCCGAGGACCCTGAGATCATGACCTGAGCCGAAGGCAGATGCTTAACCGACTGAGCCACCCAGGCACCTCGGAAAGTAGATTTATATTTCAGTTTGTTAATCTGTGATATCTTAGCTTAAAAATGGTTACTGAGGAGTGGAGAGATTATTTCTTTCAAGTCTAAATATGAGGAAAATGTTAAACTTTTAAAGCAAAGAACATTTGTTTGCCCCTCCAAATCTGAGAAGATTAAAACATGGTGCATTCAAAGCTCCACTGAATGTTAACAGTGCCTTGTTTAATGATTCATTGTTTAAAGGTTACTTTCTCCATTAAAAGTAATTTCTTATGTTTAATTTGTAGATACTCCCACCATATTTTGGTTTGACTCAAATCATTATCCTAAATAAAATTTTTAAAAGGCTGATAAAGAAGGAATTGAAAAAAAAGAATGAAAACAACAGATGATAATGGGTTTAGAGAGTTTTAAATGAAAATGGAAGTCAAAAAGAATCAAATATGCATATTCTGTATAAATATGTCATGTAACCAAAATGTGCCCCAGGAGATACATAAGGTATACGAAGAAAACAAATCTTGTGGAGAAACAATATATTGTGATCAAAGAGTATACACACTCAAGAGATTTAAATTAAATGGAATTCAAATAATGAAGTATTTCCTAATATTGAAGATTGTTGTACTGTAGAAACCTTTCCACTTGTCTCTCTATACACACACAAATGGCAACATTAATAAATGGATGCACAAGTCTAATTTGTGCTGTCAAAATTGAGGTTATGTCTTTAGTATGCCTATGTTGTAATAGAATTACAGTAAATTTTTGTGTCTGTTCTTAAACACTGCAGACCGAGAGTCAGAATATTCCTAGAAACTTATAATAAAACACTTTTTCAAAATATATGCATGTATATTGGCAGTTGAGGGGTGGGCTTTTTAAAATCAGGAAGAAAAATAGTTCATATTGAGAAGGGAAGTTCTCTAGAAGAAATCTTACCCATGTAGTGGATTTTCTGGAGTTACAGGTACACATTGTATGCCTTCTAAGGTATCAAGGAAAAAAATATCCAGTAATAGCACTTGATTCTATGGTCACAGCTCAGTGCTTCTCAATAAGGTTTACTTTTGTAAAATTTTCATATTTTCTGTAAATATGAAATACAAATGATTTTTTTCCTAGTTGATATGGATTTGCTGTAGATAAATACAAAGGATATACCATTTATTTCTGAAGTAATATGCTTATAATTAGAAGTTTTGTATTAATTTCTTTCATTGCATTTTAAAACTGAATATTTAGTATTGATGATATGTATTATAACTATTTATTTATTTATTTGAGAGGTAGAGCTAAAGCAAGGGGGGGAGGTGGCAGAGGGAGAGAGAGAGAGAGAGAGAGAGAATCTTAAGCAGGCTCCATGCCCAGCCTAGAGCCCAATGCAGGGCTAAATTGCTCAATCCTGAGATCATGACCTGAGCCGAAATCAAGATTCAGACACTTAACCGACTGAGCCACCCAGGCACCCCTGTAATTCTTCATTTAAATCATAGCTATTTTTTTGAAAATCAATGTATAATTTTTTTTAACTTGAATGTATTAGGGTAACATGCTGATCAAAGGAATCTTTTGGATAAACTGAAGAATTCTTTGGTAAAGCAAGTTTTTATAAACCATGCTGTTATTAATGTATTAGTTAACTTCATATTTTTAATATATGAGATTATTTCAAATTATATGTACCTTAAAATAAAGAAAGAAATGGAGATGGAAATCTACAGATTGATGGAGTAAAATGTGAAAATAAAATCAGAAAATTGATTTCTTAAAAGATGATATTCTTGTTGCTTCAGATTAAGACCTTTATAGAAGGAAGCTGGAATGAAACAAATCTAGAATGAAACATAAGAAGAAACAAAATTATATCCAATTTCTGGAAACAGATTTTTTTTCTCTTTCTATGCCAAGAAGTACTGCTACTAGCTTCTTTTTAATCTGCTTTTATTTTTATGTTTAAGGTGACAAGATTTTCGGAGAATCCTGTTCTAAATTTTAAATGGAGAACTCAAAACATATTTTCCAAATTTTAATTTTAAAACTTAAAGAAAAAAGAATTTAAGATTAATGCATACCACCTGTTTCTATAGTAGTTGATTATCAAGAATCAGCCAGTTCAAATGTTCCCACAGTTTTTGTAAACTCAAATTAAAATTCAAATATGGCCTAAAGGGGAAAACACAACATAATTACCATTGAGAGTAAAGTTATGAGCCTTGGAAAATGGTTACTTAAGAAGCCTGTAAGAAATTGCATGTGTTTGAGTGCAACACCAAAAGTGACAATAAAATATTTTATTTAGGCTTTTTAAGGCCCAAAGAACATTATTGAAAGAAAAGTTTGTTTTAATTAATTGAGCGACCATTTGTCCAGTAGTCACTATGTGACAAGACTTGGTGTTGCTGCTGGCTACAAAACATCTGAGATTCCTATGTCCTACTCTGTAGAGGTTGGGCATCAATGGACAAAAGGTTCACACAACTGTAACATTAAAAGATATGGCAGAGGGATAAACAAATTTGGGGGAATGCAGAAATGAAGGAGTAGGTGTTAACACACATTATGGCATCTAATTAACCAAGCACCCTAACAGTAGTTGTTATAATTCTCATTTTGCAAATAACAAAACACTGGCAATCAAGCAATACTCCAAATGATATAGTTAGCAAGTGGGGTATCAGAGATCCAAGTAAAAATTTATTTGACATCAAAACTGATAAAATTACCAATCTATATATAACATCCAGGACTTGACTGCTTTTGCCTAAGATTATAGAAAGGGAATGTTCTACACAGAAGATTTATTTGAGGTGAGTTTCAGTGAATAAGAAAGAATATACTAGGTGGGTGAAATGGGGAAAAACAAGGAAAATAGCATGTGCAAAACCACAGAAGTGTGAGAAAGCATGGTGTGATCAGAGAATTGTAAGGTAAGGCATTTGATACTTAGGAAGTTTAAGGTACCAGAGGAAGGAATGGGTAAGAGGGACTGAGGGATTAATGCCAACAAAGCAGTGAAAGGGAATGTAAGAGCCATGAAAATAAGCTGGAACTTTATCCTTCAGTAAACCCACAAAAGATTTTCGATAACCCTTGTGACAACTGGCATAACAGGTAATCAGTGACTTGTAATTTTAAAACCAGACTTGACCTTCCCTGATATCGATGAACCTCATGTTACTGAGGCTTGACTCCACTGTGCAAATTCATTTCTGGATTAGCATTTGCTAAATTTACCTAAGTAACAAACTCGATATTTGAAAGAAATAAAACCAGCTTATATAATTATAAAAGTACTTGGATGGTTGTTGAAAGAATTTGCATGAACTTTTGTTTTATGATTGTGTGGTCTTTTACATAGCCAACTTATTATTGGTTCCCTCTTCCGCCTGTATTCCCTAAATCCTCCTCCATCTATCTGCCGATCTGTTCATTAATCATCAGAGTTCTAGCATTCTAATAGATGCCAAGGAAGATTAGATAGTGATTCTGCTCTCAAACTGTCTAGAATTTCATGATGAAGATGGGATGTCTGCATTTATCATTCAGATCTCTGAGATGAAGTGTTAAATATCCAACAATAACAGAAAACCTTCTTTGGGACCTAAATAGCTTAGAAGAGGTGAGGTCTTCACTCCCCTTTCCTATTTATTGACTATTAGATTGATGCACCAAGAGCAGTGAAAAACAGGAAATAGATGGACTCTGGAACAGGCAGATCTGAATTCATTGCCTCAGGGGAGGGTCTAGGAAGGGGAATGGTGCCTCAATTTCTGAATTGGCCTTCTTGTTTGCACAACAGAGATACTTACATCTACTTTTTAGAGACTAAAAGAAGTACTCTTTGTAAGATATTTATTAAATAATGCATGCTCTTTCAAGCATACCACCCCCCCTTCACTTCTGGTCTGAAGTTCAGTGAGCCCATTGCAATGGACACAATCCATCAAGGAAAATTATTTCATTGAAATGTACCCTGAGAGTTGCATATTTTAACTTATGTCATGTTGGTTAAAAAATAAAAATTATATATCCTTCTTTAAAGTCACCCGAAATTTCAAAGCATTAAGTATCATAACAAAAGAATAAGTAAGTAGAATAAGGAGTTGATACTTTTCAAATTTACTGTACAGCTCTGTCTCCTGGAAATCACTGGTAATAGGAGACAACTGAATTTGCCATATGATTTTCATCATGAGAATGCCTCTGCTAGGATGTGACGGTTGCTGTTTACACAATTTAATTCTCTACTTTCTAGTCAACCATTTAAAGTCCACAAAGAGTAGAAAAATGGTAAAATCTGAAGATTACATGGAAAAGGCCTTTGACCAAGTTGAAGGGCTGTAGATGGGAGTCAATTAGCCGTAACTAACAGTCCTGAATTCATTACTCCAGCTGGTTATTATTTTTGAGCCTCATTACACACATCTGACAATCAGAGGCACTTACACAGCCCTCTCCTGACTCTCCTGTGAGAATAAATATGGAAAGGGTTTTGTACTCCCAGGTGAAGAGAAAGAGAGCTTTAGTTACAAGAGGTCCATAAAAACAGTCTGCCTTTTTTAAAGAAATCTTACTGTGGATGCATGTATATATTCACCTAATAAACATTATCTATTAAATAATGGTGGGTTACTTTGCAACTGTAGTTGTAAGGTTCATCTTAAAGACATATATTCCCCTCATCGAGGTGTCACACAAAATATTACAATAAGGACAAAACAGAGTTTCCATTTTACCCCTGTGAGGAAAGCATGAAAGATACAACACTCTGACGACTTGGTCAGGTACAAGTATTAAAAAAGTAAAATCACTAACAGACTGCCACTGAAATTCTTTAGAATTCTACTTTTACATTTGAAATATTGCAATATGTAAACATTAGAGATGGTGTGCTCTTTTTTTGTTTGCATTGGAAAATTACAGCACTTTATGATGTTTGAGATGTTGAAAGGTATTTAAAAATGCTGAAGAATTAAACTTTGAATTTTGTTAAGAGCTTATACGTTCACCTGGTTTAAAATTACAAAGTTAAAAAGAGGAAAACAATGAAAATTCTTTCTCTGGCCAGTTTTCCTCTCCAGATTAAACCACTGTGACTGTTTTGTTTGTTTGCTTAATGCCAGTGACCCTACAGTTTAAGAAGCCTAGTCTAGTACCTATCAACAGAGAAAGAGATCAAGGGTCAGGGATATAAATTAACAATGTGTTAAGAATGAACGTAGAGATACACTTATCTTACTGGAAAATAAAGAATGATTTTAATGAAGGAAATACTAAAGCCTATCAACTATGCAGAGGGTAATTGCACACACAGATTTCTAGACCAGACCTGTTTGACCGGCTTGGTCCCAGAGCAGCTAAGGTAACACAGGAGAAGAAAGGCTGATGTAAACAAAGTAAATAAGCATTTGAAGTAGAGACTTTCAAAGATACAATTCAGGAAATTTAAAGTGCTAGCATATGGAAGTTGAGAAGAGGAAGAAGATCCAGAGGAAAGGAGTGTAACACTTGCTCAGGTTCATATTCTAGACCCCAGGCAGTGAGTCAGTCGTGCTTGAGTTTCTCTTTCTGATCTAATATATACTATCCATGTGTGACTTTGGACAAAGCTTCAGTGTTCTCATTTGTGAGATAGTAACGTAATTAAAGAATGCTGTTCATATAATACACAAAGTGCTTGGAATATATATGGTCTGTCCTCTACCAAGACAAATATTAATTATGACAATAAAGAGACAACTTTCAATCTCTGGAGGATTGAGATTCTCTTGTTAGATAAAGTTGATTCATATAGCTCATCTCTATGATGGAGAAAAATCTGAGAACATTCTATTTTCTTTAAATTTGAAACAAGAGAATTCATAGCTGCACAACTCATAAGGAATAGTTGGGTACATCGCTGAAAATCAGTCCAAGAGTTTAAGGTAAAGGGCTTTTTTTAGGATCACCAAAAATATAAAGTATTAAAAACAAGGCTGCTACAGCAGAGAAACCTGTGTATGAGATGTCACACCATTTCTTTAACATCTTAATGAAAGTAATTCTAAGTATTTTAACTTGGATGTTTTCCCAAGACACCTTGATGAGGGCAAACTTTGTAATTAATGGCCTCTAAATTGAATTGTCATTACTTCTGTGGATCTATTTAGTGTCCTCCTTTCCCAAACTAGCTTACTCAGTTAGCTCATATTATTTCGCACCTATCAGGAAAGAATCAAAGACTCATCCTAGAAAAGTGATACTGGCCACCAAAGTTTCTTATTTTCGTTAAGGTATTTTAGGTTTCTAAGTAGTTTGGAGAAATGGGGCCAGAGATGAGTCTTATTAGGGGCAACTATTGCCACTCTTAAATTTTCACTATGTGGCCCAAGTTTCAGGCAAGCATGAGCACTCATTTCATCCGTGTGCTTGAATCTGCCTTGGCTGATGCCTATCAGTAATTTCATGACTTATTTTGAGATGAGGTCAATGGTAAATGTTTCAGTACTAAGCAAATACCATTAAATATCTCAGTATTAAGCAAATAGCATTCAATTAAATACGTTGAAAAGAAGTTTATTTAGGCAAGATAGAGGGAATCACAGCACAAGTTGCATAGACTGCAACTAAATCTAAGCTATTTTTCATAGTTTCCAAAGCCTTGTGAATATGTGTGAAACATGGAGTTAATCCTTTGGATTTTTGCAAATTGAGAGAGGTAATAAACTTCCTTGTAAAAACACCATTTGACATGCATTTCACCTTGCCTTTCTTTATCTTGGTTTCCTGAAACTTAAAGGTAAGATGTATAAATATATTCTACCTTACATGGATTTACAGATCAATCAGTGTCTCATGGTTACACATTTCTAAATTCACAATTATATAATTTGTGTGAATGCTCACAGCAATCTTCTAATGATTTATTCTTCTCCCTCCTTAATTGATAAATGCTAATTCAGACTTCAGCAGGAAGATAATAGTCCTCAGAATGGAAGGTCTTGATGAGTTTCAGAAGTATTTTAGAGAAATGTGCTTGGTACTTATTCATGTTTGCATCTGCTCTTTAAAACTGTCAGATGTTTTGTGGTTAAATTCATTATTATAAATTTAAGGAGCTGCTCACATTTTTATTGCACTAATCACAAAAATAGTTTAACAGTATTAAATTTTTAAAAATAACCCAGCCATTGAATTAGTAATTTCTTTCATAAACATAGACATTTGAAGATAATATTCACCCTGGAATATAATTTTTTAACTTTTGAATTTTCATTCTTTTGAACTCTTAAAATTACATTTGATGTCATCCCTTCATAACTCATCTGTACAGAAAGAGTTAAAGACAGGTTTATGGTCGACTGAACATAACAGGTGGTGCTTAGGCACATGAAAGATGTCTTAATCACCTGTTCGTTTCCTCTCACCTGAGATTTAATTCAACTGTCCCACACCAGCAATGATTTTGCACTCTCAGAAGTATTTTCTATGATTCGGTTTATAAGAATTTAGTGATCTGCTTTATTTCATAAAGAAATTTATGAGGAACAAGGTGGAGAAATCGCATTCCATATTCTCTTTGTATAGTGACATCTGCGGGCTGTTGTAGCCCACAGTGATTTTTAAACGTAAGTACCTGCTCATTTTATGGGGGTCAAATCTCATTTTGTCCTGCTGTTCAAATATCTAGTCCGTTGTGGTCCAGAGAAATAATTTTCACTTAAACATTAAAGTCAGTTCCAGAGTTTAAGAAGTTTTCCTGAAAGTAGTGCTGGAAATATGTCCCTAATGTCTAGATTTATAAACTTATATCTGTTGGCATAATTCAAACAGCCTTCTTCCACAGAATTGTGAAATAATTTCTTGTAATTGTGTTTGAGACTATCCTGAAGAGTTCCGAATACGAGTCAATGTGGAGAGGTCAACAGAATTACTACTGCCTTCGGGATATTAAGGAAACGCAATGCGAAACAACACCCATTAAAAGGGAAAACTGCGATGAGATAGTTGGTTTATCTCCACCGGTTTTAGAAAATCTGTTGCAGGAAAAGGATAAGACTCATGCCCTTTTACAAACGCATCTCTTTCCCTTAAAAGGATGCAGTGATCCTTTTCTGGCAAAAAAAAAACTGCTTTGCACTTTGATATTTACGGCTAAGCAAATCCTGAACGCCTTCCAAGAGCTGCCGGTAACAAAATCCTCGGAGCGCACCCTATGAGTTGCTCACTCCACCGCGGACCGCGAAAGGAGCAGAGTTAGTGAGCTGGTGCTCTAGCCTGCAGCAGCGCATTCCTGTATCTCCGGGCAGCCTGTCCTCGGTCGGCCCCGCCCGCCCGGCGGATCGCCGACCGCCCTCGCGGCTCCCTGCCACCCTCTCGCGGGCGTGCTCTGGGTGGGGCCTCGCGGCGGCGGAGATGCGGCGGGTGTGCTGGGCGGGTGAGGCTAGCCGGCTGGGCGGCGCGCCCGGGCAGCCCGAGCCGCGCGCCGCGTCGCTGTAATCGGACACCCGAGCGCTCGCCCCCGGTGCCCGGCCACTTTCCATTCACTCCGAGGTGCTTGATTGAGCGACGCGGAGTAGGGCTCCGGGTGCCGCGGCACTGCGACGCAGAGGATTCCTTTACAAAGAAACTCAGAGGACCGGGAAGAAAGACTTTCACCGCTGGGACGCTCTAGAAATTAAGGTCTTCTGGGGAAAAGACTAGAGAGACACGCGGAGCCACGCCGGTAACAAACTGATGACTTTTACGTGCTGATCTCTTCCCATCTCGGTAAGCTGGATTCATTATTTTCGGCATTACAAATTTAGCAAAATATAACTTTTGGTTCTGTGTGTCGACTTTTTACACATCGGTGTCCTCAAGTCTGGACATTTTCTTCAGAGCGCACGCAGTTTGTCAGGAAGTGTATCCCTTGCTGAGAGCCCTGCTTGAGTTGTTTCTTTAGATTATGACACCTGCGGAGAGTTTAAAGTTGAGTATTTCAGTGCCTTCTAATGCAGGATTGTTCCAGAGGACCTAAGATTTCTTTTCTTACATGTTATTAGCGTTCCATCAGCAGAAGTGAAGACAAGCAGCATGTCTAAGTGTCTCAGTTAAAGGGAAGTTATAATATACGGGGGGGGGGGGGCACGTGCAAGACCCTTGGCTTTCGCCGCTTCTCATCTCTAGGTAGGCTTGAAATCGCATTGCTCTGTATACTCACTTCATTTGACCTGTCGTTTCATTTCCACTATTCTTTGCAATTTTTAGCATATGTTGCTTTTGGTGAGACATAGCAGATAAAATACTAATAATAGCAATATGTAAAAATGTGTAAATATTATCTGCCTGCTTAATAAAGAGACAAAGGTTAGTCATATTTATAGCTTTTTTTTTTTAACTATAAAGTCAACAAAACCAGGGAGCAATTACTAAGGGAAAGTTATCCCATAAAATCAATTTTCTTTTAAGTTAATTTAAGGATGACAAGGTGAGGAGGTTGTGGAAGCAGGAAGAAACTGTTTCGTTTGAAAATTACCAACACAAACATTACTAGGGTTTCCTCCATCTGTGTGGTAGAAGAGGCAAACAGTTTTGTTTCTATGTCTCATAACATCTGTACCACCTAGGAAATCAGCTGTTTAAAATGTTTAAATTGTTTAAAATGGCATGTTCAGTTTAACTGTGCTTTTTCTTCTGTATTCATTAAGCACTCTTAAATTTTCCGTGGCATTTCTTTATTGAATAAAATAATGTTAAGATTTTAATATTAAAAGACACATAATAGTGAAGGTTAGCATTGTTGTAACCCATAAAAATACATTTCTAGATTAAGCTCTGTCATTTTATTTCATAATTACATCAGACTCAAAATGATATGATTTCTTTCATGGTCCTGGGTTTATTTTGCATGTTGTGGCCACTAGTGCTGCTGTCGATCTCTAGTTACCCATTACCTGATCTTCCTTGGTATTCAGACATTAGTTAATAGCATGTATCAATGTTATAGCTACAGTTTCAAAAGGTAATGCTTTTCCCTCTGATTTATCTTTTGGAATTTTGACAACCTGCTTTCTGGCTGATTTATTTTAAATATGCATTGAGGGTTACATGGTTCACTGGATTGCTCACCACTAAGTCATTGGTTTGAATTTGGCACTAGTCCATGGTTACCTCATCTGCATCATTTAACAGCTGCATGGTCATCTGTATAAATTGGCAGATAACTAATTTGAGTGATTTCAGTGGTGAAGGATTGAACACACATATATTTATGTATAGAAACACCATTTCAGAGACGATTACTCCAAAAGAGCTAATGAGGATGGAAGTGAGTGGGTGTACATGAATGTTCATGTGGCATTTTCCTGCTACTACTATATTTATGGTAGAAAGAGAAGTTTTTCATCCACTAATATATATTGGTACCATTCTCAAGTCTTTTCAATGTTATGTGATTGTTAGAAGATCAAGTTTAAATATTGGGTTTTCCTTTGGGAACTAATACCTTTTCCTGGCTGCTTTGTTCTGCTTTAATATTAGCATTATTTGCTGAGAGAGCAATTTCTTTTTTCATAAAGACTTTCAGACACAAATGAATCAAATCCAAATTTTTGCATCTAAGAAACAAAGTCAGAGCACCTCCTACTGTTTACATGACTGTAAAAGTTCAGATACATCTTTTGTGAATAGGTGCTCTGTCTAGATTGCTGGTTTTGTGTGTATCTGTGTGTATGTGTGCAGGTATGCTCCTAAAATGTGAAATGAAATATAACAAACTTCTTACCTCTCTTTTAAAGGTATTTTCCCTTGGATATTAACTTGCAAATCTGAAGAAATGGCATTCCGGGCAATTTTCGTGTTGGTTGGAGTATTTGTTTGTTCTATCTGTGTAAAAGGATCGTCTCAGCCCCAAGCAAGAGTTTATTTAACATTTGATGGTAAGAAAGTTGATAAGTACTCTGGGAAAAATGTCATTTGAAGTCTTTTTTAAAATTTCACATCCAGATCCAAACATTAGTAATAAATTAAATATAGTAAAATATTATCGACTATTGATTAATTTTGAAAATATTTACTGGGCTGCTTTTTTGGATGACATGGCTATTTTAAATTATTGGTTCATAGACAAAAGCCATCTGTTGCATTTGCTTATGAAAATGCTTGAAGTATATTCTGCTCATTTTGAAGTATCTTCTTACTAGTCACCTGGTGTTTGAGAAACACCTTTTATGTGCTAATCCTCATCAGCAAAGAAGTCTATGCAGGTTTAATTATTTAAAGTTTTTCTTAATAAATTTTGGACTTAGCTTCCAAATCATCTCTCCATATGTTGTTCTAATGGTGCTTCTTCCATGTCCAAAAGGAGTCCCTGAGACTGGCAGAATCTCCTGATTGATTGAAAAGGATTTAAAACAATAGTTGTAAATATGTTTTTGATTGATGTTATGTACAAATGTTATCTTCAGAAGCTTAGGAAAATGGATGTGATTTCAAATTTGCTCAAGCGTAGAAGTTGTAAGACCCTGTGAGGGAATGGTTTGCCAATGTATGCATGAGCTTTCATGTAGATAGTTCAAACAACTAACAGACGGATGACTTTGGTCAGTCCATGCTAAATGGGCAGGAATAAGAAATGGATCAAGAAGATCATCTTGCCAATCAGGGTTATTTATATTTTTATTACTTCTTTCAACTTACTTTTTGCATAAACCTTAATGTCATTGAGCATATTTTCGTTTTATTTAAGAAACAGTATATTCTCAGAACTTTCTATAGCAGAATGTCTTTGAAACGCTTTATTATCTTGAATTTCAAACAGCAGGATGACTGACACTTATCAATCAATTGGATATCTTTTTTTTTTTCTTACTTTCTTAAGTTACCAAGGACTTTCTCCAAGGTTATCATGAGCACTGAAAGAGCTTTATTTTAAGAACTTAAAGTGTGTGAGCTAATTGCTTCCCTACCTTCTAAGCCAGGCATTCTCCCTCAAAACCCATGACTATTCAGTTGTGAAGAAAGGAAAAACAGACCCTTGAAAGTGTCTTTTTCTATATGACTGTGACATCTTGTAGTCTGCTTATACCTTTTCTTTCAAGTTGAGATCTAGGAAATATCTAATCAAGCAAAAAGTAAAGGCATTAGGCAGTAGTACAATTTGTCTCCTCTTTTCTGTAGTTCTCTTAGTATATATAGGAAGATGGAGTGGTCTCATAGATTAGTTATCTAAACTTGTTCTATTACATCAAAACTAACCAAACCTTTTTTTTAACCCAAACTTAAATGCAAATGTGTAAATTTTAAAAACAAGTGTGTCACCAGAGATAATAAGTCCATTATTCGAAGACTTTACAGTTTATCTTTTATGGAGGAAATTAAGTAGTAAAAATTTTTAAAACCAAACTTCACTACCAAGTGGGACAGTAACTGCTATGTATAGAGTGACTAGAAGTTATGATGGGCTTTTTAAAATACTCCATGTCTAATGCTCTCAAACTCAAGACAGATTCTTTCAGGATAAGACTTACCTTAATTTATAACGTATGTAGAATACAGCATGATAAGATAAACTATTGATCTGAGAATTCTATAATATTTTATTCTTTCTAGGAAATAATCAAACAGGTAGAATATCACTTAATTTGTTTTAAAGAGATATATCAACAGGGAGAACAAATAATGAAATTCCATAATTTCTAAATTAATACAAAAAATTCCTACAGTGAACTATATTTTAGGCATAGTATCATAGAAAAAATACTTTGGACAAAAACAACTGTTAAAATGTATAAATTTTAATCATTAATTCATAGTCATTTTCTTGAGAGATATGACAGTATACTTGTTTCAGATGCCTTTCCCAAATTTCTTATTATTTAAAGTTTCTCATTGATTTTATGATGACTTTTCTGTGTATCACAATAAGTAACTGTATTTCTTCCAAAATTATTTACTCTTGACATTAAAATATAGAACTTTGCACAGGGTTGACACATATATGAGTATAAATTAAAATACATATGGTATATACTTTCTTTCATTTATTTCAAAATTTCTATCACTATTTTTCAGCCAAAACTTAGGAGTTGGAAAATGATTCTGAGGAAATTCAGATAATATCAGGTTACATCACAGAGTTCATTTGCATCTTTATATTCTCTAATAATTAACCTTGCCTCCTGACTCTTTTGTCTTGAATTCTTTACCTTCACTATTACTTGGTCTTCTGCCAGCCTCTTTCTGGATGGGACTTTAGAAGAATCCTCTCAGTCTTGTCTTACAGACCAATTAACAATCAAAGTCAATTTAAAAATGTGTGAAACAAGAGCTCTCTTCTCCCATCCAAGTTTTATCCCTTCTTCTTGTGGTAGAATGATGGAGTGATAACATTTGGGAAACAATGATTTGCAGATTTGCCTTCCCTATTGATCTAGTGCAAGGTCAACCAGATGGTCATCAGTCCAATGGAAGAATGTTCTTCAGCTGTTATTAATTAGTTACATTTGTACAAGCTAAATCTTGTATGTTAAAGAACTGTGATTTCTATTAGATACTACATTTTGTAATTGTTATCATTCTAATTTTATGCCAGATAGCTTTTCAAATAAATCTGAAGTTCATGCAAAGACTTTTTGATTAAGTTGAATTTTTATTGAAAAAAAAATCCAGTAGTTTGACAGACTCACATTTCATAGCACTATTGTCATTGTATTTTTTTTTTTTTTCTCAGAAAATCTTTAGAATCTGTAAGGGTCATAAGGAAAGTCAAGGCTACTTATGTACAATAGACAAATTTGGTTTGCTTGTTAATATGCAAGGGAAAGCATTGTTGAAATGATTTTGCCTTTATCCAGTAGGGATTTTAGCATGTAGTATTTTACGAAGCCAGGAATAAATACTGTACAATTTGATAAAAGGTATCAGTTGCATGTCATTTTAAAAAAGTTTTTGAGCTTAAGAAAAATGGAAATATTGTCTATATTTTAAAAGATAAAATGTGATTCTGAGTTAAATGTATTAAGTATTCTTTCTTTTTTAAAATGAGGTAGATTCTTATAATAAGATTACTTTTTCACTTAGCAATTAAGATTGTGAATCTAAGATATTCAATTTATTGACATAAAGTTGTCCATAATATTACCTTACTATCCTCACTATGTCTGTAGGATCTGTAGTAATGTTCTTTACTTCATTTATGAAATTGATCATTTGTGTCTACTTCTTTTATGTTCTGACTGATCCATGTAGAGATTAGTTTTTTCCTTTTTATTGATCTGTTTAAATAATCAGTTTTGGGTTTTGTTGTTATTATTATTATTATTCTGTTTAATATTTCTTTGGTATGTGCTCTAAAATGAAATCGTCTTATTTCTTCTTGCTTCGTGTTTAATTTGCTCTTCTTTTTGGAAATTCTTAACATGGAAACATAGATCACTGATTTGAGAACTTTTCTTCTAATATAACCAGTTATGCTACAGATTTCCCTTGAAACACTATGTAGCAATGCTCCACATATTTTGATAAAATGTGTTGTGATTTTCAGTCAGTTCAAAATGTCTTCTAATTGCTTCCCTTATTTTTTCTTTTACTCACACGTTATTTAGAAAAATGTTGTGTAATTTGGAGATAATTTGTGTATTTTTTTATATATCTTTCTGTTGTAGGTCTTTGATTCAGTCTCTTGTTGTCAAAGAACATACATAATATGCTTCAGGTTCTCCAAAACACTGTTAAAACTCATTTTATGGCACCAACTATAGCCTACATAGAAAATAATGTATATTCTGCTTTTGTCACATGGAATGTTTTATTAATGCCAGTTAGATTCAGTCAGTTGATTGTTTGTTACATTTTCTATATCCTTACTGATTTTCTCTCTACTTGTTCTTCAGTTAGTGACAGAAGAAATTGAATTCTCCAGCTATAATTATGGATTTGTCTATTTCTCTTTTCAGGTCTATCAGTTTTTACTTCATGTTTTTAAATTTCTATTATTAGATACTGACATATCCCTGATTATTCCTGGTAATAATTAGAGTTCTAAAATGTATTTCTGTCTGTATGTAACACTTCCATCTTTTTTTGTATAATGAAAAATACCAACAAAATTTTAGTTACAATTAAGTGGGAAAAATGTTTGTCATGATTCCAGTGGCCTCTGGAAAGTTTTTATTAAAGTATGAGGAAATATGTTTAAACACATATGTTTTTGATGTATGTGAAAGTATGAACATTTGATTGGCAGTGTAGTGTCATGAGAACAGCATTTACATGGAATATCAGGATTTTCAAACTTTGGTTCCTTACTAATTAACTCTGAAACTTTGTCAGGACCTCAGTTCTCCCAATGAATTAAAAAATTTGGGGGCTAACCTAATTTTAAGACTCCTTATTAACTAAATTTATATGATGTTTAAGCTTAGTTTTGCTTTATAATATCATCTCCTTTGAGGAAGTCTTCTACAATAATTCCTTTCAGTGCTTTCAAAAACATTTTGTAGGAAGGACCTGGGCAAGGGAAAGAAAACTAAACAAACAATTTTTAAAAATTCATGGATTTTGAAGTCATACAGAGCTGGTTTTAAATCATAGTTGCCTGCTACTTTCTGGGGATGCTACACTGGGGTAGTTACTTAATCTCCCTAATCCAGAATTTTATCATCTGTAAAATGGGAATAACACTTATAGAACTGTTTTGAAAATGAAATGAATTAAGCTTGTAAAATGTGTTGTGTAGTTTATAGAGTGCATCTTATTAAAATATACGAAGACTTACATTAGAATTAGTATTTATAAATTCCTTTAGGGTAAAATTATGGTCTTCTTGTGTACTGTAATCCTTCCTCTCCACTTAGTGTAGAGACTGCCATTCGTTATTGCTCAATAAATGTTGAATTAATATACATTTTGATACTTCTTAACCACTATACCTCCCCAACTAGTAGAGTCTTAGTACACTATAACAGTGCTTCAGTGAATCTTGGTTAATTTGAAACAATGACAGTTACTAGGTAGAATGCAAAATTTCTTCATCATAGAATTAAGATACAAGTACCATGAGAGAAGAATTTTTGTTATGTTTTGCACAGATACCTTTATTTATTTATTTTTTTAAAAGATTTTATTTATTTATTTGACAGAGATAGAGACAGCCAACGAGAGAGGGAACACAAGCAGGGGGAGTGGGAGAGGAAGAAGCAGGCTCATAGCGGAAGAGCCTGATGTGGGGCTCGATCCCAGATCGCCGGGATCACGCCCTGAGCCGAAGGCAGACGTTTAAGGGAGTTCAACTTTTATATTTACTCTTTCCAGTTAATTCTCAAATCTCTTTATCTATTTTCTTCCCTAAAAGACATGTCATCTCTATAAATTTTAGATGTTTTCTTCCAGAGAGTTTTTTTCTCTGTTTTGATTGGAAGCCTGGTTTTCTATATTAAAGGGAAGAGTCCTCATACATACACAGCCTTCCACAGGGCCTTGACTGGTGGCTTGTCAGGGATGTTGCCTTAATCCTTAATACTGTTGGCATCTGTATATGCTAGTATGTCTAGCATGTCTAGGTATGTCGAGGCTTTTAAACTAATGCAAAAGTTCATTAAGATTCTGCTTTTTTAAAAGTCCAATTTTTCATGATAAATTTGAACTTAATAAGAGCCCTACCTACTAAGTTTACTTCTTTTGATTTTCATGGCATAATGCATGGCTTGAAATTATAGACAACTATTTGCCACTCTTAGAACATTTAAGAATACCATAAAACCTCAGGAATGTGGAGGGCATGTAGGACAATTTCTGATCCACTTCTGTACCATGATATGAAATATATCTGTATAAATATACCCATAAAATAAAATACAAATATAAATACATCCATACATATACCAAATATAGGTTATATACATACTCCTAAAGTAATGGCTGTTAAATAGTATATTAGATTTTTTTCCCCTTTTTCCTTTGATGAGTAAATTGAAATTTATTCAGGAATATTTGCTCTTTGGAATACATTTTCTATATGGGAATTAATAGATCCTAAAGTCAATATTTTAATTGAGATTTATTTATTGAACTAGTTGATCTTAAATGAGCTAATGAGTATTATTAAGTTACTAAAATAGTTTATGTTTAAGATTGTTTATGTTTAAGATTGTATATCAACTGCCATTCAAGAGTTAACTTATCCAAAATTACACAGTAGTTCCACCTCTGTTACCATAAAGGCAATAATTCAGCCATGTACATGTTTTATCTGTCCAGTACAAACCTCTAAGATATCAGACATTGTTTTTTTTTAAGTAATCCTGATAAATACTGGCTTATCATTTATATTTGCATGTTTTTAGATCAAGAAATATAATATCCTGAAATAAAGAAGTAGGCTGTCCCCACATCCCACATCACTTTGCTCTTAAATAAAGAAGTTTGGGACACAAACACACACACACACACAAAACAAAACAAAACAAAACAAAACAAAACAAAACAAAACAGAGTAAAATAAAGAAGTAGGATGCACTCATTATCCCATAGGCTTCAAAAAGCCTGAATATCATTTTACTAAACAGGCAACAGTCTGGCTCTACTTCAGGTTTTCCTTTGGCTCAAAACTCATGAGTTATCAAGGTGGCCATGGAAATATATAAAGCACTTATAAAGCCATGAAAACTTAAAAATAAATTCACTAATAGTTATATGCATGGCAGAAAAGTCAATTATTTGTGATTGCTATTAATCATTTGCTTGTGTTCCTAGAACAGTAAAGAGTCCCTACTACTACACTGCCCACCACTCCACTGAAGCCTATAACTAATTGCCTTAAATTGAAAAGGAAAATGACAATTAAGAGATTAAGACTTTATAGAGATTTCTACTATTTGGATACATTTTTCCTTGATTTATATTTGCCAATTTTCCAACTCAGGGTTGAGTTTTACATTTACATGTGCATAACACTGGCTTAAAAACATAAAAATGTCAGTTTGCGTTCTATTGGGAAACAATTATATGAAGTGTAGAGACTAAGCTTGCATAGGATTATCAGTTCTTTCAGTGATTTACTTTGTGATTCTTTTTTGCCTTCTTTCAGTGCTCAATTTTCATTAATAAAATTGTCAAAGGCTCTGGGTCATCGATAGTATATAAATGAAAGATGATGGAATTTTACAAAACATCTTTTATCTTTTAATATCTGCCTCATTTGACAAGAAGCTTAATTAAACAACAAATAAAAGGACCCCTGTGAACTAGTGAGCTAAACCCAAAAGCTGATGAATTGTTGTTGGACAATAAACTCAAAATAATAAATTGTCTCTTTATGAACTCTGGTAGCATTAACATTACAAGGCACATTTGTTGAAAACAGTTTGTCTTATGGTTGCCCAAGAGATAAAAATAAAGCCAATTGTTCTTGATTTCTCCATTAATCTTGGAGAATGCTCATTCTGGTTGTACTGAATCTTCTGAAATATTTAGTTCTTGGGAAAACTTGTGTTAATGTGGTTTGTTTTAAATCCCCTTCTGATAGTTTCATTTAAATGTCAGTTAAACATCTTTAATAACACCTGCATGTTTAATAAAATCAAATTCAACAAGGAATGCTGCTGTAAGAAACTCTGCATTCTTTCCCCTGTGAGGGTGCTTTGAAATCAGGAAGGGATTGATGAATACAATTGTGAGTAGGACATCACCTAAATCATAAAGAGTTTTAAGTAGAGTAGCACTAAATTTGTTATATAAAGAACAAGTTAAAACTGATATAAATATGGGGCGCCTGGGTGGCTCAGTGGTTAAGCGTCTGCCTTCAGGTCAGGTCATGATCCCAGGGGCGTGGGATGGAGCCCCGCATTGGGCTCCCTGCTCAGCAGAAAGCCTGCTTCTCCCTCTCCTACTCCCCCCTGCTTGTGTTCCCTTTCTGCTGTGTCTCTGTCTGTCAAATAAATAAAATCTAAAAAAAACAAAACAACAACAAAAAAACTGGTATAAATACAATGAGGACAGAAAATGAGAAGAAATTGCTAAGAAATTTTGTATGTCTGTTTTTCCCTGTAATATATATTGGTATAGGATTCTAGTAGTCAAAATAAAATGAAATCTCTCATCACCTTGAATTAGAGAAGTTTTAAGTAGTGCAAAGAATATCCTTTGAGAAGTATTAGGATAGAAATACCTTACAATGATGTGTTCTTTTAAAGATTTTTAGAAAAAAGTGGGAAATTCTTATTTTCCTGTCATAAAAAAAGTAATTCTTATTCTCAGTGAATTTTGTCAGATTCCAGTAAACTTAGTTCTGTTGCCAAAAGATGATGCTGTGATGTTAAGCCATTTCTAAAAGTACAAGATTCCTGCAACTACAAAGATGGGGTGCTCCAGTGATATGAAATTAAAAGAGTGAGCTTTTGTGCTGTGTTTATTCAGTCATCTGACCAACGCAATTTCCTGAAAAAAGTGTGTCCTATTCCATGATTATCCATAGATATGTATAAACAATTATGATAGAAGTTCCTGTTGAATGAAGATAGTTCAAGTGATGCTAGATGGCTTAACTAATTAATGTTTGAAGTATAATTGACAAACAATATTATATTAACTTCAGGTGTACAATATAGTGATTCAATAATTCCATACATTACTCATTGCTCACCATGATAGATGTAGTTACCATCTGTCACCATAAAACATTATTACAGTATAATTTACTATATTCCCTATGCTATACTTTTCATCTCTGTAACTTGTTTATTTTATAACTGGAAGTTTGTACCTCTTAATCTCCTTTATCTGTTTTGCCCATCCCCCACCTTCCTCCTTCCTGGCAATCTCCAGTTCTCTGTATTTATGAGTCTATCTCTGTTGTTTGTTTTCTTGTTCATTTATTTTGTTTTATAGATGCCATATATAAGTGAAATAATATGGCATTTGTCTTTTTCTGACTTATTTCACTTAGCATAATGCCCTCTAAGTCTATTCATGTTGTTGTGAATGGTAAGATTTCATTCTTTTTTATGGCTAAGTAATATTCCAGTGTGTGTGTGTGTGTGTGTGTGTGTGTGTGTGTGTGTGTCTATACCATATGTTCTTTATCCTTTCATTTATTGATGGACACCTAGGTAGCATCCACATTTTGGCTGTTGCAAATAACATTGCAATAAACATAGGGGTGCATGTATCTTTTCTAATTAGTGTTTTTGTTTTCTTTAGGTAAATACCCAGACGTGGAATTCCTGGGTCATATGGTATTTTTATTTTTAATTTTTTGAGGACCCTCCATACTGTCTTCCCTAATGGCTGTGCCAATTTACAATCCCACCAACAGTGCATGAGTGTTCCCTTTCCTCCACATCCTTGTCAACACCTGTTATTTCTTGTCTTTTTGATACTAGCCATTCTGACTGGTATGAGGTAATAGCTCATTTTGATTTTGGTTTGTATTTCTGTAATGGTTAAGTAATGTTGAGCATCTTTTCCTGTGTCTGTTGGCCATCTGTGTGTCTTTCGAGAAATGTCTGTCCAGGTCCTCTGCTCATTTTTTATTGGATTGGGTTTTTTTGGTGTTGAGTTGTATGAGTTCTTTATATATTTTGGATATTAAGCTGTTATTGGATATGTCATTTGCAAACATATTCTCCCACTCAGTAGATTGCCTTTTCATTTTGTTGAGGTTCCTTCATTGTGAAAAAGCTTTTGAGTTTGATATGGCCTTCATTGTTTATTTTCACTTTTGTTTCTCCTGCCTTAGGAGAAAGATCCAGAAAAATATTGTTAAGACTGGTATCCAAGAGATTACTCTCCCTGTTTTCTTCTAGGAGTTTTATGGTTTCAGGTCTCACATCTAGTCCTTAATCCATTTTGAGTTCATTGTTTAATATGGTGTAAGATAGTGGTCCAGTGTCATTCTTTTGCATGTAACTGTCTAGTTTTTCCAACACCATTTATTGAAGATATTGTCTTTTCCCCATCGTATGTCCTTGCTTCCTTTGCACAGATTAATTGGCCATATAAGTATGGGTTTATTTCTGCACACTCTATCCTGTTCAGTTGTTTTATGTGTCTATTTTTGTGCCAGTACCATACTGTTTTGAAATCTGGTTTGCGATACCTCCAGTTTTGTTCTTCCTTTTTAAGACTTCTCTGGTTATTCAGGGTCTTTTGTGGTTCCACACAAATTGTAGGATTATTTGTTGTAGTTCTGTGAAAAATACTATTGGTATTTGATAACAAATTACATTGAATCTGTAGATTGCTTTAGATAGCTTATTTTAAATTAATTCACCTGTTGATCAAGTATTTTGATATGTTATTCACATATGTAGATTTAAAGTGTATGTTACATACCTTTCTTTGCAATTTTGATTTTGAAGAATATACCTAGAACTAAAGATAAACATTTTTCCATTCTTTGTAGATGTATGCTACTTTGTCTTCTGTTTTTCCAAAATACTTTTGATAATTTATTTGTATTTATTATAATAATCACTAACATTAATATTGCCTTTGTGCCAGGCATTATTTTTAATTCTCTAAACAACACTGTGAATTAGGCACTATTTTATCCTCATAAAATGGAGAATCCAAGAAAGTAACTTGCCTGAGGTCACAGGGATGGAAAAGAACACACACACACACACACACACACACACACACACACACAAAACCACAGCATTCAGACTCCAGAGCCAGAGCCATTTTGATAGATGCTGCTAGAATTAGTTTTAAGACTCACAAAAATCACAGTTAAACTCACTTTATCATGTTAAAGGTGTCACAATAGACTTTGGCTTTTTCTCTTAGAATATCATTCCTTCCTGAAAATAAAGGAAATAAAATTCACTCTCTATACCATCCCTAATTACCCCTTCAATTTTGGATTCATCAAGGTGAGGATGAGGGAATTACTCCTGCGGAACATGCTTCTTTCATTGCGGTAGGTAAGGTCTCCCTTTGTGGCTGTGGGAGCAAGGCTGAGCTCAGACAAAGGATAACTATAGAAAAATTTATTATTCATTCCCTTCAGCTCACTGTATAAATTTATCAGAGTAGTGTCTTCATAAGTTCAAAAGAACCTACATTTTCTCTTAAAAAAAATGATTCAAATGTCCTTTTTTTATGGATACCATTGCAGCATCCACTAAATGGAGCACTGAGATATGCTCGATTTTTCTGTTTCCTAAGTATCTTTTATATGACAAGGTATTAAAAACTATCATTTTGGTTTTAGTTCCATTACCGTCAAAAATAAAAGTATTGAGAAGGAGAGCTGTAAGCTTTGGGCAATTTTCAGTACTCTTTTGCCTTCTGCACTTTCATTTCTATGCTCCTGAGGACCACTGTTGTTAATGAAAACAAATTTAAAAGCAAGGAACAGAGAAGTTAGACATTTTCTGACACAGACTATGAGTTGGCAAGAAGGGCACATAAAAGGCAGAGCTAAGTGCTGAGCCGTGTGCTATTTTAGGGCAGTGCTTGCCCTGAAACAATGTGCTGAGCTGTAAAAGATGGCAAGTTCATCCTACATTTCCAAAGTCCATGCTTCTCCAAAATGATCATTTCAACCTTCCCTCCTATTCAGTGGGAATCAACTGCCTTTGAGAACTCAGTAGTGAAATGTTCCTGTTGCAGAGTGCTTTTCACTTTTTTGGAGGATTTCCACTTGTTATGTCATTTATTACAGAATGCCTATGAAGTAGTTAGGCGTGAAGGCCCAGAGAGGGTAAGGACCTCTAGCCCTATGGTGGCAGAGGCACGACTAGAGGAAATGGTATAAAAAGAAAAACATTAATTATAGCTGTGCTTGTAGAGAATTCTGCAAAGGTATATTATAAAATCTTCAGAAATACCAAGCCATTAATAGGAATTAGAAATATTTTTGAATTCTTTTCAGAAAGATTGAGGCTATACATAAATATTAAAAAATTGTATTTTTGTTTGTGTCTAATTCATGTAAATTAATGAATATACTTTCTTTGTCTTGCCTTTCCCAAATTACAACTCCCATAGTCAAGAGTTTTGATGGTCGAGCTATGTACATCAGGATAGCATTTTCCTCTTTGTCAACCCCTAGAATAGAGTATTCTACTCTGTTCATTTATGTATTGCCTTAGAAGGAAAACAATGATTAGAGTAATCTTATGTTCTAGTTTGAAGTGATGTCAGTAGAAATGTCTAGTATTCTTGCCTTTCTCAATTTTAGCCCTTGCTTGCATTTAAGATTCTTGATTAAGAAGTATGAAATATTCTACCTAATTAATTCCTAGTTTACTACCTCACTGCAACGATTTTCTTATAAAAAATGAGCAAGTACCAGAGTTTAAATATAAGATTGTTCATATTTAATCTTCTATGTAATGTAATGGCTAATATCAAGTCTCTAGTCTCTATGGGCTTGATAGACCAAAGGAGTCAAAGCATTACAATTTTCCAACAGGTAATTGCTATTCCTCTAAGAAGAAGGTCAGACTGCTGATCTCATCAAAACAAAACACCTCGATTCTCTGCAGGAGTAATAGCGCTAAAGAAGCAGTTGCTAAATTCTTTCATGAAAAACATCTTACTTCCTTAGCATGGAGTTTCACTTTCTAAAGATAGAATCAGTTATGGAGAGGGGATATATATTTGAGTAAAAATAAATGTACTATCTATATACATGTATGTACATATGCACATACATATACCCTGTGAGTAAAGATCTATTGTGTTTCACTATCGATTAGGTCTTTCCTGAGTGTATACTGTCTTGTAAATGCACAAAACAAAAATTGAGAAGTCAGAAAAAAAAAGCTATTATGCTCCTGGTATCGTTTTTAATGTATTATTTATGTTTTCTTATGTTCAAGTTTCAAATACCACAAATTTATATGTATATAATAATTGGGTGATTAGCTTGGCAAACACTTTAGTTCTTAACATATTACTGCAACACAGGTGTTCATAGAGTAACAGCTCAGTGCCAGTGAGCTGAGGAGCAGAGCAAGAAACTCTAGTGACTTCTGTCTTTGAGCCTTCCCCTTCCCATCACTGCTGGTTAGTAATGGTGAGAACAAAGGCACTTGCTGAACCTGCCAGGAGGAGGTAATCCATTGTTACTCCAGACAACAGGAACAGGAACCTAAAGGGAATGAATGGGGCAAATCATATGTAAAGACACCGCAAATACCTAAATTTGTTCCCTATGCTTGCTGCTTTTACAGCCAGTGAAGTCTTGCAGCCCAAGTTACTAATGTTACTATAGTTAGCATGAATTGCCAAGGAGTTAGCAGATTTCCAATTATAGCATATGAAACATAATCTTTCTTTATGTGCTTTGTTTTCTAAAATCTTCATTTCACAAAATTTAGATCAGAAAAGACCTCTACTCTATTTGTAAATAGACGTAATTTTGTACAAACTGTGTGAGGTGCACCAAGCTGGCACTTCATTCATTACTGAAATCTGATAGTGGACACAAGTCTGAAGATTTTAAGACAGCACTAACAAAATTAGAAACGGAGAGTAAAGGGAGTCCAATACCCTAGTATTCCTGACCTTCCTTATTTGGCTCAGGTAGAGGGGTATGTGTGGCCACTGTTCTGTCAAGTGTTAGAGACCATTACATATAAAACCACAGTTCCAACAGAACTGTCATTCTTAACACAGGGACCTTTTGTTTAATGAATAAGCACCAAAGTGATTATAAAATGAACTTGTATAAGGTGAAAAACATTTGTATTGAATTTCACTATGAAATTGGAGTTATGTCTATATAGGTATACTAATCGTTCAACAGACTGACTTGAAAAACTTTCAGTAAACTTAAGATGATAGCCAGGCATGTAAAAATTCTGATAATATGATGCAGTGAATATTTTGGGGCTCTTTATATAACTTTCCAACCTCTTAAATACGCACTAGTTGTTATAATTCAAGCAAAAACAAAACCTCATGGCTTAAATTATCCCTTGATTTGAAAAGACTTATTGGATAATTTATTTTGGGTCAGTTGCCAGTAAGAGCCTTAAACATTCTCTAAACATTATCAACCTAGCTCTGTATTTACATGTAACTGTTATTATGTAATAATGATGCAAACAGTGGGAAGCAATTGGAGTTTCATTGGTATCCTATACAAATCTGGGTTTAAATAGAAGAGCACTTTCTGGCATCAAAAACTTCCAACTTTTGCTGGTCCATCCAGCTAGATTTTTGCTACGTAAATGCAGACTCATGAGCTTTTTTTTTTTTTTTCCCTTCATTTTCCCTGAACAGTAATACTCACAACATTCCAAGAGACCAGAACATTAAGCCGGAATAAAACAATGAGTGTATTGTCATCACCAAAAGGAACATTTTGAATTTTATTAGAAGAAACCAATTAAGATGTTATTTTCAAGCACAGGGCTTGGCATGGCTTCAGAAGGTTACTTCCTGAAATCGGGCAGGGGTTTAGCTGGCACAGAGAGAAGATCTTTAGCTTAACGTCTTGACAATTTTAATGCACATGCAACTAGGATTTTTCTTTAAGCTGATTCTCTTAAAAGCATGCTTCCTGCCACTGTTCAACATAATTGCATCAATTCCGTTTTCCATTAGTACTCAAAACCTGCTGATATGACTAGAGTTGTAAAACCTTTGTGTGAAAATCTAATTATGCATCATTTTTCCCCCAGAGGATCT
The DNA here is from genome assembly GCF_024610735.1 of Ursus americanus. Classification (NCBI taxonomy): domain Eukaryota; kingdom Metazoa; phylum Chordata; class Mammalia; order Carnivora; family Ursidae; genus Ursus; species Ursus americanus. Next base: position 79,358,986 of record NC_142129.1, read on the forward strand.
GATAATGCGTATATCGTATGCAGTCATATGTTTTTTATTTTGATATCTAAAGTAAGATAAGCAAAGAGATCTTTATGCCAGTATTATATACTTTGGTTATTCATTTAATTGTATCAACAATAGTGGTGTAAACAATTTTCTATTACAGAAGGAAAAGAACATTCAATAGGCTGTATTTTGTTAAAGAGGAAAGAACACTTACTGTTTTGCTATAGAATAATAAAATATTCCCATTTCAGGTGAAAGGAAAGGATTGCTTCTCTCCTCATGCCTGTAATAGCTATGTCTGTTTTATAATTTATTTATTTTCAGCAGTTTGCCTTTATAGAATCTCGTATGATCGTCTGCCTTGGTTTAGCTCATCTCATATCTGTCTACTTTTCTGATATGTATTTGATGCTTTTCTATACATATACAGTTATGTGTAGACATTTAAGATATTACATTAGAAATTTAAAGTGTAAAATGCACTAATCCAGCAGTTTATCACCTTACATTTATTTTTCTCACATCCCCTCTTTGGTTTTTCTTCTTTAACTGAAGTAAGAAAAAGATTATCAAGCTTAGCCTGAAATTATTCACAAAATAGTGAAAGCCTCAGAGCCCAGGTGCTGATGGAATGTGTAGCAGGAACTGAGTTAAAGGTGGCCTAGAGTTAAGACGTGTCATTTATTTATGCTTTGGAAATGAAATTCAGCATCCTCAGCACTTAGGTGAAATGATCTTTAAAACAAATAACCATCTTTGGTTTCCAATTTTTACAATAAATATTTGATACTAAAATAGAGTTTTAAGACCTTTTCTAAAATTGCTTCTGGGAAAAAAAATACTGGATTTTTTTATAACTAAAGATAAATTTGATGAGGTCCATTAATAGCTTAGTTCTCTTTTGAGGTATACACTTATTTGTATTAAGTGCCAACAGTACAAATTATGTTCACCTTAAAGTGAAAGCTGGGAAATCTGGTTAGAATTGATTGTTGGCAAATTATGGGTCAATATGAGAAAAAGCTTTTAGGCTTTTATACACAATGTTGTGTCCATCTGTTTCTTATTCCTTTGCTCCCCATTCATTCTCCCTACTTTAGATAGATTCCATTAATACATCATTTAAATTTAAAAAAACTTTTTTAAAGGCCCAAAGAACTGCATTGAATTCCAGGAATATTTTGGAGTGCCCACCTTGTGCAATGTTGTGTGCTTCATCTTTCAGTACAAAAAGAAGTATGGTATGTATCCTCTACTTCATGACCACCTGTTCTAGTCAACAGGACATGCCAACTACATAAACTATTATACCAAGAGCATCAGGCCATAAAAGAGGCACAAACAACTCATAGATGAGGTCAGTTTTGAAATAAAAACATTATCTTAAATTGGTGTAGAATATTGGCTTTAAACCCATTGTGGCCATTAATTATTCTGCTAAGAGGGATTAGAGTTTTTATCATGGTTATAAACTAGATTGAGAGGGGAGTTCAGTTGGAATGCCAAAGAACAGGTATTTGCTCTTGACTGAAGGGTCTCCAAGCCTCTGAAGCAAAGCAATTTTGCTGGGTTTTATTTTGTTTTGTTTTGTTTTATTTACCTCCAAATTCCCAGCAGTGTCTCTAACTATGCAGAATCATTATCACTGCCTGACTGATCAATTGACAAACGACTTGACTCCAGTTTGCCAAATTGTCTTTAAATGCCCTGCATTAAAAATCCTAAACTGTATATAGTGGTGGTAGGGAGGGGGAACTGGTTTTATCTTCTCCATTTCTTGATTTCCAAATCTCTGGTTTGCTCACTCTCCAGCATATGTGTGCAAGCTCTCTCTGCTCTCTCTCCTTCTCCCCCTCTCCCCCTCTCTTCCCGCCCCCCAGTCTCCACCATATTTGAGTGATAGAGCAAAGGCATGAAGGAGCCAGACCCAAGGTTCAAAATAATTAGGTCTTCAGAAACATCTTCCATGCCCCCAAAATGAATTCCATACCAGAGGTCATGCTTTCTCTGAGCTTCCATTCCCATCAGCAGTTTGCCACTACATCATAAGGCTACAAGACAGAAGAAATTAAGCCAGGAAAAAGAAAATTAATAATTTTGAGTTTGGGGAATGATGGCTTGGGTTAAACCTGAGACCTCAGAACAGTGATTCTCAACATAGGCTACACATTAGAGTCATCTGGGAGCTTTAAAATCCTGATGCCCAGACCACACCCAGTGCAATTAAGTCAGTATATCTAGGGATGAAGCATAGAAACTAGTGTTTTTATTTTTTTTTTAATTTTTTAGCCCATAATATTAACTTTATTCACATTTTCCCAAGTAATTTCAATAATAAATATAAGCTAAAAGCAATACATAGTTCTTAGAAAATACAACCCAAAATTCTCATTGCCTGAGCTTTGTGATTATAGGTGCCCAGCCTTTGTTCCTCCAGAATTTTAAAGTGAAATCCGTCCTCAAAATAAACATACAATGACGTGGGGAGACTATGCTTAAGTACAGCTTTGCTAATTATAAAAGAAATCCAGAAACTAGTGTTTTGAAATTACTCCAGGCGATTCTAGTCTGCAGTCATGTTAGGAATCCACTGTCCCCAAATCCCTAAAGTTCACTTTCTGTGAGAGAACATGAAATCTCTGAGGAATTTCTAACAATGAGAGCTGTATTCAACCTTTTGCTTTAATGGTGTCCAGGATAGTGCTAAACAGTAAATTTTAGCCCCTTTACTTAACAATTAAGATTTTTAAGGCCAGAGAAATCATCATTAGTGTAGTCATAATGCAGCTTGAGTGTTGACAACCCATTAAGAGTGAACAGATATCCTTCATTTACTTCTGTGTGAAATGTGAAGATCCATAGCCACAACCTAGAAAATTATGTTCTATTTTTATTTCCTTTATATTTTGAAATGTAGTGACATATCAGTGAGGTTCTTGACAACCAAAGCTGGGTCTTGATTTACGTTACATCACTGGCCATAGAGTCCACTGCTGAAAAGATTAAATAAAGGTTTGTGCAATGGATACTCTCTCCTAGACAATTTCATTTGTATGTTCTTTGTGTCCAATTATGGGATAACAGACCCTCCAGAAGGTGAAGAGCTTACGGATAGTAGTGGTAGAGGTAGGGAGAGTGGGAAGTAGGTGTAAGATAAGGAAGGTTTCTTCTCAGAAAAAAAAATGTGTCACCTATGGCAATGGCACAGATTCTGTTCTTTTTTTCCTCTATCCTTCTTTTCCAGCCTCTTTAATGAGCATGATACATAATAGATGCTTAATTAATACTTGAAAATTAAAGAACAAATGAATCATATTTGCATTAGCAATGTGGAGTATTGGAGGGAAGCAGAAGTAGGTCAGAGAGCACAGTAATATTGAATCAAACTCTGTCCAGCTCTGAGGTCCAGGATCATAAAGGGCTAATGATTCAGAGAGACCTTTCTTAATGAGCTTTTAACCTTCTTCTTAGAGAATTATCTTGGTTTAGGTCTCTAGACTTAGTAGTGTCATCCTACTATTGTTATGTAGGCAGGAAAGACATGCTTTTACTAGCTTATGAAAAATATCTGCATACTTACAAATCAAAAGATTTCTGGAGTAAAATACCATGTGTAAGGGTAATAAGAAAGAAATAAGCAAAGCAATGTTACCAGCAGGTCAGTAAACAGAACACAAAACCTAGTACGTGGGGCCTTTGAAGAGTCAGTATTGACTATAAAGGATATGTCATGTTTACTTGTTTATGTTAAAACAGAATGAATTAAAAACTTGGCCATTCTTTATGGTATATGTTTCAATGTACCAATATGATGTCTTTTATTAGAGGGGAAAAAACTCTGTTTTTCTGGAAGATAGAAGTTTAACACCTTGAAATGCACAGTATACATAAAATGGGCAAATTCTGAAAAACACATTTTGCTCATTGGATGCAGTTTAGGAAGGAGAAGAAAATTAGCTACTTTTTAAATGAAACAGCAGTGGTATGAAGGAGGACATTCTAGGACATTGTGTGTTTTTAGGATTCCAGTCACATCAAACTAAGATACTTTTTTTCCCCCAACTTCTACCTGTAACTTTATTGACTGATCTTTAATGGAAAGATACATATTTTGCCTTTAAAAGAAATGATTAGATATGGTGTGCTCTTATTATTTAGGACTTGGTGCAAGTCTTGCAAAGTATATAAACAAAGAAAATGAAAAACTGACAAATAATAAAGGCTTAAAATATTTCTGGGAATAAAATACCAATATCTGGCTTCATAGACTTTATGAGTACACCTCAATGTATCAAAATGCAAATTTCACAAATGGAAAATACTTTTGTAAAATACTAAAATAGCCACATTGGTAAATTTTAGGGTCATGAGTCAAAGGAATATTTCCCTTATCATTTATTTGTTTGAGAGTATCATTGATAAAACTCAAGTCATCATTTAATTCTAACATGACAAATAGAAAAATTGCCTGACTTTTTAACTACTATTCAGGTTCCTAATTTATTTCTGGAGTTCATCCACCAAAATGAAGTGCGGTAATTCCTTGTACCACCCTCTTTAACAGGCAAAACGGTGACTCATTTCCCCCACCCAGTTATGCCAGATTGTTTAGTGCAATGTACAAAATGAGGTGTTATAGTGCGTTATTTCCCAATTTATTTTTAAGCCACTTAGGCAATATATCCAACATCTTCTCTTCCAGGGAACACATACTAAAATATAAATTATACGTTTTCCATATTTCATTTTGTGTCTGTGTTATCTCAGTAGTAAAGAGAAAAAAAGGTGATGTAGAATTTATGGGGCAGTACAATGAACCAGTCATGGAAGAACTATATTTTATATAGTCACTTGTCACGTAGAAGGGTTTTATTTACTCACATTTAATGGACGATTTACAGGACAGTAATGAATAGGCACTCCTAACTATTATCTTTGCCTGTTTAAACCAAAATGGAACAACTGTTTCTGTTTTGTATACACCCTATAGATACGGCAAATAGGTCAGGCTTAGGAGCAGAGTGCCTGGATTTGAAATACTCCTCCACCAGTTAGGAGCCATGTAACTCATGGCAATTCCTTCAACTTCCCTAGACTTCATTTACTAGGCTATAAAGTAAGGATAAATTAGTTATTATCTAATATTTTCATTAGAAATATTAAATGTGGGAATGTATGTAAAACATTTAGCAAGACATGACACACAGTAAAAATACTCTAAATGTTAGATGTTATTTTTATAATTTTGCGTAAAGCTGAGGGAATTAAAAGATGACTAGGATATACTCCATGCCCTTAAGAAATATATTGTCTGTGTATATTAAGAAACATCATTCTAGAGGTGGAAAACTTGTGGGTCACTGGCCTAATAAAGAATGTTCTTGGCTCCATAATATTTAAAAATGAATTAGCTGCTAACATTTAAGAATCAGATTTTCATTGATGGCGTGTATTTCTCATTGTTCTTGAGAAGTCAGAGGATCTAGGAAGGTTAGATGGGGGCTGAGTGGGGGTGTCCCCTTCTAGCCTGGTTTCCTTTACTCGCTTATGTTCACCTGTCTAAACCTTGCTAGCATGAAGTTTTCTACTCTTGGACTAGAGCCAGGCACAATGACAGATAAAAAAAATCATTTCTGGGTAAAGCAAGAGATCTTATAAGAATGCTATCTCTTTGGTGGCATTGTGGCATAAAAGGGAAAAAATAGAACTCTTTTTTTTTAAGAATATATAATCAGAAAAAAATGAAATACGAATAATAAAACAAGGTTTATATCATATCTTCCTAAAAAATATACACCATGTTCATGATACTGAACATGAATTGACCCAAATTGAACAAAATAATGCATTTACTTTTGTCCTTATTTATGAAAATATTAGTTATGAAAAAGTATGTTGCAAAAGAGCATGTAAGAAAATTTAGTGAAGGGAATCAAAAACAGCACTTCTTTTTTCATGAATATGTAGGTATGTGGTCATGTGTTGAGGTTTGCATGAAGACACAAACTCCATAAAATAACATAGGTTATGTTGACAGACTCTGGGATAGAATTTATCAAGGCACTATGATCAGCAGAAGAAGTTAGAGAAGTTTTGGGCAGACTGTTGTTAATGATGTGATCATATAGCTATTATTTTGTATCTAAAAAAGTTCATAAAACTTTTTATTCAATCATTCCATTGAAAATCTAGTGCCAGATTTAGGTTCATGCATTTTTATTTAAGGAAAGAGATCTTACATTAGTTCTGATACTCAATACAGTGTTATTATGGAAGACTGATTCCCAAGTGCTGTGAGCTGCAGGACTGATGTGATTTGGTTCTGCCCATATTTTGCTAAATATTGGCAGAAAACATTGCCTGGAGCATATATATATACTAATAATATAATAATTCTTGTCTCATTATTATGATACATATATACCTCTTTGTTTCTATTATTCTTATACATGGAGCTCAGTGTTACTCATCTTTAATAAGAATTGTTTCAGATTGAGTCCTTGGGTTCATATATTTTTCATTTTTTAAATCTAGGAAGTTATTTAGAAAAAACAAATCTTCTGGATATTGTCTCCATAAACTACATCTAAATTCTGTTCTGTTATTCTTTGTGTCAATTCTCATTGACAGTTATGTCAAGATATAAGTACAAAGAAAAAAAAATATTTCCAAGTTCATAAAGAGTTTAGAAATTTCTATTATGTATTCATTCAACATGGTAATGATCCATTGTTCTATACTATCTGACCATACTATCAATTAGTAAGGGTACTGAATAACAAACTAAAAAAACCTTAATTTGAAAGTTACAGTTAAACCAAATAACACAGTAGCCTTAATCTTTAAACTGTAAATGCAACCTTCTTCCTTAATCTTCTTAGACTGAATTTCCATTGAATTCTTTGTTTTCCCCAGTATCCAATCTTCCACTCAGTTAAACAGCTTCAGACTGTTTTCTAGCAGTTTTTCTCAGCTGCTTACCTTTCTGCTCTTCAAGTTCCCGATTCTCATTCTTTCCTCTTCTGCACCTCGGGGCACTCTTTTCTGTTTGTGTGCCCTGCCATGCACACCTCCTCTTGTTTTCATTTATCCTTCCATTCATATTGAGGCCAGAATTGACCGGGGCTTGGGACCAGGTCTGAAGGCTGTGGTCTTCCCTAAGCAGTCCTTTTACTGCTAGTCATCTCCTACAATCCCCAACCTTAAAAGAAGACATTTCTTCCCTCCAGAGAGCTACGTATCCCACAAGGAACAAAAGAAAAGAATATTGAGTTTTAATGGACTTTCTGTTGTATTATGTTTTGACGGAAATTCCCCAATTTAATATTTCTAGTCACTGCCCTATTAACCCTATACACTGCCCCACAGCCCAGGAGACAAGAATGAATAATTTTGTCTAGCTGTCGTTCATTTTAGATCCTTATTTTTCTAGTAATTACTTAAAGGAAAATTAGAGGGAGAAGCGAACAGAATTACTAACTTTCAGAACTGGTAGGCCGGTGAATCAGGCAGGCGACGCAAGCTGCTGGACAGTTCCACAGCCCCATACTGTCCTCAGGGGTCTGTGTGCCTCTCTCACTCCCCTGTCCCTCCCAGGCTGGTGCTCCATGAGCCCTACCACCCTGCCACACACGGTCTTATCAGCTTTCCTTTATTGGGAGGTTGATTCAAGAAGAAACAGAATATAAAATTAAAAAAAAAAAAAAGCTGGTACAGAAGGAAAAGAAGCTAAGATGTAGGTTAGCCAAGTTGCAAGATGGCAAGACTAGAGTGGGGCCCAACGGACAACCCTGTGACAGCCACTTCTGAAGGAATAGCCCCTATGGTTGAAGGACGGTCATTTGAGATCCTGTTCAACTGTTGGAGCTTCTCATGTACTCCAGCTGAGGTTCCTGTTCACTATTATTAGGCTGATCTAGGTGGCTGCTAAGATGGCTTTTTGTTTCCCTTTCTATCCTTATATTTATTTATTTTTAAATGTAGAACCTTTTATGAAAGGTAACCCTGAGATGGACCTGCTCTTGATAATAGGTGTATGATTGAGGCTTGGTTAATTGATAGCATCAGGAAACAGTAAAATGAAGAACTCCCGCAGTTGGAATGACTAAAGGTTAGATGACAAGGGTTTTTACTGTTACCTTGATTTGACACAAATGATGATACCAATGGGTACCTTGAGTAATCACTTTAAGATGCCGATCTTATGGTGGTTTGAAGCATTTTCAGGTTGTCTACAATTGCATTGTTATTGTGGATTAATAAACAAATCTAATGTTTGTAGTTGTAGGGCTATTTAAAAGACAATTTAAAAATGAATTGTAATGTGATTATGCTAAAAATTGTGTGGGAATACTGAGTATGATTGATATGAAAAACTAAACACAAGTCTTACATTACTTTATTCTCTATATTTTTTCTTTTTACTTCATAGCATTTTAGAAAATACTATGAAAAACATTAATTAGGGAGTGCCTGCAAACTTTATTCATATAGTAGCATAGTATGCCTAAAGATCAGTCAGTCAATGTTAAGGATGGATTGTAGAAAAAAAACCTTAAAAATGAGAACAGTTGCCATAATTAATTTATGTAGGATAAACTTCGTTTTAGACAGCCCTAAATTGAATCATCACCTTGATTTTTCCAGATCACAGAGATATTTTAGAAAATGAGGTAACTGTTTGGATGTTTCTTAAGAGATTTTTTGAAGCATTCTCCTCTGTGTGTTTTTGAAGTAATCATTGTTTCTTCCTAGATAATTAATAGAGTCCATATATTACTTTTATGTTTAAACTTATAAATCTCTGCAATATTCCAATCATTCTATGCAAATATATAATTTGATGTGCATATTAGGAATTGAATTTGTTTTATTTATAAGGGTTAGAATTTCTGCAGATTTTCATTTAACATTTTTAATATTTTCTACTTTGTTAAGCATCATCAGGAAATATATTTTAAAAATTAAAAGATTACTGTATCTCAACATTGGATTCAGGGAACACTGCCTTGCATTGTCAGTTTACATAGGGAAAACTAATGAGGCTATAAAGAAATACTATCTGTTTTATTAGAATTTCTTTTACCAGTGAAACAGCTGGAAAAACAGAGTTAGTCGGCTGGCTTCCATTTTCCATTGCTTTCTGCCCTTTAAATTCAGATTTCCTCTTGTTCGTGACCACATGCTCACCACACACAGACTCCTTGGTTTGTTACTTTAAGCCACATGGAGATTAAGCACCATTAGTAAAGACTAGTTTAGGAAAAGTTTTAACTAAATAAATGGCACTTTCAGAGTGTGGATTTATGGAGAGTGTCTATGTGTGTGTGGGTGGGTAGGTGGGCAGAATAAATCAATTAGGAAGAAATCAGGTGGTTGGGTTGGGTGCCATTAGTGACTGAGACATGTTTTATGTTGCATTCTCATTTCTAACAGTCTAATTGTAGTAAAATGCTAAGTGGCATTCTCATAGCCAGAAAGAATATGCATCACTTTCCTATATTTAGAATCAGAATTCTATTGCTGAAAGAAAAACTAGAGGTCATTTATTCTGGTCCTTTTATATTACAGCTGAAGCCTATGAGATTAAGTGTCTTGGCCACTAGGCAAATAAATAGAACTTGGTTATATTTGTTGCTTGTCCATGTATTCCCACATCATCATCACTCTCTTCTCTATCTATCCATGTAAGGAGTATATGGAGAAGTTAGAAATGCAGAGTGAAGGAGAAGAGAGAGAGTAAGAGTGGATCTAATCAGGCTTTAAAAAGACATAAACATAAAAGATAAATTGAGTACTGTGAACTCGGAGAGTTTTGGGACCAAAAACAAAAATTTGTTGATGTTTTACAACTACTGTTTATAGGTAGCGTCTAGAAAGAGAAAAAAAGAAAGCATTTATAGTCATTTGCCTCCAAAACTCATGGAGTGCTGCTTAGCCAGTATCAGAAAGGTTCCAGATCCTTCTACTTTGGAAGTGTGTTCTTTAGGGAAATAGGTGAATTTTGTTTTAAAAAAATATATCTGCTGGTAGAAACATGCATCCATAACCTCAGTATTTCAAAGGAACTCCCATATCATCGTGGTAAAAAATATTAAAAAGAAATTATCTAAGGGTTATTCCAATAAACATTCTACTAAGATGACAACAAAATATAAGATATGAAGAATGATTTACGTTCTACTTTATTAGTGAGGCATTAGAAGTTTAAATTGCACATATGCTAATCTAATTCACTCTGTTTTTTATACTCTTTAGCAATAGAGCCTCCCCCCATTTAAATAAGAAAAAAAGTAGTATATCCTAACACACTCTCTTATGCAACTGCCACAGTTAAAACTGTAATTCACAATATTCAGGAACTAGTTTGAAGCATTTGTATTGTCTACCAAGGAAAGAATTATCTCGTTGTGCTATAAACTGGATACTTACTTCATAACAAAGACAGAGTTTGAGCGGTAGGGTTAGTTTTCTCAGCATTCATGTGTGACAACTCAAGCAAGTTAGAGCAATATAGTCACAGTAGAGAAATGTCTTCAGTAGCCTTTCATTCATGATGCAGCACTAAAATCCTTGTAACTTTAGGGTTTGTTTACATTTTTAAAATGCTTATCTGTTTCATAATGGCTGAAGGGCAAATTTAAGTTAATTTTTTTCATAAGGTCTGGTTTTTCTTTTGTTTTCAGGAATTATTTGATATACCTTGGAAATATCCTTACTATAATTCCACACATTATTCATATAATCTGCAGGCTAGAATCTACATAAACATAGGGTGACAACTAACACAAAATACACAGTGCTATATATCAATATTGATACCCCATCAGCCTTTCAAGATATTTCCTAATTTAAAAATTTCTGATTGAGAACCTACCACATTTATGGCATCCTCTTCTGTGTTGAGCAGAACAGTAAATGATGGTCTTCTTGCTTTCCAGGGATGCACAATCCCATTAAGGAGATGCAGAGAATAATAACCATACAATATGACACTATTAGTGAATAGTATTGAAGACTAAAGAGATAAGGAAAAAAACAGAGGTGGTGTAAATCTGAGTTTTACCTGAAGAAAGAGTGCAGTTTAAGAATATGCATCCAGGAAAGAAGGTAGAGAGTCTGTCTGATAGAACAATGGCATAGACATCAATTTCCTAAGTTCTGTTTGAGTCTAAGACATCCTGTGATAGATTTGAACAATGTTGATTCCAGGGATTAAGATGAAATGGTACTGGAGAAACTAACCTGGCTAATGTGTTTCCCAGATGTTGAGGTAAACTTATTGACATGACAAGGCAGTTGGTTGGAGTTTAAGGTACAACATTAAGAGAAAGGGAGAGCCAGACAAGGAGACTAATGTAAATAAACTGACAAAAGGGGACGATTATGATTTAAAAATAAGTAGAACCTCTGGGTATCACATTTTCCGCCTCTTTTCCATTAATTATCCTCTGATGAAAGAGTTTAAGTTCAAGAGGTTGAATTACAACTCTAATTATCTAATACAACACCATTCCTGACTTCCATTCTTTTCTGGAAAAATAGGGAAATACTCCAAGAATAATCAATGTCCTATATTCTTTTAGAATAGAATGGCAAGAAACAAAATATTTTCGCACCAGAGCAATGAAAAGTGTAGGGGAAAAAAGACCATAATACAACCACACATCCCAAATTTTAACAGAGAAGTCAGTTATTCAGAATGGGAGTTTATTTAGGAACTTGAGTAGATCCAGAACAAAGTACTTAAACCTGAATCTTTAGAAATACCTTGTAAAAAAAAAAGAATGTTAGAGAACATATTTTTGAAGAATCTGATTGTGAAAATGATCTAGTGGCTTATATTCTTCAATTCAAAAAATATTAGATTGTCTATAGGATCTGTTAGCTATAGGATGCTCTTATCTTTCTCTTTCTCCCCTTGGGTTTCAAAGCTTTTTAGTGCATCATTTTCCTACAATGTCTGGAGCCTACTTCTGTCTCCTTTTTTAGGCAATGTACACACTGAACTTAATCACAGGTCTATAATAAAGTAGAAAGTCATATGAAAAGAAGAAAATATCATTACTATCTCTGAGCATTGTACATAAAAGAATCTATATAACCCTGAAAGATATAGATGACCTTGGTATTAGAATATTTTTTTTAAAAAGGACCCCCATTAACTGTTAAAAGTGGAGAATGGTCTCTCTGTAAATACATTTCAATAATCTGTACTAAGTCTCCCAATAAAACATTGGTATGTATTCAACATTTAACTGTGAAAGATTACAGAGAACTACAAGATAAATCAAATGTCACAGTGATCTTAGTCAATTTGTAAAGCAGTAGTTTATTGTCTCCTGTAAAGAAACTCTGTACACGCCAATGATTTTGTATGTGATCCTAAGATTTTAACATTATGCAAGGAGTATTTACAAAGCTGTATTTCTAAATGAAGCAGCCGATAACTAATAGAAATATAAATGGAGGAATGTATGTTTTTTTAAAAGACATTTACTATTTCAAACTTTTGCAGAGGTTATTATCCTAAGCATATGGTATATGCTTTTAGAAGAATCAGAGGGAAAAAATATTTTTTTCTAGGGAATCATTCTTGTTTGAATTCCATGATTTCAAATGCTTTTTACATTCAAGAGTAAATGTCATAGTTATATAATTTTCTAGTTAGCATGGGGAAAAGAATTGTGATTTAGGCAAAGTATAATAGTTCAGTAGCCTAGAGAATGTGTTTTAGTTAAGTGGGTGAAATTACTAGTCCTTGTAATTTTAGTAGTTTCTAGTCTGATTTTGACTATTATATTCAGCAGAAAAGGTAGAATATTTTCCCCCAGGACTCAAGAAAATAATTTGAATATTTGTGATTGTTCTTTAAAGAAATTTGGTATTTCCCCTTCAAAAAATTTTTTTAATCAATCATTCTCATGTATTTTATTATTTAAAACAAGAAAAAAATGTGAAAGGAAGCATAGTTATGTCTTCTTGCTTTTCATTGCTTTTCAATTGTCTTTTCCTCATTCTCATTCCTCTATATGGGTCCCAAGTTATTTGAAGATTTTGTGTGTGTATGTAATGCAATGGATAAAGTCCATTTATCAGAATTTATGGGGCCCTGGAGAAGATAAACTGGGCTTTTGGCTATTTCTAGTACAGAAACAGAAACGGTATCATGAGAAGGAGAGGGTAAGGATGGAGGGGGGTTGGACCCACTGCAATAGATTGTGCACAGTAAGGAGGGACACATATCATGTGTTTGGGCTCAAGAAGGGGTGTAGAGGTAAGATGGCGAACGTGCTTTAATGACTGATGAGATACCCCTGTCTCACTCTTGGACCGTCTGTAAATTAGCTAAGCATCACAAAATGCTGAGTGTGTCTGAAATTTCTGTGGAACTGAGCAGGAAGGCGGGACATCCAAGTCCCATCTCACATGGGATAGAAGTATGCAGATGACTCTGGACCAAGAAGTGAAACAGACTTTTAATTGTACCAGACTCAAAAATTGGGGTCTCAAGCAAGATTCATTAAATCTTGTTATTTAGGGAAGCCTCAGTTAACATACAGATTGCGTGTGCATATGCTTTGTAAAGAAACACACTAAAACACAATACTGCAAAGGTCATAAAATAATAGCACTATACCTAGATAATGCATTTATTTATTACACAGGATATTTGACTGCTGTTTTGGGTTGTGGAGAAAGTGATAATATGCTAGTAATATATGATCCAGGACAGTATTTAGAAAACAATAAGAACAACAACTTTGCCAGAATCTAAACTTTCTCTGTAGAGATATTCCTGAGCTCTTGGTTCTTCTTTGGTATTTTTGGAACTCCATGAACTGTGTAGTTAGTTCATTATGTGCCAAGCTAGGGGGAAAGTTCAGTCACCACTGAACGTGTGTATTTCAGCCTTCAGACCAACAGATTGAAAAAGTAGAAAGTATATATGATAAAATAACTCAGCCAAACCTCAAGTGAAAAGCAACTTCGGTCATTTTTGAGACTTTAGGTTTGGTTGTTTAGAAGTGGTTTGTAAAGTTTATTTTACCAAGTACTCTTTCAAGATTTTAAGTTTTCTGAATTTACTTTCATATTCCTTTATAGACTTTTAACCTTGTCATTAATCTTTTTATTGAGTTTTATGGTCTTTGTCGAAAAGGGTGTGGCGGGTAAAGGGTACCTTTGGAATCTTGGAAGACCCTCAGCTTCCTTCAGGAACATTTGCCCGCCCATATCAGCCACTGAGGAGATCAAAACTAAAAGTGAGCTTTCTTTTTTCTTGCCTTTGATTGAGCCATGGTAAAATTTTATCCCAAAGTGACAGCAATAAATGTTAAAGATTTACATATTGAAAATGTGGTAGATTAAATTGGACAAGTGCCCAGATTGTCAAAGACAACAGATTTCTTAGCCACAATGTCAATGCCTTCAATATGTTAGATTTCTGAAAACAAATGGTTTCTCTTAACACATATCTAATCTGATTCATTTCTGCACATTTTAAGTAGTGTTTCCAATTATGAGAACAATAGACTGAATATAAGAACATCAAACATCCCAAAACTAATAATATGGTTGCTAATTTTGCTTAAAGTGCAAAGATATGATTTGAATGGTTATTTGCCCTCTCCCAACTCCATGGTTGACTTGACTGAATTAGTTATTTGTGACTCTGTTATTAAAAATTGTCATAAATACAAAAATATTTTTATCATTGGGTATTATTTAAGAAGGTGCTACACAAATGAATTTTTTTCTTTTTACGCTATATGATATGTCATCATTATTATCATCACATTTATGCTTAAAATAACTACATCTCTACCTTTACAACATTGTACTCCATTTGGAAATGTGTACAATTACTTTGATTACTTTGATTTGTTGTATTTATCTAAAATAATATACAGTTTTACTAACAATGCATACTCAATTTGTAACCATACCTCTTTAAGAAGAATTTTTTTTTTTTTAAGATTTTATTCATTTATTTGAGAGAGAGAGCATGAGCGGGGCGGGGGCAGGGGCAAAGGGAGAGGGAGAAGCAGACTCCCCGCTGAGTGGGGAGCCCAACTCAGGGCTCCATCCCAGGACCCTGAGATCATGACCTGAGTGGAAGGCAGATGCTTAACCGACTGAGCCACCCAGACCCTGAAAGAAGAATGTATTTTAAAGGTTAAACTGAATTATAATGTAGAACTTATATGACAGGCATTTTAAGTCAATCACAGGGACAGGTGGTAATACAAGAAAGAAGAAAATGACACTTTCTATATTAAAAGGGAATCATTGATGATAAGTAATTGTTTGGAGATATATTCATAACATAAAAAGGAGATTGTATGTATGTGGTTATATGTAATAGAAATTTTGTATAAGATTAGGAATACTGAAGGCTAGATTCTAGTTTTGATTTGACTATATCAGTCCCTTAAACTCCACAGTGTTTCCTTTTCTCTTATCTAAATGAAAATATCAATAACTGTCCTTTTTTTTAAAATCAATAGCTGTCCTTTCTCAACAGGGTTATTGTGAGATCAAATGGGAAAAAAGAGACATTTATTTTTGTAATAAAGAATTCAATATATATGATTTCAAATATACAATCAAATCAAAACTTTTCTTAGCATTAAGCTATGAGACAAAATACAGCATACTTTGTCTCCTTAATTGGACTTAGTATATTTCTTTAGTTATTGTGGTTAAAAATATTTAAAATGTTTACTATATCTAAGCATAATCAAAGCCAATTCAAGGATCATTATACTTGTGAGACATGAAACAGAAGTAGTGGCATAGACAAAAATTCCGACACTAAAGAATGATACCAGATCTTCTGTATTGTTAATTCCTATATAAATACATGTCCAGGATGTATCTCCTTCCTTTCAGATGTCTCTTCACTATGTTAGTTTCGTAAACTTAGTGTTCATGTCAATACTTTTGTATTAACTACAAAATTATTTCTTTTTAAGTCTCCTAGAGGCCATCTCAGGAATTATCTCTGACTTTAAATGGTGTAAGGGGAAAACAAGGTCAGGAGACGTCTTTCTAAAACATTTTGTTTATTTTATAATGTATAAATCTGTAATCTTTATTTTTTTATTAAAGATTTTATTTGTTTATTTGACAGACAGAGAGACAGAGAGAGAGGGAACACAAGCAGGGGGAGTGGGAGAGGAAGAAGCAGGCTCCTAGTGGGGGAGCCTGATGGGGGCTCGATCCCAGAACACCGGGATCACGCCCTGAGCCAAAAGCAGACGCTTAACAACTGAGCCACCCAGGCGCCCCCAAATCTGTAATCTTTAAAACATGCAAAGAGACTTATTTAGACAACCTTAATCCATATTCTGTCCCCCAAACTACATTCTTTATATAAACTCAAATCAAAATTATACTCTTTGGGATGTCTAAGGTAACATAAAAAATCAGTATTTATAAACCCTCTACGAGACTGTGTTAAATATTTCAATATCGCTTCAGAGAGATAAAGACATTTGGAGTCTTTTCAGATGCTTTTCCATGATAGGCAACTGCAGGTTGCCATCCAGTCTCAACTACTCTGCATACTAAGGGTAGTCAGTGCTTTCAATTCATAGAACAAATCCGTGTTATAATTAACTCTAAGAACCGTAAAACCTGTAACCAGCATCTCAAACTGGTTTGGCAGATTGAAGGTAATATTCTTTAACCTTTGCCTTGAGGCTACTGTATTTTTTAATGCTGTAATTTGTTAGACATAGTACCAATGCTTTGATTTGGGAATTTGTTTCATCCATTTAATCTTGGTATAGGAAGTTGAATCATCAATTTAATCTTTCTACTTTATTCTAAATTCAGTGTTTACTGAAGATAAAACCTCAGCAAGAGGCAATCAGTGGGTCACTCTTCTTGACTTATTGACATTTGTTTTCTCAACCTATTTCTGGTATACCAAATTGAAATAATTGTTTTGGGTGCTATCTACAAATTGGTAAGCTCAATCTGTTTAAACATTTAATAACTCTTTTCATGTAAAGCTTCATCAAGATGTTGAATAAGGATTCCATGAGAGAATATGTAAACTTCCTTGATGAATCATGCCTTAAATTTTGAATCTGCTCCATAAAATTACATAGCTGCATTAAAATAGAAATCTTTTCATGGGATAATTTAACTATCTAGTAACTGTGTTTAAGCTAAGCACTGAGAAGCTGCAAATATATGCCATACTTTAATTAGCATAACCTATTAGTGATTTTACACATACATGCACACATTTAAAAATATTAGTGGTCAGTGGTGGAATGAGAGAAAAATTGACCAATATCTGTTACCTAGAAATATCCTAATTCCTTTCTTATTGGTCTTGTTATAAGAAAATACTGACTCAGTGAGATTTTTAAATGTTTATATAAATTCAACCATATTATTCAGCAGTATGGACTAGACTACACGCTGGTTACTTTTTAGCACAAAGCTGACTTAATCAATTTTAGGACATTACATTAACTAACTCCTAGAATTCTGAATCCTTGCTCACCAAGTAACTTCTAATAGCCACTTGCCATGGGTAATCATGCAAGTGATCCTTAAGAAGTTTAATTTCTGACTGTACATACATGCTCAGCTGAGCCTTTTTTTCACAAATACATGGACATATGAATACATACTGCATATACAGTATATGTTTATTGCACAAATGCCATCTGAGAAGCACTTCACCAGATGTTAGAAATAAAATAAACTCACAAGAGTAAAAAAAGAAAAAAAATGACTCAGTATGTACAAAGCTATAATTAATTAATTTGCTGATTGGTCTTTACTGTTAGCATCTTCAACAGGGGATGCATTCACCAGTGATTAACTATCCCTCTATTTGGATTACTTTGAATGGATAATGTTGAGTATGCTCTGGGCTCAGTGGAATCTTACAAAAAACACAGCTGCTCTAAAGTCTCAAGGGAGACAACTGAAACTAAAAAATCAATATGTCACCAGCAGGGTTGTTGTCATAGATGCTTAGCACAGCAGGTTTGTATAAACTAATGGCTCCCTAGGCAGTGACAAGATAGTTAGATTAAAGAACTGAAAAGGCAGAATCATTGGGGCAGCAAGGCACGCAAATACATAAATGCGGGATTTTGGGCAGTATTGCAGGGGCATTGCGGCTAGGTGCCTATGCTGCGATATAGTACTGAAAACGCTGTGAAATGACTCATGTATTTAAAACTCGTTATCAAAATGCTTTTCCATTTTTTACTTTATTGGAATTTATATGAATTCATCAGTGAACAGGTTTTTTTGGGAAAAAGAAGGCAAAAAGTATTCTTTACACAATTGACCTAGGGATTAAAGAGGGAAAAATGAGAAGAGCTATGTTCCAATGTCTGAAAACCTAAAAAGAAACTATATTTACATTTCAGATGACAGGTAATATTCTGCTTAAGAACTAAACTATAGGGGAAAATTCCAAGTTGCAAAACATTCAACAAGTTAACAATTTAAACATAAAAATCATCTTCCTTCTCTCATTTTAAAGAGAAATGTTGTCACAAAACTGTAATCTTGTGAAAGTTTGCAACAGAAATGACTTCATAAAAAGAATGACTTCAACTCAGCAGTAAAATATTTTATTTAAACCTGTGGGAACCAAAGATTTCCTTAGCATCCTTTCTTTTTTTTTTTAATTTTAAAGGACATCTAATCTGGTTTTTTTTTAATTCATACACTAGCCTTAATGTTTATTATTCTTCAGGTCTTTACACAGTTTTCCTCAACAGTCAACATATTATTACAACCTGGTTTGTGATGTGTCATCACAATCTTGTGACCTTTAGGCAGAAATTTATGATGTACATCAAAGCAGTAATAAACACATGAAGAAATTCTTCTACAAAGAAACAGTCACTTCAGTATTTCTGCCAAACATGTGGCAGCAGCTTCCATGAAAAACAATGCCACAGTTTGAGAGTGGTCGGCTTCTGTTCTTGTATCCACTTTTCATGCAAGTCTGAAGTTTCTCTCCGCCTGGCCCTTGTGTTTACACTGCTGGAAAGTATTTGCTGCTCGTCTTCACTGTGGAATGGCCCATACAGTAGTCTGTAGAACATGGGTTTCGTTCATTTCTTTGCCATACTGGAACATAGTGGTGTTTTTAAGATCAGCTATTCTTACAGCTTATCTCATGTTTGAAAAGGTATTTAAGGGGGCCTTGAATTTTTGTAGCAATTAGATAGAGCCTAGTTATGTGGTTAAGAGTCTGCTGTGGTGGAGTCAAAAAACTTGACCTTGATTCTTTCCTTAATAGCCTTTTTGCTCTTGGACCAATCTCCAATTTCCTACCCGTAAAATGTAGAAATTCAAATGGATCCTTCTATCTAAAATATTTTTTTAAATATTTTCAGGGAAATGGGTTTATGCATATATAAAATTTTACTGAGATACGTTCATATATAAAATTAAAGATACATGTCTTTTGCTTAGAAATTTTTTATGACTGTAAAGTAAAGGAAATTTACTAATAGATTAATTAAGGAGTATTAAAATTCAATTGAAGAGCACAATTTAACATAGCAGATGTTTCAGTTTTTTAATGAAATGAAATTTCTGCTCACTAAATGGCCATAATACTGACTTTAACCCAGATTAGGGTACAACCTCTTGCGTTTACCCCAGTGCCTCACACTTAGTGTGGACTCTGGAAATATTTC
Organism: Ursus americanus; assembly: GCF_024610735.1. Taxonomy (NCBI): domain Eukaryota; kingdom Metazoa; phylum Chordata; class Mammalia; order Carnivora; family Ursidae; genus Ursus; species Ursus americanus. Next base: position 79,378,668 of record NC_142129.1, read on the forward strand.
TTGTAGGAAATCATGACTACCAAGTGAAAATGAAAGATGAGTGATGATTCTTTAAAATTATGGTTAATTGATGGTATGAATTCATTTATAATGACATCTTTGGTCTTTTCCTCATGATGTAAGGGTGTGCTTTGATACTGTGAAGGACCACAGAGAAGTGAATCACTGCAGAGCTGCTTCTGAAGCATGTCTTAGGGCGAATTGTGAGCCTTTATTTGTGTCCAGGGTGGGAGGAACAGCAACAAGCATGCATGAGTCATAGGACAAAAAGACAAAATGTCACTCCAAGGGCAGGGTGAGCGACCTTATGTCTGAGTGTGCAAAGACTACTGGAGAAGTGAGCAACCTGTTTTCAAAAGTTCATGTAATGAGAGTAAAACCAAATTTTTCCTTTAGAAGTTTATTCCATTGGATTATACAATTACTTTTATTTGCTATTCCAGTGAGCTGCCTCTGATTCAGTTTGAAACTATCCCAGATCAGGCAAGAGTCCAGACGCAGACCTGCCTGGGCCTAGTTCTGCTCTTTGTGATTTAGAACAAGACAACCTTAGTGCTAAGGTGTGTTCTTCTGCCTTCTGAGATTTGGAACCGAATCTAAATTCCATGTATGCTGTAATGTGCTTAGGCAGACTCAACCTGTCTTTTAATTTTGGAAAGAGGTTCTTGATTTGTTAGATTTAACATTTCTTAATTTGTACATTTTGTATTGTTCGCTAAATATGAAAAGCATTACATATAGGATGGGCTGTGACCTCTTAACAAACATTTGAGAGAAAAATACAGAGTCTTATAATGGTAAATGTGAAAGAAGTCATTTAAACTAACTTACCTGATGCCAGAGAACTTCTAGTTTTCTCAGAGTCTGGTTTCATGGAATGTCACGCCAGGGGATCCTCATTCTTTTAATCTATTCCTTCTGCTTTATACAGGAGTTTAGGTGAATGTCACTTTCTAATAGGAGCCTCCTCTTCAGGACCTTTTCTTTTTTTAAATTTTCATATGTGCGTATCCATTTTTTTAGGTGGAAACTGTCCAAATTAAACATTTGTGTATAAAAATTTTCCAGATAACTCTGAGACTTCTATTGGATGTCCTTACTGTATTACAGGACTTATACCAAAAAAAAAAAAAAAAAAAAAAAGAACAAAGAATATATCCAATTAAAACAAGGAAAGAACTCTTGAACTCAGCCATGCATACAAGAAAAATAAATTGTTTGAAGTGAGACATGAGGTAATCGTGGCTGCTCAAGGGGGAAGCCAGTACTAATCTGGCCTCTAATGTGCCCGTTGGAGATGAAATGTTTCGTTGACATTAGTGCTTAACAAGTCACCAAATGTTCAGTGAATGCCTACTATGAGTCAGGAGCTCTATTAGTGGCTTATTTTTTATATGATTGCATTCTAGCCAACATGTAAATTATATGAGGCATAGTTGATGTGTAAAATATCAGAAAAAAAATGCATTTTCTAAAAATTCCAAAGTGTATTTTGAGGTTTCACTCAATGCTGTACAGTGATTCAAAGTTCTTGCAACAGTCCCCCCTCTGAGAAAATAAAACTGCCAGAAGGTGTATTGCATTTCAGGCCAATAACATACCTCCCAGGTAATAAGGAACATGTTCATAGACAGGATTAACACATCTCATTTTATAAATTGAGATTATTTGAGTCTTGTAGGGGAACATTTTTGTGGTCTAATCCATACAGTATTGAATCATAGCATTTGGGGAACTAGGTGTAGTAATCTATACTATCAGTTAGAATGACTACAGTCCACTGTGATTGGGGTTCCTTTTCATATGATCATGGTAAATTTTGTTCTGTGACACTTAAAAGAACCCAGGCCCTTCTTGTGTGCCTACATGTTTCTACTCTTTTTCCTCTTACTGATGTATTTATGTCTTATTTAAATATAGTACATTCCAAAATATTTATTATTAGATTAAATCAAGAGAATCACACAAGTACTATATTTCATGACTTTTCCCCAATAAATGATATTTACATCCCAATATGGATGAACTTCCTCAGCCTTTTATGATTTTCAGCAAGCCTTCTTTGTCACTACAAACTTTATGTGGCTTGACATTTTCCCCTCACACTGTCATCATGTAATGCACTGGCTGATGAGAGGCTTTCAGCCCTAGTCATTGGTTATCTGCACAAGGAACAGTATGAATCTAATTCTCTAACCTTATTTCAACTCATTGCTGCTGGTGTTGTGAAGCCAATTGTAAATGCAGATAATAGTTTCCATGATTACTAAGATAAACACCACATGTAGGAGAGGTTTGATTTTTCCATACTACAAAAGATAAGCTCTGGGAAGAATGTAGCAATTGTACCATTCAGTTTCCTAATCAATTACATATGCAAAACTCTTTCAATGGTGCCAAAACTTGTCTATTATTTCTTATAAGCACTGGATAAAACTCAGAGTGCGCTTAGAGGAAGTATCAACCTACTTTCTTGGAAGCTGGTCCTGTTACGTTTGTGGTAAAAAAAAAAAAAAAGACTTCATCATAAAGCACAGCATAAAGCATATCTTATAGATTGTTTCTGAATATAAAAATGATACAATATTAGCTAAGAAACTGTAGATAGAGTGATATTTAAGTTTCCTTTAGAAGACTAATCATGTTAGTCTTGTTGACTTCTTGGGTAAAATGATTGATAAACTTGAGTGAGTGAGTGTGTGTGTCTCCTTCCCCAGACAGTAAGAATAACACTCAGGCATGAAATTTTTGGTAGATCATTCTTTTTTTTTTTAAGATTTTATTTATCTATGTATTTGATAGAGAAAGAGAGAGAAAGATAGTGAGAGAGAGAGCACAAGCAGGAGGAACAGCAGGCAGAAGGGGCTTAACAAGGAGCCCGACATGGGGCTGCATCCCAGGACCTTGGGATCATGACCTGAGCCAAAGGCAGATGCTTAACCAACTGAGCCACCCAGGCACCCCTAGAAGATCATTCTTTATCAGAAACACCACTGTACATGCTAGCAATCAAATTAACTTTAGCTATTTGTCATCAAAGTTATAATTCCATAACGATGATTATTATTGAATATTTACAATGCAAGAGACTCCCTAAAGGACATGCTGATTTATTTCTTATTGTAGTATGATCTACTTTTGGATAAGGGCATTATTTATAAAGGCAGATAAGATTAAACACTTCAATTGTATTTCTCCCCCAAATACACGAAAGGACATAGATCTTTGGGAATATTTCAGTAAATTATGTAACATGTATTTCTAAGATCAGCAACCATGATGATTTTTAAGCATAATAAGTCACAATGTCATTCAAATTCATTTATTCATGTAACAAATAGTTATTAGTGCTTACTATATGTCAGATACTATTTCAAATGCTCAGAATATCATTGAGAAAAACAAATGCCCCTACCATATGGAACTTATATCCTTGTGGAAGGAGACATTAAAAAAACCCCACTAAATATGACAAATAAATAATCAGCGTCTTAGACTGTGATAAGTATTATGGAAAAAAAGGTGTAGAGTAGGATAATGGTATTCTACAGGGCTGAGGGCAGGGCAGGCTGTGGTATTATGTGGCAACCAGCTTAGGCCTTCTTGAGACTGAGTCTGAGCAGAGATTTGAAGGATATGAGTGATAATCAAGGGGATATCTATGGGAAGAGCATTCCAGATGAAGTAAAGAACCAAAGCAAAGGGTCAAAGCTGTGAGGGAGCATTCCTGGCATATTCCAGAAAGAAGGACAGTGTGGCTAAAGCAGAGTCAGTAAAGAGCATCAGGGAATAAAGTCAAAAAGGTATTGTTTTGAAGGCAGGGTTGGTGCAGATCTCATTAGCACAGTACCGTGATGAGCCTACTACAAGGAGAAGAATTGGATGTTCTGTAAATTGGATAGAAAAGCCTTATTGGGGCACCTGGGTGGCACAGTAGTTAAGCGTCTGCCTTCGGCTCAGGGCGTGATCCCGGTGTTATGGGATCGAGCCCCACATCAGTCTCCTCCGCTATGATCCTGCTTCTTCTTCTCCCACTCCCCCTGCTTGTGTTCCCTCCCTCGCTGGCTGTCTCTCTCTTTCTCTGTCAAATAAATAAATAAAATCTTAAAAAAAAAAAAAAAGCCTTATAGACTTTTGGCTCAAGTCATCCTCAATTAGGTTTGGCTATGTGTCCAAACTCGTTTTATATAGCAGTTAACCTTTGTGGTTTGCCTCCTTTATTCCTTTTTTTTTTTTTTAAGATTTTATTTATTTATGTGACAGAGAGACAGCCAGCGAGAGAGGGAACACAGCAGGGGGAGTGGGAGAGGAAGAAGCAGGCTCATAGCGGAGGAGCCCGATGTGGGACTCGATCCCGGCACGCCGGGATCACGCCCTGAGCCGAAGGCAGATGCTTTAACGACTGCGCTACCCAGGCGCCCCTGCCTCCTTTATTCTTACTCCACGTTTGTGTTTTACACTATGGCTTTAGCTCAAAATAAAAAGAATAGGAAAGAAAACTATATATACAAAGAGAAGAGTTCATAGCATACGCCAAGGTAAGGAGTAGCTAAAATTCTGCCCATAATTTAAGGCATGGCCTGAAAAGTGTTTTCACAGAGTGTTATATTTGTTTGGGATTTGTGCTTCTTTGCCTCCCCTTCCTTGTGCAGCTTCTTGAGAGAGCAGTCCGGTGCCTGCAATCTTCCTGCATCCACATCTCTCTCTGCCTCTGGCCCTCCTGACAGAAAAGAACCATGTGTCCCTCTTTCTGATTCCCTGTGCTGTGGAATTCCACATACTGTGTCTATGAAGGGACTGTAAGTGTTCCATCACTTAACTGTCCCTGTCCTGTATCTCTAGCAAGTCCTGCTCAAATGACTGCTCATGCTGCTCAGAGGTCTCCCATCATTAAAAAAAAACCCTTTCTAGGTCCAGTTTTTTGGCACTGTCTGCTTCTCTTGTTCAGTACCAAGCTCTTTGGATACATTTCTGTACTTGCTGTTTGCATGTTGTCTCCTCCCTGTTAGGCTTCAGGTCTCTGCATTTGGGATTCTTCCCATTACTTCACTGAAGGGTCACCAGTCTCTACTGCTACATTAGGGCTACTTTTCGCTTCTTATCTGATTTGATCTCTTTATATCATTTGATGACACTTTGGGCCACTTTTCTACTTGAAAATATTCTTTAATGACACTATTCTTTCAAGTCATTTCCCACCTCTATGGTCATTTCAGATCCTTCCTTTTGTGCCTACTCTATAAACACCAGTGTCTGCAGGGTCACACTCCATACTCTAGGCAATCACATTCCCTGGCAAGGCTCCCTATCACCGTCTTCATGCTATGATCCTTTCCAGATATATCTCCAGTTGAGGTCTCCCTTGAACCCAAGGCTCTTATAGACAGCTGTGTACCAGACACCTACATGAACATCCATGTCCTGTAGGTGCCCTGAAACTCAAGATGTCTAACTCTGAACCTTCCCCCAAATTCCTTTCTCTTCGTTCTGTAAATGACAACCTATATATCCCAGGGTCCAAGCTAGGAACCTGAGTCCCAATATTATTGTTGTTATCACTATCACCATCATCATCATCATCATCATCATCATCATCATTATTAGAAGAGTTTTAGGTTCACAGCAAAATTGAGAGTAAGGTACAGATTTCCCCGTAAACCTTCTATCCCGACACATGCACAGCCTCCTGCATTATCAACCTCCCCCACCAAAGTGGCACATTTGTACAATTGACAACCCTACACTGACCCATCATAATCACCCAAACTCCGTAGTTTATGTTAAGGTTCACCCTTGATATTGTACATTCTACAATTTATACAAATATATAATAATATGTACCCATTACCATAGTGTCATATGGAAAATTTGCCAATCATTCTTGATTCCTTTTTCACTCCCTGCATTCCTCCCGTATAATCTATTACCTTGTCCTTTATAGCTTACAGTGTAAAACTTCCTAAATTACTTCAGTGTCTCAATGTCAATTTTTGTGAAATTATATTCATTTTTATTCTATAGAACTTGAAGGTATTATAATAAATTCCCTTGTGAAAATAAAATTCACATTAATGGAAGAGGCTGTAATCATAAAAAGTTATTAAATTTGAATGAAGATTATAAATTTTAAACTTGTCATTACAGAGCTCTAACCAAAAGTGTGATTTAGGTTTGAAAGAAATAATTTCACCCTGAGTGGGAATTCAGTACATAGGATCCATTGAGAGGAGTTTTGCTTTCTTTCAGTCATATTGCTTCTAACTATACTACGTCAAATCTCACACATCATAAATTATCTCTTACATTTCAAAGTTTGCAGAAAAGTTAATTTGGGGAAATTTTTTAAAGTACAAAATACTTCATTACAATCAATTATCAATACAGAACAAAACACTAGATAGGAAAATATATATTTAAATTATATATGTACTAAAACTGCATGAAGATGGAATTTAATTTTAAGAAAAGAGAAAACTGTTGGGTGAATATAATTTCTTTACTTCCATCCGTCAACCAATAAGTATATTTAAGGAGAAAATACTTTTTGAAATATCAGTGGCTATCACCAAATGGCATGAAAACATTGAGACAAGATTAGGTGATGGAGTATATGATCATTAAAATCACACTTTAGATTAATATTTACAGGGATTTAAAAAATATTCCTTCAGTATGGTAGAACGTTCTGTTGAAGTTAAAGAACTTCAGCCTACAAAGAGCTTGGCAGTTGGAGGAGAATGAGGCAGAACATTCCAAATTTGAAGACTTCGGTAGGGTATGACTAACAAATATTACATCTTAGAATACATAATAAATTAGGACACTTGTTAAAACTATATAGTAACCACTGTAAAGAAAGTTTGTAGTGCAATTAAGAGGGACCTATGGATGTTTCTCGTGATACTGTGCTCCAAATTTTGTAACTATGTATTTTCAATGTCTACTCACAATCTTGCTATGGTCTTTTGCCAAAATAATTCTAATTGCTTCAGACTTTACAAGGTTGGCTCAGAAGCAAACTGTAGCATGTCAGAAAAGTAATCTTCATCACTTATAGCTAGCTAGTGGCCATCTAACATGACAGATGGCGCCCTGCCCGTCCTCGGCAGCTTGTGGGACAAAGCTGAATGTCAACACCACTGGGATGTAATTATTGCAATCTCTTGGGTCTAGTTTGGCGTGACCCTGAAAGCAATTCCCCAGGAACTGCTGGGAGCAATGCAATGATGGAAAGAGCAAAGAAATGAGAGCTTTTGGAGACCAGCAGCATTTTCATTTTTACTGACAAGTGTTTTCACGCTGTTTACGAATAAGTATTTTGCATGTGACAAATCACATTGACAAAGAAACCTAAAAATTTGTGGGACTTTCAGTGTGGCCTGTTTTAAATGTTATCAAATGGCTTTCATTTATGTTGCAGAAGGAGCTGTTTAATTATCAAAATTATTTTTTTAAATATTTTTTAACAATTAAAAAGCAGTATCATTTTTACTTTAATTGTTTGCTAAATAATTTAATAATGATGTCTTATATTTTGGGACATAAATTATACATTACCACCAAAATTCATTTAATCTGAAACAACCCTACAGTTTAGATATTGTTATTAGCCCCAGTTTATAGATGGGGTGAATGAGGCACAAAGAGTTTAGTAATGATAGAAAACAAGTGGTAGATTCAGGACCAAGGCCAAGTCATCTGGTTCCAGAGTCACTGTTCTTAATCATTTCACTTCTTCTATATTTCTTTATAACACTCAACCCACCCCTGTTAGGCCATAGCACCTATAAAGATTATGGAACTTGATACTGGAAACAGATAATGTAAGAAAATCTGAAATTCCAAAGTTACTAAAAAAATAAATCATTAGAGAAATTATTAATGTATAAATTGACTAATAAGTTTCTCCCAGAAAGGTGTCTTTTAAGTAATGTATATTATACATATAGTAATACATAGTAACATAAATTAAGCAACTAAGTAATATATATATAATGCATGATATATAAACTATATTATAGTAATATATATATTCTGAGGGTGCTGAAAACATTTTTTAGTAATAAAAGATTAATATTGTGAAACAAAGTATTCTACCATGTGCCATTTGGTGAGGAGGCCTCTATAAAAATGTCAGAAATTTTTTCTGATTTATGAGTAGCACAGACATTTCTCTTACATACAAGAAAAAGTGTCTGGAAGCTATGTTGCTAATAATAGTTAACAAGAACTGAACATGGTGTATGTATTATCTCATTTAATCTTCCTAACAGCCCATGAGCGAGGTGCTATTTATTATAACTCCATTTTACAGATAAGGAGACTAAAAGAGAAGTTCAATAACCTGCCCATGGTCTTTTAAATAATACATAGAACAGGGGAGTACCTGTGGTGTAAAAGCAGTTGCTTATACTGTATATGTAATTCTGGTGATTTCTCAGAGGTCTGCCTATCCTGATCAGGCAACCTCTGAACAAGAGATCATGGGAGCCTAGACAGCATGAGGAAAGCACCTTAGGAACTGTAAATGCTGTAAACATTACCGCTAGTTGTGATTTCTCTTGTTAGGGTTGGTAGGAGCAGTCAGTTCTACATAGCAGGAGAAGTAGAGAGGTAAGTTCAGGACCTCAGGGAATTTTCAGTCTACTTGATAAGAATGTTCTGATTGTGAAGAGGTCTAAAACCATGGATTATAATGTTTCAGGGCAAGCAAGGAGTACCATAAGAACCTCAGGGGGTGATTGTAGTCTGGGAATACCTCCCACCTACATCTCCACTCTGAGGAGGGGGCTTTGAGGCAGATCTTGGAAGAAGAAAAGGTAAGGTGAGGTGCGAGTTGGGGGAAGGACATTCTTGTTGAGAAAGGCAGGAGAAAAGGCAAAATTTGTGATGCACTTGAGGGCTGAAGGAGGTGCAGATGATGGACATTTCAATAGGAGCTTCTACTCTCGCCCCCTACAATCTGTTTTCCAGGGAACGACTGGTTGTCTTTTAAACATAAATGAGAGCATGTTACATACCATGATTCAAGGATTTCCCATCTCATGTGGAAGTAAAAGCCAAATGCTACAAAGCCAGCGAATCCTTCATTAGAGGTCTCACATATAAAACATGTCTGTGGCACGTGAAAGGTGACTTTACTTAAGGTAAAACAGGCGTGGGTGAATGGAAGCAGAGAGGGCTTCACCTTTGAGGAGGCAATAAGGAGTGGTGGGGACTGTGGTTCCCTTTCATGCAGTAGAGTGCTGCCCCACATGGAAATAGCCCTGCTCTTGCATGAGAACCCAGAAATACAAATTTTTATGTGAAATTCCCATTTCAAAATTTTTGTCTCAATCAGTATAGTTAAAAAAGAAAAAAAGCAGTACTGTGCAGACAGACTGCATCTGTAAGACAGATGTCCAGATCAGAACCACAAGCCACTAGTTTATGACCTCTGCCCTGTTCAGTCTGGCTGTGCCTTGCTCTGCAACCACAGTTCATAGCACCCTTGCCCCCAGTCACCACATTCTCACCGCAGTGACCTCCTTTCAGGTTCTCAATTTTTTTTTTTTTTTAGCTCTTCCATACTCTGGGTCCTTTGTGTGTTTTGTTTTCTATATGCCTACAGCTGTTTCGGGTCCTTCTCATTCTTCAGACCTCAGCTCAGCTTTCACTTCCTCAGAGTGGTATTTCCTGATCCCTATCTAAAATTCCTACCCCACTCCTTGACCTCTGTTTCCTTCCCTTTTACCAGTGATTCTCAAAGTGTGGTCCGGGGACCCCTAAAGGTCCCAAGAGCCATCGGGGGGGGGGGGGGTCCACAAGATCAAAATTAGTTTTATTACAGAATAAGATGTAGCTTTTTTTTTCACTCTCATTATTTCATGACTGTGTAGTGAAGTTTTCTAAAAATTGTGTGACCCGTGGAATTGCAGACTTGAATGTAGAAGAAAATTCCCGTCTTTTCTATTAAGCCAGATACTAGAAAGATCTAAAAAAAAAAAAGGTAGAACATTGCCACTCTTCTCTGATTTTTTGCTTTGAAAATATAGGTATTTTCATAAAATCACATCATTTATGTTTTTGTGGTTATTTTAGTATATTAATGCATATTTAAACTTTTCCTCCATTTTAATTTCTATTATGATAACGATCAATAAACATAATATCAAAACAGGTTCTTTGAGGTGCATAATAATTTGTAAGAGTGCAAAGGGATCTCGAGACCCAAAATTTTGAGAGTTGTTTTTAAGATATGCATCAAATGCTGAAATTACCTCTCTTATTTACTTGTTTCTTTTACTGAAATATAAGCACCGTGTGGGCAGAGACTTTGTTACATTCACCACTTTAACATCCTTCAGCACCTGGAACAGTGCCTGAAGAAGTATAGACACTCAGTCAATATGAGAACAGGTGAATTAATGGATGAACAAAAGAGGTTTGAAGGGGAGTTAGTCTTCAAATAGGTCTGATCAGCTCTGTAGGAATCTTTGCATAGAAGGCAGCATCGTAAAACTGATCATGCAGCTGATGCAGAAAAAATTAAGGTTTCCCCAAAATGGGAAAGTAACAGGATAAAAGCTGCGTACTTGATTCTGTAGTGAGAATTAAGTTTGTCTTCCTTTTCCCATCCATCTTTACCAACTCCTCCACTGACTCCCCATCTTTACCAACTCCTCTACTGACTCCCCCCTTGGCTTTTTGAGGGGGCAGAAGTTTGTGAAACACTTGTATGTTTCTTACAGCTATAAATACATTTGTGCTAATGAATGAGGTCACATCAATGTAAATGGAACATGGACAGAAAACACAATTTAGTTCTTTAGTAAGGCATGACAAATTTACAGCCAGAAACTCATGTTGACTTTTATAGAGCAACATAAATTAAAGGTGGCCAGTATTAAAGTCTGAACTCACTCAGGCAAAAATACACATATGCCTTCAAGGAAAGCCATTAATATAAAGCAAGGAGGTGTGGTATCCGTGGTGTGATTTGAAGGGCTTTATGGGAGGTCTTTCTCTCTCCCACCCAGGGGCACAAGTGTCTAAACTCTACCATTAAAGAGACACTCTGTAAAGTGTCTCTTTCTGCTTTGCTCTTTTAAAATACAAATCCCATAGAGAACATTAAGAATTGGGGCTCTGGTACCAAACTCTTGTATTTAATTCTGGCTTCATGTTATATTAGCTACATGATCCTTGCACAAGAAATGGACATCTCTTTGCTTCAGTTTCTCTGTTTTTCAAATGGAGATTTCTAGAGAGTCGTTGTGAGAATTAAATAACACATGTAAAAATAATTAAAACTGCCCCTGACCCACGGCACGTCCTCTGGCAGCTTAGTGTTTATTGTTACAGCATAGTGGGTAGCATAGCAGGTCGGCTGGCAAGGAGGACTAGCTTTACAGTTACATGGCCAAGAAACTCTGATTAAGTCATTTAGCATGGCAAAGCTTTGGTTTCCCAATCTAAAAATAAGAGGAGAAAAGAAAAGTCTTGCTGTTGTTCAATTAAAAGGGAGAAAATCTCTTTAACAAATGCATGTGCTGAGTGAAAGGAATAATGACTTCTAAAAAATTAATAAGATCCTTAGTCTCAGTCAGTTTCCAGTCGAATGGGAAAAGGAAATATAATATAAACTCTGTAGAGAGCTTTCGTGGAGGCATCTCCAAAGGTTCTATGGAATAATGGAAGAGGAAGATGACAGTTTCGATTACTGGCATCAAACAAGACATGGAAGAGAAAGGAGCTTTTTGGATGGACTTTGGGCACATTTGAACAGTGTCATCATGCTACTCAGGTGGGGCAAGGTAATTCCCAGTAAGAAAAGAAGGGACTGATTGAGACTTCTTTCCTTAATGAAGAGTGCACAGTGCTTCCTACCTGATAAGAGGTGGTGTAGTAATAACGTAGTCTGGGAGAAACAGCTCAGAAACAGCATGGAGAACACAGAACTCACCAAGTCACAGGCTGGGCTTTGAGTCTGCAAGGAAGAGAGAGGAGGGAAATTTTTGAGCATGGGAGTTGTTGATCATCTGTTATTTCTTCTGTAAGACAGTCATCTTTGGTGGCAAGAGAAAGGAAGACTTGGGGCAAAGAGTCAAGTTTGAGAAAGTAGCCAGGAAGAGGAGGAACCTGAAGTTGGAGGTGAAGATGAGAAACTCCCAGGATTAGATCCCATAGGACACAAGGCCCTTTTTGAGTTGTTGAGGAATGGGGGAACTAAAGGATCAAGGATGATAGTGAGGTCTGAATCCCAGAAACTGGAAGGAGGCTATTAAGTGAGTAGTGCTTTACGGAAAAGGAGACACTGGTTTGGGGAAGAAACTAATACATCTAGCAATAAATTCTATCACTTTTAAATACCAACGGGAGGAGAACATATTAATCAAAAACATATTTGAGGTGCTCGTGGCTCCTCTGATTCACTTTCCTCCTGCCGCAGTGCCTGGCACGAAGAATATCAATAAATACAAGTCCAGCCCTGCTGGAAGGGCTCTGGAGTGGGGTCTGGAAAGGCGAGGAAGAAGAATGTAGAAATGGGAATGAGAAATGGCTGTGTAGAAAACCATCACCTACTACACATTTTTACTTCGGTGAGAGTTTTTATGTGGCTATAAATGTTAAAAGTTAACACAGAAAATTCGTGCTTTTAACATTTCAGGACTAATCTATGAACAAGTAGGTTTATACATCAAACGCTCTCTGCTGGTCTTGTAATGAGATGCTGATTTGCTTTGCTGCTAAAAAACATACTTTCATTAACATTTTGCTAGCTAATTACAGTTAATTATGAACATTAAATTCATATGTGATTACCGACAGCATTGCCAAATCTGTGTGAGAGAGTGGGGAGGGCAGCATTCTAGTTCATTCATCTAAGTCACTAAAAATTGCACTCAGTTGTAATACCAGGATTTTATATGAAAATACCCTTTTGAAAAATCTCCACTCCCCTTTTTGTAGTTACAATTGTAGTTGCTCATAATTTATTCCATTGAAATAATGCAGGGCATTTTATGCTCTTAAAAATACCATGAACTTAGGTTTGGGGAATAGTAAATAGTCTTTCCTAATTATAAATGTGTATTTTGGTGTTATAATACAGCTTTTGCTTTGACAAGATAAGCTTGTAATGCTTTAATATGGGTAATTTCCAATTTACTGATAAATTGTCTTCCAAAATGTTGTCGGTTGTTTGCTCCAGTTCCTTTTATGATGCCCGGTGAGGCCACAATAGCAGACTATGGAACCACACAAACATCAGCTGTAGGTTCCTGCAATCTGCTTGCTATGTGTGGAATTTCTCCAGATTATCCAGATTACAGTGACCTTGCCTCCCTCTAACTCAAATAACAGATTTTGCCATCATCCTATAAATTTCATGAGTAATCTTTGCCTCCAGAGAAAGGAAAGTATATGGTCATCAACTGGTTACAAATACATGACTAATGAAGACAGATATTAATACTCAATGTCCTTTTTTAAAATACAAGGGAGGGAGCTGGGAAGGGAAGGAATATTTGCTGTTCCTGGTACTGCCTCAAGTCTGTCATTTGTTTTGTTTGTCTTCACTGGAAGAGAGAAGTGCAGCATTTTCTATTTCAGAAGTCACAAATTGCTGCCTACAGGCCAGATTGACCCACAGGCATGTATAGCTTGACCTACGTACACAGCGTGAGGAAAATAGAATGGTTGTCAACGTTTTTAAATTGCAAGATTTCATAATAAAAACTAAAATATTGGTTTCTCTTGCAAAATTGGAAAATCTGGCAGTACAGAGACCATAGAAGCTGAGAAATAGCAACCGCCTTCAGACAGCGCCATGCACTTCTCAGTTCCCACTGCTCTTACTATGTCTTAACTGTCATCCCAGCACTGAGACAAAGACTCAATTCCTACAGACCATCCATTTGTAACATCTCCTGGCCTGCTTCATTCATTTGCGTTACATTCTTAGTCTCTAGGGTGTGGAGTGCTTCCCTCTCATGATGTCTTCTACAGGGAGAAGGTTAACTGTGTGTGTGTGTGTGTGTGTGTGTGTGTGTGTGTGTGTGTGTTTATATATATATATGGATATATTAAAAAAAATGATAAATATGCTCCTAACATCATAATGCTACTTTGCACCCTCATTTTCCTCCCTGGCTTTAGCATCACCACATGTCTCCTACCTGTAGTAGCAATTCACAAAATTTCACAAAGCACCTGTGATGAGACAAGGGAAACATGGGGAAGTCAATTGATTCAACATGTAGACAAATGTAAGAATAGGGTTAACTTCACAAAATCATTTTTATTAGTGATTTTCATACTGTGATACTTTGAAATATTGCCACTTTTATTAGGAGGTGGGTTCCAATATTTAAAAATTGCCTTATGTATACACCAACATGAATGTATCTTCTCTTTGTTTGAAAAGATATATTTTACTCATTTCAAAATATTTTCCTACAACCACTGATCAGAAGGCATTATTATGTATTCCCATAATGGTATGTTAATTTGGTGATTGGTTATTTATTTCACGTATTAACAAGTAAATGCTTTCCAAATAGGCATTGCTCCAGTAGGCATTCCAACAGGACTCCTTGCCTGGAAGAATTCTCTCACTTTTTCTCCTTATCTAAAACTTGCTCATCTTTCTTGGTTCACAGGCTTCATTGTTTCCACAATTTCAGCCTCACGTTGCTCTCTGCATTCTCTCTGAGCGTATCTAGTTGGCAAACATGTCAGCTTTTAAGCTATATAAACATGAGAACTTACTTTTGTGCAAAGTTTATATTATTCACTATTTCTACCATAGAAATCTTTTGTTAGAAATGCAGTGTCTACAAGTACAAATGAAGGTTCCATATATTTTCATGCGTCATATTTTGAGTGAGTATTTAAAATCAATCAAAATTACTACTGAGTTGTAAAAAGCTCTAAGAATGAGCTCTTTCAAAACCAACTTAATATTTGTTTCTTTAGAATGAACATATAATTTTCAGTAAAAACAAACACCTTCTCCAGCTGCCCAGGCACCTTGCAGGAGTGTTGATTATAATTATGCATAGGCACCATCATGGAATTCACTGATAAACCAGGCTTTAACCCGGTGACATGACTACTTCTTAAACAGCTGTGAAAAATAAGAAGTAAAAATAATTGTGTTAGATTTCATTCCAGATCTTTTTTTAAACCAAGAAACTTCTTTTTTTTTAATTAATTAATTTATTTATTTGAGAGAGAGAGTGAGCGAGCACACAGGGAGAGAGAGAGGGAGAAGCACACTCCCTGCTGATCAGGGATCCTGATGTGGGGCTGCATCCCAGGACCCTGCGATCATGACCTGAGCTGAAGGCAGACGCTTAACTGACTGAGCCACCCCGGCGCCCCCCAAGAAACTTCTTAAAGTGTGGTTTTCATTGTACAAATAAACCTCTTTTAATTTTGACTATAATAGCATAGACAAAACACTGAACTCCTCAGAGGACAGTCTTTCTTTTAATCTCGAGCCTGAGTATCACCATCTAGCTATATAATCTTGACAAATTACTTGATATGCCTGAGAATCAATTTCCTTATATGCAAATTGAATCTATGGTCTGCATCATAGAGTTTTATGCGAATTATTGAGGAAACATACCTGAAAACACTTTGGAATCTTTAACCTGTTATAATAATGTAAATTATTTCATCCCAATTGTTAGGTAAATGTTACTAAAAAGATACTTAGTACTTACTATATGCAAAACACTAAATTAGGCAATCCAGGGGATAAGAAGAGTAGCAAAATATAGTAACTCCTCTTACTACATTTACAGTTGGGAACTCTAATGTTTGGAATTATCTCCTTTCAGATCAAGTAAAATAAAAGCAGAGTAAACTAAGTACTATGGACATTGAAAAGACAAATCAGAAAAATCTGGATATTTGATATGCATCCTTAAAGATAGAAAGATGAACTTCGGGGAAAGAATATTCTAAGTAACAAAGAGAACAAAGCCAAGACATGGAGATAGAATGATTGGAATATGTTTGTGGCATATTAAGTAGACCACCAGGACAGAGTGGAAGATACGTTTAGAGGTGTCATGGAGGATATGGCCAGAGAGATTAATTAAGTATTTTAGGGTCTAAGTATATATTTAGCATATGTGGAAATGAAGTCTTTTTAAAAATATATATATTTGTGTGTCTCTGTCTCTTTTATTATTATTTAATTTCACACGTTAGTTTTCAGAGAGCTTATGTGACCTGTTTAAGATCACAAAGCTAATTAATAACAAATTTATAGAACTATGATGTAAGGAAGATTCTATTACCCAAAACAGAGGTAAATGCTACAAATGATTAAGATGGTAAAAAACATTTTAAGAAATCATTTCAATATTCAGACGATGAAAAGAAACATTCAATATGTAATGTCAGGTGGTATCAAATCCGACAGAAAGGATGTGGTGAGACCTGGGAAAACATTAAGAGAAAATGAAAGATGTTGGGCTTCTGGGTGGCTCAGTTGGTTAAGTGTCTGCCTTTGGCTCAGCTCATGATCTCAGGGTCCTGGGATCGAGTCCCACATATCGGGCTCTCTGCTCAGTGGGGAGTCTGCTTCTCTCCTGCCCCCAAATAAAAAAAATTAATAATCTCTTAAAAAAGAGAGAGAGAAAGTGAAAGATGTTGATGGAAAGCATCTGGGAGAATCACAGCACCTTTAACAGCAGAAAGTAGACAAGGCAAAGGTTGGTTTGAAGGAAAAATAATGAGTTCTGATCAACATATGCTGAATTGGGATTATATTTACAACGATCAGGAAGAGCTGTTTAATAAACATTTGGGAAAGTGACATTTCTGTAGCTCAGGAGAGAAGTAGAATCTGGAGTGAATGATAACCATCTAGATCTATGTGACTCTAAAGGAATAAAAATTATTTTACCTAATAATATTTTGGAGGCTCTAAGGTGTTCATGGGTTTTTTGGTGTGTCTTTATTATTATTTTTAATCTGCTACATTATACCCAGTCTTTCTTGATATTTTTCTCTAATCACTGGATAATTAAAGATTACGTTAGTAACGACATAATAACCCTGCAGCATTAAGTTAAGCGTTGATAAAACTCCATGAGGAGAGAGAGAGGTGGTGTTTAATTCAATATTATATCATTGGAGCCTAATGACTGGCAAAAAATACACACTCAGAATATTTTTGAAAGAATGAACATAGCAATTTAATAACAGTTATATTTTTTCAACTTTGAAATCATTTTTTAAAAGGCTTTACCCATTTAAATTTATAGCTATTTAATTTGTATGAATAGAGCTAGCTTCTGTCTTGATATATATTTGACTTGATAGATTGCCACAAATACTTCATATAAAATTTGATGTAGCCATAAAATGAAGTAAATTATAAAATTTGGGTATTTTATTGGATATTCAAAGTGGGCATATAATATTGAAAACCAATGCAAATAAATGTGGCATCATGCTTCTTAGTGACAAGTTTAACTGCAAATTACATTTATTACATTGTTACAAATGATGATTGAATTATTTCTAATGTGTTTATAATAAGTTTTCAGAACTAACTGATCTAGAAGCAATGCCTTTTAGAAACACTTGTTTTTCTTTTTAAGGGTAGACTTTTCTATGGTTTAGGAATAATAGATGGATGCATAGATTTAAAAATCAAAGTTTTACTGAATAAAAGAGAATAACAACTTTTTATGTGCCCTATATTTAAAATCTGTTCTATAGCGTTGTCAGGAAAAAAAAAATGACAAAGTAATGTTCTTATTGGTATGTTCCCATTTTTTTGTGTGTTTGGTCAACTGGATAAAGGTCTTTGTTAACTAAGTGAAAATCCTATTATTTCTTCCCGCGTGCCTTTGACTTAAAGTCACATATAAAGCTATGTCAACATTGCTGACACTAAGTAAACAAACTATAATTAAAGGAGAAATGGAAAAGTATGCTTCGAAAGTACCTATGGAGGAAAAAACACTCACCAAGCAGCAGGTCTCCCCAAACAGAATTTTTCAAGCCCCATAGCACCTGTCTTCATGGTATTCTGTGAAAAGAACCAAGCAAGCAACAAAGCTTTGTGTGGGTGGCCTCCTACTCACTGTTCATCCCCTTTGATTGAATGCACTTGCTAGTTCTGTTTCTGCCACTGCTGGAAGAATGATGACTGTGGGCCCTTGACCTCTGCAGTTTTGGATCTCCAGCCTGCATCTGGGTTTCTGCCAATTAAACTTAGATCAGGCTTTCTGATTGAGCTTATTTTCATATTATCAAATGGAAAGAGGAAACTGCGTCTGTAACAATCAGGGTGTTGGACAGAGCTCGGGCTATACATACAGGTTTTACCAGGCCGAGTCAGTTTTCTCTGCCATGTTGTAGCCGCGTTTTAAGGGCCAAAGTTTAGACCTATTGTAGGACCAGACAGAGCCTCATGTTAGCAGAAATACGATGGTACTCCATTCTGAAAAGTATCTATAATCTAGATGGTATAGAATTTTGGGAAAGCAATAGTGGTGTTCACATATGCCCAAAATATTAACGAAGAAGCCAGAAAATGGTTGGCCATTGGGAAGATCCATAAACTTTTTTTAAAAACGTATTTTTATGATTATAAACTTAAGGTGCCGGGCCATAGTTATAGTTTACTTTATTTGGTAAAACTAGACAACAGTTAATTTCCTTTAGGAAAGAGTATTACTGCTGAATGGTAACTGGGAGAAAAATACTGGCCTATATGCATGTGGTGGGCATACATTTAATCACAAGGATTATTACAGAAAAATTAAGACTTATTTGAATAAAAGCTAAGTGGGTATTATATAAATAGCCTTTTATATTTTATACCTCTGCATTAAAATATTGTTTCCCAAGTTTACACATGAATTTGTAGCCCAACAGATGAGACATTCTTGAGACCAATTATTTAAAACATAAATTGTGTTTGGCAGACTTACAAAGGGACTCCTAAACTAAAGCATATGTGAAAGGTGTTGGAGATTTCTAAATTTCAGTTCGGCGCAGAAACATTTTCTGTGCCAGCCACTGAGCTGGAAGCTGAGCTATCATCACCAAATAAGGCCTCGTGCCTGTCTCAGAGAGGAGCTTACCATCCAGTGAACCCGAGAGACACCCAAACAGAGGCTGTCAACATACGGTGGCAACAGTTTCAGTTTCAAAAGTTGTGCCCCTGAACAATCGTTAACACGGAAAACACACACTCCAAAAATCATGTCAGCTGTATATTTGATTTAAATCTCCCTTTTGGTTGTTTTCAACATATGGAATTCAGTTCATGCGGTCCTATAGCCATGATCGAGAGGCCTGGCTGCTATCCTGACTTAGAGCGGCTCTTCTTTGCGTTTGTGAGCTTATGGGATCTACCTGAAGCTTGATGTAAATCTTTAGGATGAACCTGGAAATGATTGATCAGGTATCCCTTCTGTGGATGTGTTGGGTACTTTTCCAAAGCAACCACAAACTCTTAGACAGGCGTGCCAAAACTTAGCAATATACTTGCTCTAAACAGCGATGGAAGTGATTTCTAGATCCATAAACATTAAGGGAAAAAAAATTATCGAAATATGTGTGTCTGAGCATGTAACTAGGATAAACCATTATAATGCCTCATTTATATATTTAAAGTAAACACAATTTTCACCTACAGAAAAAAAATGGGAAATTATCTTGAGTTTTTACCACTATTTACTTCTCTTGGATTTATGACGTTAGAACTTAAAGTATGAATGTCTGTTTTAGGAGGGAGTTTCAGACGAAAGTTTCAAACGATGAAGTTTCCAAATGATGAGAGGTAAAAGAGAGAAAAGTAAGCCTCAAAATCCAAAAGCTCTTATAAAATCAGAATGTTACAGTGAAGGGAACGAATAATGTAACCCTAAGGAAGGAGTCCAAACCTCATCCTTTTTAGATACCACTTGGTTCTAACATGTCTAGGATTCACTTACATTCCAATTGAAGTTGATGAGTAAAGATTTGTTTCCTCCCTAAACTAAGACTCCTAAAAATAAATGGAAAAGGAGATTGTAGAGTTACTTCTGCTTCAAGGCTGGACTCCATCTGGGCTAAAATGCATTTGATCTAATTAAACATCCTGGGGCTGTATGGGAGGGTAGAAAAAGAATGGTCTTTTTTCTACACCTAGCAGCTTCAGTGAACTTGGATGGCTCAACCAGATGCCACTTAATCTTGTGTCTATTGATCTTAGGCATTTAAAAAATTTCCTATTAATTTTGTGCACCCTCAATTGAGCATGTGTGATGTGTAAACACTGCTATTTGATGCCATCATCTACTTTATTCAGTGGTTTCCTCATCTATAAAAATAGGGACTGAAATTCCTCAAAAGTTCTGTGGTTTTCTGAATTTACAACATAAAACTCATCTCAGACTATCTTAAGTACTCTAGTTTGCTGTACCTTATTCACAGAGGTTTTTCAGTTTGGAATATATCTGGACATCTATATAACTAAATATTTTCCCTTTGGGGTTTGGTGTCAGGCTATCAATTGAACCAGATGGAGGCCCTACAGGCAAACATCTTTGTTCTGTCATGATATAGATCAGTAGGTCTCAAACCTGCTTGAGATTTGGTATTGTCAGGAAGATTTATTTGAAGTACATTATTGAGCCCCACCCAAAGGAATTGTGATGCAGGGGGTTTACAGTGGGGTCCAGGCTACATATTCTTGTAAGACTCTCCTGAAAGCCTTCCTCACATACTGATGGACTTAGTAGTCTACACAATCTAGGGTAGCAAATGCCTAATGGTATTTTCAAGATGTCAGTACTTTAAGTGTCGTCGAGTCCTTCAGACATATTAAAAATACGGTGAAAGTAAAACAGTATCTTAGATAACCCTATCTCAGGGTCCAATATCCAAACACTATGGAAATTTCAGGGGAGGAGAAAAAATTATCAGGCTGTCAGATTCGGTTTCCTATTTTGTGGACATAGAATATCCTTGGTCATATTTAGAAACATCACATCCAATGACAAGATATTAATAAATTTGCCCTGCAACTAAAACACTAGTAAATGCTTAGCTGTTAAAAATGTTTGAGGTGGGGAGTGCCTGGGTGGCTCGGTCAGTTAAGCATCGGACTCTTGTTTTTGGCTCAGGTCATGATCTCAGGGTCATGAGTTTGAGCCAAATGTTTGAGCTGGTAAAAATCCTTAGTTTGCTTAGTTAGCAAAGAGCTTTTGGTTCCTTTATGTATTCTTCATGCTGACTGTAAGTACTATCTGGTCTGATCAAAATATTTCCCTTAAAGTTACTTTCAAGTGGTTGGGGGTCTAGAGAAAGGGAAGAGCTGACCATACTCTCTAGAAAATTTTTGATAATTTTAAATGTTCATAATGATGTGATTTTAATTTTTTTTATATTGTATTCTTGGATGGAGAGAAAAACCTTTGTATCAGATTATGGCTACCAATTTAAAAAAAAAATTAATACATCGCATGTCAAAAATCAGTACACCTTAAGCAAATATTTTATCTAGTAATAAGCAATTCTGAGATGTCCCATCTGATTAGGGAATGAATCATGTAATTTACACAGTTTTTCCTTTTTTATTTTTTTGGTCTTTACCAGCTTTTTCCTTTCCTTCTTTAACTGCTGAACATTTATGAAATTATTTTATTGTGTAATTTGTTGGGTTTGAAAATATGTGGCACATGTGTATGTTCTGAAAGTTCAAATTGCCTTCATTAAAGGATCCCATGTCGCTGCTACCAAAGCCAGCATCATTTGAAGCATTGATGTTCTCTTACTGGAAGGCAGGAATTTGACTCTGATTTAAAGAAAATACGTACATATATAAGAAAACAAAAGAAATGAAAATGGATTAAATTCAGGAATTAATTTAATGGAAGGCATAGGTAGAGGTGAAGAGAGGTGTTTTTCATTAACATATATTGATGATGAAATTTGTAAGGTTAGGGCCTCACTGATTGCTCCTCCTGATCCCATTATCCAGTGGCATGTTGTTGTTAGAATGAAATAAGAGGGAGGAAGAGGGAGGAAAGGGAGGATGGGGATAATGTTGATTTTTGCTTCAGGCTCAATTCCAAAGGCTGTAATTTTCATTCCAAAGCACAGGGGAGGCAAATGGAGTGACCATTTAGGTTGATAACACCCTTGAATTTCTGCCATACTTGTAGGGAGTGGGGGTTCCTCTTGGTTTGCACCATGGGCCATAGGCCCAGATAAAGGATCAGGTCCATTTTCTTTTCAGTTCTGGCTCCTACAACAGTAGAGACATGTAAGTGAATGAGTTTTACCCAGTAACAGAAGAGTCAGTAAGATAATAATAGCATATGTAACATATTTTTCCGTTAAAGAATTTATATGCACAATGCTTCTTTGTTTATTAATCCTTAAACTCTAAGCCTAAAGTACACAGTTTTTATCGGCGTAAATTCCTGTTCTGACCTACTTTCCCAAACAGGATTATGTGTCCTTTGAAAGTCTCTGGTGGGGATGTCACCATTATTTTGAATGCTGTGCCACATGGCAGTGCCAGCTTGTCCCTGCCTTTGCTAATCCTTGTTCCTTCCAGGTTATCATATTGTTAGTTCACCATGAATTCATATTCATGGATTCTTTTTGTGTTGATGCTTTACTGTGTATTGCAAGCAGACACACTTGATCCGTTCCACGTAGAAGACAGTGGACAGAAAAGAGCAACTGTCTTAATGTGCAGCCTCAAGGGGTCACTTTTGAAATTCAGATTATCTGTCAAATCCATTGTTATTGTGACACCTTTACAAAATTGGAAGAACAGTGAATTTTTACTTCATATTCATGGAGACCCCTTCAAGAAATAGTAACAATTTTAAAACTCTAAAAAAATGGGAAACAGTATTTAATTAAGAATTCTTTTATTAATTTATGAAAGATTATTAAAAACTGTATTATCTGAATACATTCAACCCAAATATCTCCTCACACACAACCCCTTTTTAAGAAGCAAGTAACAAGTTCATACACACTTAACGTTTTATATAAACACATGATAATGAGATTGCTTAAATACATGCCAAGTCTAGCTAAAACAACCTGAGTGGTTGAGAAAAGTTTATTTTTTTAAAGAACTTCATGGTGAGCTAAAATCTAAACACCAGCAAAACAAGTAATCTCCCCAGCTCAAACTGGTGTTAACAACCGAATATCAATGAAGGTAAATTGTTAACAGGATAATCTCCTTTTATTGCTCTTAGCTCCCTTGAGTTTATGTCTGTGGATTCTACTGCAGTCATCCAGACTTGTGATTAAGGTCAAGGACTCTGGAGTCAGACTGCTCAGGGAGTCAGTCCTGATTCTGTCACTTCATAGATGCTGAGAATGTGGGCACGTGTTTGTTGTTGTTGTTGGTGGTGGTGGTGGTGGCTTTGGATTTTTTTTAGGATTATTTATTTATTTGAGAGAGAGAGCATGAGCAGGAGGGGCAGAGGGAAAGGGAGAGAGAATTGCAAGCAGACTCCTCACTGAGTGTGGAGCCCAATGCCGGGCTCAGTCTCACCACCCCAAGATCATGACGTGAAGTAATTATTACTAGTTCCCCCTTTCACATCCACAAACGTTCCATTTGGGGGCACCAGGTCATGATCTGAGGTCTGGAGATCCAGCCCCATGTTGGGCTCTCTGCTCAGTGGGGAGTCTATTTCTCCCTCTTCCTCTGCCCCTCCCCCCACTGGTGCTGTCTCTCTCCCTTTCTCTCTCAAAAAAATAAATAAAATTTTAAAAGGAAGTTCCATTTTAAATGATAAATTATAGAGTGTCTTTTCTTATACAGCTACTGTGAAGATTTAATGATCTGATCCAGAATTATGTAAAGCACTTAGAGAAATGTTTCTTATTAATACAAGCTTATTCTATTTCTTATCGATTTTAATCCCAGGATAAAGAAACAGAGGGGTGCCCGGGTGGCTCAGTCGGTTAGGCATCTGCCTTCAGCTCGGGTCATGATCCCGGGGTCCTGGGATGTAGACCCGCACTGAGCTTCCTGCTCAGTGGGGAGCCCGCTTCTCCCTCTGCCCCTCCCCCTGCTTGTGCTCTCTCTCACTCTCTCTCTCTGACAAATAAATACATAAACAAAATCTAATATATATATAGATACACACACACACACACACACACACACACACACACACACATAAAGAAACAGAATTGACAAGGGAAATCCAAAAGAGCTGCACATGCCCTTATATAGTAACAGAAGAGAAAATGGAGGAGCATGGCACCCTCAACACTCTGAAAATATCAACATTTTGAAAAGATCTGGTTGTGTCTTTTCTTACATCTAAATATCAAAACAATTTGTTCTATCAGTGGGTCCACATTTTAATAATTTCAAATCACTAGAATAATAAAATACAAAATCAGGAAATAATGTTATTGGTAGAAAACACATATGGAAGTCAGTCTTGGTCTTTCAAGCAGCTTTTATTGTAGGCAAATAATAGGTTATATATTAGCCATAATATAACTGGATTTAATTGTTGGGTAAATATCCTCTCCATAAAGGTATAAAAGAGCACAAATGGCAACCTATTAATACAATGGATATAGGCCTGGCTGATAAGTATCAATATGCCTGTACTGCTATTAAAATATTGAAAAACCCCAGGAGACTCTTTTCTACCTTGGTCACCTCAGCCCTACCCAAAAATCTTGGTCTCACCCAGGATCCAGCAACTAAAAGGTTCCTTTCTGGCCCAACAGTGGGTCCAGCTTTAGGCTGTGACCTTTCTAGTGGAAGATACCTGTGCTGTTCTTTTAATAACTCCCCAAGTGGATGGCACGGAAAATTGTTCCAAAGCATGATCAAGTAAAGGAGAGTAAGTCTCCTCTCTCCATGTAGACTCATTAGCTGCCTTCTTATGCAAGTTCATGTGGACTCTGCTCTAAAGTTCACTTCAAACAAAGAAAAACATATAGAAATCCTCAGAAAGGCTTTCTGTCATCTTTGACAGCAGTTTTTGGTGGAGCAGATGATTTTCCAGAATTATAAGAATAACCTCAGTAACCTCCTTTAAAACCTTTGTTTCTGGATCATCTTGATGTCTAGCTTGTAATCATACTATATCAGTTAGAGAAAAATCATTTTTGAAAATCGCCTAATAACCCGAGTTTTCATTGCGGAGAGTAAGACAGCGAAGTTATTTCATTTTCTTTGAAAGTGATGACAGAAAAGAATATCCTTTTCTTTTGAAGAGCTTTGTGAATAACAAGGGACACCAGCTACTGTTCCAAGGGGATACACATGCATTTCAAACCAGTGACATTGAGAAGGTCAGGGATTAAGCTGCACATGTAACAATAAGGCAACAATAATGCCGGAGTAGACATACGAGAGTTTCTTGACTCTCCACAGGATTGCTGTCAGAGACCTGACTAGGGAATGTAATGAACCAGTTCTTCTGCTTCCAAGAAATCGTGCCTGAGTCTTGGTGCGGCGCCAGAGTGATGGTGAAACGCTTCACCCCCAGCAGCACTCTGTCAGTGTGTTTGCATTAGCAGCCTGAGTAACTCTGCGTAAGAGTAATAAGCACAGGCATTTAGAGATGGCAGAGGGTTGCTGAAGTGTGGAAAAAACCCAAACAAACAAAAGTTGTCCGTGATTTTCGCCTTTTAATCATGTTTTTATCATGCTGAAATGAATATTTGCACTGGTGCGATTTTTGATGTGTAACAACAGCTAAAACTGATATTTTCTCTTTTCATAAAAATGTACCTCATTTTAGGCACATTTTCATTTGTTTTTACTAGTAATGAATTATATTAATTTTTTTTCTTTATTACTTGGCATCCTCTGTGGCCATTTTGGACTGTGACTCTCTGTTCTTTACACATTCTGATACCGTAATGTGTAAACATTCAGTTCTCCCCTTCTGCTCCATGAGCCCTTCTCAGCTGATGCTCACACTATGCTAGCTAGCAACCTGATCACTGTCAATGACACCACGTATGGTAGGCAAATAGTGGCTCTGTGAAGACAGCCACATCCTAATCCCTGGAACCTGTGAACGTTGCTTGGAATGGCAGAATCAACTTCATTGGTCTGGATAAATTTAAACTCTTGAGATCTGGAGATTATCCTGGATTATCCAGGTGTGCCTTAAGTTCAGCCACAAGTTTGCTTATAAGACAGGGACAGAGAAATTTGAAACAGAAGAGGAGGAGAAGGCAATGTGATCACAGAGGGAGAGACTGAAGAGAGGTGGTTTCAAAGCTGAGGAATGTCAGTAGCACCAGAACCCGAAAGAGACAAAGAACAACTCTCTTCTAGAGCATCCAGAGGGAATGTGTTCCGCCAACAGCTCCATGTCAGCCTGGTGATACTGATGTTGGACTTCTGGCCTCCAAAACCGAGAGAATACAATTCTGTTGTTTTAAAGCACAAAGCTCATAATAATTTGCTACAGCAGCTCAAAAACTTAACATAGCCTGGTTCAGAAAATATGCATGTATAGATTTAAGTGCATCTTCTTTTTTACAATGCAGTTTTCCACAAATCAAACATAGGTACAGAAAAAGTGCAAAAATCTTCTGTATAAATGAGTTATCACCTGAGTTATCACCAAGCAACCACACTTTCACCCAGATTGAAAACTGTGTGTCCTCTTTTGTTCCTCTCATTCTCCCCAAATGTGACCGCTGTCCCAACTTCTAACACCATAGCGCAATTTTGCCTGATTTTAAACTTTTTATAAATGGAATTGTGTGTTTTATTTTTGTCTGACTTATTTTGCCTAATGCTTTGAGAGATTCATTGACATTGCTATGAATAGAAGTAGTTCAGGTTTTTTTTATTGCTGAGTACTACCCCTTGTAGGAAAATATACTGTTTATCCATTTACCTGTTCATAGACATTTATGTCTTTTTCAGTTTGGGGCTATCATGAATAAAGCTGCTGTGAACATTCATATACATGTGTTTTGGCACATGCCTAAGAATTGAATTGCTGGGTCATATAGTATGCATATGTTCAGATGGAGCAGATAAATCCAAATTATTTTCCAAAGTGGTTATTACAAAGTTTTATTCCTTCCAGAAGTAGATGGAAATTCCATTTGTTCTATATCCTTGCCAAATCTTGAAAATTACTGTCTTTAATTTTTTTTTTAAAGATTTTATTTTATTTATTCGACAGAGATAGAGACAGCCAGCGAGAGAGGGAACACAAGCAGGGGGAGCGGGAGAGGAAGAAGCAGGCTCACAGCAGGAGAGCCTGACGTGGGGCTCGATCCCGTAACGCCGGGATCACGCCCTGAGCCGAAGGCAGACGCTTAACCGCTGTGCCACCCAGGCGCCCCTAAATTTTTTTTTTATTAAAACAAAAGATTTAACTAATGGTATACAGTGGTATCTCATTATACTTTCAGTTTCTCTTCTCTGTGTGACTGATGATTTGGGACACTTTTTCAAATGTTTGTTATTCACTCAGATATCTTCTAGGGCAATTATTTCAAGACATTGCACTTTTTTTTAGATTATATTTTTCTTACTGATTTTCAGGAGTTCTTTATATATTCCAGATATCAGCCCTATGTAGGTTATAAGAGTTTACAAATATTTTTCCATTGGGCTTTCTTTTTAGCAGACTTGTTGCATAAACGGATATTCCAAATTTAACGTATTCCAATTCATTATTCTTTTTCTTTTGGTTTATACTTGTTTGCCCTATTTAACAAATCTACCTATTCCAAGGCCATGAAGATAGTCTCTCATATTATCCTCTAAGGGAATTATTGCCTAACTTATTAATGTATAATTAACCTGCCTTTCAGAAACAGTATACAAATTTATATTTGTACCAATTGAAATTGAGAGTATCTATTACTTTATACCCTCATTTATAGTGTTCATTTTCTTTTTCTTTGAAAAACTATTATGAAAAGGTACATTATTATCCACTACATTCAGCAGCATCCCCCTTTAAGAAAATGTATCTTCATGCATATAATTTTTCATTATACATGGAGTAGAGACCTTGATAAAAGTAACATTTAGCCTATAAATTTAAAAAAATATATATTAAGGCTTTAAAATCAGGGAAAAGTATTTTTTCAGCAGTAGTAATTTTTCTTTGTATGTGTCTATTCAACAAAAGCATGACAAGTTCTTTAATTGCCACCATTAGTAAAACTTAGCTTGCTACTTCTCTGGTTTGAAATTTTAGCTGGAAAAGTTGTTTATAAATGATATAAAATAAAAGCTAAATAAGCATTCTTGTATTATTTTTCATGGAGAATAGTAACTGTAAGAGATTAAGCAATTACCTCCTCATGGTGGAATTAGATAGACATTCTTAAAGCTAATTTTGGAAACGTATCTGCAAGATGATGTTTTGTATCACATTCAAATACTGGGTTAAAAAGGCAGTAAAACTTTTTAGATTAAGAAATGTGTGTTGCTTTAAAACATAGTAAGGGTAGGTTGCTAAAGTAGGTTTATGAGTGATCTTGTCATCTCTTCTGCAAGAGATTGTGTTAATTTCAAGGGGGACTCCAGAGTCAGAAAAGTAATTCTTTGATTTAGATTCCACAACAAAATCATCATGAATAGATCCATCATAGATTAAAAAATGAAAGGAAAACATGGGATGAAAATGACTATGTTCTACAAACTACATAGGCTGCAGAAGTGATCTGTAAAAAAGAAATGAAAAGATAAAGAAAAGGCTGATAAGAAGGAAGCACAGTTTGAAAAAAAAATTTTTGGACTTGGAGTATTTTGCCTGTTTTCTAAATATACTGACCAGAGGAATAGAGAGAGTAGAAATCAAATAAAACATCAAAAACTATAAAAAGGTTGGGACCAAGAAGTTGTTTTAGACTTATCTAATGGAGGCTATCTTTTTTTTTTTAATGTGTTAAGAGAAAAAACATTTGATAGTGACCCATGACCTGACCTTGAATGCTAGTCAATGAGGCTATGGAGACATGAAGGTAGTAAAGCTATCACCTACTAAAATAATAATTTTTAAATTGCTTGACTTTATGCACAAGTGTGTACTAGATAGGGAAAGGGATCTCTTTATAGACGAAGGGTTTTAATCAAGAGAATATATGACTTCCTAAAAAAAGGAGAGTGAGAGAGAATATATGACTTCCTAAAATCAAAAATTAGAGCCTCAAGTTAAGTTATGAGACTAAACAGGGGCATATTTCTAGTCAAAATCCAAAATATTACTTGAAATGTTTTTTTTATTTTCCCAAACTTTAGTTATGTTTTTATTCTCATTATCAAATCAAATCTAGGAAACTAGAAATAGACAAATTGAAATTTAGTTGAATACACATTCGAGCATTGTTCAGAAGTTTTGTAACTGCTTCTTACACACTAGGATTAGTTGCATGTGTAGTGGTGGAAATAATATCAGGAAAGAAGAAAAAGCATATTATGGATAAAATTAGAAAGAATTCAGTTTACGTTGGGGTTAAGCTTAAGGGTAGTTTTAGAAAGTCTAAAAGTTGGAAAAGACCAATACTAAAAAGGACCTTATTATTTGGTTCAACTCTTTTATTTACAGATGCAAAAACTGAGGCTGAGTTAGATGATATGTGTAAGAGTAAAAAGCTGGTTATAAGAACATGATTGTTGTTTGTCTGCTACTGATTCTCTTTCTAATAAATGTC
Organism: Ursus americanus; assembly: GCF_024610735.1. Lineage (NCBI taxonomy): Eukaryota > Metazoa > Chordata > Mammalia > Carnivora > Ursidae > Ursus > Ursus americanus. Next base: position 79,408,320 of record NC_142129.1, read on the forward strand.
TTCCACGATGCCACCTGGCTGTTCGTAGCAGCAGTAGCTCTGAGCCTGCTGCCCCAGTGAGCCCTGTGCACTAGATTCTTAAAAGTGCCCCACTGCTTCTAACAAGCTCAGAACAATCAGCTTAGGAAATAAGAAGTCACTGAATAGACTTAAAGAGGGACGGGAGTGCTGTGTGTGTAAAAGATGTGGTCATGCTTAGCTTTTGGATGGTAGTTAACTCATGGTAGAAACATGAAGCTGATGTGAGAATTCCACTTGATTTGTAGGTTAGGGCCACAGTCTTTGTATCCCTAGTACCCAGAACACAGAATGCCTCATATTGCCCATGTTTTCCCAACGTTCAGTAAATATTTGAACAAGGAATAAGACTAATGACAGGAAGAGAAATTCTTTATTTCATGGAATTATCCAGTCAGAGATGACATGACAAGTGTGTTGAATTAAAGAGTGATAATTGGGATGGAAAGGAAAAGACAGATTCGAGAGACATTTTAGACATTTTAGAGGTAAATCAGTAACACTCGGCAACTGATTGATTGACTGTGAGGAGGAATTGAGAATGATATCCTGGTTTATAGGTTGGATGATAGATTCCTGTGTCATTCTATGCCTGTCTTTAAAGACATTTATTTTCCACTGCCTTATATTACTATGAACATGCTATATCTCCTCTTGAAGACTGTAGGTTACTAGGATATATGATTTATTTTTTAATTTTTATGGTATTTGCAACAGCAGTTGGTTTAGTGATGTCCAACTAAGAAGACTCAGGAACCATATGTTTTAAAAAAGTTAAAGATGCCATAAAGGATGTTGTCCAATTTTTAGTACCCTACAGGGATGATTACTTTTTGTTCCCCATTTTCAAACTTCCTGACAGTTTTTGCCTCACAGTAGTTTTCAGTTTATGTGAGGGAAGTTATGATGCAGAAACGTCTCATGGACTGGTAGTAAAATGTTGAGTAGTACATCTGTGCTTTATAAACAACGAAGTGGGAGAGGTTGGACAGGTAGGGTTCGGTTGCTCCTACTGGAGATTCAAGAAGAACAATTTCTTTTTTTTTTTTAAGATTTTATTTATTTATTTGAGAAAAAGAGAGCACAAGCAGGGGGAGAGGCAGAGGAAGAGGGAGAAGCGGGCTCCCCGCTTAGCAGGGAGCCTGATGGCAGGGCTCAATCCCAGGACTCTGGGATCATGACTTGAGCCGAAGGCAACCGCTGAACCGACCGAGCCACTCAGGCGTCCCTCAACAAGTAAAATTTCTCACTGATCTGTCGTTGAGTTTCTGATTTCATTTGGTGAGTTCTGCTCCTTAAGCATGTAGGGAATGAAATTCTTTGACAAAGAGAAAGATGTTTTTACAAAACAAATATGGAGATTTAGTGTGGTATTTTCATGGTGGCTATATTAAATATGTATCTTGAAAATTATTGCAGTGATGTGCTCAAATAAAACTTTGCATGCATTTCCTTAAAAAGACCTGGTCCATTGGCAGTCAGGTAGAGTTCAAAGGGTGGTGGCCTGACAATGTAGAAAGATGGTATGGTGAGTTGGAAGGACAGTGGCTTAGTTTCAGTTTTCTCCCATCAGTCATTTTTCATTGTGTCACCTGGAGAAAGATGTTTGACCTTCCTGGAAGATATTGCTATTATTCCCTGAAAATAAGAAAATGATAGCAGGGGTGCCTGGGTGGCACAGCGGTTAAGCGTCTGCCTTCGGCTCAGGGCGTGATCCCGGCGTTGTGGGATCGAGCCCCATGTCAGGCTCCTCCGCTATGAGCCTGCTTCCTCTCCCACTCCCCCTGCCTGTGTTCCCTCTCTTGCTGGCTATCTCTATCTCTGTCGAATAAATAAATAAAATCTTTAAAAAAAATTAAAAAAATTAAAAAAAAGAGAAAATGAGAGGAGCTATTATATTATGAGCAATATAATGTGCCTGTAACTGTTCTAACTACTTTATTATTTATCCTAACAAACCCATTAGATATATGATTTCATCATCCCCATTTTACAGATAAGTAAACTTAGGCTCCAAAGAATTAAGTAATTTTGCGAGATAACACAAGATGTGGCAAGGAGGGTATTTTCCCTGACACCCTGACCATACACCGGACCACTACAGACCTTGTAGGACTGTAATAAAGATAAATGATCATTTATATAGAATCTTAAAGAATAATATCGTACATACATCTGCTTCAATATCATCATTAATAATATTAACATGATAATTAGTCAGACAGGCTTTTTTGCAAAGGAGAACTGTGGACTTCAGCCCCACCTATTAAAATGGTTGCTTTTAAAGGAAAAGATAGTTTTAAATCTCAAATAATTAGCTCGCTCATGAATTTATGGATCTTATTTATTTATCAGCTAGGGATCTTCTGTACCAAAACTTGGTGAGAAAGCCTTTCTGCACAGATGTTATAGCTGTTTCCATCTCATGCATTTTTGAGACTCTCCAAATTCTTTGTGGAAAGAGGAAAATTGGGCCAAAGTATAAATTATCTCTAATCTTCACCCAAGTTTTTGTGAAGAAAAACAATTTCATCTTTTGGAAGATCTTGAGTTCTTTGTGAGATGATGTTTTAAAAAGTCATTGTTAAAAATTCACATATAAACGCGTAGACTCCAAAAACCATTCTAGTTACATATTGATATCAGTTCTATCCCAAACAGCATAATATTTAAAATAAATTTGAGACTTAAGGCCAGAAAAAATTTTAAGCACTTGAAAATAATAGGTCTACAACACAGAAAATAATATGGAAGGGCATTTTTTTGGTAAGATTTATTTATTTATTTATTTGAGAGAGAGAGAGAGAGAGAGAGAGCATGAGCAGGGGGAGGGGCAGGAGGAGAGGGACAGGCAAACTCCCTGCTGAGTGGCCAGCCCAATGCGGGGGCTCAATCCCATGAACCTGAGACCATGACCCGAGCCAAAGTCAGACACTTAACCAACTGAGCCCCCCAGGCACCTCTGGGAGGGCATTCTTTAGGTAAAGCAAGCACGGATATCCCTCAGATTAGGTGCTGGTTAAAATCTGATTTGTAAGAAGGAGGCAACCTTGGGAAGATCTTGGTTACTCTCCTTGGTAGTCGCCCTGGTACTATGAGAAGTTTGATGTGTTCAACAGACAGACCTGAGAAGACTCTCTGAGTAAGTATTTCTGGAAGGAACTATTTTTATTCCTATGAATTTTTATTTTTAATAAGCAATTTACACATGTCTTCTCCATATATTAAAATTTGGAAACCACTGCTTATACCCGGAGAAAAGTGAAGGAGACCAAGTCCTCCAGCTGAGTGTGTTCCTATCCTCCATGAAGGACTAGGGACCATGGACTGTGGGTCACACAGACTTACATCCAAAACAAGGGAAAGTTACCCAAGATTCATCCACAATTTTTTTCATATATTAATGCAGAAAACAGTAGGACCTAGTTAGTAAGATTGCTGTTTAAACTTTTTTAGTAAATTGATAGTTACTTCATATGTTCTCAATAGGTGAAAAGAAGCATGAGTGGTAACAAGAGAAACAGACTGGGAAAAGATGAAGAAAAGTTGTATTTTTAAAAAATCATTTGCTTTTGTGATGGAATTTGAGAATTATTTTTTCTATAACTTGGGAATATACTAACTTTTTAATTGGTACACAAATTATACTTCAATATAAATTAGACATTAATTCATAGACTTTGTTTAGCAGGACTATCTCAGAAAACAATTGCAGAGTAATGGCCTAAAGCTAAGACAGTGTACAAATACCCTGCTTAAAACTGAAACTTTCATCTTGGCATGGAGACCATAGTGAGAGCTACCATGTTTGAGGTGCTTCACACATTTTCTCTTTCTATTAGCATAATCGTCCCGTGAGATAGGTATTACTTCCGTCATTCAGGTGGGAGTACTTAGGCACCAATAATTTAAGTAACTTGCCTAAATCCCCAAAGCTAGTCAGATGCAGTGCCAAGATTTGAGCATAGATCTCTCTGTCTTCAAACATCAGACTTTATTCCAGAAATGCATTAGGTTAAAAAACCAACCAAACAACAACAACAAAAAAGAGTTTCATTTAAATTATCTGTGTTAATATGATTTTTGGACTTGAATTGTACTAACTTTACGAATTAATTTTCCACTTGGATATTAAAAGACAGTCTTGGTTATTCTTAAATTCATTATTTCTGAGTAATAAAACTTGCAAAGCTTTAAAATTATGGAGATACAACTTGTATGTCTCTTTGATGAAGAAAAACCAAAGGCAAATGCCTAACTAGAAACCTGTTTATCCACTCTTCTGGTTTTAGGGCATAAAGTGGCTGGTTTGACTTAATCTTGCTAAGTCACTGGAACTGTGTAATGTGAAATCCCTCAAATAACACCATCCCAACTATCTGCACCTGTCGTTTTGTCTAGTAAAATATGTTTTGCTTTTTGAAATTCAGGAGAAAAACTGGCTATAAATCAGTGGAATGAAACTTCCCTCCACGCTAAAAAGATGACTGTGAGCTGTTAATACTCAGGTCAAACTTTTGGTTTCCCATAGCTTGTCAGTTCCTCTTTTAAGTGTGCCTTATTTCCACAAAAAGATTTTACTTGTACCCTGAAAATTAAAGAGACAGTCTTGGCTAATGCTTACCTCGTGGAGGCAATAGCTTTTTGGAAAATACATACACTTTGAGTCCATATTCTGCTATTCTCCTTGAAGTGCCTCCAGGAATGATAAATATTTTGTTTCCAGAGCAAAAGCAGAAAAGTGCAACAGTGATCTCCTCTTTTGAAAGACTGAATGATACCGCACCCACTCCATCTCAAAATACCATCATGTGAAATTTGGAAGCAAATGGTTTCCAGGTCTAGGATGAAGAAAAAAGAAATGTGTTGTGTATACATTGTATATGCAAGCCATTGTATACATGATGAGTCTTAGGCTTTTCAAAGCTGCAGGAAATGTGGTCGGATCCTTTGTGTTTCTCTTGAAAAGAATCAAAGGGGAGCTCTATTACTATGTAGAGGCACACTCCCAAGGACTCCCTTTAAATCTCTTCTCCAGCAGCTGAGCACTGAGTCACTGACCTTGTATTTTAGACAATGTCAGGGGAGAGAGATACAAGAAGAAAGGAGAAAAGGAGGCTTCTGCACTGAATGACTGGCGAGTGTGTTTAAAGTGAAATGAACATGTCTCTACTGTCCTCTACATTTCTCCAACTTGTTTCTTTGTTTTGAAGCCAAATGCAGTAACTTGGCTAAACAATGAGTCACACTGAATTAAATAATGTTTAGATAAAATAGCTGTCTCTTTCGGAAAACATCTCTGTATTTCTTTGTTCATGAAGCCCCATTCTTTAGATTTGAGAGTTTATTGTATACAGTTTATGATATTTTTCTGTGTGCAAATGAAAATGGGTTTAAGAATGCATCAAGTGAAAGCAGAGTTCAAGAATTTGGGTTGGTGGGGGTGCTGGGTTATTAAAATCCAAATAGTCTGTCTAAGTCTGTCTTACTAAAAGTTGTGGGTGGTCCATCCTGAAAGAATCTAGAGATCAAAAAATTTTGGCAATATACAGCAGTTTTCCAGTTAGTGATAACTGGTATTCCTTTCTTTGTGTAGTTCAGCATTTACTTAGCTCCAGTGCATCCAGACTCCTGTACGAGAATATATTTAAATCATAAAGCTCTGGAGAGAAAGTTTGCACTGCCTGACTCTTGATTAAAGAGTAATTATAATTCTTTAAACTGACACAAGGTTAAATTGAGCCATCGGTACTATCGGACTCTTATTTTTAACTGAGCACATCATGAAGAAGAATGTTAACAAGCTGAATACTTTCCAACACTTTTGTCTGTGTGTGTGTATTTCTATGCAGACATCTTATAGTTTGTTTACACAAATATTTTTATTCTACTTTACTCACTCAATAGTGTATCATAAAATAATCTTGCTCTTGAGAACTCTTTAGTAGCAGGATTTATCTAACAAACTTGTAAATGATCATGTCCTGCACTTTCTCAGATTTTTTTTCCACTGGCACCTTCAGCAACTTTGGAAAAATCAATCGCTTTGGTTTGATACACGAGGAGTTTGCATCATTGCCTGTTGCTTGTGTGACATCCAAGAAGTTTGCTTTTTTGCATGTTGGTTGACTCCTTACTTCTGCTTGACAAAGCCTGCCCAAATCCTCCTCTTTATCAGCTGCAAAAACTTCTCATTATCCTTGAATCTCCCATCTCAGAATTTCTATTTAAGTTCTTTCCACTCCCTGGAAAAGGTTTCTTTATTAACCCATACTTATTCCTCAGGTCACGGCTTATGTGACACTTGCCTGCAGAGGCTTTTTCTGACTCCTGACGTAAAGCAGCTGCCCTTGCCTTAAACACTTATTCTGTCTTTTACCATTCTTTGTTGGTGTTTGGTTAGTGTTGGCATTTATCACTGAGATTATTAGTTTAATAGATAAAGTGGCTCAACTAATATTTATTGAATGAAGACCTCAGGTCAAGCATTCCCTTCTGTTTAAGATTTCCTTATTATTTCCTGGAAGGTTAACCTTCCTTCAGTTCTCCCTTAATTTCCCAAGTCATCTTTTTTATTATTATTATTATTATTAAGATTTCTTTATTTATTTTAGAGAGAGAGAGCACAAGCAGGAGGGGCAGGGAGAGGGAGAGAGAGAATCTCAAGTAGACTTCACGCTGAGCATGGAGTCCAGTGAGAGGTTCAATCTTATGACCCTGAGATCATGACCTGAGCCAAAACCAAGAGACCCACGCTTAACTGACTGAGCCACCCAGGATCCCCCTGAGTCGTCGTCTTGTACTGTAATTGTTTGTGTCCCTCCATTCTGCACTATCCAGTTTGAGGAGAGTGACCAAGAATGTTTATCTTTTGACCTAGCCCTGGCTAATATACTACATACTGGATGACTGGATAAATATACACCACAAAGAATATTTTAATTTTGTGTAGAACCTACTATATGATATAAAAGGTAAGCATTGTGTCATAGAGAATTGTGGCATGAAGGTTACAGTTCTTTATGGGGGTGAGAAGTGACAAGAGACCTCACCCAGCACATGAACTCTCCCACTACTCTTGCTACAAACAAGGGTGCTGCCGGGAAGTTCCTACTGGAAGGCTACAAGATATCCCAAGGAAGTTTTGTTTCAAAGTATGGAAAACCAATAACAAGTTCAAATTTTGTGATAGACAAGTGTTAAATGCTACTGTAAGAATGTTTCCATATGATGGATCCAGTGCGGTCACTTTGGGGATTATCGTGGAGGAGTGGGGTCTGTTGTATTCTGTGTGCTCTGGGATTTCGCTGGTATTATATACCTTGTCAGCTCTGCCCATTGTACACACGTTGGTTCGAGGGATTGTCTTCTTGTCTTTAAATTTCCATGTCTCACCATCGAAAGACTTTTAGCGCTATTTTTAAATAGTTCCTCTTACTCTTATTTTCTGTGAATAATTTTTAACAGTTGTTTTCATATTGAATATAGCCTGCTTTTAAAACTTAATAGCATGAAAAATGTTTTCCACATCTTCAAATCTCTACATAAATAATTGTAATGAAAGCATAATATTTGGTAGAGACATACTAATTGACACCATTCTCCAATTGTTATTATATCCCCCTTAGTTGTTTTTGTTTTGTTTTTGGCTTTCTGTTGCTACATTTCTGCTTTTGTTTTGCTAACTACCTTGGACTGATGCTTTTGAATACCTTGCCTCAAAGCAGCTTTTCCTGATGTGTCAAGAGTTCTAGAAAGGAGGTGTCAGATGAAGTGTTTCCCCCTCCACAAGTTTATCTCCCTTGTTTACATCTTAAGTGGACACACTGAAACTGTGGCCTTCCTGACATTAGGAACACCCATGATAATGATGGCTCAGCTCATCAATGCTGCCCTCTATAGCTTAACAGTGAATTCAGATTTGCTTCTACTTTCCAGAAGTTACTTCCTTCCAGTTCAGTGAGTCTCAAGACATCTTAGTTATTTCCCAGTTGTACATTCTTCACACCCTGAGATAGGATCTAGCCACCACTTCCCATACAAGGAGCCAGAGATTGACACCTAACTTCCTTGAAGTGTGCTTTCATGTCTCCCAAGTGACCTTAGAGGAGGGAGGTCAGGGTTTGTAATTCTGCAGTTGATTGAACTACACAACACAAATCAAATATGCTTTAGGTAGGGGAGAGGAACACCTTGGGTTTGGTTTAGCTTCATTTTTCCAGAAAAGATACAGTTATATTTCTGTGGTCATATTTCTAAGATAGGTTTTTTAACATATCCTTTTTTCCTGTAAGATTCACGGTAATGGGAAAGATTACATTAGCTTTACAGATATTCTACAACACTAGATATTACTTGTAAACAGTGAAAAAGGAATTATTTTCATGGACATTGTTATTGCTGCAGGGAACATTGGAGATCATTCTCATTTATAAATAACCTCATTCTTCCTTTTATTTTGTAGATATAAGACCCAAGGTTGGAATGGGTAGAAGGGAGTGGTTGGGGGAAAGGGGGCAAATCAAGCCCTGTATCAACAAATGGTGAGGCTAGAACTTCAGCTCTGGGTGGCTAATTCCAAAAATGATCCTCCCCTCTTCCCCCCCCAATACACCTTACCTTTAATAGGAATAAATTATAATCATGTAAGCCCAAAGTTTTGAAATTTGATAGCATTTTTTTTTCATTTTATTGACTTATGCTCATAATTTTTTTTTTGAAGCAGAGGGAGAGGGAGAGAGAATCTTTTTTGGGGGGGAGAGAGAGTGTATGCAAGTGGGGGAGGGGAGGGTGGAAGGGCAGAGGGAGAGAGCAAGAGAGAATCTCAAGCATACTTCACGCCCACCTTGGAGCTTGATACAGGGCTTGATCTCACAACCCTGAGATCATGACCTGAGCTTAAATCAAGAGTCAGACACTTAACCAACTGAGCCACCTAGGCACTCCTCATTCTCGTAATTTTTAATTCATTAAGATTAAAAGATCCTAAGACTCAATATAGCAAGAAATAGGGTAGAATGTGAATGGACAAAGAACTTTATCTTGTGTTCAGAGGCAATTTCAGCTATAAAATTACACAGCTGACAGAGAGGGTCTTAGCAAGTCAGAGTGTAGTCCCCCACCCTCCACTCCATGGTATTTTGGAACATTTCAAGTGTGCTTCCAGGCAGACTTTAAGAGAAAACCACAAAGGGAAATTGAGCAAATATCAACAGACCTGAGACATGACCTCATCTAGAGGATCAAGGAAGCCTTTATAAACCATCCAATTTAAGTTACACCGAAACTACTGCTGAGTTATGAGTGGGGGTTAGAAAACGGCAGGAGGAATCTTGTCAGCAGGAGGATGAACATGTACAAAGGCCCTGAGGCAGAAAGGAGGAAGGCATGTTTGAAAATGTGAAAAGAAGGTCAGAAGGGTGAGAACACAAAGAAAATAGGCAAAAAGCGATGACTGAGATTTTTAGTGAGGTGATCTTGAACCAGATCATAGTAAGGACACAAAAAATATTAGCTGTTGTTCTAAAAGTAATGGAAAGTCATGCCAAACAAGAAAAGGGGGCTTAAAAGTGAAGTGACCATATAACTTTAAACATCCAAACCATGAATCCTTTCAGAGCGCAGAAGAGGCACTATCGATAATTTGGTTGGGAAAACAGCCATAAAGCTGGGCCATCTGGGGCAAACTAGAAAGAGAACCGTCCTTAAAGGCTTCTGTATATTGGCTAATTTTCCTTCTGACAACTCCTGGGAAGTAGTTTGTGTTCACTGTTGCCCTTCCCAGGCCAGGCTCACTGAATAGAAGTGTTTCCCTTATACCTTCTCTTATCCATTTGGCATTTTGCTTCCACAGCATCCCTGATCATTCTCAAGTTGTTTGCACCCTTCCCGCTCACCCCCTGCCACACTCCTCAAACTAGCAAAGACAATTTGAGGGGCAGAGTCATTGCTTAGACTACATTTGATATTGCACAGGTGCAACTGCACATGTGCACGTGTTCAGAGCGAACACGCTAGAAGCCCAACAAATAGTGTTAAAGTCTGTCTGATTCAAAAAACACGAGGGCATTCAATTGAATTCATGGATTAAGAAACTCACCTTGCCTTGAATCCTGGTTCTAGCCTCTTCTACTCATTAGTGTGTGACCTCAGTTAGATTGCTCAAATTCTCTGAATTTTAGTTTCATTACGGGTGGAACAGGAATAATATTAAGGCCTAACACAAAGGCTTTGAATGCCAATTAAATGAAACTAGGACCATTACTCCTACTGGGAAACCCACACGTGTTGACTATTTGCAGCTATTATTTTTAAGCAAATGTGGTTTTAACGATATGCCTTTGAACCTCTTTTTGCTGTAGGAATTAGGAGCTATCTTTTCATTCTGGTGACATTTGACTGCTCTTGTCTTATCTGCCTGTTTGTCCTAAAAGGACAGGTGAAGTTCAGTTTCTAACCCAGTTTCAAAATAGTGAGCCTCAGGGAGAGGATGGGTCATTTAAGCCCACTCTACTTAAAATTCTTCTGAGATAAGACATTCTGGAGAGGAAATTATCCTGTCAGTAGCAGTATCTCTGAAGTAAAAGATATCCTAAGGATTTACTTTGAAATCTGTAGATGCGCGTTCTGCCTGGGGGAGAGCTAAGGTTTATGTTGAGAAGGTCACGCTAGCCAAACAGAATAACAGAATGTAAGATAAGATTTGGAATTGTGAGGGCCTGGGATCTTCGTATTTGTGTCCTTGTATTTGAGCAGTGTCTAGTTGACTGTGATAAGGGCTCAATATGTATGTATCGAATACGTAAATTAGTAACACATCATGAACTTTAAATGTAATTAATAAGTAACCATAGTGTATGCTTCTAATAGAGAGACCCTGGGAATTGATTTTCACTCAAGTAATCTTCTACTTGTCATTTATAAAAAGCCAAAGATAATGTAGTATTCTGAGTGAATGAATTCCCCTACTTAATAGTTTAACAGATACATATTGTTCGTGAAAGAGAAAGACTCTCCATCCTCCTCCACCACGATCACATTTCTGAACACATGAATGAGTTTTTATTGACTTAGTCACCACAGAAATGTTAAGTTCTCTGACTAGTTCAACAGAGAACAAAAGTTAGTTCTTATGTGGTTAGAGATAGAGTGTTATTTATAGGCAGAATATATTACTGTATATTAAATTATGTTGTAATTGCTACAGCAGTATATTGGCTATAGTCAAGTGAACCCAGAAGCTTATATTGCTAGGGTTTACATTTTGGGGGAATGTATTATTCTCCCAACCTTGGTTAAATTCTCAAGGCTCACTGTAATTTCTATTACAAAGGAAAATCCATGTCAATGCATGAATTTCAGGTAAGCATATTGTGCTGCGAATTTTCCCTCAGGGAGCATTGGCATGGAAGGCATTACAGTAATTTTCCATCATAGAACTCTACAATAATGCGGATTTCAGGATGGAAGCATGCATTTTTTTTTAATACTGTTTCCCAGGAGATTTTCCCAGGGACTTAGAGACCTACACTGCCCTTTGTGGGGCACTGCATTTTCTAATACTACGTACTCTGAGCCAAGGTTCCTTCTCAATGTTCTGAGAAACAACACAACTAGCTGTACCTCTGACACTTATAAAAATGATGACATCATTGTTAGCATTTAAAGAAGAGGACGGTGCTTTCTTTGACTTGTTTAGATGAAAGACCAGTAATAGTGATTTCTTTCTCTTACTAGCCAAATCATTAAATCAGTCATTTTCTCTCACTGTAACCAAATCATTGAATCATTCATTTGGCTTATGTTGGATCTGCATTAAACCAAAATGATGGATTCTTCAGTCATTCTTTTTATAGATAAAAATCCTCAATGCTTTGAACTCATCCCTTTATTCTGAAAAAAAATTTGTTTTGTTTTGTTTTTTTCCCAAGCTCCAGAGTTCAATTATGGCTAACTAACAGCAATTTAAATAACATTTAAACAAAATAACCTTGGCTTCTAGGTTTCTAACAGGGCAGTTCCTAAGTAAATCTTCTTTGGTTAACAGCTGTCAACTGTCATTGGGCAGCAGGTAATTAAATTTGAAGATAGCTTTATGGCTCAGAAAAATAGATAAAATCCTTGGACCAGAAAGGTCTTCAGTTAATGCGGTTATTCCTCCCTCTGGTATTTGAATTAATGTAAGAAATTGATTATTTTCTAATGAAGCAGATAAAGAGGAAAACCGCCATTGTTTATTACTTGCAACTAAAATTTGGTTGAGGTTATTTCCCTGGCTAAGATCACACTCTTGTTTTTATTTCAGTATAGATTAGGAAGAGAAGGGAAAAAGAAAAAAGAAAATTTGAAAAAATACTGGAACGAAACAAACCATGATAGAAAGAATGAAAAGGTGGCAGGTAGGGGCTGTGAATATTTGGAAGATGTGGCGGTTAGGAAGGGTTTCTCTTTCTTTTCTTTTCTTTTCTTTTCTTCTTTTCTTTTCTTTTCTTTTTTTTTTTTTTTAAAGATTTTATTTATTTATTTGAGAGAGAGAGCGCACAAGGAGAGGGAGAAGCAGGCTCCCCACTGAGCAGAAAGCCAGACATGGGGCTGGATCCCAGGACCCTGGGATCATGACCTGAGCTGAAGACAGGTGCTTAACCAACTGAGCCATCCAGGCACCCGTAGGAAGGGTTTCAACAACAGGAAATGCAAACCTCAATGTGTCTAAAAGAAAAATACGTGGATTTTTTTTTTTCCACTTCTATAACAGAAGTCAGTGATAGGGCAGTTCCAGGGTGAGTTCGGAGATTAAATAATTTCTTCAGCCAGGTTTTTTTCTAAATTTTTGCTTGCCATTCTCAGCTAGCAATCTGCTTGGTAAGCTGCAACTGTGGCACATATCATATCCCAAATGTCCAGAGGCAGAAAACGCACCTCTCTTCTTGTGTCAGTCTTGAAGACGGAAGAAACCTCTTCTAGAACCCCTGCAGCAGGCTTCCCTTTAAATCTCATTGACCAGAACTCATCACATGTCACATTTAAACGACTCACTGGCTAGGGGCGGGTGGGACGACTATGGTAGGTATAGAACAGCTCTGCCTACAGGGAAGACAAGGAAAATTCTCCCCGTTAGATGGAAGGTCAACAGTGTCTCCTGCTCAAAGGAGCATACCCTGATTCTCTACTGTGTGCTGGTGCAACATCTTTTGAGCTGTGTGTTAATATAACCGATTTATAAGGAAATCTGTGCTAAGTGTGGTAGCTTTCTTAAAATAATATACTCAGTAAGTGATGAAGCTAGGATTTCAATTCAGAACTGTCTGACTCGGATTGTATAGTCCCCACCCCAATAGCACATTGTTGCCTATACATCATGATTCACTTTCAGTTTCAATTACAGAGTTGCTCTTTTTGAATGAAACAATCAATGCATCTCTATGTTTTGCTTTTCACTTTAGATTTACTCCCCTCAGAGCTTCTTCTCAGGGCTTCCTCAGAGCTGTCGACTCTCAGAGACTCACCTAACCCCTGAGAAGAATTGGAAAAACTCTACCTGCAGATTTGATATTTCTAATGACAAATTGCTATTCTAATTTTACGTGTTTGTGGGACATACCTGCTTTGATTTGAATTTAATCTGTCAACACTCAAGCAATCTCTCTACCAAAGAAATTTCCCTTTCAAATCCCCCCAAACTAGTAAAGGCGTGTACATTTCCCCTGTTCTTAGCTTACAGCTTCCTCTTACCCCCAGACCAGCTTCATGTAAAACCAATTCCAAATCCTTTCTTTTAAATTCTGCACATCAACTCTTCTTTCCACTTTTAGCATGTCAGCGTCTTTATCAGCATCATATCTGGAATATCATCATCTCTTAGTTTTCCAGTCTCACGTACTTTAAAATTATCCTGCCACTCAAACAAATTATTTTCCTTTAAAATGATTTATTTTACTATTTTACTTCCTGTTCAAATAATTTGAGTACATTCTACATGTGAGAAAATGAAGTATTAAATATATTAATAAATAAAAATCAGGCAATCTGGTCCTCCATGTTTTCTCCATGTGTAAGGAATTGTTCTTACCTTGCTGGCTGAAGCTTGATGTCTTTTCCCAAGTCATAATAATGTAACCCATGTCACTATGGGACAGGCACTCTTTTAAGCACTTGATGTATATCAACAGTTTAAACATCACAACACCCCTTTGAGGTAGGCACTATTATTATTATTCTGACCTTCCACATGAGAACACTAGAGTGCAGAGGGATAAAGGCACCTGCCAAGAATATATAGAAATGAAGTGGCAGAGCTCGGATTCAGACTCCAGTGGTTGGGCCCCAGAGGCCGTGAACTCAGCCACATTTTATATCTCTAGTCCATGTGTTTTGAGTTATTTATTGAAGAGGTATGTGTTGAACATCTATTCTTCACCCCAAGCTGTCCCTTTCTCCTGATGTTTTTATAGAAAAATTATCCAACCAGGAGTCTCTTCCATGTGATGAAAAGCAAGCTTTATATAAATTTTAGGCAAAATCAAGGCAGCCTTTGTCTTTGCAACCTTTGGGGGACATTTGTTGGATTCTATATTCTCTCTCATGTTCTGAGCTCTTGAATTTTTTTCCCCCCTACTTCAGCAATAACCTCTGGTCTGGCAGGGGCTGACTTTTTTCCTGAATGACATCCCTCTCCTCTGTCTTGCTCTCCTCAAGAAAGAAGCAGTTCCAGTTTCTGGACCAGTGGCACCGCTGCTGCCAACTGCTCACTTGTCTGTCTGTGATGCCTCCTGGGGCTCAGTAACTTAGAACTAGGTTAGCACACCACATAGCGCTCTGCATGACAAATCTCGGATTTCCAGATCTGTCATCTAGCCTCTTGTTTACATCATCTTTCGATGTCTTTTGTTCTTGTCTTCTCTCGTGATTTACTTCTCAAGACTCTTCTAAGGTATTTTTATAACTTCCACATAAAAAAATCCTACACTTTACTGTCATTGTATGGGCAAAATATCAGAGACTATGTTTTATGATCATGTGTTAGTAATTTTAGGAATCTAGTTCCTTAAATTAAAAGAAAAAGGGAAAAAAAGAAAAATATGTACCCACTTATCTAATTCCATATGTCTTTTTGATAGTAACTCAAATTTGATAATACTATACTAAGACTAACTAATAATTATTAGAACTTATTGAATACTTTCCCTGTCATTCATTTCTAATATTTACATGTATTAATTCAATTGATTTCCATGGAGACTCTTAGTAGAGGTGATATTGTTGCTTTTTGCAAATGAGAAAATTAAAGCCCAAAGAGGTTAAGTAACTTGTTCAATGTCACAGAAAGTTTGGTACCACAGTCTGGCTTCATAATCACTATGCTACTCCTATGTAATATTTTCGGATTCTTGGCTAGATGTAGAACTGCTTGAAGAATATAATGGCAAACATTCTGAATTGATATGCCCAGGAAATAGATTAAATTTGTGGCTTCTCTATCTTTGCATATGGTATATGGCCCAAGAGTTCATAGAATATAGTTCATGGCTTTCTATAAGAATTCTTGTCATTTCAAATTTGGTTTAAGTCACACCACAGCCTACAAGAATTTCTAGAAGTGTATTTGTTATTCAATGTCTAAAATTTAGAAATAATTCATCACTGAAATAGTAAATAATGAAAGCAAACTCTTTTGTAGACTTTATCACTCTCTTAAGATCATAATCCCAAGAACAAGGCAATACTGAACCATTTGAACAGGGAAATTGTAAATTGTACAGAGAAGCGTTTGGCTGGAAAGAAAATTGAATCTGCTATACTGACTATTGATTTTTAATTATGACAGGTGCATTAATTGTCTTCAAAGTTTAGCTATATAGGCACAAATTTTACACATAATGTAAAAGAAGTTAAATGAGCATGAGTCAGTGATCACTGAGTACTGAAAATCTAAACATTCAGGTCATCTGAGTGTGATTTACTTTTTGATATATACATAGGCAGACTCGTTTAAACAACATTGCCTTCTGAATGAGCTATAATGGGCAAAGAGTAGATTTGTTTTCAAGTAATTTATAGAAAAAAATATCAAACTAGTTAGAATTATGTTGAGGAAGTAAGGTAAATATTTAAAGTAGAAAATACCAATCCTAAAATGACGAATGTATTGATAATAACCATAAAACATTAAGAGAAGCTAAGAAGACATCACACTGTCATTGCTTTTGTTGTTTTTTTTTGTTCAATCTGCTCATTTACTATATTTTTTTGGTTGATCTATTTTAGTTTTGACCTGATGATAGCCAGTGATAAAAGTGAGTTGAGATTTTGGCAAAACATGAATAATTTTACAATAAAATAGTATCATAAACTTCAACGTTGCAGTTATTGATTTATTTATGTTTTACTTCAATATAGAGGCAATAAGTAAAAATAACCACTAACAATTCTATTTTAAAATTAATTTATTATTGTAGGAAGGAAAATATATCTTAACTTTTTTGGTAAATATTTCTATTATTTTGTTTTCATTAAAATAATGGAATCATGGAACCAAGATCCTCTATTTTCACCGTGTTGTTCACTATTTCAGAGCTTCGAGAAACCAAGACCTCTGAATACTTCAGCCTGTCCCACCACCCTTTAGACTACAGGATATTATTGATGGATGAAGATCAGGACCGGATTTATGTGGGCAGCAAAGATCACATTCTTTCCTTGAATATTAACAATATAAGCCAAGAACCTTTGAGTGTAAGTTTATCATTTCTGTGAGGGCCATGTTGACTTTGTTTCCTTTTTCTTTAAAATTTTCAAATACAATAAAAAATTGTGTATTCCATTACAACTATAGAAAATACAGGCCACATGTCAATAAATAATTGGAAGTTAGTACTTACTTTATGTACTGAAAATATAATCAATTCCGTTCTCACTGTCTAGCTTCATAGATTTTAACACTTTAAAACCTGAAACTAAATGAGAAAATACTTCCTATGTATGTGTTTGCATACGAGTGTGTGTGTGTGTGTGTGTGTGTGTGTGTATACGGAGAGAGAGACAGACAGACAAAAAAAAAGCATACAGTATAGCCTGAAAAAATGATCAGACCAAAGGAAGATCTACCTTGTCATCTGTATGTAATCCAAGAAGGCATAAAAGGAACAGTTATTAAGTGCACTGTTCTGTGAACAAGTGTGACCTATATTTATCATTCTATTTCATAAGAAGCATATGAATTGATCTTCAGTGGAGTAAAGAGATAAAAGTAAATTAATTATAAGTTTATTACAACAAGGAGACTTCTGAATTTATTATTTTAACAAGGGTCAATGGCTGACAATTAAAAAAAAATAATCATCACTGTCAGACTTGACCCAAGTCTATAGTGACTTAGAATACTAGCTGAGTATTTCGGAGAGAGAATCTCTTGGATTCAATCCAGGTTATTTTAGCTGTTGAAGTACCTAGGGGCCTGTTTTAAGTAAATCTACCAGCCTGGCTGTGTGGTTTACCAAAAACAATATTAAAACAAAATAGCAATATAAATGCAAATTCATTGTGATGTAAGCAGTTGAGAAAAGCATAGTATAAAGGGAGGGAAATGCACATTTTATTGTACACATTAATGACCTTATTTCAATAATATGTCATTAAGAAATGGGCACATATTATTGAAAGACTTTTGTTAAAGGAAAAATTGTTGGGAGAAATAAATTATTAGAATAAAATAAAGTCTTCATAAATTTGAGTTTATAAACTGAAAGAATCTTGAAATATAAATATAGAAATGCCTTAAAGAAATGCATTAGCATAAAGTAAATGAAGAGCACTGAGCTGTCATATGTATAAGGGAGATTATGCAACCTTTATTTTCCTTTCTGAGCAGGTTTTCTGGCCAGCATCTACAATCAAAATCGAAGAGTGCAAGATGGCTGGCAAAGATCCCACAGTGAGTGCCTAAAAAAACTCCAAAACTTAAATATTTAGTCTTTGAATCCATGTACCTCGAGTGCAGCCAAGAGTGAGACAAAGGGTGTTGGTATTTTAAATCCTCTGCTGGACACATGGTAAAAAATGTAAATGCAAAGAAATTGGAACTCTCAAACACTATAACTTAGGAATTCCTGACTGGGTAAAAATTTCTTGCCTTGCTTTCATTATTGCGTCCTGACACTTTTCATGATGGATTTCAGTAATAACCCCTGTTCCAGTGGATCCAACCTGCAGAATTCTCAGCAGGCCACTGAAATAATGATAATGCAAGTGTCTGGAGAGGCTCCCAGATACCATGTGGGCTTTTCCAAAGAAAGATCTCGGCAAAAGGGTACTGGTGAGCCAGCACATTCCAGAGGCATAAATCACCAATGATTACCAGTATCTTTGTTAGTTAAAAATAACCATGGAAACAAAAATCAAGGCAGATATGAATATCAATAAATGTTCAGTGTGCAACATTTGTATAAATTCTGTATCTTTAGGTGGAATTCCATATGAAGAGTTAAGAAAGAAATCTATATGGATTTCTGCAAACAACTTGCAGAAACTGACACATTAAATTATTATCAAATATTATAAAACAAATACATGGAGCTGATCTTTAATGTACACCTTATTTAATTTTATAATGAAGCATGTATATCATTTTACCTTCCTGTCTCAAATCATGAAAAATATCATAATGGAACCGTATATCAGAATTACCCATTCTTACACAAATAATTTGGTAGAGAAGTTTTTTATGCATATATTCATTTTTTCATTCATTCATTCAACCAGTATAGATTGAGTCCCTACTATGTATCTAGCATAGTGTTTATTGCTACAGACATAATGTATATCAAAATAGACAGTCTGACTCTCCTCAACTTTATTATCTTGCTGGGAAGTCAACATTAATCGAATGAGCATGGAAGTATATGCCTATGCAGGTATGAAGTTGAAATATGGTGGCTGGGTAGAAAAACTAATTTTTGTACACACACATACACACAATCAGATCTGAGGTCATAAGAAATAACAGCTTTGACTTCATGTAAAAAATGTTGACTAAGCACTCATTGTAAGTGTAGAGGTAAGAAATACGAATTTCAGGGTACAAGGCTATGCACTGAGCTTTGATAGTGAGAGTTTCAGAGATTCATCATGGTGGTTCAAGGAAAAGGCTAATCCTTGTGGAAGGAGGAAGCGTGAAAATTAAACTTTTATTCTCATTGACTCTTAACTGTGCAGGTATGAATTTTAAAAAGGTCTGGTGCAAGACAGGGCCATGGAAGACTCTGGCATCTAGTATCTCTGGGTCTCACTGGAGGGTGTTGTTGAGAGCTCACTCAGTTCTGGGTCTCACATTTTCAGTTTTAGAATTCACCTTTTAAGAGAAATTTTCAAATGGGCAGAAGCTTGCAGAAGGCATATTTGCTCCCCACTGTATCTGCTGGGCCATAGTCTACAGGAAAAAATCCAGGAAATTGTGTAAGAAATACTCAAAAGAATGCATTATGCTTGTCCTCTAGGGAACAAATAGTAGAAAGTATAATGTTGTGGAGAAGTCTTTTTTGTCCCATGAAGCTATTATTTCAATAATTGTGCATGAATTTAGATGTTTTCTTTCATTCTCTAATGTAAAGATTTGGCCCACTGATGTGTATCCTACCATGTCTTGCTTTTTGCCACGATAATATCCTGTGGCTATAATTACTGGATTTAGTTGTCCTCTTTGTTCAAAAAGATTTTAATTTCCCATTCATATGAAGCATCACAGATAGAATATGTAGGATTTAGATACCATTGCGCATTCTCTCTCCAAAGATTGGTGTTGATTTTCTGAAGAATCTTAGCCAAGTAATTTGATGTCTTTTTCCCTTTGGCAAAATAGAAATGCTCTGTCATTTGCTTTCTTATAATTAAGAGTCATTAGATGAAATCTTCAATACATGCTTACATTTTCCCATAGTTCTATCATGCTGTAAATATCATTCATGTACATCTTTAAATTCTGCTATACAGTCCATTTAAATTCTGCTATACAGCTGTATACATACCAGAAGTAACTGGTGGAGGGTTCTGTTCTAGTATGGCAAACATTGTTGGGTCCTGGGAAATAAACTAACTCTTCCAAATACATGTTCGGTCTATGCAAGAGAAGAGGATGTTTGACAAATCCAGTTCATTTCATACATGTGAAGTACTTACAGAGAAGCGTCCTTTAATCAGACCACAAGAAAAAGACCAGTGGTAGAAAAAAGAGGCAAAATAGTCTTTAGAAATTCTACAAAGCAGCATATTTTTATTACGTCCTTTAATGAAACTAGATAAGTGTCTCTTAATTCTGTTAGAAGAATTATCATCTAATTCTTAATATTTTATTTAAAAACAGAGGAATTTTAATTTGTACAAATCAGTTAGCTATTGTGAAAGAACCAAAGGTGAATAAGATGCAGTCTCTATTTAATATTCTCTACAAGATAGTAGAGATGATGAGACGTATGTGCAATAACTATCAAATAATAATAGTCAACATTTAATGGAATGGGCCAGCCACTGTTCTAAGTCTTTCTTTTAATCCTCACAACAATGCTACAAGATGGACATTATTGTCACCATTTGCATTTTTAAGATAAAGAAGCCAGTCACTAAGAGAGTGAGGAACTTACCACAGCTGCCCTGCTAGCAAGTGGGAGGAAGGCCACTGTCTGTCTTACCTGATAAAACACGCCATCTCACTAGGAAGAATTCGGTAAATTCTAAGGATACACACAAAAGACAGAGAAAAAAACACACTGCAGCTGGGATATTTGGGAAAGGTTTAGTAGATTTGTTGGCAACTATATTGGGTCTATGTTAACCTTTTTCTTTACTTTATTTCAATGGTTCTGAAATTCCAATAAGTTATACCCTTTTCCTCTTTTAGCCTTTGACACCAAGTACATGTGACTCCCTTCTCACTCAATTAACTTACCATCTTTTTAACCTGGGAATCCTCCACCTACTCTGTCAAGTAACAGTGCAGATGTCACTTCTCTGGAAAGTCTTGTCTGCCCACCCGGGACCGGGCTGGCTGTCCCACTGTGTACACTGGAAACACTCTGGCTCATATTGCGCTGTTTGTAGCTGTAACTCTCCCCTTACTCTTCCGATCCCCTTACCGATCTGAAATACTGGGTAGTGTTGTTATTCTCTGTGCTCAGATCTGTTGTATCTAGGAACTTAATAAAGTTAAACAAGATCTGAAAAAATTCAAAGCAAGCATGGGAATCTGTTCCAAGTGATTGTCAGAAGTTGGGGGTAGGACACGGTAGATGGTGAGTTTATTAATGCCTTTAAATTAATACTATTCGTAGTAAATTCATATTGCACATATTTTAGAAGTTCATTTTGGTTAAATTAAAATATTTTGATTTTAAATATTGTATGAGTCATCTACTTAAGCAAAACATAAACTAGCGACAGTTAAAATCCATACTGCTATAGCAATTGAAAGAAAATATACAGCATGGACTCAAGTGTCTCATTTCTTTAGATTTTTTTAACATACCAAATTTTAATTAAAGTTAGAAAAAATAACACTTATAAGAAAATAATTCAATATAAACAAAAACTGATCCCAGTAATCATATATCATAATAAACTAATGTTTATAAAGAAAATATATTATCATGGTGGGAATATAGCTAATTTTCTGCCTGGCTAAAGAGACTATAACCTGCCTCCCATTTCCCTCTCTACCCCTCTGTATTCACATTCCTCCATGCTCCATTTATTTCTAAATGTTATTATTTTATTCATACTCTAAATAAATTGAGCTTAAACAGTAGCACATGCTGTCAAACATATCCAAGGAGATAGGGCATAATGAATGCACTAAGTAAATACTGTAAGAGATTGTTGGAAAATTAAGCAGGATTACATATATTTAGACATATGTGCATTACATGCACACAATGTCAAACTTTATTTATTAATTGAGGAATATCAGTTTCCCTATTTATGTGACCAAAGGATCCCTAATTCCTGGAAAATGTATTTTCTTTAGAAATACATTTATTAAAATACCTTGATTTTTTGCCCACACCAAAGAAGTGTAGGCCAAGAAGAAAAGAATAAGAGGGACTTTTTCCCCCATTGCATAGTCTGGGCCGTGAAGAGTCAATATTTTCAAAGCTTTATGTATCTGTGCTCCAAGACATATTTTCAAAAACATCTATGTTAAAAATTACATAACAAATACATGTTCAGTACAGAAATCTTTGGAGACCTAGAAAAGCATGTAAAAAGCAACAGAAAGCAATCTCTTCTGAGCTCTTTGACCCTAGAGACTTAACCTCTCCATGCCTCAGTTTCCTTCTCTGCATAATGGGCATTCTCATAATACCTTCCTTATTGGGTTGTTATGAGGATTAATGAGTTAATATTTGAAGAGAGCTTAGAACAGTACATAGCACATGGTAAGTGGTATATTACTATTAAGTAAATAAAATAAATTCCACTACCCAAATGTAATCACTTAAAAATTGGGTGTATATTTTTGCAGCACTTTATTGTTTGAAATTTATAGATATAAATAAAATGGTATTATATTCTGCAGAATGTTAACAGCTTGATTTTTCGTTTAGCATTATACCAGGAAACAGGTTTAAAAACTAAGCAATTAAAAAAAAATCCACAGCATTTAACTTCACTGAAGGCTCATTCTCCAAACCTTTCATAGATGTCTGCTATGGTCAGGACCTGTAATAAGCTCTGTTCAGGACAAATGCCCTGTCCACTTCACCAGGTTTTTTCTGACAATTGAAATAAAAAATACATATGAAAGAATCCAATATCTGACACTGTGCGTATTTATTATGTGCCAATCACGATTCCAAGTGCTTTATTCGTATATTGCTCACAACAAATGTTATCATCACAATTTACAGGTAAAAAGATTGAATCACAGAGAGGCTAAGTAAATGTCTCAAGTTCAAACAGCTACTGAAAGATAAAGCTAGAGTTTGAACCCAGGTCAGTTGGCTCTGAGATTTGTACAGTGAAATCCACCATCTACTGCCCATGTGAAGATTATGGCATGATGACAGACCAACTCTAATTGCCACACTGGTTTCATCACACAGTAATTCACTCTCCCCTCTAGGCACTGCTTCCCGAGTAAATCCTGCTCTGTCATGCCTCCATTAGTTTGTTCATGTTCTTTTTTTTCTGTTGGAAAGCTCTTTCCTTATGCTTTTGCCTGTCAAACTATCCAGCTTATTCTTCAAGTTCCAGCTCCAATGACACCCCCTTTCAAACCCTTACACCCAGGTCAGCATTATTCTGTCTTCTCTCCTCCTATAGCACATTTTTTTAAAATATAACTCTATTATAGTATCTACACAGCCTCATGTATTATGGTTTCCTTCCTCTGAAAGGAGAAATTGAATCTATTCATTTCACGGTTTTTGGCACCATATACAGTGTTTACATAGAACGAGTTCAGTAAATATGTGCTGGATAGCATTAATATGATTGCTATGGTCTAAATCAGAAATAATGTGGACAAAAACTATGGAAACAGAAAGGACCTAGAAAATGATTTTCAATAATTAACTGATTTGTTTTTCCTTTGTGTTTTTCTCTGTGGGGAAGTTTGGAGGGGCACACTGTGCATCATCAGGTAGTCTGGGAATCTGTCTCACGGTTAATCCACCACTTTCTTTAGAAAAAGTGGATGGTGGAGGGTAGACATGGTTCAAGACCCAGCTCAGTTACTTATTAACTAGAGCACTTCATTTAACCTCTTTGGGACTCAATTTCCTCATCACTAAAATGGGACTAATACTTTAATTGGAACATTGCTCTGAGGATTAAAAAGACTTAACATCAAAGGATTAAGAGCTCTGTAAACATTAATAACTTGGAGAAACTCTCCTCAACCCACTGTGGATTCCTCACCCAATGACAAATTATAAAGTGATTAAAAGTATAAGATTCAATGTTAGACACATTTGTGCTTGAAAATCTGTTTTACCTGTTTCGAGCTCAATGACCTCAACCAAATTAACTAAAAAAACTCTAAGCTCTATTTTTCTGAAAGGAGTTGACTTGTACTAAACTGAATGAATGTGAAGTGCCCAAGTGGCATAAGAACATTCAATAAATATGAGCTATAAAGGTGAAAAATCAAACCTCCTGGGAAGTAAAACAGGTTAAATATGTAAAATGATCATTCCAAAGTCTAGCACATAATAAATTCCCAACAAATATTGACCATGATAAGTAGATATAAAATAGAGAGAGAGATAGAAACATATACATGAAACAAGTATAATCTGTATTTGAAATATAGAACATATTAATGATGTCTTTTTTTTTACCAATACCAGTAATTCATGACAGTAAACTGTCTACAAAACTCAAGACGACATATAATCTATTATTAATAGAATTCAATTCATGTCTTACATAGGCAAATAGTATATACAGAATCCCAGAATGACTAAACTTGGATGTGAAAAAAATAAACACAAGTCTTATTGCTTACAGATAACCTTAACATAGACATAGTATATAAACACCATATTTCATCTATTCTTTTTCTACAGAGAAACACGTTATCTTATGTCGTCAATTTCTAGGTATCTCTATAAACAGGTGTCAAGATACAGTGATACTATATATTTAACAAAAATTCTTGACGTCTTAAAATAAAAATAAAGTATATAGTCTGGTCTGTAAGGATTAATTTCTTTAACAGTAGAGCTAATGATTGATTATTTCGTAATAAAATCCATAATAGAAGCATGTATAAAATTACTACATATAAAAATAAGCATATATTCACTGGCAAGTAATAATATAAAATAATATAATGAGAAAATATAAAATAATATTGACTTTAAATCAAATTTAATTTCTACTAAAAAATTTTAACTTCTACTTTAATAGAACTGGTTGTTTTTTACTTTCCTAATAATATAAATAATAAATGTGCTTATAAAAAATTAGTAATATGGTACCAAGAAGAGTAAAAAAAAAAAAAGAAAAAATATATGCTGTCTGACCCCCATGGGAAACCACTGTTACCTTTTAATATATTTATTTATAAAAAAAATTTGTCCTTATACTATCATTTTATTTATCTTTTATTTTTTTAAAGCTTTTATTTATTTATTTGAGGGAGAAATAGAGAGAGAGTACAAGCAGGGGGAGTGGCAGGCAGAGGGAGAAGCAGGCTTCCCGCTGAGCAGGGAGCCCGATGCCGGGCTCGATCTCAAGACCTTGAGATCATGACCTGAGCCAAACTCAGACCCTCAACCAACCGAGCCTCTTAGGCACCTCTATAACATCATTTTTATGATGTTCTTTGTGAAAAAAATGACTAAAGAAAACAACATTCAATCTCAAGCCTGCTTAATTTGTACTTAGCAAGGGATAGGGAGTTTAGTAATATACAACATGCAATGATTAGTTCAGTGACAGAGATCTACCTTTGGTGCTGACCAAGTTTATATATTTCTGCAAGGTCAGAGTCAACTTATAATTACAATAATATTTTGCATATCATTGAGTGAACAAATGACAACTTTTCCAATGGTGGGGCTAGGAGCAGGTGAAAAAGAAAACTGGGAAAGCAAGTATTTTAGGGGACGAAGGCCAGAGAGGTAGTGATTGCATCACAGTGCTAGCATGTGTTTACAGTCTGCTTTATTCACCCACTGTAAAAGCCAATAATAGTGTTTGCCATTGTGTAGTAATGTTGATATGGACCTTGTATAAGCCCAGCTTCGTTCGAAATATGTTTATATAACGTCTGTGTGCGTGCGCGTGTGTAACGTTTTGAGGAACATTTGAGGAAACAATTTGGTGTACTTCTCCATTTTCTCAAATAGAGTAAGTTCATGAAGTGTCAGAACATAAAAACTTACACAGTATAGAAAATATTGAACTATGAGAAAGACGTGCCATTTTACTCATTATCCAAGTTGAACTACCTTCTTCCTGAAGTAAACCAGTAGAATAAACCCTGTTATTCTCTTGCTATCTCCTAACAACAATAAAAAAGTGAGAGCAGAAAGGAAAATATATAGTGGACTATGACAGTACTACTTAGAAATAGCAATAAAAGTAACTATTACTAACTACTTATCCATCTGTTCTTTCAGCATGGCTGTGGGAACTTCGTCCGTGTAATTCAGGCTTTCAACCGCACTCACTTGTATGTTTGTGGGAGTGGTGCTTTCAGCCCCGTGTGTACTTATTTGAATAGAGGGAGGAGATCAGAGGTAAGTGTAACAATTTTTCACTGTTAGTTTTGGTGTTAGTGTCAAAGACTTCTTAAAACTGTTTTTGAATCTAAAGTTGTAATCGATAACCATTAAAAAGGTTCAAGCCCTTTTAACTCAAAATATATTTCATTTGGTTACTGTCTCCCGAGTTAAAGTGTAGCTGTTGCCTTCAACTAAATACATACATATTTCTGAATAAAAAAGCTGCAAAAGATAAAGAAAAATGATGTAATTTTGTAATTATTTAGAAAAGAAGGTATTGATACTATTTGCTCCAAGTTATAGAAATGTTGTATAACATCACTTTCTTAAAGCTGTTTTAAGTACTTTCTTATTTAACTTTCAAATTTGGTAAACTTTTATGAGATACCTGTAAGTGATATATAAAGCAGGATGCCAGGTGCCTTTGCTGAAAAGAACCTTCTATAATTAATAGACCATACTTTAATTTTAGATCAACATTAGTCTACAAAAGACTTTCCTACCTTTATTCTTATATTAGTTAAAATGATTTGGGGTTCTGTGCACAAATGCACTTGCGGAACACTAAGTATATGCCTAATATGTGTAGACAAATACTAGGTTGGTTGAACTTCACCAATGATATTTAAAACCGTGTTTATCTCAGTTTACAGTTATTGACTAAGGAAAGTATGCATTAGACCAAAAGGGTTTTTCCTCCTTCCTTAAATCGAACATGTTGTCTTACTAAATAGTAGCATTTTAAAAACATAATTATTTCAAATTATCTTGCTTTTTTTCCTTATAAGACTTAAATCTAGAATGTCCAGTTCTTAAATAATGTCTTAATTCAATTTTAGAGATTAGAACTGAAAAAAGATTAAATATTGCTACTGATATACCTTATTAAGTTTATTTTCCTTTAACAGAGATTAATGTACTCTAGTACAAATATAATTGAACAATGAGTCTCTTTATATTACTTTATTATTATTTTTTTCAGACGTAATTTATACACGTCTGAAGATACACATATCTTTTGGTAAACAAAAAGTCATTTAAAAATAGCTGAGTAATTATAAGTTGACCCCAAAATGAGGCATTTCCAAGTGGTTCAAGATGATATGAAATATTCCAATTCTTAAAGAAAAGTAAAGCTATGCTTCTTGGAAGACTACAGTTGGCTGCATTGAGCTTGTCATTAGAACCACATGCCTGTGATCAATTGATTAAATAAACTACTGCCCCAGACGTCTGCAATCTGTCAGACACTCCACTGAAGGCTGTGCAGTCACTGTACAGGCCAACAATAGCATAGCAGTTTTCAGAGCACAGATTTCAAATAAAATCATTTTCCCATGTACAAATTGCCCACTATGCACTTCGAGGCTTAATTGGAAAGTCGGTCCAAAAAATAATCTCCTTCGGAAAACCAGCATGGAATAAAATTTAATCACTTTACTAAATATGAACTACTTTAGTCTCACTTCAAAAGATATATTTCAAAGAGGAAACATTTCCATTAATTAATCTCTTTAAATAATATATGAACATCTTAAGAGCCAATTTAAGTATGAAAAGTGTTATGAATTTTAAGCTTTGTGTATAGTCAATTCAAATCAAAGGGTTTCACCATAACATCATTTTT
Source organism: Ursus americanus (assembly GCF_024610735.1). Taxonomy (NCBI): domain Eukaryota; kingdom Metazoa; phylum Chordata; class Mammalia; order Carnivora; family Ursidae; genus Ursus; species Ursus americanus. The sequence continues at coordinate 79,436,184 of NC_142129.1, forward strand.
TTATATATCTATAGTATATAAATAATAACATAAATAAAGAAGCATAATCTATCAAGCATCTACTGTATTTGTTTTCTTTAGTTTAGGATAAAAGATCCGTGAGCGTAAAATGACTGCATGATACAAAGAGTTGTATTTTGGGAGAATTTTCCTTCTTATGCGTTACTAATGTTGTATTTTGTAATGACCAGAGGTAGTACTTACTGGTAACACCATGTGCTGGTACTAAGATATGGCCTTTTTCCTGTATTTCGAACCAGTTTGAGAGTGAACCAAATTAGGGTGGCTTTATCATTACTTATTTCATTTTATTTCTGAGACACTATCTACCACCTTCTATCTGCCTTGGTTCATTGGTTCTCAGAGGATATTTTATGAGCCTCGTTCACATTTGGAACATCACACACTTTCATTATGTCCTCTGAGTCTTCCATTATTCTGTGAGGCTGAGTCAGAGCTTTTCCAGACCATTTTAATGGTGCCCATCCAAAGAGCCTACAAATCCTTGCTATATCAATTCCTAACCATGGTACTTCTCTTCTGTCCACTGCCTTAATTTTCTGTCTTCTGTTCCTAAAAAAAGATAAAGCAACACAAGTATATAGTGACTTGAAATAATGAATAAAACACTAATTTAAAAACTATAATTGGTTAATTTTGCAGCACATTCTTAGAATATTACTATATCTCATTTATGGTTGATTTTATGATGTCTCCATACATTTGTTCCAGCAGTTGAATACCATTTAAGCCCCTGACTCTGTCAGTCATCAAGCAGATAACCTTACCTTTGAATGACCAAGAACATCATAGGCATTCCAGTTATTCCCCATGCATTTTGAAGTAAATTAGTCACCAAACTTTTCTGCTTATGCATCTTTCCGTAGCTTTCCTCTTGTTAGAAGAAAAGTTGTGCATTTTCTTTATCAGTAAAGTTCTTTGATCAGTAACCTTCATTATTCTGTTTTATATCTTTGTTTTCTTTCTCCTGCATTTTCTTTTTTCCTGTTTTAAAATAGGATGCTTCTTTTTCTTAAAATCGTTATCTCAGATCTGTGACTTTTTTCAACTCTTTTTCTTTTTCTCTCTTTTACTTTTCACAGACCTTCTCAGATTAGTAGGCTGTATTTTCAACTTTTATATTCCTGTTTTTGTGTCGTTATTAAACCTTTCTGATCTGACTTTCATTACCACCCATAAACTAAAACTATTTCCTAATGACCAAGATTCCTCAGTGATCAAATTGACTCCCCTAACCAGCATCCTTTCTCCTAGGCTGATCTATACATGTTGGTCATACCCTCTATTTTTCAATGCCATTATTGGCATCTGTATCATGGAACATTTTGCTATGCCTTCTTTTCTAATTTTTCACCACCTACTCTCTTTCTGGTCTTACTTGTTTCTCTCATTGATCCAATCTACAAATATGTATTTATTTAATGAGAATAATGGCAGAAACAAAATCATGTCAGAACTTGTAAGCTACCTTTAAGATGTTGGTCTTTATCCTGTGTCAAAGGAGAAGCAACTGTAATGATCCTAAGCAGAAAATGGCATGGAAAGCATTGTGTTGTCACTTCTGTGTTACGTTACAAATGATTTGGGGGGGAGGGGATGAGAGGGCTATAGTGGCATCAGTCAGAGTGGATATACTAGGCCAAGAAAGAAATTATTTTAATACGCCAAGAAAGAAAGCAAGTGGCAATGAAGACAGAGAAATAGACATGAAGTTGAGAATAGTATAGTTGATATTAGTGGTTTTGGCTATATAAAAGGAAATTTACAGTGATATAGATATTGATATTTTTGCTGCTTGTTTTTTATTTTTCCCCTTTTCAGTTATATATCTCATGAACTGAGATGAGAAACAACAAAGAGAATCATGTTTGAGATTAAAATTTTAAGCCTGGGCTTAAGTTTGGATTGTATTGAAAGATCCAAGTAGAAATATCAAGTAGGCAGTTGAATATACAGTTGGCTATATAAATGTTTGAGTCATTGTTTTATAAGAGTAACTGAAACCCAAGCAATGCATGTGTTTAATCACGCAGAGAGGGTATAGTGTGGAAAGAGAAGACTGAGTATGGTTGGGACTTAAAGGTCTCTTAATTTAATGGCAAGGTGGAAGAAAAGGGACATTAGAACATGACTGAGAAGAAACAGCCAGGAAAGAAGAAACCCCCAAGTAGGGGGAAGAAACAATTTTTTTTTTCATTCTGGTAGTAAAAATAAGTCTTTTAAAAAAGATGGAAATGGGCAACAATTTCAAATATCATTGAGAATCAAAGTAAAATGAAGTCTAAAAAATAAACACTGAATTGTGTAGTGTGGTTGCCATTAAGATATAACACAGGGTTTCAATAGAACAATTGAGGTTGAATGCCCAATTGAAATGGATTGAGAAGAAAATGAGAAGTCACGAAATGGTGATGAGTATATGTAATTCTTTAAGAAATGTGATTCTCAAGGAGAGTAATGTGTAGGAGCTGAACGGGTTGTTTAAATGATGATATAAAGGTTCCAGTTAATAAGATCTAAGACAGGGGGGCAGATAATGAAAAGTATAAGTTTCCTAAGAAGACTGGGTACAATGAGATCCAAAACATTGGTGAAATGATTGGCCTCGAAGTAAGAGAAAGAGTTCCTCTCATGTGCTAGTGGATGTATTAGTGTATATTCATTTGAGTTTCGTAGTGAGAAGTTGAAGATGTCTCATTTTAAGGTTTCACTTATTCTGCAATCACATGATCAATTATTTGTTAATCATATGAGCCAAGAACAAGTTAGATGCTTTGATTATAATGACAATGGTTTGAAATTATTAATGGAAGAACCATTTGATAAGATTATCCTTGAAAGCAGTACAGAGATCCATTTTGTGTTGGTGATCACAAATCTATATTATGTTGAATTTACCTTGTTGGGTCACCCTCTGCAAAATGCTTATATGTTTGGACACAAATATGGAGAATGTATAGATAGACATGCCCTTCTGGGCTGTGGTATCAATGAAAAAAATCACAGATTCAAGGAACTTAATGTTTTTGCAAAAAATTAGTGGAACCAAACAGCACAACAAAGAAAGTCAAAAAGAGAGAAGGCTGATGAAGTGGGTTCCTAGGAGATGAAGTTGGAGAATTATTGCTGCATGCTTGAATTTGTGATTATTCAGGTAGAAAACACTCTTCTTGGTGACAAGATCTAGACTCTAATTGTGTGAGAAAGGATGCTGTACAATGGTAGTTCAGTGGAGAGCAGGTGGTACCTAAGCAGTTTCATCAATTCCTGCAGTGCCAACTCTCACTTTTTAAATAAAATATACATACATCTCTGGCAAAACAATCACAAATGGCCTTACTAAATTTTGTTGTTTTTCCTCAATTATTTATTTAGTTTAGTCATTGTATAAATACTGATGTTTTGGAAAGCAAACACAGTGAGGAGGCAGGAGACTGAATTTTAATTTTATTTTTGTCTTTTTTTTGCTACATGATCTTGGGCAAGTTATATTTTCCTCATCTAAAGAGTTAATTCACTGAAGAGGATCATTTTGTAAGACCTTTCCAGGCTAGAGAACTGTGATTCTTTTTAAGTTCTGTGAGTCCCTATCATCTCAGGGATGTCCTGCTGACACATCAAACTCAGCGTAGCGAAAATGAAATAGTTTTATTTTCTTTAAGGAGTCAAAACTTCAGAAGCATCTTTGTTTTCTTCATCTTCCTTAACTACATCCGATTTGTAATTGATTGCCAAGCTCTGTTGATTTGTACTTTACAACTTCTCTTGCATCTTTACTGCTCTTACTATGATCCCTGAGATCCTAGCATGTCAGATTATTATTACCTAATTCCTGATCTATTGCAATTGAAAGCAAATCTATTTCTTCAATCTAGTGTCTATTTTTAAAACTGCCATTCTCAATCTTCTTAGAACACCAAGGTAAGGCCCAATCTCCTTAAAGCAATGTTTTGATCCTTTCATTTCCATACTCAAAAAATATTGAGCCTGAATTTCTCTCAGGGAAATTTTGAAAAATCTTTAGCTTGATAATTAAGAACCTCCATCATCTAATGCAACCTACAAAAGTGAAAAATTTTGTCTTTGAATTTTAATAGTAGCTTTTGCTAACTTTATTTAAGAAAAAAGGAAATATACCAACAAAATATTCCCTTTCCATTAGGCTACACTGACCATCATATTTCAAATTGAATCATTGCCTCCAATCCCTGGGTTTCCCAAGTTCCATTCTCTGATTAATTTTTCTCCTGACCACTGAGCACCATCTAGCGTATTCTACATTGTCTGTATTTATGCTTTTTATATTTATATTCTCCTACATTATATTATAAATTACTTGAGGATAAAGATTTTTGTCTATCTTATTTACTGTATTCCTAAGATTTTGTTGGTACCTGGCATATAGGAAGTGCTTGATAAATTTTTGTTAAATAAATAAATGAATGAATGAGTAAAAAGCATTTTTATCTACATTATTAATTCAACTTTGTTAAATCTAGCATAATGCTTATATAACAAAACTAAGTGGTAATATAAATTTTATATTTTATAAATGTCTTGATTATTTTGGAAATAATATAATCCTTGTATACATTGTTCCTCTGTGGACAATTTTCTTCTTTTGGCCAATTTTCAACATATCTATCTCAGGTTTACAATGATCCCTGATTCCCATGTGATTTTTGCTGATACTGATTTTTTTTTTCTGGTATGGATTTGAGAACTTATTGGATCAGCTTTATGGGGACAGTAGTAGGATGAGAACTTTGACCTGCTGAACTTTTCTTATAAGTTACAGATGTTTTCTTCATATAGGCCAAGAAAGTCTTAATAAAGTAAATTGAGAAAGCATAAGGAAACAAATGGAACGCATGTTATTTGTGATGATGCTTTGTTTTACTAAAGAACAAATTGGTTAACTAAATATAAAGTTATTTACTATAGCTGTATTTTTATTTTATCTATAATAAAGGACCAAGTTTTTGTGATTGACTCCAAGTGTGAATCTGGAAAAGGACGCTGCTCCTTCAACCCCAATGTGAACACAGTGTCTGTTATGATCAGTAAGTGGAAAATAAAAGAGGGAGAGGGAAATACAAAATAAAAAGGAAATTAAAGAAACTAAATTCATGACACAGTATACCCATCGAGATAGTAGCATGCATGATCGCCCATGAATGAAGTAACAGAAAGTTGTGAGTTGAGAAATTGTAGTTTCTCAGTTGCAAGTATTTGTGATTAAATGATAAACATGTATTTTTTTCATTCACTATGATGATGCTGTCATTTCTAGAGCAAGTCAACCATTTACAAAAAAAGTGTGTGTTCATATACATGTAATGATATATATTATTAAGTAATTTTCAATATTTTCTGTAGTTTTTCTAGTATTAAATATATGCATTTTCCTCATATTTTAGTAGTACTTTACAAATGATTAAAATGGTATTTCTTTCAAATGAAAGAATAACAAAATGCATGTGTACATCATTGGGACCAAAAATTAGAAAACTCTGAAATTACAAAATACTCAATTATGTCTGATGCAGAAACTTTTCAGATAAGTTTCTGAATACTATTTAATAAATGCAGTGTCTTGGAAAGTCTTTCCACTAGGAAGAAAACTGTGTTCACCTATTGAAATGATATGATATATATATATATATATAAAATACTAGCTAAATATATAGATTTCACCTATTTCAAGTTAAATGCTACGAAAATAAACTTCAAAGATCTGTGAACACATCAAATATCATTTAGAACAAAAAAGGTTTAAAACAGAACATTATAAATTTTCCTGGTAAACTGTGATAAGTCATTTAATATTTTTGTCCTTAGAGAATTGGATTTGTTTACAAAATTTGTTAGTTATAGACTTTCCTTTTTAAGGATTTGAGACTTCAATTTCTGTTCTTACATTCTTTTTTTAAGATTTTATTTATTTATTTATTTATTTATTTGAGAGAGAGCGAGAGAGAGCGCAAGCAGAGGAGCAGAAGGAGAGGGACAAGCGGACTCTGTGCTGAGTACACCCTGAGATCATGACCTGAGCCAAAATTAAGAGTTAGAAGCCACCCTGGCGCCCTTATCTTTTAATATTTTGATTAACGTTAGAACTTAAATTATCAAAGAGTCATTAAACTATTTGCTTACCTTAAAAACTGAAACAAAAAGGAGGAATATGCTTAGTAGCTTGTGTTTGTCATTTTATTTGTTCTACTGATTATCCCTCTAAAATTATCTCCAATATTGCACAGTAAATTTGTGTAGTCATCTCACTTTGCCTTATGGGGCTTGATCATTTTCTGTTCTATTGCAAGGCACTAAATAACACAGATTGTTTAAAGTATTTCTGTATATTAAAGTACCAAGAAACATCGAGAACTGAAGAATTCCAGATTTTATAATATAGTTGTTGCATAAGCCAGTGTTCAAATTCAGTGGTTTGTTTTTTGTTTTGTGTTTTTTGTTTTTGTTTTTGTTTTTTTTTTTGCTGTTTTTCATGTCGTTGTAGCACAGGAGGAAGTTAGATAATCTCTCTTAAAGAACCTATCAATAGCCTCATGGAGTTTTTCAGTGGAAGTAAAATGGAAAGCAAAGGATTTTTGGATTAAAGTTAAAAGGCACAGTTAGTTTATCTTTGCATAAACCAACACAGATATTCTGAAAAAAACATCCCTACTCAGAATTCTTTTTAAAGTGATATTAATTATTTCTTTTACAAAATAAAGCAGAAACTTCATTATTCTTAACTTGCTATTAAAATTAATAATAGGGGCGCCTGGGTGGCTCAGTAAGTTGAATGTCTGCCTTTGGCTCAGGTCAAGATCCCAGTGTCCTGGGATGGAGCTGGAATTGGGCTCCCTGCTCAGGAGGAAGTCTGCTTCTCCCTCCCCATCCTCTTGCACTCTCTCTCTCTCTCTCTTTCTCTCCCTCTCAAACAAATAAGTAAAATCTTTTAAAAAATTAAAAAATAAAATGAGTAAGAATTGAAGACAGGATATGAAGCCAATTAGGCAGGTAGGCTCTTATAATAGTTGGAGACATAGCTAATAAGGTGGTGTGCAGTAGGATTAGAATCAGCCCTCTATCCCATACACCGTCCTCTGAGTGTCCTTTTTCCTTTTCTACTTGGAAACAGTTACGATAATTGACATCTGTGCTAATCAATCTATTGAATAGCAGGAATTTATAACCCACCATTTTGGGCATAATCCGGTATAGTAAAAATGTGAAATAATTAATTACAAAGTTATCTTAATTTAACAACCATGGTTTCTACCGAATACTTGTGTAGATGCTTCACAAATGTTCACAGAATTTTTAAAAAGCTAAGTTGCTCAAAATGCTTTCATGAACATTTGTTATCTTCCTATAATCTGTTCCCCTGGGCTTCAGACCACTACTAGGAAGCAGGACTGGGCAGCACAATGCCTGCCGTACCCACTTCCTAACTGGTGGGGTCCAGTTCATGATCTGGTGAGCACGTATTAAAAACGTTTCATTCTCCATTCTATCCTGGGTTAACTGGTATTGCTTAGTACTAAGCAGTGAGTTTGGCATGCTTCAAAATGTTCCAGTCCTGCCAAAATGACCATGATCTGAAGATAGCCAGGGGAGTAATTCTAGAATATCACTCAGAGAAAAAAGCTACACAGTGGTTCAGTGGGTCAGACTTGATACATCTTACTCTTTTTTAAATAGACATTTAACTACATTTTTTATTCTAGGGTCACACATACCAATTCAATGCTTACTGTCCTTACTAGGGTAGAAATTAATACAGACTTAACAAATAAGCCCAATGTCTAATGTTATGCAAATACAGATTAAAATATCTGATTTTGCCATTAGTGATGATAATTTAATTTTAAGATATATTTTCTTTCTTATCTCTACATTCTGTTTTTTATGGCTTAATATGTTAAACCACATGTGGCTTATTAACATAATAGTATATTTTTGGTATAATGTTAATAATATATTGTGCATTACAATTGAAAAAGTAGCACTTTATTTACCTTATAGAAAACTTCTAGCACTAAAAATTAAAACATACTTTTAATGATAAAATAACTTTATCATTGATAGTATTTTGACAATAAGAACTAATATTTTCAATCTATTTTGTGAAATCATGGAATTTTTAATACATGGTAAAAAATTTTGATATCATAAGCCAATTCCCATATTTTACAGATGAGAAGATATTCAGGGTACTAAATGACTTAGCCCTATTTCCCACTTGGTTAATTCCTGCCAAAATTAGAAACTGAGTGTTCTCTTAACAGTATTTTTTACCTATTAAAAGAAAGTAATAATTAAGCCGTTTTGTTATCTTTTACACATATATTATTTCTGTCATTTTTGATACACAGTATATAAACTTAGGTTTTTAGTATAATTATAGGCAGAGGAATTTTTATTTCTGTGTAGAATAAAATTGTTTTGGTAATTATACAGGCAATAATGAGACCAGATTAAATTTAATCCAATTTTTTTCATTTAATGGACAATGGAAACCAACAATTATAAACACTCTGTAATGTGGGTGGTTACCTAATAAGTGAGTTCTTCTTGATTTTTAAAATAGCCTAAAAAAAATTTAAAATTGTGTCGACATTTTCTTACTTTTTCATAGATGAGGAGCTTTTCTCTGGAATGTATATAGATTTCATGGGCACAGATGCTGCTATTTTTCGAAGTTTAACCAAGAGGAATGCAGTCAGAACTGATCAACACAATTCCAAATGGCTAAGTGGTAAGAAACATTTTATGCATTTTGAGAATCATGTTTTAAACTAGTTCAATTCTATAATGAAGAAAGGTTAAAATGGTTAAAAAATCAGCTGTGGTGTAACAATTCTGTACTCTATGATTTTAAATATTTAGGATAAATAAATCATCAGAGTAGTCCATAGTTCATATTCTAACTCTTTAGTAACCATATACAATTATCATAAGATATATTAATAAATAAAAATGACAATGATATTTATTATATAGGTTCATATGCAAGAATCTTCTCCAGTTGTTTAATTGTAGCATATCACAATTAAATATGCTATTTATTCATTTAGTCTGCTTGAATATTTTAATGTCAAATCTAAAAATTTTCCTTAATTTGACAATTAGATATAATGACTAAGGTATTTTCAGGAACTCTTCCTATTTGTTTTATACTTAGATTCTTAAATTATAAAACTGGTGTATATAATTTTTAATTATTTAGTACTTAACGGAAATTATAGGTATGATAACTTTATGATTATCACTATTCATTTGTTTCTAATTTGGGGTGGGGTCACATGAAATTCACATTATGAAAGATGTTCATTTGACTTTAATGTACAATTTCAATCAGTTGCTGCTGTTTAAAAGAAGAAGTAACCGCTAAGATCTTTGTCATTTCTCCCTGGGCATGATTTCTAGCTGACCCTAAATTTGGCAGTTCACTTAACATCGCGTAGTAAAGCATGAATCACCACAGTAAAGCATCTTCACTGATAGGCAAGCACAAAAAAGCATTGATTGTCCATTTACTCCTTCAATTTATGACTCCAGTACATCTGGAAATAGAGTATTCTAAAACTTGTTTTGTTCTTGAAATAAGGAATCCTTCTGTGTCTTCAAATGACCGCATTTTTTTCCTTGAAAAATTTCCCATTCATTTAATATGCTGTATTTTAAGAAAAACCGTTTTTCAGATCTTGGACTCCCAGATCCACATTCTGCTTCAATGAGTTTGAGTTTTTATGTACTAGATTGAAAACTATACTTTGAAAAACAAACTTTTTTCTTCTATAAAATGACAATTTGATTCCATGGGAAAAAACTGGTAGAAAAGCTTTTTAATTTTGTAGAGCTCATCAGTGCCCAAAGAATTTTTGCATTTACTGAACTTCTAGAATGTATTGCAGACAGGGGAAAAAATAGTTTAAGCTATTATGTTATAGATATATGTTGTTGCACTTGACATTGCAAATACAGTATGTTGTGTGAATACAATTACTGCTGTTAGACTGTGCCTATGAACATGGAGTTGTTCTTCTGTACCAAAAATGGAGAAGCCGTATGCCTGTGGTCTACTTGGGTGAATGGTAGATGGAGTTCCATCTTGAGGACATATGTATAGCTTTTGTATTTTTTTCCCAGAACCTATGTTTGTGGATGCACATGTCATCCCAGATGGCACAGATCCAAATGATGCTAAGGTGTACTTCTTCTTCAAAGAGAAACTGACTGACAATAGCAGAAGCACAAAACAGATTCATTCCATGATTGCTAGAATATGTCCTGTAAGTATTAATCTTGTCCTAATTTGAAGAAAGACACAAATTCAAATTAAATAAATATATTTTCTTTAGCCAATAATTTATTTTCCTACTTTTATCTACGGTTGCAGATTAATGAAATATTGAGAGGAGACATTTTAATTTAATGTTTATTCACATCAGTCATACGAGATAAAAAAGCTTAATTAAGGGAAATATTGTGGTCATGGTTTTACACATATAAATGGTTTTGTTTAATTTTTGGTTTTTTTTATTATTATAATATTTTTTTATTATGTTAGTCACCATACAGTACATCCCTGGTTTTTGATATAAAGTTCGATGATTCATTAGTTGCGTATAACACCCAGTGCACCATGCAATACGTGCCCTCCTTACTATCCGTCACCAGCCTATCCCATCCCCCCACCCCCCTCCCCTCTGAAGCCCTCAGTTTGTTTCTCAGAGTCCATAGTCTTTCATGCTTCATTCCCCCTTCTGATTAGCCCCCCTTTCTTTATCCCTTTCTTCTCCTACCAATCTTCCTAGTTCTTATGTTCCATAGATGAGAGAAATCATATGATAATTGTCTTTCTCTGCTTGACTTATTTCACTTAGCATTATCTCATCCAGTGCCGTCCATGTTGCAGCAGATGTTGAGAAATCGTTCTTTTTGATAGCTGAGTAATAGTCCATTGTTTTTCCATTTAATGCATTTGCATTAGCTAAATTGTATGTTACAGAAAGAAACAGAACAATTGCTGTCAATAAAATACAGCAAAATGTCAATAAAGACAATTATTGAGAAACTGTCTACAACAGTGAAAAGAAATGGATTAGTAAAATACAGTCCTAATTAAAAACAGTAAAAAAAAAAATGTTCTCGTGTATAAACAGTAAGTATATATAGCCACTCAGGAAAACTCATGATGCCCTCTCATAAGAATTTTATATGTTTGCCCTGACGTACTTATGATTAGCATGCTTTGTGCAAAAGTGTTTCTTAAAGTGTTCAGTGTTTAAAATAGTTTCTTTTTAAATGTTACAATATTCCTCTGATTGTGGAGCTCATCTGCTTCTCAGTCATTTGGAACAAGGCAGTCAAACCTGCAGTAGGGATGAAAGGCTTCTGGACATACAGAAAAAAATTCAGTAGAGACTATTTGTGAATGATCCCAATGCCATTTTCCCTTCCCTGGCTGGAGAAATATATATATTAAAGCATCTGATTAGAAATACTCAGGATTAAATGATACGACAGAGAAATGAAGGAGAGAAAATAGAACTATTGGAGACCACTTGGTATAAGTATGAACCCACGTTCCTGACCACAGTAGAATTTGCAAGCTTCACTGTGTACAGTAATTTATGTTCATATTGAAGATAATGAGTTATTAAGGCAAATTAAATTATGTGTTCTCCATACATTTTCCAGATATTTTTATCATACACTGTTGAATTTAGAAATCTTTAGGGCATATATATATTGAAACATTTTCAATTAATACCATATTGTAGAAAATTAATAGTATAGCTGTGGCTATTTTATAAAATACTATAGATCTTAAATATTCATCTTTGCTGGTATGCACATGTAGTTAACATTTCCACCCTTCAGATTATAACAAATCCTCAAGTAATACAAATCTAAGCTGAATATTAAAATACCCTTTAATATTTATTTAAGCAATCTGAAGTGTGTTTTCAAAATGGTTTCAGAATGACACTGGGGGACTGCGTAGCCTTGTCAACAAGTGGACAACCTTCTTAAAAGCGAGGCTGGTGTGCTCTGTAACTGATGAAGACGGCCCAGAAACACACTTTGATGAATTAGGTACATGGATGTGAGATTGAAAAATGTTTTTTGAAAAAGAGTTTGTAAAGTTTGTTTTAATAACCTCTCAAAAGAGGGTGTATTTTCCACAAATGTTTTTAGCATAAATAATCTGCCAATTTGAGTGAATGATCCGGATACTGTTCATGAATTTCCTTAAGTGTTTTTTAAATCTGTTTTGGCCCTGAGTGCACTACTGAAACATTTAGTTCATTGAATTCACTATGATATATGAATGTGTGTGTGTGTGTGTGTGTGTGTGTGTGTGTGTGTGTGTGTGTAAAAGAGAGAGAGAGACAGAAAAAGAGGTACTTGCATAATTTACATATGAATAATGATATATTTGTGCTTATCTAAAAGAATATGATTTCATATGTATTTAAATTCTAATATTCTGATTTGAAATCAGTTTGTATGAGAATACAGCTATGTATTTTTACTATTAATAGTTAATGAGCAGAATCAAGGTTGGATGGGAAAGGTTAGTCCTCCTTGGTGAACCTGGGATTAAGTATTCTCGGCATGTGTGACATGAGGAGGTTTATACTTCCCAGGTCAAATAAGGACTAACAATCTGATTCCTTTCTACTAGGGAACAGTTCTCATTTTTAAATCATAATAACTTGATACACATCATAGTGTCATGTTTACTAAGTGCCATTTAGAAATGACTTTTATTTTGCTTTAATCCATTAAAATGTAAACTGTTGGCTATTCTCAGATTTTGAAGCAGGCGATGAGGTAAGCAATAAAAATGCATTACAATATAGAAAAATCTAGCAGTTCTAGCAATCATAGAAACTGGAGTAGGTAGTTGATCTCTTCAAAAGCCAGCCAGTGTGTTGATCATAGAAACAAAAGTTTTTGTATCAGCTTTTATAGAAGAAAGTTCCAAGTATGATTTTTGTGTTATAACATAGTTACACATTATTTCCCTCAAATTCTTTGCAAGTATGTTTATGTTTTAATGGCTTAAGATATTTCAGTCTTTCTTGTTTTTTTAGGGAAAGACAGGCATTTCAGCCTTTTGTTCACATATGGAAAGGCTGCTCGTTATTAATTTATTGCTTAAGAGGGCCTAAATTCATTGTGAATTTAAAATAAATACATCTTTCTTTGTATTTCCTAGCAAGAATCTTATTTGCAAAAATGTCACTAAATTCAGAATTTTCTTGTAACTGTAACAATTGATTATTAACTGGGGTTTCCTACCAGAAATCTACTTCCAGGTTCTATTATGTATTACTGAACCTCACTACCTGTACCTTTGTCTTTGCCTTAATATACTTCAAACTTTTTGTCATTAGGGGAATTATCGATTAAATGAAAATATCACTAGCAATTTTGACCATAAGCCAAAAAAGTCTTATTTTATATAAAGAAAAAAATCATGTTGAAAGAGTTTTCTTCCACATTCTAACGTCTAACCGTAGGTCAAAAAGAAATTGTTTATTTGTAAACCTTTTAAATTTAAAAAATAGTATATTATCATTAAAGGATATTTAGAAAATGCAGAAAAAAGGGATACCTTGGTGGCTCAGTCAGGTAAATGTCCAACTTGTGATTTTGTCTCAGGTCGTGATGTGACGGGTGGTGATTTCATGGGTTGTGAGATGCAGCCCCCATTGGGCTTCACGCTCAACGGGGAGTCTGCTTGAGATTCTTTCTCTCCTCCTTCTGCTCCTCCCCCCACTTATACTCTCTCTCTAAAATAGATAAATAGATCTTTAAAAAAAAAAAGAAAGAAAGAAAATGCAGAAAAAAGACATATTTCTATAGTTCTGCTAACCAGAGACACTCACTGGGAATCCTACTGTATCCTGGTGTATAGTTTTATGGTTTATATGGTTCTAGTCTATGTTATCTACCACTGTGCTTTTTCCATTAAATATTACTTCATTAGCATGGTTTCCATTAAGTTCGCAGTGTTTATAAATCCCTTTAGTGTTTGTATAATATTTTATTTAACTTACTCTACCATGTGCCTATCATTGAGCACATTTAGTTGTTTCCAGATTATAATGATGCTGCCAGAATACCTTTCTCAATAATACTTTTCATAGTTGAAATTATTTTCTTAGGGTAAATTTTTTAAAATACAGTTAATATTTGGGAACTTTAAAATAATGCTGTTTTCCTTTTGTAGAGGATGTGTTTCTGCTGGAAACTGATAACCCAAGGACAACACTAGTGTATGGCATTTTTACAACATCAAGGTAATCATTAAACAATTACAGCTGATGGGTTAAACAATAAACCTTATTGAGTAATAGTAATTACTACAAAACAGTCTTTTCAACTTTTAATTTTACATAGCATTCAGGATGTAATCGTCCTGTTTTATTACTTTTGCCTGATTACCAAAATATATTTAAGCTGAACTAATGTTTCCAAGTAGTTTTGAATGAAGTGTTTATAATGACTATATGCTATTTTTCTCAAAGAAAGAAAAATATGAATTATAATGCAGGAATAAAGTATATAAGATATTTTGTTTTAAGGAAGTAACTCGAAGACTCATGTTTCACCTTAAACTTTTGCTATTTCTACTAAAATAAGTTTTACTTCTGGAGCGATCAAAAATGATGACTATTCAGAAACTAATAAAATACTGCACCAGTTTTCATGTTCCATATGACAGTATTTTATATATTTGAAAATATGTTTAATCTTTTCTAACTTCTCTGGGATGTCCAATCCCAATTGTCATATATTTCAAGACAATTGCCATATTCTCACCCTTTCCTAGACATATTTCTGTTTATTCATTTTACACTGGGAATGTCACTCAGAATGCAGCACAGTACTCCAGCTGTGGCATGGCCAATGTAGAATGTAATGGCTCCCTTTTATTAGACAACCAATTATAAAGAAAAAAATGAAGATTTTCGCATTCTCTTCTAGTGGGGCAAGTACAGCATAATTGTAAACTGTGATGGGCCATTCAAAGTAAAAGAAAATTACAGGGATATTGATTATAAATCATATTTACACTTGCCCTATAAAATATGTAAAAAGATGTCTTTCAAGATTAACAATTTAACTCCTGTTCTAAGAGAGAAAGTAGTCTTGATTTAACTCACAAGGAATTGGATAAAGCGAAAAGAACCAAATTCTTAAGAAGAAAATGTTCATTTCAAAAAAATATTTCTACAGTGTTTGTCTTTCCCAATAGCTTTTTGAGAAATTCAAAATTGTCATTTCTGACCAGGGATGCCAGTGATTAATAATGTATCGTTTTTTTCAATGGGCATCTAAGTTTTCCATTAAGCATCTACTTTAAAAGATGTATGTAGGTCAGAAATGTTTTTTCAATTAATCTGCCTTAGTGACAACAGAAATAGTTTTTAGTAAGGATCCGAACAAATTCTATGAGATTTTATTGACAAAGTTAATGTAATGAATCTCTTTTGGATACTTGTTTTTTTTTTCTGTCACTAACAGGAAAAATACATAAACTATGACAACAGATTTTTCTAGCTACTATTTAGGATACATGTAAGAACATTCTCACATTAAAATAATCTTAAGGCAAAGAGATACCATTTTCCCTTAATGAGATTTATTTCTCTGAGTTAAATTATGATAGATTGTATTGACAGTGACTTAGAATTCAAACTGGTATTTTTGACTAAATCACCAATTTTTTGTTGTTGTTGTTAAAATAAACTAGTTAGAAACTTCTTTGACGTGTCCTGTGTTTTGGAAACATTGATAACTCTTCTATAACCTATTATTGTCTACTACCTCCATGGATAAATTAAATGTTTTAATGCTTCATGTATCAATGGCTTATTTCAAAATAATAGCAGTTTTTTCGCTTTACAGTGTGTACTGTAGCATTCAACTTTTCCATGATGAATTATATCAACTTTTTATCACAAACTTTACCATCTATTTTTTAAAATTGTATTTAAAAGTTAAAAAAAATAAGAAAATGGATCTTTCTTTTTTATTTTTTTTTTTAGCTCAGTTTTTAAAGGATCAGCAGTGTGTGTGTACCATTTATCTGATATACAGACTGTGTTTAATGGGCCCTTTGCCCACAAAGAAGGGCCCAATCATCAGCTGATTTCCTATCAGGGTAGAATTCCATATCCTCGCCCTGGAACTGTAAGTATCTAGGAAAGTTTCTTTGTTATTTTGCTTCTTAAAAAATATAATTTAACAAGAAATGAATATCATGTTGCTGTTTATTAAATATAACCATAGACCTACTGATATACTCATTATGATTTTTCAGGTCATTTGGGATTTTACAAATATATTACAGCACACTCTACAATTTTTTCTGGGTACTATTACTAATGAAATCTCTTTTAGACTTCAAGACAACTGGATATGTTAAGCCGGGCAGAGATATTTCCCAATTTTATTGGCATAAAAGCCATAGCTTGGAAAGTGTTAACATTTTGGTGGCAGCCTAAAAGAATTTGAATGCTAGTTGCTTTTTATAATATTAATGAATCTCACCTATTTTAATAAAGGAATAACCATACAAGAATTAATTTAGAGATAAAACATATGTAGCTCTTTCAGTTTTAAGGAATTTTTGAGGGATATATTAAAATTATATGCTGTATATTTCTCAGAGTAAGAAAATAGTATGTGTAAACACAATTAAAGTGATGTTATAATTCAATAAAATATTTATAAACTATAAAGTTTTGATGTATACAGGTATATCCATGTTTTGTAATACTAGCAGTATTAAGAAGTATGTTGAAAACTAACTTTTCCAGCTGCAGTTACAGACAGTGAACTGACAGATTGGAATTGAACTTTTTCAAGGACAACAATGATCATAGTCCTACTATCTGTTTTTCATTTGGCCCATTATAATGCTTTATTGAATTCTAGAATATTGATTAGTTTTCATCTCTATAAAATGTCATATAGTACACCGAGAAGAAACAATCGAGAGGAATATAATTTTCAGTTGACTCTCAAGAGGAATATAATTTTCTAGTATTTTTGCATTTCATAGAATATGGTTATATTTATAAACTGGGGTGGATGTGAGTAGAGAAGAATGGTTTCATGGAAAATAATCAAAAGATAATTGTTAAAATATTATTTTCTTAGAATGTTTCTTTTTCCTTTTTCCTTGAATATGAAATTCCCTCTACCAATATGCTTTCAGATATTCATCCCACATAATATTTACTAATTGTTGATTCACTTTATTTTTGTGTTATTATTAGAGTTTATTTGCAGTGTATTAATTCAGTCCTTTATTTTCTCATCATCTTAAATTACACTGCTATCAAATTTCTTTAAAAAATAGGAAAAATAATTTGCTAAGCCTTTAAACCTATTTATTCAAAATTAAAAGAACTCAAATTTAGTTCCGTCGCTAAGAAACTCAAAGATTAATCATTGATACATCTTTTATAGGAACAATTAACTTTTAATTAACTGGAAAGATTCTCATCATTGCTTTTTACCTATGAAACAATTAAATTTTAAAAAGCCGCACCTAATCATGGCTGGGGACAAAGTCCTTTCATACAATTCACAATCTCTTTTACATGATCTCTCTTCGATGCTCATAAGTCAACAGAAAGTGGAAAAATACTTAATTATTTTGTGTAACACAACGAAAATATTAACAGATAAATTATCTTAGGGTACCTCAACTTGGGGTGTGTTGGATAAGAAGCAGAGATTACATAAGAGAAGGCAAAGTGAAAGGGAAGGTGAACAGCTTTCGGATTCCATTATAACTCACAGCTTTCATTATTTCACTCAGTGTATTTCATGCATTCCCAGGTGACTCACTGATAACCTATTCAAAGATAAATCTTCTTTTTGAGAATTATTTGCTATTTGAAGTTGACCAAGTCATTGCTTCATCTTAATACAGAAAATTAACAAGTGATTGTGATTGTATATGCTTTCATTAATTATTCTTTTTTAACAACTTATGTATGGGATTCGTACAGGAACAGTTGATTTCTATACTCAGTGAAAATCTATTTCCCCCAACTATTACCTTAAGAGAAATTTCCCAGATAAACAAATAAAACAGATAAAAGAGAGCCATGCTCATTGAATCAGGTTTGAGGCCTCAGAGCCTCAGTCATTACGAGTGGGAACTTGTTTATACCCAGCTTACAAGAGCAGATTGTGTGCATCTCAATCAAGTAAGGATTCGCAGTACTAATGGAGATAAGCATGGGGAGAGGAGTTACAGTTTGGAAATTGACAAGCATTACAATTCAGGGATTTTTTTCCTGAAGAAAAGCCACCTCTGTTCCCACCCCTTGTCAGACTCTTCACCCGAATGACAGTTCAAAAAGACTCTCAGAAATCATATTGAGAAAACCACTCGTGTCGAATAGCAATTATTCTACATAAAATGGGGGAATAGATAAGCCCTTTTTAGTACAACAAAATAAACTAATGCTAAATTAGAAAATTCAGCTCACAGTCCCACTTTTCACTATTTCCAAGCTCCTAAGAATAAGCATGGTTTTTTTCTGTTGTAAAGCAGTGTGGTATAAGCCAGGGTTTAGTAACACACATCTGGAGCTGACGCCGTGAAAAAGGGAGTAGTCAGTACTTGAGACATATTTCTATAATGTGGTTTCTTACATCTGGTGCTGAGACCAAAGCAGCTCCCTTAAATAAAAAAAAAAAAAAATGTCGGATGAGTGATCCTTAGGGAGAGAAACAGTCAGGGTGGAGGAGACCTCTGGAACTCCTTCTGGAAAGCATACCTCCCAGAAGATGTGGTCCCTCCACCCTTCCCTGAGCAACACACCAGGAAGTCTCAGCTGTCTGACTCAGAGTGGCCAGTGTCTGTCTTTTTCCTAGGCTTCCAGGGTTTACTATCCCACTGATGTAGCAGGAAGACCTACAGCCAAGTGACGCAGAGCATTCCCTCTTCTCTAGGGTTAAAAACATTGCTCCTGAAGTCCTCCCATGAAGCACCAAATGTGATTGCTGTACTTTATTTCGCGACACAGTAGTCAGGTCAACGTCATAAATACATGACTGGATTCTTAAAGAAATGACAGGGGCAGGGATTGTATACCCTCATCCTAATGGTTCCTGTAGGTGATTCTTTTAAAGCCGATTTGATGGCTATGTTAGCAAACTGCCCCAACTAGCAAGCCCAAGTCAGTGGGAAGAAGCCTGCCAATTGTGTCATAATGTTTTTCCATAAGTAATTCAAGTTTGTGGAAGAAACAAGACACCTTTGGTATGTTGCAAAGGGCGGCCAAAGACTGCAGATTCTCTCTGTGGCTGAGCTAACATATTACATTATTCTGTTGCAACGTGTATAAAGCTTCCGTAGAAAATTATTTTTGCTTATACTCTTCTGTTTAAAGCAGAATGTAATAAAAATGTTCTGTTTGTAAATATCTGTTTGTAAGTGGACTAGACCCATCTGCTTTCATCATCATGCTTTGAACAGGCCTGGTGCCTGGTACAGCAAAAGAACACAGAAAATTCATGACCCACATCGTTAGTGGTGGCCAGAAACAGAGAATTTTACTGCTGGACTTTTGTTGATTCCATGCATCTTTTGGTGGTTCTTACATTAGAAGTATTTCTAGTCTTCATAGATGTTTAAAACATTGTTAGGGTAGTTACAATAAAATTAAATACAGAAGGTGTATAGATGTGAAAAATTCATTATATGTTTTTTCATATCATTATTCAAGACACATGAATAAAATAGACAATAAATACTATTGAAGTCTAGGTGAGAGAGACTGTAGTGGGACAGCCTTACATAGAGAAGGCATATAAAAAATAGGAGATTGAGCTGGCCCTGAAGGCAGTCAGATTTGGATAATTTGGGTGGGGAAAGAGTGGTGTTCCAGACGAAGGTTACAGCTTACAATATAAGGCAGAGATAGAAATTAATAAGTGAGTTCTAGAAGTTCTGCCTGAGCTAGTAGGACTGGAACAGAGCACTCCTGTCCGCAGTGGGGGATAAATGGAGGTAAAATGAGGACCAACTGGTGCAGAAGTACCAGTCTTCAGCTATGTAAATCTTTCGGCTTTAAATAAAGGGCCTAGATTACAAAGGGTTTAAGCATGAGATCAGTTTCTCTCAGAATACAAGTTTCAAAGACCAGTGCCAGAAACTACCCCAGATTCTGGAATGCCATTTATTTATGTCCATGTATTTATCCATATACCACTTATCTTACAAGTGTTTTGGTCAAGCTCCCCTTGACCATGCCAGTCACTCCTCCTCTGACTAGTTTTGCTTTTAATTTCTATAGTCTTTAACCTCAATTCCTACCTCTTTCTTCCACTTTGTGCTCTGTGATCCAGCAATGCCCCAGGAATTATAGTTTCCTAAATTATGTCTATCCTTAGTAGAATACTTATCTTCTAAGATAATGGTGACTTCTTACAATGTTCCCCACTGGGCATATCAAAATGCTTTTTGAATAAAAAGTGTCCAAAGATTAGCTACATGAATTAATATATGGATATATTAATATTGAAAACTAGGATCACGGATGTGAGATTTAGGAGCATCAAAGGACAGCAGATGTCAAGAATACCGAAAAATAGGAAAGAAATTAGGTTGAGGGCAACAATTGCTGATACTTCCTTAATGTGGCATTGTTATTGTTCCTAGCATTTCACCCAACACTTTAGTAATCAAAACACTTAAAATGTCTTTACTCAAAAAAAGAGTGCTTATCACTGCTCGATAAACAGAAAACTAGAACTGGAAAAAAAACAGCTTAAAGGAGAAGTTTAACCCAAAGTACTTAATGACTATTTGTAGAGCTCAGTCAGCCTTCTGAAGAATGAGACATCAACCTCATTTATGGACAGAGGCTTTATTTTATGGCAGTATGTAGATGTTATATTATCTTGAGATTTCAATCCACATGCTTTTACATATCACAAGGTGAGGGATAAGTTAATTGCATCTTATTTATACTTGGTAACGTTACACTGAGCAAACTCACAAATCCAGCAGAGAATCTGCAAACAGTAATCCATTTTTGTTCTTGTCACCATGGTTGTCACTCATCCTGTGCCTTACTGCAAAGTTTATGCCATGAATCAGTGGAAAAAATTAATTACTGTCAAAAAGACTTCTTTTGTAGTTTTGAAAATACTCCTGCCAGGAAACACTGGTTTCTAAGCAAGAAGTCATAAAACAAAAGTCCCGAACAGGGGACAGTTGAGTGAATATAAAATAACTGATTTGAGTTGATTTGTTTGAGTTACCTATTTAATAAGTACACTTTTGAGCACATGAGACATAATTTTTAACTGAATTTAAATTAAGTACAACCCAGAAACTAGACATTTATAATTTAATAACATTATCACTCATGAAAATAATTGCTAACTGGAAATTATATAAATTGGCTAGTAATATATGCTAACTTTGGATCTTTCTGAAACTTACAAATGAGAATGTTTGCAAATATTTAAGGAGACATCTCAGCTTAGCAAACCATAATTAGTGGTGTTTTATGAGGAATTGGATTGCCCGTGCATTTGTTCTTTCCATTTTTTCATTCAGTGAGCAATGCATTTCCCTTTTTCCACTTTGTGTGAGGAATGAGGGTAGAGAACACCCATAATTCTACACTTCTCAAGAGTATGGAACATATCCATCATTTTAGAATACCCTCAAGTGAAATTCTTTGTCCCTATTTAGTCTTTTTGTGGACAATTTATAAACATGTATATTTAAATAAAATGCTTTTTCCTAAAAGAAAAGTGTATGAGACCCAGATGAAAGTCACTTGATGGGATAATGAATCAGAGGCTTAGTTTTATTACTTGTCTTATTATCTTTCCTTAGTGAAGTCACTTAATTGCTCCCTGTGCCTTTCTATAAAAAGAGAACTATATTTACTGGTCCTGTAAAAAGTTCTAGTAATGTTAACTGGTCAAAGTGAGGCTAAAAATTGCACTCAGTATAATACAGTCTAAGTGAGTGAGGCAACATTAGTAATTTGCTGAGAGTTATTTGCAAATATGGGTCTGCCCAATGATACTGGTCCAGAGACACTAACACTGTGCAATAGCTGTTGCAAGGATTTAACCTAGAGGTCACCATTTTTGGGGGGGTCCCTAAGGTTGTTTTTATTTTTTTACATTGAGTTAGCATTACAATTCTGGCAGATTTCATATAAAATCCCACATTTCTATCTTCTGTTGAAGTCTGGCCACACTAGGCTTATATTCCTGCACAGGAGCAATCAGCTAGAAATGAGTGTTTGTTGCCATTTTTGAATAAGGTACAACTTTCCAGTTTGTTACTGTCCCCATTACATCCTGTGGTTTGCCTAGATGCTGTACCCGTTGCTATTGCTATTTGTTGCCTTCCTTCACCTTCTACCTCTCTTAAGACAATAAATGAAAATTAGAACAGAAGTGCTTTTCTTTCAAGAAAATATGACAAAGTATTTTTGTTTTTGAAAGTAGAAATATTGTCAGGAATTTAATAGGATTGCACAAATAATGTGTATGTGATATACCTGACAGTTTCAGATTATTAACAGATTATACCTAACAGTTTCACTTGTATAACTTAACACTTGGATCCTATTAATGGATACGCTTGAGTTCCAAGCTTCAGCAGCTCCCAGCCTACCCCTGAGCTTGGCCTCAGATGCCCTATAAATGGAATCTTCTCCCCAGAAGCCCTTGTCATGCCTTTTTTCCAGAACTGCTGAAGCTGTCCAGCAGTCCTTTTTCAGATCTTACAATTGCTTCCTAGCTGCCTCTTTGAACTTGATGCTCTCAATCTTTCCTCTCCTGGCCAGAATTGAGGCTCTTATTTCATACAGCCCCTGCACGAAAATTGAATGCCAGATATAATAGAGTAATTCACTCATTAAATTACCCTTTCTTGAATATCTACTATTTCTCAGCTTTGGTATAGGTCTAAGAGTGAAACAATGAACAAAATATACCCAGATAGGTCAACACGTAGCTTACATTCTAGAGGGAGAAACAATCAACAGACAAGCAACTAATACATAATATACAGTTAGGTAAATAGAGTTATGAAGAAAAATAAAGCAGATTAAGAGGATAGAGTGGAGATAGAGATGGGGAACTAGGTTTATATATGTCGCCACCCTTAAACAAGTAACTTTTGAACTGACAACTGGAGAAGGTAATAGGGAAAACCATGGAATTGCATGGAGAGGCGTGTTTCAAGTGGGGAATAGCAAGCACCAAGGTCCTGGAGGGGGAGCATGCTTGAGCCCCAAGAACAGCAAGAACTACTATGGGAATGGGAGATGCACACCAGACATACAGGGGTTTGTAGGCCATGCAAAGCTGTTGGAATTTTATTCTAAGAGTAATGGAAGTCACAGGAGTCTTTTCTAGAGGGAAACTATCAAGTCTAATTTACCACACTCAATCCAAGCTCCGACTTCAGAGATCCCTCTTTTGGGAGGAGGGAATCGGAGATTAAAACTCTTGCACATTAGAGTTATGATTGAATTTGATAATGCTAATCTGTTTTAGCCAGTAACAGCATTAGATTATATCCACAAGATTTTTGTTTTATTTTTTACCTAACAACACTGTCACTGGCATAGAGTAAAAATAGAAAAGTGATGGGTGGGAAGTGTAAAAAGTTAAATACAAAATGGCATCAACTGCTCTCTGAAAACAAATGGAGTAGGATCAGTGGACTTAGCCTTGCTCAAATGGTCAAATTTTATATCTTTTTAATTCACTTTCTATAGATAGTTGTATAGCCATGCTGTTTTCTCCTCAACGGATAGCAAATACAGATGATCCCCACTTAGGATGGTTCATCTTATGGTTTTTTGGCTTTATGATGGTACAAAAACAATACACAACCAACAGAAACTGTACTTTGAGTACTTAATCTTGATCTTTTCCCAGGCTAGCGATTTGTGATATGATCTTCTTTCATGATGCTGGGTTGGGCAGGGAGCTGCAGCTCCCAGACAGCCGCGTGATCACAAAGGTCTACAACCCATACGCTTACCAACCATGCTGTTTTTCACTGTTGATACGCTAGTCAATAAGTTACATGAGCTATTCAACACTTTATTAAATAGGATTTGTGTTACATGATTTTTGTCTAACTGCAAGCTAATATAAGTGTTCTGAGCATGTTTAAGGCGGGCTCGGCTAAGCTATGGTGTTCGGTAGGTTAAGTGTATCAAATGCATTTTTAACTTACAATATTCCAATTTATATAATGAGTTTATCAGGATTTAAACCCATCATAAGTCGAGGAGGATTTGTACTTACAACAACTTAAGCTTCTAAGTATTTTGAAAAGTAGAGGCCTTTGGTTATCACTAAAATGAAATAACTATTTACTAACTCGGTTCTTTTTAAAATGTTTTATTAGTGCCCAGGAGGAGCATTTACACCCAATATGCGGACCACTAAGGAATTCCCAGATGATGTTGTCACTTTTATCCGGAACCACCCTCTCATGTACAATTCTGTCTACCCAATCCACAGAAGGCCTTTGATTGTTCGTATAGGCACTGACTACAAGTACACAAAGATAGCCGTGGATCGAGTGAATGCTGCTGATGGGAGATACCATGTCCTGTTTCTCGGCACAGGTAAGTATTTGAGCTCAAACTATATTTTAATGTGTAGCAGAAGAGCATAATAGGTAAGGACCATAATATTGGAACCAGAGAGACTCCAATGTTAATGTCTGTTGGATTATCACTGAGGTATTTAAAGTCTCTATGCCTGTTACCACATCTGTAAAATAGAGTTAATAAAATAAATTGCTTCATTGGTTTATTGTGAGGAACAAATGGGTTAATATATGTAAAGCACCTAGAACAGTCCCTGGCATATATTATAGTGAAATATAATAATTATGAGCCTAATGAAAGGATGGGAAGAAATTTTAAGCAGGGGTAGTGTTTCTCTCAACTGAAGCAAATTCTGTGACTTTTTAATAAACACGTGGAGCCATTTTCCAGTGATAATGATAGATAGTTCTAGATAACATTTAAAAGTGAATTTAGTAACAAATACAGATAGCTTTTTTGAAAATGTAATAGTAGTATTTTAATTCATTCACAATTGTAGTTTGCCAATTTACTTTCATAGACAAGTTGAGTGAAAAATACTCTTGTTTATAGATCTACATGAATGTGGAATGGCTGACTTTATAGCAGGGGTTCTCAAAGTGTGTTCCCCAGACTAACAAAATCAGTATTACCTACCCAAGAGTTTGTTAGAAATACAAAGTTTAGGGCTCCAATCCAGGAACACTAGGGATAAGACCCAGCCATCTGTGTTTTAACAAGCCCTCCAGGTAACTCGACATACACTAAAGTTTGAGAACCACTACTCAAGAGAAAAAAACTCTAATTTTCTAGTCAGGCAGTAATAAACATCTTTCAAACATTCCTGACCACCTTGCAGGAAGTGATGAAATCTCTTTACTTATAATATCAGAACTACTTCATGAAATTAGGTAATTCCTCTACTAGCTTAAGAAAAAGATATAAAATATGTCTGTGAACCTCATTACAAGATACGCAGTGGTGCAATATGTATTCTGAACTAAGAAATGAATTGCACTCAGCCCTCAGTCAATTTTAAATGTGGATATTTTTTCTTGGCTAAATAGTAATTTCCAAGTGTGCCTTTCTTATGAAATTCTTATTTTGTTCTTGCACTTAAAACCCCAGATCTGAATCTTTCACTTTCATATAATTTCAGCTTGTATTGGTCTGAGGTTGAGAATCTGATGATATGTACTACTTGGCATCCTCTTTCCCACTTGGACATATCGACGTTTTCACTGATCCTCTCTTTGTTTGCCCCATTACCTGAGTAATTACCCTTCCTTCCCAGACTAACCATTCTCTAGTGTGTTCTCAATTTTATCCTTTCCTGCCATTTCCAGGACTTTTCTTTATCAGCTATCTTCTTACTTGCTTTATTCGTTCATTTCATTCTCTACTGCATCCTTGGCTTAGAAACCTTACACTATATACAAAACAAAACTACACCTTAGCCCATAGCTCACCCTCTGCTAGCCTGCTGATTTTGCCAAGGTTTTCAATGTCCTCATGATAAGAAAATCCAGTGCCCTTTAACCACTGAGGTACTTCATCTCCTCTTTGCATCATTTGGTATTGTAGAATCTCTCTTTACCTGTCGCTTCAGCCACAAGTAATGTAAGTTCCTTCTCAGTTTCCTTCATGAGCCTAGCTTCCTCTTGCTTGTGAGCATAGGTATTCCCCGAGATTCTGTCCACAGTCCTCTTCTTCTTATGTGTTCTTTGGCCATCTCATTTATTCATTTGGTTTTAATTACTATGTGCAAACAAATCCCAAATCCCTAGTCGTTGTCATTTCCTGAACTCAATATTTGCATTTACATCTTACTTGTTTTCTTTGTATCTTAGTATTTTTTAAAAATTTTTAAAGTTTTTATTTTAATTCCAGTTAGTTAGCAGACAGTGTTATATTAGTTTCAGGTGTATAAAATAGTGACTTGACACTTCCATACATCACCCTGTGCCCATCACAAGTGCATTCTCTAACCCCCATCCCCCACCTGCCTCGCCACTGGTAACCATCAGATTGTTCTCTAAAATTAAAAGTCTGTTTCTTGCTTTGACTCTCTCTCTCATTCGTTTCCTTTGCTTTTCTGTTTTGTTTCTTAGATTCCACATACGAGTGAGATCATACTTTGTCTTTGTCTGTCTGACTTACTTCACTTAGCATTATACTCCTCTAGCTTCCTCCACATCATTGCAAATGGCAAGATTGCATCTTTTTTTTTTAATAGCTGAGTAATGTTCCATTGTATATATACTATCTCTTCTTTAGCCATTCATCAATCAATGGACACTTGGGCTGCTTCCATATCTTGGCTATTGTAAATAATGTTGCTATAAATATAGGGGTGCATATATCCCTTTGAAATAGTGTTTTTGTATTCTTTTGGTAAATACCCTGTAGTGCAATTGCTGGATCATAAGGTGGCTCTTTATTTAACTTTTTGAGGAAACTCCACACTCGTTTCCACAGTGGCTGCATCAGTGTGCATTCTCACCCAACAGCGCAGAGTGTTCCTTTTCCTCCACATCCCTGACAACATCTGTGTTGTTGATTTGCATCTTACATTTAGATAATACAAATTGTGCAACTCCTTAACATTTCAGACATCATGCTTCAAACTCAATTTATCCACTCCGAAGACTCTGAAACCAGTGCTTAATCCAGTCTCACGTATTTGTATTCTTACTGCACGTTCCTTTCAATGTTCTATTTCTCCTTGATATGTAATTTCTCTGCAGGCATATCACCGTGCCTGGTAAGCTCAATAAATATTTGTCAAGATGAATCAAATATCGTGACTATATCCATTGCTGCTCATATAATGAAGTGAATTCATAACTATTTGCAAAAGCTCATCTTCATTTTGCATAGAAACTGTGTTCTCCAAATATGTAACCTCCATATGGGTGACTTTGAAGAGTTGCTCTTAGCCTTGGCTCAGATTATCTGGCATGGGGTTTGCATTTTTAAAAAATTCCTGAAGTGAAGTGATTATTTTAGAGTCATACTTCCCCTAATATCTCATATTACTCATAAAAAGTAACTGTTTTTCTTTCTTTCTTTCTTTCTTTCTTTCTTTCTTTCTTTCTTTCTTTCTTTTTTTCTTTCTTTCTTTTTCCTTTTGGAACTTGTGTTAAATGTGAACTCTGATGTCATAGTTGACTTGTTGTTTCATGAAGGTTTGCATAAAATATGTAGATTTAGCGGATGGAATTTTCAAGTCTTTATAAACTGCGTAGCAGTGTTTATTCAGATAGAAGGCAGTAAGAAACATACTTTTGCACAAATTCTTTGGCTTTTCTTACCATGTAAGTATCTGGCACCTTTACACAGACTTTTTATGTTGGTATTTAAATATTTGTGTCATTTTGAAAAACAGTATTTAGGCATATGTTTTTAATTGTACTGGGAAGCTTCCCTAATGATTGCTTACAAAGCCACATGAGTCTCTGAAAGATTCTAATAGGAAAGTACAAGCTATGACAATACCCCTGCCAACAGCATCTTTCTGAAGAGATGAAAACTCACTGAGCCATTGTCTCTTATCCTCATGGTCATATCAGACTATACTAGAATTTAGAAGCAGGGATTTCAATTTACCTGAAACTCTAACAGCAAGTATATTGGTATAAAATATTTGTTGCCCAAGTAGTTCTTGGATTGCTGATGAAATTTCTTCAAAAGAGAGTTCTTGGTGCTTGTTTGCTACTAAAAGTGAATAGAATAGCCTTTTCTGAAATGGAACTGGGGAGAATTACAGGTTACTGCTCCCAAGGATTTCTTAGCTTTGTGTATCTAAATGTCTTAGGAAGGGTATAGTATGTCATGGTGTTGCCAAATTCCTCACTGCCAGGGAGCTTTTCAGCTGTTATAAGTAAATAATAATGTTCCAATTATTGCCATGGGGCAAGCTTCTCTCATGGCTTCCTTCTCTCTTTACCATTACGGAAATTTCAGAGGAATTCAATAAAGACATTAGTTGTCAAAGAAGATGTCATTAAAAAAAAAAACCCTACATGACAGCTAATTGGAATGCAAGTAGAATATTATGTAACTGTATTCGCTTTGAATATCATGAACAGTTTTGTAGCACCCAGAATCTCCCTGGTAGTTATATAGGCCCAGTGCCTACTAACCATTACAGTTAGCCCCTTACAGTGTACTACTATACCAGTCGAGTTTGAGAGGCTGGTAATCTGACCCTCTACTCTCCTGGTACTACTTCATTGTATTTTGTGTATTGCCAGATGCAAAGATAGATAGATAGATAGATAGATAGATAGATAGATAGATAGATATAAGGGGGGGAGAGAGAGAGGAAAGAAGAAAGCAAAGAAAGAAGGGAAGAAAGAAAGATAATTTGAGCTTTGTCTTCTCATCTTTTATTTCTTACAGTTTGCATTATCAGTGTCTAAGCTAGGATTCAGCAAACTACAACCTGGACCAAATCTAACCCACTGCATGTATGGTACATACGCTAAGAACGTTGTTTTACATTTTTAAATGATTGAAAAAAAATAACAAAAAGAATATTTCATGAGCACTGAAAATCACAAGATTTGTAGATTACCGTGTCCATAAATAAAGTTTTATTAGAATATGGGCCACATTCATTCTTTACATTTTGTCTGTGGCTGCTTTTGAGCTACAATGCCGCAGTTGAGTGGTTGCCACAGAGACTGTTTAGTTCACAGAGCCTAAAATATTTGTTATTTGGCCTTTTAGAGAAAACCTTTGCTGACCTTGTTTTGCTTGATAGTTGGAAATTTTAGAAAAATGCAGACTTCTTAAGCTATTTTCTAATATGTAGATATAATACAGGAATTCATAATGTTGCCCAAAATAAATATTTCTCCTTTTTATCTTGAGTAAAAAAAAATTCTGCTGTTCTAATAAAACTTAAACTAGAAACAGTTTCCTTAATTACATTGCCATTCATTCTTTCTACTGCCCTCTCTAAAGAAGATCTCATGTTGAAAAAAAATGTATTTTCAAGTCAGTGCTTTGTTTTATTCTGTAGCGTTTGTTGATGTTTTGTAGTATCTTTGTTTTGTTCTGGGTTTGTGTGTGTGTGTGTGTGTGTGTGTGTGTTGCTTTGATTTGTGTTTTTACTTCTTAGTATTAGTGCTGTGGGTATTTGTGTGATCCTTACTCACCTACCCACTTTTTTTCCTAATCCTTAGGAAAGGCTGTAAACCAGCAGGCAGGAGCTCTCATAGGATTAACATTTCTATTTTAACTTTGCCACCTACTGCTTACATCCAGGCCATTTGTTCAGAGCTGACGGCATTGCACAGTGAAGACATTTTTGCCTGTTTTCCTTTTGCCTCTGGAGTTATGAAAATATTTAAGTGTCTGGGTCAGGTTTAATCACATTCTATCAAATTTATATTTTTAGCACTATATATGAATCAGAATGACATGTGGTTTCTGATGAAAGAGCGATAGTATTCTTGTGAATGGGTGTTAGCGGTTTGGGATGATTTAATGCCATTATGATTTTTTAATGTAAGTTCGATACATGTGGTGTTCTGCCAAAGCGTTTATACAGTATGTACTGTTTCATGCTTCTTATTAGCTTCCGTTTCACTGGATGAGTACTAAGTTGGAATGTTGGCTCCAGTAAGTCATTTGAAAGTGTGGAGTTTTGAAGTGTGTGCCACATATGTGACTAAAGCCTTAATATGTTTGCCTTGCAGCATTACAGGATAACTACCTTCAGAGTAACGAACCAGTTTTGGCAGTCACATCTCTTGGAATGGCACACTTAATGAACCGCAGAGCCAGGCATTTTGATTTTTAAAGAACTCCCTAAAATACTCCATGTAAAATTTGATAGCTGGAGCAGTGCTTTTGAGCTCAGAAAAGACTCCCATCAGTTGGAAGCTGTGCATGAATGTCACTTTGAGGATAATGTCTAGACTTCCCCTTTGCTTGGGAGTAAGGAACAAATCCCTTTATAAGTCACTGGTTTTTAATAACATTGTGGTTCACTGCTTTCCAAAGCAGAATCTGGAAACTTCTGAGAGTTTACCAAGGAGTCTACTGGGATTTTCACAGCAGGAAAAACTAATGGAACAGAGTGCAGTGATGGCTGAATTGACAGGAGAAGATGATAAATCATGGTGTGATGACTGCTTGATCGTGTAGAAGAGTAGCAAAAAGCGTTTATGTGGAGAGAGAGAGAGAAAAAGGAAGGTAACCCAGGTAGTGATTGCTAACCCAGAGATAAATGGTGTCATTTAAATTGTACTTCCAAAAGACAGCTTTCGAAAAATATATACATGGCTAATTGCTGAAAATTTTTATGCCAAAAGGCAGATTTTTTTCTTTAAGCTAATCTTCAGAGTCATATTCTCTTAAAGACAGCATACAATCTCATGTCATGATTATGCAAATTTTAGTGTGCTTAGTTTATCTGAATAACCCGTTTATTTATTTAGTATTCTACTTATTATGCAAAAAAAGTATACATTTTGGGTTTCTGAAGTATTTATTACTATTATAAAGATGCTAATTACATTTATTTACAGTACTTACCTTTGCCAGACATGTTATTGGGTCTCATCCAACCCTTATCATTACTCTGTGAGGAATTGTGAGAATGCATACTCCATGGGGGGCAAGCTTATTTGTGGGATTTATTCATTGCTGTATCTTCAGGGCTTAGAATAGTGCATCACTCAAAGTTGCCAATCAATAGATATTATTTGAATGAATGAGTGAATGAGTTGCACTTACCTCCATCACGTTTGAACAGAAACTCAAATGAGTTAAGATATTAGATATTTGGTGTATGATACACTAGAATGTCAACTCCTGCTGTCTGATTTCACACCCTGGGCATTTATTCTCTTCACATTACTACCTCATGGACTGTCACCACTTTATATCATTTACCTTTTATGAAATTAAGGTAATTTCATTTATACTTTCTCATTTTACTGTGAATTAAATGTTTCATCCACATAAGTTGAGCCGATGTCCTTGATGTGCTGACATTCAACATTAGTATCAGCATTGTTTTGTGTGAGTGACATCACTTGCTTTTTCCCACCCACATATTGTCACCAAGTCTTACATGTTAACAAGATACATCTTACAAGGTGAAAGACAAGACTTGGAACAGACTGGATTTGTGTGTGAATTAATGTAACTCTGTTAGAATTTAATGTGTGAATGTGATATCTTTTTATGCCAGTTACCACATATTCAAGAAGGAAGGAGATTATATATTGGGGGAGAGAAGTTGCAGGAGTGGAGGAGGTCTTCACCTTCATTTTTGATATATCACTAAATCTTTGCACATTTCGAATTTTTTAAAAATGGGGCTTATGTATGTCTTACACACTCACCAAAACACATGCAAATCTCTTTGGCATGCTTCTATTACTTAATTAAAATGGATTCTGCATATTCGATTGATATATTTGGAGGATTTCAGAATACCATTTAAGGAGACAGTGCTTCTCAAGAGGAGAGATGGTGATGACTTGCTCTATGACACTGTGACTTGCTCTATGACACTGACTCTTTTACTATTTAATCACTGATATTTTCCTAGATGACCTGAAAACAACTACAGCCAAACCTCATTCCTGTATGTTGCCTTCATTTAACCCTTTACTCATAAATGAATGTAAGAAAATCTCCTAGCATAAAGACAATTTAAAATCTTTTGTCTGTGTATTAAGAAGAAATAACCACACTATGTTTTTGTTTTAGATGTGTTGCCAAGTTCCTCTGAGGCAGACTTGGCAGCTTTTGTCCCTAGGAAGAGAATTCGCAGCCTTAGACTCAGCAAGGCCAAGCCTTCTCAGTGTGATTACCCAAAGGAGGTCTATAGCTAGCTCTCAGTTGTGGGGGTGGTTCCTGTGAAAAGCCAGCTTTACAAGTTTGTTGTTGTTGTTGTTGTTGTTGTTGTTGTTGTTTTACTGAACTGAGAAGAATTCAAATTTTGTAGAAAATGGAAAGAAAGGTTTCATTTTAGAATATGAAATATAGTGTAAGTTGGAATAAAAAAATTGAAATTGCCTTTTCTGAGGTGAATCTGTGGTGCTAGAGACATAAATGTTTTACTTAGTTGTATGCTGTTTTCCTCTTTCACTCATGTGGCAGGTAGAATAATAGACCCCCCCAAAGGTCTCCTAAGAGTTGGAACTTGTGGATATGTTACCTTACATGGCAGGTTTGTTATAGACCTTGAGATGAGGAGATTTTCCTGAATTGTCTGGGTGTGCTCAGGAAATTACACGATTATGTAAAAGCAGAAAAACTTTCCTGGCTATCATCGGGGGGGAGATGTGACAATGGAAGGCATGTCAGAGAGATGTGATTCTGCCTGTCTTGAAGATGGAGGAAGCAGGACCATGTGCCAAAGAGTTTGGTGGGTTCTAGAAGCTGAAAAACTCAGGGAGGCAGATGGTCCCGACAGTATCCAGAAAGGAATGCAATTCTCCTGACACCTTGATGTTAGCCCAATGAGACCCGTGTTAGACTTCTAGTCTACAGAACTATAAAGCAACAAATATGTGTTGTTTAAGACATAAAACTGGTGGGAATTTGTTATAGCAGCAACAAGAAACTATTACAACTGGGTTTTGAACTCTAGCTTCATTGAAAGATGACAATAAAGCTATTTGATGTTTCTCTTAAGAATTTCTAAAATAATAATCAATCTGATGTTTTAAAACTCTAGCAAAGCCTTTGCTCATTAATGCAGAAAGATAATATGTTTTGTTCTGTAGCTGCTTTTCAACCGGTACAGAATAACATAGTGATACTATTTATTCATAAAGACACTATTTATTCACTTATTAGAATTTATTGAGCCTGTTTCATGCCAGGGCTTATGATATATAAAGAAAAATAGCAACAACACTTACCTTTAAGGAACTCATGGCCCAATGGAGGAGGCAATTCAATCTAATTCAATACATAGTATTGAGCACCTGTTATGTGGCAGGCTCTCACCGGTCTTCGGATACACCAGGGAACCAAAGAGACTAAGATCTCTCTGCTCTTCTGGAACTTACATTCTACTGAAAGAGAAAATGACCATAATTCATAAACAAATTATGTAACCTGTTTGAAGTTGATCAGTGCTAAAACACACACATACACATGCACACACCCACACATCCCTGGTGAAAGAATTCAGGGTTTGTCTCATTGAGATGGTTAGAGTTTAGCAAAGACTTGAAAAAATAAGAGAATATTTAGGGAAAGAGCATTGTAAACTCTTCGTAGAGACCAGAGTGTTAAGATCTATAATGTAAGGATCTGTAAAGTCCAGGAAGGAAGTGGCTGCCTGATACACATTTGTGACAGTTTTCTGTTGCTTCTTATCAAATTTCCAAAAGAGTAGTGGCTTAAAACTATACACGCTTGTGGGGTGCCTGGGTGGCACAGTCGTTAAGCATCTGCCTTCGGCTCAGGGCGTGATCCCAGCGTTCTGGGATCGAGCCCCACATCAGGCTCCTCCACTAGGAGCCTGCTTCTTCCTCTCCCACTCCCTCTGCTTGTGTTCCCTCTCCCGCTGGCTGTCTCTATCTCTGTCAAATAAATAAATAAATAAATAAATAAATAAATAAATAAATAAACAAACAAACAAACAAACAAACAAACTTAAAAACTATACACACTTGCTATTTCAGTTTCTGTAGATGAATGCTTGGCTGGAGTCTCTGCTCAGGGTTTCACAAGTCTACAAAGTGTAAGCCAGTAAGCCAGGCTGCATTACTTTCTGGAGTTCAACATCTCTTCCAAACTCACATGATTTTTGAAAAAATTAAATTCTTTAATTTTGATGCAGAAATGAGTCCACAGCAATTCCCTGCCACATGGATCTCTATTGGTCATTCAAATCATAGTTGTTTGCTCCTTCAAAATTAGCAGTCTTTCCCTTCAATCTGCTAAAATGGGGTTTCATATAATTTGGCATAGTCATGGGATTGACATGCTACCAACTTAGCATATTTCTCTTGGTTAGAAGCAAGTCACACATTCCACCTGCACTCAAGGGGTGAGGATATACAAAGACATGATTCATTAGAGGTCACCTAAGAGTGGGTCAGCCACTGCCTGTATACATTATAGATAAATCACTTTGGCAATGATGTGGAGCATGCATTACAGACAGAGAAAAGGAAACCAGTTAGGAGACTTTTTGTTTATTATAGGCAAGAGAGAATGAGAGCTTAAATTAAGACAGGTGTTAGAAGTTGGAGGTTGAGAAGGATTACCAGGTTCAAGAGATATTTTGTAAGAGGTAAGGACCTTGTAACAAATCGATTTGGGAAACGTGGAAGGGTGAAAACTGTGTTTAGAGTGTTTTATAGTTTTGTCACTTGGCAAATAGATGGGAAGAAGTACCATTCACTGGTCAAGGGAGTATGGAATCAGCAAACAGATTTGAAGAGTAACGAATTCCTTTTTGAACGGAACACCCAACACTTTCCTGTCACCTGTTCTGCATCAGAGACTGGGTGTATCACTGAAAATACATTAGCTTATCAAAATCTCACAATGACCCTATGACTTAGAATCAGTACCCTCATTTTACAGTATGGAAACTGAAGCTTTGAGACATTAAATGGCTTTCTTAGGGTTGTGATGCTATTGGGAACAATAATTAGATTCAAACCCAAGTCTGTCCCACACTGAGTTAAAGATTTGGCAGACCATCTGGAGGAATCAGTTGGAGAGTGTTGTTGGAGATACACTTCAGCAAAGAAGAACTGTGCTAGAGATGTAGATACGGGAGTCACAGCAATGTAGGTGTTAGCTGAATCCATGACAATACTTGAGGCCCCACTAGGAGACTATTCAGATAAGAATTTAACTCTGGGGAGCTCATTTAAGTTTAGGAAAATAAAGAGCTTTTACCAAGGAAATGGAGAAGGAGCAATCCTGAGAGTTAACCGAAGAAGAGGAAGTAGCATCATGGCAGCCTGGAGCAAAGAGAGCGACAGGCAGGAAAGAAGCAGTAATGGAGAGCATCAGAGGTGGTATGGCTGTGTTCGAGTTATCCATAACCTAGTTATCCATTCCTTTCCACACTACCCTATCTCCTTTCATACCAGCGAGGTTTGAGAGGGGAATGGCCATTGCAGTTGAAAAGAATGAAATGTGAACAGGAGAAAGTAGGAAGAGGTCAGCAAGGGCAAGTAAACAGCAGGTTGAGAGATGACCCAATGAAGAGGAGAAAGCTCCTCTCTGTATCCGAGCGCCCAGAAACTTAGGTTGGTCCTACAGCCACAGAGCATCCATATGCAGTTTAAACTTGGACAATGAATGCGCAACAGCCTATCTTCCAGTCAAAATGTTGCAGGAAAGTAGGTTAATTAATGACCATAAAATTTATTTGTCTCAGATGAGTAATTCTTTCCCCAGATGTTGAAGGGTTAAATAGAGTTAGCCCCAATTTTGCATCTTTGGAAATTTAGTTGTTGCATCCTTACATAGAATGTACACCTGCATTATTCAAAGTAAGTCTATTTGGTTTAAGGTAAATGTAAACAAATTATTCATGATGTAATTCAATAGGAGTACTAAATGTGATGTGTTTGTTTTAGCAGTTTACAACATCCTCAAACGTTAATTTTAGTGATTTCTGAGACCCTTATTTGAGTATTCTTTAGTTGTATCACTAGGAAACTATAATAATGCATATGTTGATGGGTTATCACATGGTCTAATACTAAATTAAAATTTTTTTCTAACACTCACAGAGAAAATTAGCTTCTAGAATCAGAACAAACAAGCATATTATATTGTAAACTTATTAAACACATTTTGATACCTTGGATATAGCAGATATTTTTCATGAGAATACACACCTTATTGAATAAATAAGTCAAATTTTTAAAATGGCGTATTTTCCTGCTTTCTGATTTTTTGGAAAGCCTCAACCAATCAAAACTGATAATTTAGTACTTCTTATAGAACTGCTAATTTAATAGAATTGTTGGCATTAAGATTTCTCTTTCAACTTTGCCCCAGAAGACTTTTCAGTCTACTTATCTAAATGTATAACTCTGAAACTTGACACAGCAGTAATGGATGCCAGCGTGCGTGTGCGTACCCGTGGTATTGTAGATCTACACAGGGCAGCACGATATGGAGAATGAACATTTCCAGAAATTTTCCTCACAATGACCAGTTCTAATTTTGGTTGGGGTTTTTCCAAAACCTTGTTAAATACAGAATAACTTATTAAGAATAAGTATAATAAGTTATCCTTCCGATGTAGTTTTTTGGAATAGTATTGTTGGGGTTCGGAGCCCGATGGCCAAGAAAGAATTCTTGAGATGTCTTTGGTGCAAAAAGATGGTTTTATTAAAGCCTGGGGTCAGGACCCGTGGGCAGAAAGAGCAGCTGCCCAGGGAGTGTGAGCAGCAACTGATTATATACTTTAGGATTGGGGGAAGTAAAGATAAGAGAAGTTCTTAAAGGGCTCTATTATGCTAAACAAGACTCACAGGATTCTGGAGGCCTTGCTATTGTCAAGCTAAAGTTGTTTTCCCTCTAGCAAAGCAGTAACATTAAGACAGTTGGCGATTTCCAGAGGAATGTTATAATCTGCCTATCTCAAAGTATTTGTCAAAGGGCTCTAGGTTATACGGACCTTTAATTTTATCTACATTTTCTTCTGCCTTTGTGTCGCACATCACTTGGATAATTCTAGACTAAGAATTAGGGAACAGGCTTTGACTTCAAAGAATCTAGATTTAAATCCTGTCCTCTATCATTTGTCAGTGTTATGACCTCAAGCAAATTATATAAATCTCTAAGCCTTAATCTTAATTGTAACTATTTCTTGAACATATTTCAAAGAATGAATGAGATGATATATGTAAAACCCTGAAGGTACTGCCTAGAATTTAATAAATATTCAGCAGGTACAGGTATTCTTGTATCTACATAGTAGATATATATTTATTGAAATCAATCGTATATGTCTATGAATATAAATATACAAGTATATATGTATACACATAAATATTCTTGAATTCCTGCTGTGAATCCTGATGCTATCCTATTCACTAGACATAAGCAGTGAACAAATTACAAAATGCCTCTCCTTTCATAAACTTAATATCCTTGTGGGAGGAAACAAGCAATGAATAACATTTGTATATTTTCAGTATTACATTTGAGTACACTACATTAGAAAAAGCAGAGCGAGGAAAAAAAACCTAACTGCAGGTGATAGGTAAAACTGCTGGTCATGTAGGAGGCATTTCTTTTGTCTGGAAATTATAGCTAAAAGTAAAACACTGGCATATAAGAATAGTAAAAAATATATGTAACAAAGAGTGGGAATAAAGAAAGATAATTTCAGACCATGGAGGATAAAATTAGTTATATTCTCTGTAGGAATATAACTAATATAAGGAAGGAATAATATAATAATATAAGGAAGGTTCACATGGGCCCTCTCCTTTGATCTTGAACAGCTTTGTCAGGTATATAAGGTATATCCACATTTCATAGAGAAATAAAAAGGATTACAAGGAAGTAGGTTTGCTCAAGTCGATCCCAATTGCAAGTGCAAAACCAGAATGGACACAATGGAAATAGAGGACTCTCTTGCATGTTGGTGGAAGCAAGTGTATTTTCTTTTTCAATAGTGATGTAGAAACTGCCATTAAGTGGGCTGTTAAGAGCAATGCTTACCCACTCCTCAGAGCTCACTGCAAAAAGAGAACCATCAGGGAGCTCAGTTACACACGGTGTTCAGCCTGTGGGGGAACAGTGCAAATTGGTTGTATCCCTTCTAATGTAACTGCTATTAGGTGATCTCAAGAGCAGTGTCCTGAATTAGTAGAGTAGCTCTACTAGGTCAGCTTTGGAATATTTACATTCTACTTTATCATTTTAGTAACAACTGGAACCTAATTTCAGTCTACAGCTGTACTAAATTATTTTTTTATTTGCCCAACTTACATATGCTTATTTTTTAATCAAGAAAGAGATGAACAAAAAAAGAAAGCAAGTCATCCTAGTTTATATTCCCTATTTGAAACGAAATAAATGTATTTCAGCCTTCAAAAGTATTTGAATAGAAAAAGGTAATTTGTGCCTATATATTAGGGAAAAATGGCTTGCAGAACCTTGGACCACACCCTGTGAAACACATAGTGCTATTTCTGCAGTGAGACAGAAATCTTCACACCAAGTGTAATAAATTAAGAAAAAAAAAAAAAACCCACGTAAATAGCCTTACGTAAGTGCAGGTCAGGTTTTGCGACCAAATTAGTTCAAGTCAGGACAGATTTTACCACCAAAAGAACTTAAAAAAAAGAAAAAGAAAAAAAACCAACAACAAAAAATTTGAAAATTAGAGTTGCCGAAGAGGAGACAATGGGCCTCCATTAAAAATAGTGTAATCTCCTGCTGATATAGAGGGATTTATACTATAAATACTGATTATTTTTTCACTTTGTAAGATACCACAGATGCCTTTGCTTGGCTTTTTGAGGGGGAGGGGGCATTTTATTTTACTGGCACTTAAGATCCTAAGAAATATTGTTTGCTTTTTAATAAAGATTTATTGGTTCATAAAGCTGAAAAACAATGGTAGGGTGGCTTTAGATGTGGTTTGACTGGGCCTCTGTTCTCCTTAGCAGGGAGTGGGATTCAGTTTTGTCCTTCTGTCAGCTATTGACCTCTTGACAAATGGTGGCCTAGGTTGATAAAGATATTTGCACCTCAATCAGCTCTGCTAGAAAGAGGATCATATCTGGTTCTCTTTGTTCTTCCTGTAAACCTGAATTTCCATTTTGCATGATTTCCCTTTAGACTAAAATGCGTTCTTCAGCATTTCTTTAAATGCAGGAGGTCTGTAGGCGACAGATTTTCCCAGATTTTATTTATCTAAAGAATGGCTGATTTCATCTTCATTTTTAAAGAATATTTTCACTGGATGTGGAACGCTGGGTTAACTCCTTTTTATTTATTTTTTTTCTTTTGACATTTAAAAAAGTCATCCCATTATCTTCTGGCCTCCATTATTTCTAATTAAACGTCATCAATAATGATATCCCTTGTTCTTGTGACATAATGTCTTTTT
Source organism: Ursus americanus (assembly GCF_024610735.1). Classification (NCBI taxonomy): domain Eukaryota; kingdom Metazoa; phylum Chordata; class Mammalia; order Carnivora; family Ursidae; genus Ursus; species Ursus americanus. The sequence continues at coordinate 79,475,934 of NC_142129.1, forward strand.
TCTTTTTTTTTTAAGTTTTTTTTCTATAGCTTTTGTTGTCAACAGTTTAAATATAATGTGCCTAGGGTCACTCTTTTTGTCTCTAGTCAGCTTAGGTCTCACCGCATTCCTAGATGTGCAACATAATATTTTTTATCAAACTTGGGAAATTTTCAGCCATTATTTCTTCACATGTTTTCTTCCCCAATCTCTCCCTGCTCTACTTTCAGAGCTCTACTTGAGCATATATTTTGTTTGATAATATCACACATGCCTGAAAGATTGTGTTCACTTTCTTCAATAATTTTTTTTTCTGTGTTCTTCCAAGTGGATAATTTCCATTGATCTGGCTTCAAGTCATGGATTCTCTTCTTTCAACTTCAGTCAGCTACTAAGTCTATGGAGTTAAGATTTTATCTTAGTTATTATACTATTGTTGTCAACTATCCATTTGACTTTATATAGTTTTAATTTCTTTGATGGGTTTTTCTATCTATTAATTCATTAAGACCATTTCTTCCTTTCATTTCTGAATTTCTTTTCAATATTTTCAAAATATTTATGTAGCTATAATAAGGACTGCTTTAAAGTTGTCATTTGCTAAGTTTAACATCTGGATAATTTTAACTTCTTTTTCCTCTTATTATTAACCACACATTTTCTCACAATCTCTCTCTCTCCATGTATAATATTTTTTGTTGTTGTTGAATACTGTACATTACAGATAATATCTTGGCTTTAGGTTCTGTTATCTTCCCCTAAAGAGTGTTCATTCTTGTTATAGCAGACAGTCAGTTATTAGCCAATTGTGTAGAATGTGTTTAGACTTGTTTTACTCTTTGTTCAAAATCTTATGTTCCAGGTAAGTCACTCTAATTTAGCAGGACTCAAACTCCAAACCCTCTCCCTTGAATGTCTTATCAGGTCTTGGTTACAAGTTTTATTAGGACAGCCCTAAAGTTAAGTCTTGCTCTACAATGTGGCACTAACTCTTACAGGCTCAGGCTTTTCGTGTCAGCTGGATGCCAGGAGTTTTAACAAGGTGTTAATGAGATGTGTACTCTGGTTGGGCCAGAACTCCCACTTCACCTAGGATTGCTCTTCCCCAGAACTGCTGAAACTATCATTTATCTGTCCCATTCTCCGCATAGCAGCTGCAGTCGGTTAAGCCTTGGGTGGTCCTATTCTGCAAATATATATCCCAGAAATCAGCAATAGACTCACAGGGGATTTCCACATGGACTTCTTCTGGAACCTCTTTTCTTCACAGCTTTGTCTCTCTGATACCATGCATCACAGAATTCATTTGCTTCTGTTGCCCCAAATTCTCACATCTATCTTCTCATCTCAGTGGGACCACCATGCATTACTTGGACAGCAGCTCTTTGCACCTCTGTTGGGAAATTATTCCGAGGCAGAAAGTGGGGTGATCATGGAGGTTATCTTGTGAGTTTTTCTTCTTTTAGTCATGTGCTGTCTATTATCCCTTACCTAGAAAGAATTACCTCATGTAGTTTGTTAGTTTTATAGTTGTTTAGTGCAGGAAGGCTATTCCAGTATTAGCTACTTCATCATGGCCAACTGCCATGTTGCCCTCCAGAAAGTATTTTGGAATGCATTTTCCACCAAGCGTTTGAAAACAGCTATTTCCTTATATCCATGCCAACTCTAGGTTTTATCATTATTTTAAGATTTGCAGATGAGTGGGTATTTTTATAATTTCATATGTATATATATATACACTTTAAAAAATGTATGCGTTTTTTCATATATACACTGATTATGTACAAATCATATATATTTATATATATATATAATTTTCAAAATGTCTGAAACTTTTTATTATAATTTTGCTCGGAGACTCTCCCAAAGTATTTTAGTACATTCCAAATAAGTCATTGATTTTATATGTTAGTAGAAAATATACTACTTTAGCTAAACTTAAGCAGAAAGAAAATTAAAAATTAACAGGTATATAAAAAACTAATTTTGTAGTCTCTTCTTTGACAAATACAGACAACTACCAAGAAACAAAATAGTTTACAAAGAATTGTAGTATTCATCTTCTGTGATACTCAAATGTTTGAGCATATATATATTTCTTCTATAAAGTTTGTTTAAAATTAACCCTTCTAAAAATTTTAAGTCTGTGGTCTGACATGGGAACCAACACCCACATTTTCTAGGAAACTCCCTAGGTGGTTTTGAGTGAGATAGTTTGAACACCACATTTTGAGAAACTATTTGTTCAATAGACACGGTCTCTTAATGAACACGGATAGTAGGTCCTTGGGAATGAAATGAAATTAATGATATCAGCAAATAAACTTGAAAGTCATTGAATTCTTTATTTTCTTCACAATGCAGAAAAGTATTTTAACAATTCTGAAAGGTTCTTCAGCAAACAGCAAAGAAACCTCTTCAACCTAGGTTAACCCAGTACTATCCAAATTTACTTGACCCTACAAACTTTTTAACACCATCACACTTGAGGAGATGCTGAATAGATAGCATTTGTTGATACTGCCTTTCCAAGGGCCTCCCCTCAAATAGAGACACTGAGATGCCTTTGATGCCCAAGTGGGGCTCTAACTGCCCTAAGGGGTGCCGCTGAAGGTTGTCAGCATCAGGGCACTTAAATTACCTATTGAGTATGAAAAGCCCTGCTAAGTGTGAGAAATTGTGCTAAATGACCTGGTTTAGAAATATTTCTTTGTTGTTGTTGTTAAAAGGAGAACGTACATGAATAGAATTGCAACCTTTTAAAAGTATATTTGGTAAACTGTTAATAAAGATTATAAGTTTATGATTCAGTTTTATTCTCAAATTTAAAAAAAATACTTTTAAAAGAATGTAGCAGCTGTTTGATAAACGAACAGGAAAAGATCTATTGTGAATACATATTTTAACTAACATGAAACAAGGCAGCCAACTGGAAAGATCTAATTTTAGAAACTTATCAAGTAGGATGTCCAGCCATTCTTCTCTCATTTATCTATAAAGCTTTCATTTGTCACACAGAGTTATTGCAGGGTTTTGGGGTGGGGTTTTTTTTGGCTTTAATTATTTTTCTTTATTTTAATAAACAAGCTGTTTCAGAAAATCAAGATGAAGGAAGAATTGTTATTTAATAAATATACTGATTTTATCTTTTATAATGCTAATTTTATGAATAAATACTACAACTGATTTTCCTGCAGTAGTTTGCCTCGGAAATCATCCTTAGTGCTGCTTAGGTTGACATCTGGGGCACCACAGTGAAGACAGAAGAAAAAGAAGAATGTGTTGAGTATATGACTTTGAGATTTGTATGTCTGTCTTTACTAAATTGAATAAGGCTGCTTGTTAGCTGGTAAAAATTCCTATCAATCACCAAAACCTAGAATCAGGTTAACTACGTAATTTGCAGAGCCTGGTACAAACTGAAAATTCAGAGTCACTTGTTTAAAGTTATTAAGAACTTCCAGGAGGTAATGGCAGAGCATGAAAGTGAGCATGGGGCCTCTGACTGCAGAAACTTGTGTGGTTGCGCGGGTCTTACACCCACAAAGTAGGCCCTCACCAGAATATTTTTACAGATGAGCAGTTGGAGGAAGGGCTCTGACCAGAGATCTGATTAAGGAGGCAGTGTTCCCCCAAATCCCCAGGTGACCAGTGGCAAGCAGACAGTTTGGCACAGCAATCTCCAGTGAAACCCCCTAAGGATTATAGTTTAAGTGAGACAATGACTACTCTAATGAGCTGGTGGGTGATGAGCTATGTTTGATCACCTGTTTGAGACAGCCAGTATTTACTGTGCTATAAATTCAAGCTGTTCTTTTGTCTGGAGACAGTGGGAAGATTTAAGGGTAATATTGCTATGGTTCCTTGTGTTAGGAAAAAATAATCCTACTTGGTATAAAATGTATAAGGCAGGAAAGAAGCTTGTCTGGGAATTTTCTTTAAAGAGTCAATGAAACAAAAGAAAAATTACTAATGTGGATTGGTGAGTCTACTATGTCATCTTCGTATGTAGGTTTGTTATAAAACTTATCCTGCTCAGTTCATATCACAGTGCTTCAATATGCTCAAGATATGAGTATTTTCTACATCTCATAGATGAGAAAATTGGGGTTCAGAAAAAATGATGATTCTAACAATGTCAAAATTTTAGTAGATGGTTGAGCTATAAATAAAAATAATAACTTGTGCTTATTGAAGGTATACTATGTACCAGACATCATGCTAAACAATTTCCACATATTATTCATTTAGTTTTTATTAGTCAGAACTCTTTCACCTGAAAGTGAGCATACACCGTTCTTAATCTAGTTTTAAAAAAAATAAAAAGTTCTCTGTGTGTGTTCAACTGGGAAATGCAGGAGACAGCCTCAGACATAGCTGAATTTATGCTAAAATGATGTTGTTAGGAATTTATCTCACTGTCTTTCAGCTCTGCTTTCCCCTTATTATTTATCCTCAAAGTCTCTGCATGTGGTGGGAAGGATGGTCCTGCACCTCCAGATTTACAAGTCTTTAATCACCCTGATCTCAGAAAGAAAGAGGCTCCCAGATATCTAATTCCCGGGGAAGGCTGGGCCCTGACTTGTTTCTCTGCCCATTCCTGCATGAATCACTGGGGCAAAGGGATACACTTATTGGACAGGCCTAAGTCATAGCATCCTCCTGGAGCTGGAAGAGAGATACACACACCGTTCCTTAACTGCATAGATTGAGAATGAGAGACGTGTTTCCAAAAGATATCTTAGGGTATTATTACCCAAAAAAGGGGACGTGATTCTGGGTAGGAACAGATATCCATTACAATAGGTATAATTATTATTTATATTTACACACAAGCAAACTGAGGCTTTAGGGGAAAAGAAGGATACTCTGCTTCACTGTAAATATATTGTGGGGATGGGGCTTATCCCAAGGAAATAAAAGCAATACCCTAAATTCTACAAAACAATAAAAAGGATTTATGTTTTGAGTACATTCAAGGAATGCCAGTTTCACTGCCCTCAGAAAGAAGACATTTGGTAACTACATTATCATCTTCAAACTAAAAGGTACAGAGATTGCTTTATGTAGTCATAAGTAATTGGGAGTTTTATGGACATTCTGGAATGTGTATCTTTCAATGACTAACATTTTAATGGGAACATACTACTCAAAAAACCATAAATTCTAGACTGTAAACTCTTGAGTGCTGTGCCTATTTATTTTTGCATCCATACTGGATACAGTGCTGGACTCACTGAAGGCACTCAGTAATTTCTTGTTGAATCAGTGAGTGAAATGTGTGGGAGACAACCCAAGTCAACTTAGTTAGTAGTGAATGATACAGCCCAGGGATACCTCAGAAGTATTTTCTACATGGGGAACTGAAGGATTTGTATGTCTTGAAAAAGAAGCTCTAGGTGTCTACCATGACTGCATTTTGAGAGAAACTATCCCATGAACACAGGCCTGCTTAGGGAGCAGGAACAAACTGTATGTTGGCTTTTTCAACAGATTGAAATGACACTTACACATTGATGACTCATGGGTCTCTGAGTACTATTTATGCTGTGTGCCTTAGTCGTGATTAAACTGGACCAGATTAAATCTGTGTCTTCAGAATATGAACCGGAGTTTGTGGGAATCAGGAAGTTTATAACAAAAGTAGAAATATAAAGACATCGAGTAGAGCCTTGTAAATGATGTACACTAGAGTTAGGATATTTGTTTCTGAGGTCCCAAGTACTAAAGATCCTGACCAATCACCTAAGTTGTTGATCAACTACAGGAACTATTTTTTTTTACTAAGCTTTTTATTTTAATTCCAGTGTAGTTAACATATGGTGTTGTATTAGTCTCAGGTGTACGATATAGGATAGTATTCAGTAATTTTATGCATTACTCAGTGCTCATGATGATAAGTGTACTGTTTAATTCCCATCCCCTATTTCAACCATCCCCCACCCACCTCCCCTCTGGTAACCATCAGTTTGTTCTCTATAATTAAGAGTCTGTTTATTGGTTTGCCTCTCTCTCTTTTTCCTCCCCCTTTGCTCGCTTGTTTTTTTTTTTCTTAAATTCCACATATGAGTGAAATCATATGGTATTTGTCTTTCTCTGACTGACTTGCTTTGCTCAGCATTATGTTCTCCAACTCCATCTATGTTGTTGCAAATGGCAAGATTTCATTCCCTTTTATGGCTGAATAATATTCCGTTGTATATTTACACAACCTCATCTTTATCCATTCATCAGTGGATGGACACTTGGGCTGCTTCCATAATTTGGCTATTGTAGATAATGCTGCAATAAACATAGGGTTGCATGTATCTCTTTTAATTAGTGTATTTGTATTTTTTTGGATAAATGCCCAGTAGTGCGATTGCTGGATCATAGGGAAGTTTAATTTTTAACTTTTTGGGAAACCTCCATACTGTTTTCCAGGGCGCTGCACCAGTCTGCACTCCTGCCAACTGCACGAGGGTTTGTTTTTTTCCACGTGCTTGCCAACACTTGTTTCTTGTGTTTTTGATTTTAGCCATTCTGACATGTGTGAGGTCAACTACTAGGACTATTGCTGTGTCTTTTAAATAGTCCGGTTTCAGGGAGGTCTGGCATTTGGTAAAATAACAGCATAACCATCTATAATTCTGTTCACGTTTTAAATAGGATAATGCCAAACTGCACAGTGTCCAGAGAAAGGCAGGCAAAAAGGTTTGGTTTTGAATTTTATTTTCTTAATTTTTAATTTTTACTTATTTGAGAGAGAGCGAGAGCTGATGCTTAGACCAGAGGAAGAGATTATAAAGATAAACATGGAGGGATGTAAAAAAGAGATTGTTTTCTTGGTAGCTATAGAAGAAAGACCAATCAACAAAGAGACAGAGAGGTAGATTTAACTGAAGAAATTTTTCAACCTTTTTCTGACTTGTGAATGGTAATCTTGGACAATAAAATGTAGTGACATTATAGATGAGATTTCGTTAGATAGAGATTCTTCAATGTAAAGAATGTATTGTCCAGTTTTATAGACAGCTTTCTTTTCTTTTTCTTTCTTTCTTTCTTTCTTTCTTTCTTTCTTTCTTTCTTTCTTTCTTTCTCTCTCTCTCTCTTTCTTTCTTTCTTTCTTTCTTTCTTTCTTTCTTTCTTTCTTTCCAGAAAACTAGCTATTATTAGAGGTGGACTTAGCATAAAATTAAGAGTTCCTCATTTGCAATTTTTTGGGGAAGACACAAACAACTCTGTTTTTGTATTTACAAATTATTTTCCCTAAAGAAGGCTTCCCAAATTACATAAATTCAAGATCTCATAAAACCTAAATTAACCATCGTTAAAAGTGAGGATTAACAATGCCACAAAGATTTAAAGCTATCGTATTCTTATTTGAATCCACACGTTTGAATGACTATTCTAATTTACGCATATAAAAACTAATATGTAGAATTCTAAAAAGAACAAATATAATTATTTGTGATGCCCTGATGAAAATTGATGAAGAACTCTGCAGAAATACTAGCTCATAAAGTACTAATCCATGCCTAAACGTGGAAGAGTAAAGGAATTAAAAGGGATATTTATATTCTTGAAAGTCATAATTAAATAACACATTTTAATCAAAGAACCAGACACATAATAGGCATTCAATAATTATGTGTTCTGTCTGGGGATCTTGCATGTCTTGTTTTTTTTTTTTTTTAAGATTTTATTTAGTCATTTGAGAGAGAGAGAGAGAGAGAGAGAGAGCCAGTGAGAGAGGGAACACAAGCAGGGGGCGTGGGAGAGGAAGAAGCAGGCTCCCAGTGGAGGAGCCTGTTGTGGGGCTCGATCCCAGAACACCAGGATCATGCCCTGAGCCAAAGGCAGACGCTTAACGACTGAGCCACCCAGGCACCCCGGATCTTGCATTTCTATGATTTTATTTAAACTTGATTTTCAAGTAGAAATGTTACCAATACAAGTTACTTATATTTTTGCAAGAGTTTCAGGTAAGTTGACATTCAGTTTTACTTGGTATAAAAGTATATTTTTACCTTTAAAGGTCTTAAACTAAAAGGGAATCTACTCATCATTACCAGCAAAACAAAAAATAACTATTATAGGAAGACAAGCAATAAATAAAAGTGGTGTTCTTGCTTTTATTGCAAATGAGTCAAAAGCAAGTATTGCATTATCTTTTTATTAGCCCTTTTTTAGCCACTTTTAGGGTAATATTTTATAAATGGCATGAATTAAGTATGTTTGTTGTGGCTTCTTTCAAAAGAAATGATGATTTGTGTAAAATGTTGCTCACATAGTTAAGTTAAAACCTTAGGTTAAAAACGGGAGCCAGTTGTCTGATTTGAGAATACTTAATTTTTTTCAGAGCTGACAGTCTTATCTTTGGGAATCCCTGTAGTCAAGATTCCCTTTCTTGCAGCTTTATTTGGGACTATGGTTATATAGTTTCTGCTCAGTCTCTGCTCAAGAAAGAGGTCACTGCTGTCACAGAGAATGGCAGTGATCCTTACAAACTGCAGCAGGGAACCATAAAACTCTGGCGTGACCTCTTAAAAAAAAAAAGAAAGAAAAAAATATAATGTTTATGATAACATGACCTAAAACAAAGATGGTTTTACGCCCTCGTTCTTTACACACGTGCACACACGCACACACACTATACTACACAAATCCTGCCCTAGATGTTATAATTTCAAAGCTTTCATTTTAAGATTTTTGATATATTTTATTCCGTCAGAAGTTTCCAAGGTTCTTGGTGATGAATTGTTAGCAGAAATTGGGGGACACCTGCAGCCACATTCATCCATTTTAATTGTGACATGTCTCTGCATAGCATCCCCAAATGTTTTTTCCCTTCAAATTTGTACATGCGTTACTTACCTTCCAAGAAAAATAGTGCAAATTGTTACCAGGGCTGATTGTAAGGAAGCTGATCAGTAAAACAGAAATTTCAAAGCGTTTTAATTATACCTAGAGCTTTCAAAGCTTTGAAATTGTTATTTATCTTTGAATATGGCATAAGAAATGAATTTTAAATTATAGAATATAGTTTGAAACTTCTAGGATCAGGTGCACATAATTTGTATCCTCACAGGGTTTAGGGATTGTTCTGGCAAAATCCCCAAATTTTGTTCTTCTGTACATTTTTGTTATTACTTAGTAGGTTTTAATTTTTTAGTTGGTAACATTTTGAAGTAGAGTTTATTTTTTATTAAGAATTATGTTGAGGGACACCTGGCTGGCTCAGTCAGTAGAGGATCTGACTCTTGATCTTGGGGCCGTGAGTTGGAGCCCCACATTGGGTGTAGAGCTTCCTTTTAAAAAAAGTAATATTTTGAATCTTTCAATTAGGCTTGTAAGATAGAAAATGTAAATGTGAAATAGGATTTTTTTTTAAGAGAGGGATTGAGAGGGGCAGTGGATAGGGGCAGAGGGAGAGGAAGAGAGAGAATCCCCAGCAGTCTTCATGCCCAGCATAGAGCCCAATGTGGGGCTCAATCTCACAATCCTGAGATCATGACCTGAGCTGAAATCAAGAGTCCCTGCCAGAGCCACGCAGGTGCCCTGAAATGGGAGCTTTTACATCAGAGATACTCTTGCTTGTGGAATACAGGCCAGTTTGAGATGTGGCATTTGGGAATTGTGGTATTCATCGCAAAATGATTCCTAGTTGTAAAGTCCCGTAAAATTCAGTTCAAATGAACTCTTTTTTTTTTTTTTTTTTTTTTTTTTTTGAGAGAGAGAGAGAGAAAGAGAATCTCAAGCAGGTTCCATGCCCAGCGTGGAGCCTGACTGGGAGCTCCATTTTAGGACCCCGAGATCATGACCTGAGCCCAAACCAAAACTCCGTTGCTTCACCGCCTGAGCCACCCAGGTGCCCCTCAAATGAACTCTTATTGATGTTTCTCAAGAGAATTTAAAAATGTTCAAGTATCTGTTGATGATAATGCATCTTTCCAAATTATATACCCACAGTTGTATGCTCATACTTAAAAGTAATGACTTGATATTTATGATAAAGCTCATTAATTATTATAATAGAAACATATTTTGGTGAGGAAATACATTTTTGCTTTATCAAATAATTTACAAATTTGCTTTACCCCACATCATTGAATCTCAACTCATTTCCTTTAAACCCAAAATTTATGTGATTGGTAGAGTGGCAAAATTATATGCTTAGAAGATAGATGTTCATGCGACATATGAAACTATCTTAACTAAAAATATTGGCATTAATAACATTTTCTGCATGTATTAATTTATTGGGCATCTCTGTTTTTGGCAATCTCATTGGAACTATGAATAAATTTTTATTTGCTTAAGTTAATTTGGACCATCTAATTTCATATTTTCCCCTGAATTTTAAGAATATCTAAAAAAAATTTCCCAAGTGAGTACGTGTATGTGTGAAAACAGTAGAATTATTCTATGAATAGGTGTCTGCATCTGATCTGAGACCATAGTTACATTTGTGCTTTAAAAATTCTTTTGAATTGTGAGTAAAACATTTTACCGTGTCTGAAATCTCTCACAACTACAGGTCAAATGTAAATTTCTAGTACTGGTGTTTATAATATGATTACCATAAAAATTCATTTGTAATAATCTTTTTTCTCAGATAATCAAATCATTATGTGTCAAGGTAAACAAAAGCATGGGAGTGTCACTTTATAAAATTGGTTTGGAGATTTAAGTAATATTTTTAAGGGCCAAACTTAAAGTTATGTATTAATATTTGAAGAATACACACTTGATTCAGAAACAGAACTTTTGACTTTGTAAGACATTTGTACATTCTCTTTTTCTCTCATAGCTATGACTATACCAAATATTACAAAATATAAGATGTTCATATTGGTTCATTTTGAATTAGATATAACCTCAATTTAAACATATGAGATTTGGAATATAGCTCAATATATACAGCCTCTTTTGGATGACTAAGTAATTATAGAAATGGTATTTTAAATGCTAAGTCGGTGGTCTTATGTTTAAATGTCTTTCTTTCCTGCATCTCATTGTTCTGTTTTGTTTTCTCCTTTGGTTTAGACCGAGGCACTGTGCAGAAGGTGGTGGTTCTTCCCGCTAACAGCTCTGCCAGGGGCGAGCTCATTCTGGAGGAGTTACAAGTCTTTAAGGTCTGAGCATCTCTTCTGTTAATCTCAGCACATGCATGATGGATGGAATTCTTTAATCTTAGGGCCACTTGGGAGGAAAAAAAATGTTTGATAAAGGATCAAATAAATATCATAAGTTTTTGAGGGTAGGAAACACCAGATAAAATGAGAAATATAGAACAAATATTTTTCTGAAGTATTTTTTTTTTTACAATTTCCAGTTATCTTAACATTAAAAGATTCATTTTTTCAGCTATCATCACAACTCGAAGAATTTGGGTCATCATTATTTTTATAAATGAGTTCTTGTGGTCAAGGTCTAAAAGATTTGCCAGCAAAGGGCTTTTATCATTTGCTTCACAAGCCACTGAAACCCAAGTGCCTTACATTATTGATTGTTAGATAAACTTTCTCATATTTTTTTATCCAGGAATTTTAAGAAAAACTGCTTTGTTTTCTCTTGTTTTATTGCTTTCAATTCAAATGTCATTCGAGTTACATAAAACAAATGTCTCTTTACCACTCAAAGCTTTATGTTCTGCTGAACTTGAGATTTTATTATTATTCTCTTTGTTCTTAAATTTGGGCTTAACAAAAAGAAACAGAAAGAAAAGCATACACAGCACCAACAAAAAGGCACACAGAGGGAAGTTCAGTCCTGTAAGGCATCACCTGCTCAGGGCAGAGTGCCTATTCTTTCTGGATCTGTGGCCCTGGGGAACAGATCAGTGATGTCCCTTCTCTCCTTAAGATGTAAGCCATTGTAGTTCAAGTGATTTCTCTGATAAACATTTGGAAAGATGGATAAAACACAGCCAGAGGAGCTGTTAGGATTGCAAAGATACTTTGGCATGGAATCACTCCTATTGCAGACTACTATTTCCAACTAAATCAATCAAGAAGAAACAGCCCACGGGCAGACGCCGCTGCCCTAGAGTCGCCAGTGCCACCTGCCCTTGGTCAACCCCATTGGGCTCTTTGACATCACCTTGGATGGCAAGCCCTTGGGCTGCGTCTCTTTCAGGCTGCTTGCAAAGTTCCAAAGACTTCAGAGAACTTTCGTGCTCTGAGCACTGGGGAGAAAGGATTTAGTTATAAAGATCCCTGCTTTTACAGGATTATTCCCGGATTTCTGGGCCAGGATGGTGACTTCACACACCATCATGGCACTGGCTGCAAGTCCATCTATGAGGAGAAATCTGATAATGAGAATTTCATCTGAGGCCCACGGGTCCTGGCACCTTATCTATGGCAAATGCCGGACCCAACAAAAACGGTTTCCAGTTTTTCATCGGCACTGCCAAGACTGAGTGGTTGGATGGCAAGCATGTGGTCTTTGGCAAGGTGAGGGAGGGCAGGAATATTGTGGATGGAGAGCTTTGGGTCCCGGAATGGCAAGGCCAGCAAGATCACCACTGCCGACTGTGAACAAATCTAATAAATTTGACTTCTGTTTTACCTTAACTACTAGGCCATTCCTTCTGTAGCTCAGGAGAGCACCCCTTCACCCCCATCTGCTGGAAATATCCTGTAATCTTTGTGCTCTCACTGCAGGTCTGTGGGTTCATATTTTCCTTACTCCCCTCCAAGTCTAGCTGGATTGCAGAGTTAAGTTTATGACGATGAAATAAAACAAAACAAAACAAAACAAAACAAGAACAATAAACCAAAACAAACGGCCCATGGACATCAAAAGACCAGAGTCAGTCTTTAACCAAGTAAAATTAGCACTTCAGGACTCCCAGGAGCAGACTATCGCTGGTTTAGTCAGTTGCTTTGCTTAGTTGAGCAGACTCAGAATATATACTCATTAATACATGTTCCCACAGTCACCAAAATTATTGAATTTATAAGCGTATAAGTGATCAAGATGTGTTGTTTAGATTATGCTAATACATTTTAGATGTTAAGAAATATTTTTTAAAAATAACCAAATGAAATCTGAGGAACTCTGGAAAATTTTCCAGTATGTTATTGAATTTACAATTTTTAATGCTAGACTCAGCTTGGCATAAGGTTCGTTGTGATTAGCGTGTTAATATTGTGCTTATAAAATGTTAACTATAGACATTCAAGTGGTTTTTCTATGCCTTGCATTATAAAGGAATTGATTGTTTCATTAGATTAACCAAAATTGCATTATATATAAAATATTTTTCCTCATTCAATTCAATACAGACAACTTGGCTGGCCAAAATAACAGAGACTACCTTATTCTGGAATTTGCTTAAAGAGAGCAAAAATGCCATATTGTAGAACTTCATTTTTAATTCCGAAGTATCATTTTTTGATAATCAGAAAACATTGAGTTTGACACAAACCCAAACATGTAAGTTACGGAAGGCTCTTAAAGAAATGTGAGTCATTCTGATCATGTGCGAACTACTTATGGTCTGTTATATGAGTTATGCTAGTGTTATCATCATGAAGAATAAACTCGAAGTGGAAAAACAGAGTCAGTCAAAATGCATGTGGGGGACATCAGCCCAAGAGAGAGACTAAAAAAGTTTGAGCTTTCTTGTGGACGTGTGTGCCAGTGATTGATATGGCTAAATTGAGAGACACAGTTGCCAATTACAGTGACTTACTGTCTTCAACATGGTGTTTGTGTCATATTTCTGAGGTGAGGTAAAAATAACTGGGTGTGTATGATATACTGTGATTAGCACGTGAGGAAATAATGCATTTGAATTGAAACAAATTCCTTAGCGAAGTGTCACACTGATAAACTTTAAAAAACCAGACACAGTTTTTATAGAGTGCAGAACCATGATATCTTCTTTTAATCCTCTGTTCAGAATATTTCCTGAAAATACATCCAGCTTCCTCAAACTTAATTTGAATTGGAGATACAGCTATTGGTAGTTGCCTGGATGGATATAAATTGCAATACATTTTTTGTATGTGTATGTGTATGTGTATTTCTAAGCAGTGATCACAGCCTGTTGCAATTGAGTGTTTAGATTGAGTGTTTAGATAATATCACCATTTTCTCTTTTAAACGTAAGAACACATACTTCCAGAACAAGAAATAATTGTAAGTACCATTGGTTTTGAGAGCTTGCTCTTATTTGAGTTATTCAAATAAAACTTCACAGATATTTATCAGGTTATCACAAGTCTAACTTTTAAAAGGAGCTCATAATGTTTAAGAAGTAAATTTTATGGATAAGTGACTTTCAAATAGGATCACTATTTCAGAACATTCTTAGGTGCTTTCCCTAATTCACATTTATCAAAAGAGGACATTTTCTAACAGTATTTCTTTGTTTGCAACAGAATTAATAAGTATAATTCAGGCTAATACATCTTTCCAAAGCAACATTTGTCAGGTGCATGGTAGCTTCTTATGCAGAGTGCTTGTGTTGTGGGAGAATAACATGGGGTACCACAGCATCTTACCCACACCCATGCAAGCCTAAGTTTTATTCATTGGATTCAGTATTCCAAGATATAATTTTTTTAATTCTTCCAAATTTCTCAGATTTTCTTTGTTTTTCTAATGACTATAATTGATAATGTGTTATAGTTGCTACTTTTTTTTTTTTTTTTTTTTAGTTTAGGCATATATTTGTATAACACCTTACTCCCAACAGAGGAAATGTACTTTAGGGACAAGTATTGCTAAACTTTGAGTATATGTGCATATATAGAGAAATGATGATTTCTTGAATTTTAACAGATGAGAATATTTTTAATGCAAATCTTTTTAAAGGATTATTTGAACAACTAACAATTTTTTTTAATTTTTCAGAATCGTGCTCCTATAACAACGATGAAAATTTCATCCAAAAAGGTAAAACAACCCCATTTTTATTTTCTTTATATATTAAAAATTTTACTGTTATGAAAAATGTATTTTGTAATTTTAGAAAAATTAATTTTAGTGTTAGAAAAATAATTATTATTTACAGTAACCACAAAATCATCTTTAATTTTGATGCATAATTTAAAAGCTGTTAATGGAAAGCAAAATAGGTCTGTTTTGTATAAAAGCCCAGGAGAGCAGAACATATAAATATATACAGCAAGATATTCCAACATTTTGTATATCCTATATTCTCAAATATTACAGTGTGTGAAGCCAACCAAAATAGAAATAATCTTCTGAATGAAGAATTCGGTATAATGTTTGGGCTACTATAGCATCACAAACATTCTCAGGGGCTTGGAATGAGTAATCAGTCCTCTTCCGAGTTCCTGCTGCTATCACATGTTTAAAATGTACAATGCATTCTTTTATGCTTATTGCTAAGGAAGTGCTATTTCTTAGAGTTTGTACATGTCATTAAAAAAATCTGAATGTCTCAAATCTAAGCCATATAAGGATTCGGGTTTGAGGGAAGAAATGTTTGACTATGAGTATCAGAAATGTTTCATCTTCTAATTTGTGCTTACGCATGCAAATACACAATGATCACAAAAAAGGAAAAGCCTATCCCAGTCTCTGCCTATGCAACACGTACACCTCTCCAGCCTCTAAGGTGTTCTCTCTGGAAGAAAGTTCTAAAGGGTGGAATCATAGTCAGAAATGCAGTAGGCTTCAGAGCAGGATGGACATGCATTTGAATCCCAACTTGTCCATAAATTATGGTTAAGTCATTAAACTTCACTGGCCGAAGTT
This sequence comes from Ursus americanus, assembly GCF_024610735.1. NCBI lineage: Eukaryota > Metazoa > Chordata > Mammalia > Carnivora > Ursidae > Ursus > Ursus americanus. The sequence continues at coordinate 79,491,636 of NC_142129.1, forward strand.
TCTGCCTCTACAAGGTAATGCTTTTCTCACAAATGAGTTAATTTATATAAATTGCCTAAAATAAAGCAGGACCTTGGTAACCGCTGTTTAAAGAGCCTGAGACTTATTTTTCTTGGAATATGGAATAAAGGTTTTAAGTGTTAGCACAACTGATGACATAATGTTAGTGTTCTTTACCTTATTTGGTCTGTTACAGATGAAGATGAAGAAGTATTCCACAGTCAGTCCTGTACTCTTTTCACTTGACTCAATTTTATGAAGAAAAATAAATAGGGTACAATAGAGCTAAAGATATCATCTGTAAAAATGTTTGTATGGTGCATAACAAACATTTTCCCAAGTAACAAGAAACCATTTGTCATTTTCCCCAGTGTCCCAGGGAGCTGATCCCAAGTCAGAATTGTCTTTGAAGTCAGCAGGGAAGCCCCTTGTTTACAGTAGTTTAATGAAAAGAGAGAGTATCGGAGCGAAATTCAAAATGGACACAGAGCAATTTGTGTGGCAGAGTAGTCCAGTGTACAATTACAGTAATACACGTTACGATTCAACTTGTAATTCAGCTGGTACACTCATAGTTCACAATCCATTCCATTAAATTGCAATATGCAATACACATATACACACAGGAAAAAAGGAGTATTAAATCTGTCTTCAACATCTTATATTGTAGATAATTAAAAATGTTTCTTTCAATCATTAGATTCAGGAAAAGTAGTTATTTGAGTTTTGGGGAACTCATTTGCACAACTGTGTACCTCATTCTTTTTTCACTAAGAAAGAAATACAAATTGCCAATGATATTTTATGTACATTTAAATATTATGAATTTAGTACCTTCCCTAGTCTTCAAATTATTTTGTTTTCTATTTTATGCTACTTTATTCTCTAATTTATTCTTGCATTCCATACAGCAGAAAATAGTTGGGTTAATTAAAAAAAAAGATAATTTCTAGAATGAAACTACTTGTATTCTTTCCTTAAATAAAGTGGTTTCCTTAATTTAACATAGCTGATGCATTCACTATATTATTTATTAATGTACTCAATAAACACTTTTTTGAAATGTTCCTAGAGAAATAGTTATTGTCAAAATATGTAGTTGTTTTCTCATAGTTTGTCACAACTGGGGATCAATCATTTTCAGCCAATTTCTGAAAAATTAATCTGAATAAAATAATTTTTTATTAGATAATAGACTAAGATGTGATTCAAATGATTAATTAGAATTGACAATGTTTAAGTTGATAGTTTGTTAACTGGTAATTTATTCTACTACATTATTTAACATTCATTGAGTGCTTAGGAGTCAGAAACTATTCTAAGTATTTCATGTGGAGTTAGCCCTTACATTTAGTTCTTAAATTAACTCTGTAGGATAGGTACTGTATTATCCCAGTTTTACCAAAGAGGAAGCTGAGATTCAGAAAAGTTACACAGCATATTTGCGGTTGAGCTGGGATTTGAATTCCAGAAGCCTGCCTCCAGAACCTGGTGGACCAATGGTGCCCCTATTGATTTAAATTTTAAATTGTATGTAAGTGAATATGTACAGATGTGTTTGTATGTCTGTGCACATGTGAATATATTCGAGTTCCAGCTTAGAGATTCTCTGCTAATTTGAATTATACAGTATCACTTCTTTAGAAAGCAAGCGTCAGTTAGAAACTTACCTTTTCAACTCCTGAAAACTAATTTATGTACAGATAAAAGAATTGGAGCAGTATTGTAAGAAGTTCTTGACATCCTGCAAATTAAGGAAAGTGAAATCTTTATTTATGACTTCGGATGCTGAAGATCACTGAATCATACAGAAAGTTTAAGACATGCCTAAATATAAATACTGATATTCTTCTAAGTAATTTAAAAATTGCTCTAATGAGTAATATGTCTCTTTCAAGGGCATGTGAAAATTTTTTTTTAAATTTTAGCTCATACTAACAGTGTACTTTTTCCCCTAAACTTAAAAATGCCTTTTACTTAAGACTTGACTTTTTCAAATTTAAAGGTGATGGGTTGCCAGATTTGAAGAAAAAGAAAGCTGCTTTGTGCTTTCAAAAAATAAAGCAAGCATCATAATTTAAATCTGTAATATATTAGCACAAATCTGAGAGAACAATAAATCCCAATGTCTCAAATGTATGACCGTTCTACATAGGGCTCTAAGCTTTTTTTTTTTTTTTTACAGTAAAGTGGTAATATTATAGGCATATTAACCTAAGAAAATTCTATTTATTTTGGCTTTATACCCTCTGTGCTTTGCTTCTTGTTTTTAGTCTATTTTAAAATGAATCTCAGGGTGTGTAGACATATATTATAAAAAAAAAAGCCCTCTTTTAACATCCACGTCTGAAATAAATCATAATCATTCCTCCAATAGCAACAGTTGTATGTGAGCTCCAATGAAGGGATTTCCCAAGTGTCTCTGCATCGCTGCCACATCTATGGTACAGCCTGTGCTGACTGCTGCCTGGCAAGGGACCCTTACTGTGCCTGGGATGGGCATTCATGCTCAAGGTTCTACCCAACTGGGAAGCGGTGAGTACCAAACATTCAGCCGAAAATCAAAACTGATGTCACCAGACAATCGAACAGTGGTCCATATCGTTAGAAAAAATTCTATTGCTGTGTTCTTTTAAAATGGTGCTAGAAGTAGTAGCTGTGTTTAGCATCATGTATAGTCATTGAATGAAGTAAATGGCTATGCTTTATAACTTGAGATTCTCACAGGTACGTGGGAATATAGTACTTTGGGAAAATTTATTTCTCTTCTTAAAGCTCCTCTAGCAACACAATTCCCCCCTGTGACCCAGCAAATGTTTCAAGCAGCATTTAATGTTTTTCATATTACCTAATTTTTTATATGCTTCTGTAGATCATTAAATCCCACCTTCCTAGGGTTTCCCTGTGCTATTTAATTCTCCTATAATCAAATGTTGGTCCTAGTTCAGGCAACAGGAACATTGTTCCAAAATGGGTATGCTGAATTGCTTTCAGAACCTTGATGATATGCTCTTACCTCTTAGAATGGGGAGTGCATGATTGCTGGTCAGATTGAGAGAGTAAGGCAGTCTGAGGCTGAATGCCGTTTATCCCAGCAAAAACTCAGCAAAAACAACTTGCATCACATTGGAAGGAACCACCAGTAGTGACATTATGATAGAACAAAGAATATGCCGGGTCGGCCAAGATCACAGCTGTTTATTTCTTTATGTGGGTCATGATGGGTGGCAGGGCCAAAACCTAACAAATCAGGGTCAGCAGGAGAAAGCAAATAGAACCAGCCATAAGCACTAATGATTTTCAAGTAAAATCTTTGGGGTGATGGTGTTCTAGAGCTTCTTTATTCTCTGTTACAGAAATAGGCCTTAAAGGACCTTGAATATCTCATAGGCACTTTTAACATCCTCTTTCCCTCCACATACCTGCTCCTCCCCTGGTCTTCTCTTTCTCAGGAAATTATATCTGCATATGCTCAGTTCTGAGAACTTGGTTCATTTTGGAGTCCTCTATTTCTCTAACATCCTACATGTAATACACCAGCACATTCTCTGAGCTCTATCCAGAATCAGACCACTTTGCCACCCCCACCTCTATGATTGACAGTTAGAAATATGAATTTGGAATACACAGGTGTGGCCTGGGATGGATAATTTGAAAGTCTTTTGTTTTTAAAGGCATGAAATGTAAAGAGAACTCCTATTCTTTAAACCAGTAGTCAGTCCTTAGTATCTGTGTTCAAAGACCCGTGTTCTTCTGTGTCATTTTAAGATTAGGGCAGGAAGTCTCTAGCCTCTTTTGATTTCTACATAGAATTTTTGGACTTCATTACCCTGAGATCTTCCATTTGTACTGGACTGGAGATCTGAACCAGAACACAAAGTGTGAGGAAAGCAAATTCCAAGTATAATCTCAAATAAATGATTTTTGTAGCCATTGATGGTAAATTTTAAGCGTACTTGTTTTACACTCCCAATTACAATAGCAGTGATATTTAAAAATTATTATCATAACTGTTTGTAAGGCAATACATTTTTCTTGGGAGAGAGTTCTAAAAATTGTCGTGTCTAACACCTGGAATGCAATCTTCTATTAAACAGATTTATTACTAAAGGAAGCTGAAGCACCACACTTTCTAAGAAAGAAGGTGATATGAGGATCCCAAAGTGAATCTTACCATATTCCTTTAGGCTTATCAGCCTTTCCTATAATGTGGAAGAGTTGGGGATTAGTATTCCTTCCCTGCAAAACTTCCAGACCTTGGCATTGGTGAACAAGCATTTTCATTTAACAAAGAATATTTCTCAAGTGAAATTCCATACTATATATAGACTATGATTGCATATTTGAGAATTTTTTTTACATTTTAGACATTTCTGCTAAAATATGAGTTGACTCATTTGTTCTCATATTTTCCCTGTAATTACAACCCCAGTAATCCTTTCTAAGATGCATATTTAAAGGTAGATTCCACATTGTCATCCTAATGCCACAAATCATGATCTTAATCATGTCCTTACAATCAACAATGAGCTGAAACTATCTTGCAATTTTTTAATGCTAACAATATCATGCCTGGTATGAAACCAAGTGTCATAGGTTTCCTGTTAGAATTAATGAATGAATTCAGTAAAGTTGCAGGGTACAAAACAAACACACAAAAATCTGTTGCATTTCTATACATGACTAATGAGCTATCAGAAAGAGGATTTAAGAAAACAATCCCATTTACAATTGCAACAAAAGAATAAAATGCTTAGGAATAAACTTAACCAAGGAGGTGAAAGACCTGTACACTGAAACTACAAGACATTGATGAAAGAAATTGAAGACACAAATAAATGGAAGTATAATTCACATTCATGGAGTGGTAGAATGAATATCATTAAAATAGCCGTACTACCCAAAGCAATCAGCAGATTCAATACAATCCCTATCATAATTCCAATGGCATTATTCACTGGATTAGAACAATCCTAAAATTTGTATGGAATCATGAAAGACCCCAAATATCCAAAGTAATATTGAGGGGGCACCTGGGTGGCTCAGTCTGTTAAACGTCTACCTTTGGCTCAGGTCATAATCCCAGGGTCCTGAGATCGAGCCCCACATTGGGCTCTGTGCTCATCAGGGAACCTGCTTCTCCCTCTCCCTCTGTCTGCCACTTCCCCTGCTTGTACACTTGCTCTCGTGCATGCTCTCTCTGTCAAATAAATAAATAAATAAATAAACAAAACAAAACAAAAATCAAAGTAATATTGAGGAAGAACAAAGCTGTAGGCATGATGGACTTGATTTCCAACTATATTACAAAGCTATAATAATCAGAACTGTGTGCTATTGTCATAAAAACAGACACATAGGTCCTATAGAGCAGATTAGAGAGCCCAGAAATAAATCCATACATATATGGTTAATTAATTTACAACAAAAAAGGCAAGAATATACAACGGGGAAAGACACTCTCCTCAGTAAATGGTTCTGGGAAAACTGAACAGCCACATGCAAAAGAATGAAACTAGACTACTATCTTACATTATAGACAAAACTTAACTCAAAATGGTTTAAAGACTTGAATGCAAGACCTGAAACCATAAAACTCCCAGAAAAAAACAGGCATTAAGCTCCTTGATGTAGGTCTTGATGATGAGTTTTTAGCTATGACTCCAAAGCAAAGACAACAAAAGAGAAAATAACCAAGTGGGATTATATCAAACTAAAAAGCTTCTACACAGCAAAGGATATCATCAACCAAATGAAAAGGCAACCTGCTGAATGGGAGAAAATATTTGCAAACCATAGACCTGATAAGGGGTTAATATCCAAATATAAAAAGAACTCATACAACTGAGTAGCAAAAAAACAAGCAATCTGATTAAAAAGTGGGCAGATCTGAATAGGCATTTTTCCGAGAAAGACATACAGATTGCCAGCATGTCATGAAAAGGTGCTCAATGTCACTAATCATCAGGGAAATGCAAATGAAAACCACAACAAAATATCACCTCACACCCTTCAGAATGGCTAATATCAAAAAGACAATAAACAAATGTTGGAGATGATGTGGAAAAAGTTTTGGTGGGAATGTAAATTGGTGCAGCCACTATGAAAAACAGTATGGAGGTTCCTCAAAAAATTAAATATAGAACTACCATGTGATCCAGCAATTCCACTTCTGGGTATTTATCTGAAGAAAACAAAAACACTAATTTGAAAAGATACATGCACCCCCATGTTCATTGCAGCATTATTTTCAATAGTTAAGACATGGAAACAACCTAAGTGTCCTTCAACAGATGAATGAGTAAAGATAAACACACACACACACACACACACACACACACACACACACACACACACATCCCCTAATGGAATACTACTTATCCATAAAACAGAATGTAATCTTGCCATTTGTGAAATGGATGGACCCTGAGGGCATATGCTAAGTGAAATAAATCAGAGAAAGACATAAACTGTATGATCTCACTTATATGTGGAATTTAAAAAATAACAACAAAACAAGCTCATGGAGATAGAGAACAGATTAGTAGTTGCCAGAGGTAGGGTATGGGTGGGAGAAATGAACAAAGGGAGTCAAAAGACACAAACTTCCAGTTATAAAATAATTAAGTCATGGGGATATAATGTACAGCATGGTGACTATAGTTAATAATACTGTATTGCTTATTTGAAAGTTGATAATAGAGTAGATCTTAAAAGTACTCATCACCAGAAAAAAAATGTTGTGACTATGTATGGGAACAGATGTTATCTAGTTGTGGTCATTTCACTATATATATATATCAATCATATATATATATATATATATATATATATATATATATATATATATATACTTTTTTTAAATTGAGAAATAATTGACATATAACATTATACTAGTTTCAGGTGTACAACATAATGATTGGATGCACACCTGAAACTAGTATAATGTTATATGTCAATTATTTCTCAATTTAAAAAAAAGAATAAGCAGGGGAAAAAACGTAGTATGTGTTTAAGGAGGAGGTAGTAATCATTTAAAGAGCTATCTGAATCTCTATCAGTGTCTTAATTCTATCATAAAAAGCTGAAAAATCTCCGTCTATCATCTATCTATCTATCTATCTATCTATCATCTATCTATCTATCTATCTATCTATCATCTGTCTTATTCCTTGGCCTACTCACACCCATCTTTGGCTAGCACATTGAAAGTTTCATTACCAATATCTATACTATTTAAGTTCTCCAAATTATTTTAAAACTTAAATATATAGTGAATGCAAAACATGTTTGCTGAATTAACTATTTCCTAAATTCTCATATATAATATTTTTAAGTAATTAAAAAATAATAATAAAAACGATCACTTGTATTTTCCATACTAATTTTATTTAGTAGTGTTAACTATTTTATTTTGATTGTACTGTCTATCTATCTGGAACACAAAGATTATGTGGAGGAATTCATAAGAATGAAAACCAAAAACATGTCCTTTGTATGGAATAAGAATTAGTGATACTTGGAAACCAATGGAGTTTATACTCTGATACAATAAAGTTGTTAAATATCATTGGCTCAGTAGTTGCTTTTTTTTTAAAGTTTGCTTATGGCAAATAATACAAACAATTTTCCTTTTCATTCTCAAGGATCTTAAATATTTGTGCATTTGTACCAAATACTGCAATTTAATCTCAAATGTTATTTATTCAGGATTCAGACATGCAGTTAGGAATTTTATTCTAAGACAAGATAATCAGTTCAATCTTCAAGTAAATATCTGTTTTATATACAAGAACAAAAATGATTTCACTGTTTATCTGAAGGATTATACTATAAGGAAGAAAACATTGGTAACTTGAGCTCAAATCCCAAATCCTACATGCAAATATAGTATTACTCTGCCCACCAGCTTTCACAATGCTGTATGACTATCCTAAAGGGAATCTACAAATACAAAAAATCTCAGCTCTCTTGTTGATCTCATCATTTAGGCCAAGCCATAATACTGTTTTTCTGTACAGGATGTCTGGAAGCTATGTGATCCTGTAAATTCAGGTTGCCCAGCTATGCAAACCGTAATATAGTGCTGGTCACAGGACAATCAATTTAACCATTGTGAGTGATAGTGCTTCTCTAGATGGCTGAAAATGACTAGTTCAGCCATAAGAACTCTCACATGGTGCTCATATAATATAGTGCACTCATTAGTTGATTGGTAGTAAATAATGCTGTGGCTTGGAAATATAGCAAACACAATGTAGTAAAAACCTGAAATAGGAGCTATTCTAGAGTACAGCATTAATTGTATTTCCTGAGACAAGAGTGACTTCCACTAGTTTGTGTGTGTATTGTTGTATTAGAAATATAAAATTGAGGGGTGCTTGGGTGTCTCAGTCAGCTAAGCGTCCACCTTCAGCTCAGGTCATGATCCCGGGGTCCTGGTATCAAGCCACGCATTAGGCTCCTCGCTCAGTGGGGAGTCTGCTTCTCCCTTTTCATGCCCCCCACTCGTGCTCTTTCTCTCTCTCTCTCTCAAATAAAAAAATAAAATCTTTAAAATATCTATATATTTTACATATATATATAAAATTAGGATCATGTGACTTTTTTGGGAAAAGAATACATAAATGACACAAATTTTATACCTATATTTCCATAAATAGATGTATGTGATCAATTGAACATACAAACTACTATTTGCTGTAACCTTAAAATGATTTTTTTCACTGTTGATGACTCTGAGATTAGTTTCACTTTGTAAATTTGATAATCCCTGGGAGATTTTAATATTTCTGCTCTTCTTACTATTTTAATTTATCTTTAAGGGTAAAAATGTTGTGACTTAACAGCTAACCCAATTAAGTAATATGCTCATTTATATATTCTTCACAGCCTTGATAGTAAACAATCAATGTATCCCTGTATTCCCAATATTTAAAGAGAGGATCTTTTCCTTCTCTCTCTCTCTTCTTTTATTATTTAGAGAGAGAAAGAGAGCATGCACAAGTGGGGGGAGGGGCAGAGGGCGAGAGAATCTGAGGCAGACTCTGCTCGGTGCGTGGATCCCGCCACACGATTGATCCTACCTCTGGGAGATCGTGACCTGAGCCGAAACCAAGAGTCAGACCCTCAACCAACTGAGCCACCCACGTGCCCCACTTTTTCTCTCTTCATATCCGTGATTTATTGCTAAGAGAATTTCAGTTGCTCTATTTTGATTTGTTTCACTATGTGATACAATAGAAACTAATATATATATTTTTTGAATCTACGACTCAGTAAATTAATTAGTATCCAAATAACTTAAAACATCGATTTAAATAATGGCTGGCTTATAAAGAATGTAAGTAAATTTTGAAATACTTCAGTTGAGATATGTAACAACTAAAATGCAGTGAGTGAACTGTGGATCCTGAATAACTTCAAAAAATCCATAAGGGATATTTTGGAGACAATTAAGGAAATTTTAATATAAAATGTGTATTGTGTGATATTGTTGAATAAATATTCATATATTTAGTATGATAATGATACTGTTGTTATGTAGGGAAATTAGAAGATTCATGCTGAAGTATTGAAGAATGAAGCATTACATGTCTGCAACTTATTTTCTAAAGATTTTCATATATGTGCATAAACTATATATACAACATAACACTTACATGTGAGAGAAAAAATAAATGTGATTAAATATAACAATTCATGTATCTAAGCATACCAGTGTTTATTGTACTCATATATCCACTCTCTGTAGGCTTGACATTTTTCAAAGTAAAAAGTTGAAGGAAAATTCTTATTCTAGTAAATGAACAATTTTGCTTAACTTTATATTAAATGTCCATGTTCTGTCTATCACCTGTTTCAGAAAAGTTTTAATATATCAGGAAAGTGTTAGAAAATGTTGACTTTTGTAAGAAAGCTATGTTTACTTAACAAAATTATAAGAAAGAAGGTGCTAGTGAGTTCATACTCTAGAGGTTTTCATCTTACAGAATTTTTGATGAATGTCTCTAAACTAAAATTTACACTATTAATTTGGACTCTAGCATTTGCCCAGGAAATGCACATATTAAGGATTTCATAGCCATTCTATCACCAGTAGTAGATAGGGAGGGACGGAGTTAATTCAGAATGAAAACAAGGTTAAGAACCCATCCTATCATGGAAGTGTTGAATAATAAATGTCAGCTAGCTGTGTCAGATAATCAGACCTCTTTTCCTTATGAAAGCTTAGGTAATTAAAAGACTGTGAAACTAAAAATGCAATCTCGTAAATGTGGTGTAATTGGCAATGTTAATTCTAAGTCAGTTTTATGTATGTCTCTGCACTTACAGGAGGAGCCGAAGACAAGACGTGAGACATGGAAATCCATTGACTCAGTGCAGAGGATTTAATCTAAAAGGTATTAAAACTGAGCAAGGGTCAAACTCGGTAAAGAGTTGCAGTGCTCCATGTCACATTTCAGGGAGGGAAACCTTGTTATAATTCACATCTTCTGTTTTAACGAAAGATTATGAAGATTGTTGGTGTTCATATGGAAATTAAAAATTAAACGTTATTTGTATGTATAGTAGAAAAAACAAATGTCCGTGAACACAGGTACCTTGGGTATGTTAGTTGGCTAGGTCTTTCACATAGATGTCAGTTATAGATTTTCCTAGCTATTATTTTTTTTTTCCCTGAAGCAACAAAGCTATTATCTTCTTCTTAGGAAAAAAAATTTGCTTTTTTAAAAATTTAAAAATTTCAATGAAAATTTAAAAATTTTTTAAAAATTTACCATTTTAACCATTTTAAAATGTACAGTTCTGTGGCATTAAATACATTCACATTGTTGTGCGACCAGGACCACATCCATCTCTAGAACTTTTTCATCTTTCCCAAGTGAAACTCTATGTACATTAAATACGAGCTCCCTCTTCACCAGCTTCTGGAAACCACCATTCTACTTTCCATCTTTATCAATTTGACTATTCTCAATACCTCTTATAAGTAGAATCACACAATATTATCCTTTTGTAACTGCTTATTTCACTTTTTCTTCAGGGTTCATTCATGTTGTAACATGTGTCAGGATTTCTTTTCTGTTGAAAATGGAAAAGTATTCTGTTATACTTATATATCACATTTTGTTTATTCATTCATCTATCACTAGACAATTGGATTGCTTCCACTTTGAGCTATTATAAATTATCCTGCTCTGAACATGGGCGTACCAGTGCCTTAGTTTTACAACTTATAACCATTCCAATACTTCTTAAAATCCTGCCTATGTCTTATGATCAATCTAACCCATTTGTTCCCATCCTGACATGAAGATCCCATGTTATTATACTTTCCCCACTAACCTTCTCCCCTCCACCTGAACACCAGTGAAATCTCTTCATGCAGAGCTGTCTTGGCTCATGAAAGTTCTATAGACCCACTGTTGCTAACAATTAACACCAAGACTCCTATTGCTAATATTTTTGAGTCTGGGCCTTTCTTTAGTGAAGACTGACATTCTTATTACTAACTACACAAACTGTAAGGAGAAAATTGTGATGCGTTTTGTTTAGTGGTTTCATACATCTAATTGAGGGAATAAATCCAGGTTACCATTTCTCTATTTATATTTATAAATATATGTGCCAGTTCTACTAATAGTAGTAGTTATAGTGGTGGAACTGTCAGTGGGGGTAGTGATGAACACACATGGATGTTGGCTTTGTGTCAGAACCTGAGTTAAGTGCTTTTTTTTGTGGATTATCACACTTACTGCTCAATAAACTACTAAAGTAAGGTCTATTCTTATCCCCATTTTATGAATGAAGATGATGTTCAAGTCCAAGCTACCCATGTTTATACTACATGGTCTTCCTGAATTAAGAAATTCAGTACAGAACCTGTATGAAAACATAAACCAGGGGTGCCTGGGTGGCACAGCGGTTAAGCGTCTGCCTTCGGCTCAGGGTGTGATCCCGGCGTTATGGGATCGAGCCCCACATCAGGCTCCTCTACTATGAGCCTGCTTCTTCCTCTCCCACTCCCCCTGCTTGTGTTCCCCCTCTCGCTGGCTGTCTCTATCTCTGTCAGATAAATAAATAAAATCTTTAAAAAAAAAAAAAAGAAAACATAAACCATGTTTTAGAGCCAAGTAAAACTGAGACACAGAAGGGTCAAGTAAGTTGCCAAAGGTTACACAGTCAGTCTTGGTGAAGTCAGAATTTTACCTCCAACCTCTGATTCCAAAGATTGTGTTCTCAACTACCACTTCCCATAGCAGCCACACTTGGCTCTCTGACTTTTCCTGATGCTTCTGAATTCCATCTATACTCCATTGAATATGGATGAACCTGGCTTTAAGAATGCCTGGCACTTACTAACTTTTCAAGTGGGATATGTTTCCTAATAATTCACAGCATCGGTTTGCCCAACTCTGAAAAGCTGAAAACACCTAATTTGTAAGGATATTGTAATAATTAAATGTTCAAAGTGATATTAAGGACATTCCTTGATATAGAGTACTTCTTGAATAACCATTGATTCCCTTATGTCTTTCTCTCCTTCCCTTTCGGTTAAACACAACAGGTAAACAATGTATAACAGTTGTCCTGTTAAATGATTAAAGACTGCCCTTTGGAGGCTTCTGTAGGTGATGACAATTTTATAGAGCAATAAACATTCATATAGGAGAATATGTTCTAAATTCTCTTCTCTCTCATTTTTGCTTTTCAGCATATAGAAATGCAGCTGAAATTGTTCAGTATGGAGTAAAAAATAACACCACTTTCCTTGAGTGTGCCCCGAAGTCTCCACAGGCATCTATCAAGTGGCTGTTACAGAAAGACAAAGACAGGAGGAAAGAGGTGAGTAACACACCCCAACAGCAATCAATCAGGGCTTTGGAAAGACATTCGATCACCATCCCTCAGTGAGGTTCAGAGCAAACGAGAAAGAAAAGGCATATGAACATCCTTTTATGTCTGTGGGATGACAAGCGCCACTTTCTTTAAAATCCTTTGTCTGTAGAGTTGATGAATTAATTAGAAATCCTTGCTGCCTGTTCACCTCTGTAACACGGTGATTGAAACAAGAGCTTGGGCACTCAAGACGGGGGTATTGATATGAGGAAGCATGCGTAAAAGAAACAAGATGTGTGCAAAACCAGCAGCCAAGTTCTCACACAGCAGCACCTTTGTGTGATTCACAAGATAAAAGGGGGCTTTAAAAAAAGTTCAATTTTTCCTCAGCAAGAAATTATACTAAACTGTAACTTTTATGGTAAGGAGCATTTTTCTGCCATGTGGTAATCTGTTTCCCTTGCTTTATTATCCATGACTCTAGGGTTTTGGTTAGGTAATATATGGAATCATTGTTTATGGGACCACTGCCTTTATTTAGTAATATGGAAAAACAGTTTTGCAAAGAAAAGGACACTGACATTAACCTTTCACTGATCAGAAAGAGCTGTTTTAAAAGAGAAGCGTTGTAAAACGGCTTAGGGTAAAATATTATAAATAATGAGCTCCATAATGTTGATGTCATGTTGTAGTGACAAATGCAAGGAAGAAGAAGAAGAATATATGCGTGTATATAAGGCCTTAGGGTAGTCTAAAATGTAATGCTATTAGCAGTGTCGTAAAATCTGATGAAGCAAAGGGGGGAAATGGAGCCTTCTGCATTTGGGCGTATCCTTCTGTTGTGGGCAGTTTGGGTACTAAGTATTAAGTTAATTGAAGATATTTAGAATGAATACAATCCCAAGCTGTAGAACACAGACACCTTCATCAACGTTACTGAAATACATGCTGGCTCCGTGTGAGAAAATACTTTACAACTCAGACCTGCCTGTCCAAAGACAGTATGAGCTGTTTAGGAAATTGTGTGTCCCCTGTCCCTGGAATAGTAAACCATAGCCTCATGACCGCTTGCATAAAAGATTTAACCATCTGGAGGAGAGAGGAGCTAGATGAACTTCGGGGCTCCTTCTTGCCCCAGAATTCTGATACTAAACAAATCTTTTAAAATATTTTTATTAATAAAAATTATTGTTTATTTGAGATCTCTTTTCTTTGCCACAAAAGTCTGTCATCAAAAAGACCTTGAAATTTCTATAGTCTAATTAATTTTAAATTCTTTCGAATGGATGTAAATGGTAATACGAATTGCCTTACGAAGTAACCTGGAGTAGAAGTCATACTGTGTGATGATGATTATCATACAGAAATAAAGTTCTTAGGCCAGAGCATGGCACACGGTCATGAATAGTCCTTCCTGAGAAGTTCTGTGTGTTCATAAGTGAATTGGAAACCTGAAATTCAAACAGGGATTACCTAACATGAATAAAATGTCTTTCTTTAATTCAGTAAAAAGTTAAATACAATAACATACAATAAATGAATAAAATTTCTGTTACTTAAATTAAAGAAAATGAGTACATGCAAGCTTGAATACATGCCACAAAAATTAATAAATGCAATTAAAAATGGAATGAGTTATCTATTTAATGACTGAATCTCTTTTGTGGTATTTCTGACATTTTATTTCAGAATGCTCAAGAATGTAGACTCAATTATTACTATCTTGCTTTTTCTTCTAATCTCAAAAATATAAGAATCCTATAAGACTATGAAAAAATTAACTATAATATAATTATGCAAATCTATTTTATCCAGAATTTGCAGAGCACAATTCCACTCATTAATTTAGTTGAACAAATTATTACTATCTTACTAAATTTATCCTAATTCATCCTTATTAGTTTAGGCAAACACATGTTTATTTGTCATGTTAATGATATGTAAATATTGAACTTTTTAAAATAATGTAAGACAAATGGTAAAAGCTCAGGACAAAAATGTAAATAATTCATACTGAATAGCAATAAAGTGAAAACTAAAAGATTTCCTCATCTCCACTTCAATATTTATTCATACTTCCTAGAGTATGAAGCTACTAAGAATTATATATTCAATCATAATGTATTCCTCCAAATATTCCCCATAATTTTCCTATTTTTGTTTTTCTTTCTCTCTTTGTCTCTTTCTCTCCCTGATGTACACACACACACTTTAATATCAGTACATATGGTGCTAACTCATTTTTCTTGGCTACATAGTGTTCCACTATAGGACTATATCTTTTTTTAAAACTATCTACTGCTTAAGGTTATTGTTTTTCTTCTTATCAAAAACATCATGTAAATGAACATTTGCACACTTTTGAGTATATCTTCTGTACAAATTCCTAGAAATGAAATTTCTGCATCAAATCCATGTTATATGGATTTATAAAATTGGCCTCCAAAATTTTTCCTAATTTTGAACACATAGAAAATGTTTTCTTTCCTTTTGTTTCTGAACGCATTTCTACGTGATTGAAGCTACTGTGGAGACACATTTAAACTTTAAAAATTAAATTAACATCAGAACTTTGCTTTAGTATTTCAGTCCTTCTTCCTGATCTCCCTTTTCTAGATCTGTTCTATTATCTGTATTTCAATACTATAGTTTGCCTTTTTGTGCTTTTGTGGAGGGGGTTACTTTTTATCTAAAACAATCTTTCTTGATTTTTATTTCATTAATAATTAGATACATATTTACACAGAAATTTACCATTCAGAAAAACATTTTACATACATTCCTTTATTTTGATTTGGGTCAATTTTCTCCCCCTTCAGTGAAAGATTCCAGAGTACCCATGTTACCACTTAGGTTTTTAGTCTGTTCATTGACAATACTATAACTGGCACTTTAAGAAAGATGGATTTCATGCATTTAACTAATATCCAGCATATGAGAGTTTTTCCAGGATAAGCCTGTAAAGTAATTAAATATTAACCTCATAGCTTCTTATTACCTTTCTTTGGAAAGTAAAACCACTTAGAAGACTTAGAAGATGATGGCATTTCAGCTTATTTTTAGTCATTCTTTAGTTTGGGATAATTGGAAAAAGTCCTTAATAGTGTTCAAAACTCTGCCTCTGCTTATATAATTTTTTTCAAGTTGTCTTACTACTTAGTAATGAATTGTTTCCATTTTTAGTTAGCAGAACATTCATCATTGAAAAATGGCAAAATTCAACCATTTAACTGCATTCATGATTTTACTAAGAGTATTTTTGTTGCAATTAAAGGCAAGAACTCCAGGGCAGAAGAGATATTTTAAATTATTCTATGAATTTTACTTATATATGTTGACTGTGATTCACATTCCAAATGCAACCAAAACTCTGTGCTTATATGTGCAGAAACTACTTCTGTCCAAAGGGAATGAACTTTAAGCTATTTGGCAATATGGGTGATAACTTCACCCTCTCTTTAATAGATTCAGTGCTCTTGAAACAAGATCTCCTGTGCAAAACAGGCTATGGAACTGACCAAAAGTTTGTGTTCACTAAGAAGGAAGCTAATCAGTACTTGATGCTTTCGCCAAATTTGAAAGTCCAGAGATACTCTGTATATGTTGCTCATATCTTTTTAGAAGACACAGAGTTGGGTTCGGGATCTTTGATGAGTCTCTCTTTTAGGTCAAGCTGAACGAACGAATCATAGCCACTTCACAAGGACTTCTAATCCGGTCCGTTCAAGATTCTGACCAAGGACTGTATCACTGCATTGCAACAGAGAACAGCTTCAAGCAGACCATAGCCAAGATCAACTTTAAAGTTTTAGATTCCGAAATGGTGGCTGTTGTGACAGACAAATGGTCCCCATGGACCTGGGCCAGCTCTGTGAGGGCTTTACCCTTCCACCCAAAGGACATCATGGGGGCATTCAGCCACTCAGAAATGCAGATGATTAATCAGTACTGCAAAGACACTCGGCAGCAACATCAACAAGAAGAATCCCAGAAGATAAGAGGGGACTATGGCAAGTTAAAAGCTCTCATCAATAGCCGGAAAAGTAGAAACAGGAGGAATCAGTTGCCAGAGTCATAATGTTCTCTTACTTGGGGCTTATGCTTCCAGTAAAGAATGGTCTGTCTTCAACGATCAAATTTTGAGCAAAGAACCTTGTGCTTTACCCATGGGAAATTCCTGAGAAAGGTGTTACTCACTCCTAAAGTGAATATTACATGAACTGAGATGAGCATGCATTTTCTTGTATGATATTGACTAGCACTAGACATGTCATGGTCCTCATGGTGCATATAAATATTTAACTTAACCCAGATTTTATTTATATCTTTATTTACTTTTCCTTCAAAATCAATATGACAGCTATAAAACTAAAATTCTTACATCCCTTAACTGAATGAGGGCCATAACCCCATGATCTTCCTTCCTTGCTTTAGGGGTTTAGATTTGGAATTGTCAGTGATTTTATAGATGGAAACAAATGCCAAGTTCACAACTTTTACATTGTAAAAGTTGTATAAATACATGTGATAGAATAGCTGTCAAAAGAAATCTAGAAGAGATACAAGTCAAGGAAGAGGGCATCTAAAAGTTGTATAAAACATGAGTAATTCATACAGAAAAATGAACAGTTTATATGCTTCCAGTGAAATATATTAATGTGTCTTTTTAATTGTAAAAATGGTCAGTTGCTGATATTTGTAACTGATCTTTGTTTCCTTGTTTTAGGAAAATAAAATGAATGACCCTCACCATAAACATCTCTGATTAGAGTAATGTCAGTGAAGCTTTCAAGTTTATATTCTTACACTATCATCTTCCAAACAAAAGCACTTTTTGGGAAGTTATTTAAGTTATTATAGACTCAGAGAATATAATCTTACACTGTTTAATTACTGTATTTGTTCTAATTTTGTAGTCTGTGTGGCAAAGTAAACAATATAAGAAGAAAAAATGAAATATCAAATTTGTATATGAGAGGTGAAACTATCAAAATGGAGAAAAATAAAGTAAGAAATGTAATGCTATTAAAAGCTGTTTATAAAAATGTGACTAGTTTTTACCATCAGTGATTAATTTCAGTAATAAACTCTTACATTTTTTTGGTTTACCAACCCAGATATCATATGATTTTTAAGTCACTAATTCATTTTTTAAAATGATCTTTAGTGTGTTCTAGAGAGGTGCTCATTTTGTGGCAAAATGAAAAAAATTCGAATACGAACAAAAATAGATACACTTAAAAGAATGCTGGTGCATTCTGTTCCCTGGTATATAAATACAAATGTGGTAAATTTTGTAATGAATAAAATAGTTTTCTTCTAATTGTATGTTTGGATCATTTCATTAGAAAAAAATTATTATTGAACCTTTTATTCCAAATAGCAATTAGATGGGAGAAATACAAAAAATTTCTATATACCGTTATATTTCCTTTAAAAACACAAATTTGCCTTTTCATTTATTTTACTTTTGAAGAAATTTTCATGTTTCCAGGTGCAAATAGAAATTGCATCACAGACCTATTCAAAATCTAGTACAAAATTTTATTTGTAGTTAATAGTCCACAAAGAAGGTAAGGTAGACTTATTACCTTTTTAAGCACCACGGCATAAAAGCTTCAAGAACTAAAATCATTGTCAAAATGAATGTAATCATTGATCAGAATCTAAGAATATGATTTATTATTTAAGTGGTGGTAAATTATGATATTATAAGAGGAGGCCTCAGTGGGAGCAAACACAGCAGTTAAAATATACAACATAACTAATGTTCATTCAAAAATAAGCTAATAAGTAAAAGCTATTCTTCCAAATGTGTATGATTCCTAAGTATTCTCTAAAGCAGTTTATTATACAAATATTTTGCCTGCTATGTGCAGAAATAGAATCGTGTGTCGATGGAAGGCCAACACCATCTTCAGTGTTTAAGGCCAGTCTATTCTATGTACAGAGTTTAAAGTAAAATTGTTTTAGAGTCAAAGGATAGGATAAACTACAGAGGTCCCCTTGCTTAATGTAAACACAAACTGATAGACAATAAGGGTGTTTAGTTTTGTAATATTATTTGTGCTATTTAATACCTTCTCCTTTGAACATTATTCAATTGTATATACTTTTATTGCTTTTGTTTTAAAATTATAGAAATTCTTCTTCAACAACTGCCAAATGTAAAGAAAATTTTCTTTCTCCAAGATAATGTCAACGTATACTATTGGTGGTTAATTAGTTTTATTTTGTGTAGTTTGACATTTCAATGACTTAATATGTTTTCCATTTGTATTGTACATAAAATTTCCTAGGAATGCACTTTTCTTTCAAAGAGTAGGTTTGTGGATAGATTTTAGCACGATGAAGCTGTCATTACGGTGAATGTTCACTCTGTGAGAAAATAAACTAAATGTAGTTAGTACATTAATATTTAATTGGATATCGAAGAAATCATTTGCCTGGCAAAATAAAACATGTTGAATTCCCAAAGAATGTCTTCAACTTTTCTTTTTAATTTTAGATATATAATTGCTTGTTGACATGATAGAATCTACTGAAACTTATAATTGTTTTTTTCTTCTTAAGTTGTATTTGTTTATTTATCAATTTTTGTAAAAATAATGCATCTAGATATTTCTAAATTCAAAACTTCTGGAAGAATATACATGGAAAACTCTCCTTATACCATTATCCCTCATTTATTCAAGTCACAACCCCAGTAACATCCTATATTGTCAATCTCTATGTGTATTTCTGTGATATTTTACATATATGCAAGCAAATTCATATTTGTTTTCTCTTTAAGATGCACAATACATCCATTCACATCCATCAATAGCTATTCAGACTGCGTTGTATCTAACAGTGGCTGTGTGGGGTGGCGGGGAGTATAGTTTAGGAGTGGTTGGGCTTTGGAGCCAGACTACCTGGATGTGAATCCAAGCTTATTGTCTTGGAAAAATTATTAAATTTCTCTTTGCCTTAGTTGTCTGTCCAGGTTCATACCAGTAGAGTATTAGAACAGAACATATGATATAATAACTATTCAATAAATGTCTTAATATTTTCCTTATTTAGAAAGTGACATCCTGCTAGAACAGGAAGGAATCTTTCCGTTGTGTTCTTTGTCAAGTTAAACACCAGTGACCCAGGTTGGGGAGCCTGCAGTCAGTGGATCACTTAACACCTTACCAGGTAAAATCAGCCTTTATGAAATTGAGGAGAAGGAAGAAACAAGTTAATTCATAATTCTGCTAATGCATTTGAAAGACAGAAGTATTAGAGATTTCTTCTATTTCTGGACTTTAACTCTAATAATGTGAGCTGAGAAAGCGTGAACAAAAAAAATATATTACAAGTTATCTCAACGAATCTTCCAACCTGATGACTTGGCACTATTCCCTAATTGCCTCATTATTTTTCAGTATCTCCCTTGCTTATATTTCATCTTAACTTCAGTTTAAAATAATTTTAATATATTTCTTATCATTTTAATGTGTTTTTGAGGCTTTATGCCTCCTACCTAAGGGGAAAAGATTTTAAGAAAAAGATAATCGTTTCCTGTGTCTATTCTTGCAGCCAAAGTCAAGGGAGACATTGCAGCTTTGTTTTACAGCATAGTAAAGTCTGTAAAAACCTTAAATCTAAACAAGGAAATAATCAGACAAAATGAAAATATTTACTTACCCAGAAGCATTGAGAATTTCATTGAATTTTATGCATGATGACAAACCTATGGAAGATTGAATTTTTATTTTTTCCTTAAGAGTTTATCCCACCATCATTTTATCCAGTCACCTTTCGCACAAGAATACAAGCCTTTCTGTAAAATCAAAATCAATTGCCATAAATTCTGTGTATGTGCCATTCCGTGAACTTCATTGTCAATAAATTGTTTTCCCTTAGGGGCTTCTGATAGATATATTTCAATGTTTATGGTTTCATAACAATATTACTTTCATAGTGCATAGGTATTGAGAATTGGAAAAACTAGCTTCAAGACAAGAAAATGCCATCCTCACTATAGTGACTAGTCTATTTGTCTACCTCATAAAATAATACTTCCCACACAGTTTGAATTGTATATTTCTCAGGGCTATTATGTTGCCATGCTTGAGTGTTACTTACATAAAGTGCTATTAAAGAATGGCTTTATAACAAACACATTAGAACTGTTTATTAACCTATGTTAGGTTACCTCCGTGTTCCTCAAGAACAAAAGCAGGATGAAGTCTATTCCTTAAGAGTTTCTCTGATTTATTTATATCAAATGTCATTCAAACATTTTATGAGACCAAAAACCATAATGATTTCTGCATGGCAGAATGGATATATGATAAAGTTATTATGAAAATAAAAGTCACTCCTGTTGTTTCTCTGGGTATTTTTCAATATACATGTGATCTTGGCTCATGAGGGGATGCAATGACATGAAAGGAATTTCCTATTTTCTTAGTCTTTTCAGAATGTGACTTCTATGATTCCATATAGGAAAAAGGAGTGGAAGCTTCTGTTTTATTTCTCCTGTTACTGATTTGTGCTTGTGTGCTGGACGCGGGAGGTTATGATCATCTTCCTTTTTCTGCTACATCATGGCTTGTCAGAGAAGCAGGACCTTCCGAGTATCTTCTTTTGACAACGTTGATGTGACTTGGCAGTTGTAAATTGTGGTTTGATGTTGGGAGTCAGCTTGACTCATGAATAGGAAAACAGCTGTGAGAAACAAAATACTCAGGAGGTGCTACCTAAACCATATCAGCCTGCATATGGATGTATTTGTTATATCACAGGTTATGCCCACATAAATCCACAGAACAGCTATATTCAATTTATTTATTATTTCAAAATAAGGCTCAATTTCAGCTGCAAGTTTCCATTCCAGCTTCTCCACTTATAAATGATATAACCTGGGAACATCACGCCCCTCTTGATAAATTGTTGCTTTCTCTAAGATTGGAATTACAACAATATCTATAACATGAAATAGTTGTGAGAATTAAGTAAGTCAATATGTGTGGAATTCTTATAGTGCCTGACACATAGTGAAAGTTCAGTGAGTACATGTGATTATTTTTCTACCAGGAGAACAGAACTATTTCTTTCAAATATTTGAGCGTTTGTCCCTCTTTTATCTCAGATTGCATCAAAATAGTTCAACTGATATTTGATGTCATTTATCTACGTCAGCATCCATGGCAACATTTTTTTGTTTGAACTTAGCCATCCGTGTACAGGTGTCCCCTGAGCCGTCCCTTGTTGCCAATACAAAGTCCTGTCAGAGCAGCTGAGCATTCCATTGCATCCACACACTCTTACAAGAAGAGGAATATTTATGCTATTCTTTCATCATTCTGGGAGACAAGCCAAGGACCCCTTCCCACCTAAAATTACTCTGTGTGTGTGTGTGTGCGTGCGCGCGCGTGCGCGCGCGCGCTTGGCCCCTCCAGGATCCCGTACCTCCTCAAGACACAAACCTGGAAGTGACGTAGAAATATAGGACCCACAACCCCTATTGTACTCATCACCCTTTCCGCCAATCCACCGTTCACCGTCACGGTCTCTGGTGGCAAGAATTATTCATTAATATCTCCCATGAACTTCAGCAGTGGATTTCACACTTCAGGACTCAAGTACCTTCTAAGAAGATTTTGAAAATCTGTGTAGCCCCTAACACATTTCTAAGATAACATCTAAATTTTTTATTCTAAGTTTAAGTACTTGCAAAGGATATCATTTCTCATATGACATAAATTATGACATTTTAAAATTTAAACGTTTTTTTTTTTGTTCCATGGTTTATCTCGAGGTATGTTGATATACTTCCAAATACTTAGGGATTTTTTTCAGCTCTCCTATTATCAGGTATCTCTTGATTTCTAATTAAATACCACTGTGGTCAGATGATATAAACTGAATGACTTCAAGACTTCAATATTTATTAAGGTATGTTTTAGTAACCAATCTATAGTGTAGGCTAATAAATGTCCCATGGGTATTTGTTAAGTGTGGTATTCGGTGTCGACTAGTCCGTATTGATAATGTTTTTCAAATCATTTATATTTTAATTTTCACTTTTTTTTGGTCTGTTTTATCAAATCCTGAGAGAAGGTTGTTAAATTCCAAACTATGCCTTGTATTTGTTTATTTCCCCTTTATTTCTGCCAGTTTCCCTCATGTATTTGGAAGCTTTCAAAGTGCATACACATTTAATACTGTTATTGTTCTCGATAAACTTGATCCTTTCAACCTTATGAAAGATTTTTTTTGGTACTGGTTTTCTCAAAGTCTACTTAGTGTAATATAGATAGCCACACCATAGTACAGATCTTTCTCATCTTACAGTGGGGCTGTGTCCTTATAAACCCATCATAAGTTGAATATATCATAAGTCAAAAATGCTTTTAATAAACTAATCTACCAAATATCATAGCTTAGCCTAGTCCACCTTAAACATGTTCAAACACATTGGCCTATAGTTGGGCAAAGTCATCTACCACAAAGGCTCATTTATAATAAAGGGTTGAATATCTCATGTAATTTATTGAAAACTGTGCTGAAAGTGAAAAACCATGGCTGTAGATGTTGGTTTGTTTACCCTCATGATCACGTGGCTGAATGGGAGTGGCAGCTCACTGCCCCCTGAGAATCACAAGAGATTATTCAACTGCATATCACCGGCTCAGGAAAGGATCAAAATTCAAAGTGTGGTTTCTACTGAATGAATTTTGCTTTTTCATCATCCTTGGAAGACTATAGAATTGAAAAACCATAAATCAAACCCTCATAAGTCATTTAGCTATATTTTTGTGCTATTTTTGATGATCGTTCTAGTGATTACATTATTTATCTTTAAGTATTCATGATCTAGTTTCAAATAATATTCTAGTTTAAAAACAATGTAAGACTCATACAACTATATAATTCAATTTACCCTCCTCTCACTTTTTGTTCTTCCATTTTCTTATATTTTATGCTATATATGTTACAGTTCCTACAATATATTATTATTATTATCATTATTATTGCTTTCTAAAATGAGAACAATGGAATTAAATACAGGAATTTGACACCCACCATCATATCCTTAAATAATAAAGAATAAGCTCTTTTTTAACAGTCAGAACTTATATATTATTCCAATTTCTCCTTATCCATATACTTGTTCTTCTACAAAATTGTGTCCTAATATAAGCATTATATTTTAAAGACATTGGTTACTCTCAGTTTTGCAACAAAAATTATGTATATTCATTTAGACATGAACGCCTGAGCAAATTGTACTTACATAATTTGATGGAGATAGAAGTTTCATTATCATGATGCTATTCAAACATTTAGATATCTTTTGAAGACTGTCTCACATCATTATTGTCAGAATTTATTTATTTCCTTGTTTATTTATTTATTTTTAATTCGAGTATAGTTGGCACAAAATGGTACATTTTGTTTCAGGTGGCAACCTAGTGATGCAACTTCTCTATACATTATGCTATGCTCACCACACGTCACTACGATCTGTCACCATACAGTACTATTACAATACCATTGACTATTTGCTATGCTGCGCCTTTATTCTTGTGACTTATTCATTTCATAACTGGAAGACTGTATCTCCCACTCCCCTTCACCCATTTTGCCCACTCCCCTCTTACCTCTGGGAACCATTAGTTTGTTCTCTATAGGTCTGATTCTGGGTTTTTTGTTTGTTTGTTTATTAATTTATTTTTATTTTGTTTTTTAGTGTCAGAATTTATTGTAATTAATAAGCTAACAATTTGATTATGTTCTCTTACAATTGTATTTAAAGAAATGTTTGGAAACCATCATTCTTCTCGATACTTGTACTGATCCTTCAAGCCATGCCCTTGATGGGTTCCCTGTTTCAGTGAAGCTACCTCCATTGTTTTTCCAGGATAGTACTTTGTAATACAGACTTCCAGCAGCCACTTGCTTACTGAGCGGCCTTGGGAAAGTTACTTAACCTTTCTGTACCTCTCGTGCTCCTTATCCGAAAAAATGAGGAAAATAACATTATTCACCTCATAGGCTTGTTGTAAAGGCTATAGTCATGTGTCATATACACATATATACACACACATATATATATATATACATGGTGTTATGTATATAAAGTGTTATATATATATAAAGTGTTACGTGTGTGTGTGTGTGTGTGTGTGTGTGTGTGTGTGTGTGTGTTACAACAGTCCTGCCACTTGATTAAGGTATTATAGTTCAATTAATGCTCTTATCACATGCTGTTATAAAACCTGTCTGTCTTATTCAAAATTTCAGGTGACAGTTTGTCTTTATCATTGCTCCAATTTCCATCATCCCCGCCACTTGCCAGCAGATGGTCTGATGATCATTATTATGTTATGCACTTTGTGGATCTTCATTTTTAACCCTCAACTTTTATTTTCCCAAATCAAGAGCAGGCTCTTGACTCACTCAGGTCCTCGAGCTGGATTCCTTCACCATTCCCCTGGTAACCATGGAGTTACTGTGAGAAGCTGGCTTTCCTGGAGCTTAGATTTATTCGTCCTGGATGTTAGCTGTCATCTACAGTGTTACAAACTTGCCCTTTTTCATAAGGCTCCTTGCTATTCCCTTTTTACAGCCTCCTGTCAGTTAGGTCCTGGCAACCCTCCAGGCATAGTAAATCTCATCTGAATTCATACTGGGGGAGAAACTAAGCTATGTGCTAAGCAACTCACAGCATCAACAGTTACATCGCCATTAGAAGTCCATTATCATTCTCATAAAAATCACCATTTCCTCGAGCATTTTCGGTGAACATTCCTATATAAAGGTATGCGTTATACATCCTTACCTGCTTCCTTTACAGGAATCTGTTTTACAAATGGCAAAACTGAGAGTCTTACACATTTAGAGAATTGCCCTGAATTAAATAATTTTCTAAAGGCCCAAAGGTATGAAATACAAAGTCTAACTCTAAGCTTTAAGCATCTTCTATATTTCCTCTCACTAAAGAATATCCACTACAAAATATTAATATACAGCAGCTTTTGTAATGATTTATAGGAGTCTAGGTAAAATTAACTCAGGAGTCAGAATGCCTAGATTTGACTTTCTAGCTTACTAGTGCCTGGCTTTACAAGTCTGAGATTACCATGATAACATCTATCTCATGGGATTATCAAGGTTGAGATAATTCATGTAAAGCACTTAGGACTCACATAATGTAAAATGAATATCAAATAAATACTGGTGATTTTATTACTGTGCCTCTGATGCTGGAAATATCATTTATTAATTCTTTCAACAACTATTTATTAAGCACTTACCATGTGCCAAAGAGTATTTTAGGCATTGAGGTTATGGCAACAAATTTATCAGTATCTCTCCTATTGTGAAACCTAGTTTTTAGAGGGGGGAAAAAGAAAATAATAAGCAAATAAGTATGCATTAGCTTAGGTAAGTGCTGCAAAGAAAGCTAGAGAAAGATAAGGAAGTGAGGGAAAGATCAGGGAAAAGAGCATTCCAGGCAGAAAGACAAGCCAGGAAAAGGCTCTAAGGTGAACAAAATTTTGGTGGGTATGAGGAAAAGAAAGAAAACCCATGTGGCTGAATCTGATTAAAAGAGGAAAATCCAGGGGCGCCTGGGTGGCTCAGTCAGTTAAGCAGCTGCCTTCACCTCAGGTCATGATCTCTGGGTCCTAGGATCAAGCCCCACATTGAGCTTCTTTCCCAGCGGGGAGTCTGCTGCTCTCTCTTTCTCCCTCTGTCTCTCCCCACCGCTCATTTTTTTTCTCTCTCTCTCAAATAAATAAAAATCTTAAAAGAAAAAGAAGAAGAAAATCTAAGTTAAGTATGAGATGAGATACAAAAGGTAGAGAGACCAAGTCGCTTGTGTCCTGATGACCAGGGTAAGAAATTTAGGTTTGATTCTAATTTAGAAAAGCTACTGGAGACCAATGATGTCACACGAGTGATTCACTTTTAATCAGAAATACTCCTGGCTGTATTTCAGAGAACTTTGAGAGCAAGAACACAAACAAAGAAAACAAAAAGACCAACTAGGAGTCCAAGGCATATTTTTTTTTTTTTAAACACATACTCTGGTAGATTTAAGTATTGACTTGTATTCACATGGCGGTATAAACAACCAGTAGTAGACCTCTCCTCGAGTGTTTTTTTGAAATAGGGAGAAGGGCTCATATAAGACAGTACTTACCCTGCGGTTGAGGAAGAATTTGTTGGCGTGGTGTGCCCCACAAGGGTGAAAGGGACACCAAGAGAGGTCAAGAAGTGGCGTGAAGAAAGCTCTAGAGGTGATCCTGAAGCTAGAATATGCCGAAACTGTCAGAACTAGGGATTTATTGCCAGGTAATGTCCAGAGGAGAAAATGGCTTAGGCTTCAATATAGGGAACCAAAATAGTCATGGATAAAAATCTAAGGGTCATTAAAGACAATGTTGTGTGGATCTTTTAAGACAGGCTGGAGTCACATGAACAGTGTCTGTAAATAGCAGGATGCAAATGGCCATTATGGATGAGAGTCCATGATAAATAACCTTAACTGAAGATACAATGCAACATGATTAACGGAGCAACTAGTGCCAAGGCCAGCTGCTTTAATGGCCCCCTTACTTCATCTTGATTTTATTTACTGGGGAATGATGCACTTTCATCTTACATGTAGAAACAAGCTGTCTGAGTGAATGGGGACAGCTTTGAGAATGGAGCGGGTGGTGAAATATCATTTTTCAGAAGGGTGAAATTACCATGCATTTTATATAGAAACTTGTATCTTTAATTAGGGCACCGGCGTCAGCATTGAAACAGTGATTCCATGACTATTACCACCCCTCATAGTAGACTCTCCCACCCCAGATTACTGCTTTCCTCTGCCCTGTGAAAAAGGGAAACAACGTGTTTCTAGACAGATGGTCTCTGGACTGACTGCCTTGAGATAATTTCATCAGAAACTGGCATTGAGGCTTTGGAAATGGAGTTAAATCCAGGTTTCTTCTTGGCAACAGAATAATTATGGACACTCATGGATAAAACTATTTATGGAAGATGAATTTGAGGAAGGGAAGAAGGAATAAAAGACTGATTCATTTCTTTACCTCTCCTTAAAGAGCATTACCCTGTACCACCCCTGCCACTACCAAAACCACTAGCTTAGGTCAAGAAAAAAAATATTTATAGACAGAGAACAGCAAAGGGAGTGCTTAATGTGTTCTGAGATGATTAGCGCTTGTTTTTCTTTAATTCATCAGGAGAAATCATAAAAATATTTTTTCAGGCTTTCTTGAAATACTGTCATTTAGGAAAAAAAGCGTAGCTTTGTGAAGCCTTCTCCTGCGCCCCCAGATTAGTTTATCCTTCCTTGCTTTTCTTGTTCATACTATAACATTCACCCTGTTTATTACATTTAACCTCTTATTTTCATCTCTTGCCAGCTCTTTTATTCCTAGTGTCTAGGGCATTGTTGACCATATGATAAGTGCTTAGTAAACATGTGGGGCCCTCCCTTTTTAATAGTATATAGTGAATCCTTTAAGATTCTAATCTAATGAATAGGGAATCAGTAATACTACGTACTGTAATATAGATTTCAGAACATGAACAGTTGTTGGTTTGAAAGTCCATAGACTTTCCATTACGGTAATTAGAGCACTCACTAAAACTTACCATCAACAAACAATTAAAAATCTATCATGTACTTCCGTATAAGAAATGAATAAGACCATTGCAGTTCTCCAAGAGAAGCAAAGCTAAATATAGAATATTTGTTAATAAAAGATGATGCTTAAACAGCTGTCAGATGATTTATATTACAAGGGCAACAAGAGAACCTGATTAAAAGATCTGCTTTGTGGGAGATCAGTAGAAGAAGGAAGAAAAGAATGAAGGGGGGGTAAACAGAAAGGGGAATGAACCACGAGGGACTACGGACTCTGGGAAGCAAACTGAGGGCTTCAGAGGGGAGGGAAATGGGGGATTGGGATAGGCCAGTGATGGGTATTAGGCAGGGCATGTATTGCATGGAGCAGTGGGTGTTATACGCAAACAATGAATCATGGAACACTACATCAAAAACTAAAAATAAATAAATAAATAAACAAAAAGTTTAACAGAGTCTTAAAAAAAAAAAAAAAAAGATCTGCTTTGCTCTATCAGTGTCCTGTTCACCGTGTGAGTCCTATTGATTCAGTGGCTTATCTGATTCCCACAACAGTACTAATTTGGTAGGCATTATTATGTGAATTTTATAGATGAAAAAATGAGCTCTGAGGTTCCACAGCTCACAAGTTGGTGGACTAGAGTTGAAAACCACACTTACTTTTGCCCTATACCTTCCAGGGAGTAGGAGTTGAGAGAATGAAGACGTCACAGTAGTAATCGGGGAAGGTTTCACACTCCAGAGTGTCTTGGAATGGACTGTGCAGTGCTGAATCCATAGAATGAATGAGGAGGAAGAAGGACATTGCTGTAGGTTTATAGGTGGCAAACATAATAAATACACGAAAGAGAATCCACTGGTCGATTCTGAGAGTGGAAGTTATGAAAAGCAGAGAAAAAGTTAGATGTATGCACAAGCGAATGGAGTAATTAATGAGACAAATGTGACCTGCTCTTTGTTTTTGAGAAGGATATATTTCAGAAGGGAGAAATGACAGGCAAACATTTACTTTGATTGATGGATGAATGCCTCGGCTGCTTCTCTAAGGAAATCCAAATGAGAAGATACCATTAGGAATCAATAAGGTTAAAGTGGAGGAAGAATAATGAGCACTTATGTGTTGTCAATAGCTCAGTGGGCACACTGAGAACTCAGTTTTTGTTACACATATGTGTCAAAACATAGAAGGCCCTTGATATTTACATTTGGGTTAAATAATGATTGAATGGATTGGAATATTGCCAACTTTGTGCTTTAGGTTTTGGTAGAAGAAGTAATAATGATAATAATGACCATAGAGTTAATATTAATAGGATTTTTCTAATTGCCAGGCATTGTTACATACGTGCACTATCTTGTTTAATTCTCATTTTCAAACGTGGGAACTACATACTCTTATTATTTACCTTTTTACAGAGGATGACACCAAGGCAGAATAATATGAAGAAATTTAACATTAGAGGGCGCCTGCTGGGGCTCAGTCGGTTAAGCATCTGCCTTTGGCTCAGGAAATCATCTCAGGGTCCTGGGATCGAGCCCCACATCTGGCTCCCTTTGAGTGGGGAGTTTGCTTCTCCCTCTGGCTCTCCCCCTGCTGGTGCCCTCTCTGTCTCAAATAAATAGCATCTTAAAGAAAGAAATTTAACATTATTAAGAGTTAGTAAGTAGAATATTCTAAACTATGATGCCCTATTACATTGTAATTAGTTATCCACAGGTGCCCGATGAGACCCAAGTGATTTTTAATGTTGGTGATAAGTTTTGGTAGGAAATATTAGAGTAATTTCTATGAATGGGAACTTCTTGCTTTGTCTTCCTTTTATTAGACATTTGTCTCTGCAGATAATATGATTCCATCACATCAGAATTTCTAATAACTTCCAGTTGTGCCAACAACAATTTTAACATCTCAGAACATCACTTTTATCACAAGAAAAATCAATGATTGAGATTAGGTTAAAATACCACCCATGTGTAGAATTATTCACAATATGCGCAATTTAGTTGGGAAAATCTTTCTGACATATTTAGCAAATGTAGGGCTTAAGAATCCAAAAAATCTAGGGCAAGGAGCACACATTGTCAGGATACACTGACACAGCCAGAGCTAAAGAACAACGTGTTTTTAGTTGAAAAGCTCTTACAAATCAGAATACTCTGGGGTGAAAAGTGTGAGGACAGGTAAGAAAACCAGCATGGTCCCAAAAGCTGTTACATACAACCATTATACAGATTATAAAACCAAGACCCAGAAAGAAGTCAACACATTTGGTAATGCAGCCAGTTCTAATTCTCAATGTGGTACTTTTTCTATATCCATAAGTGACGTGGAGTTATGGTTATATAGTGTAGAAAAGCGAACACAACCCCCCCAAAATTATTCTTTTTGGCTGCCAGCATAAAATAAGTAAGAGCTTGAGTTCCTGGGATTCCAATTTATTGCCTGGCTGCTGTTCAATTGCACTAACTAGACCAGATTTTTCTGGTCAGTCTCATTTGGCTTTGCTCAGCTACACAGGGTCTTGGTGGAAAATGGGGCCAAAATGAAGCAAGAATATGCTTTTCCTTAATCCGCATTTTCTGCTTGGTGAAAACATGAAGAGCTTTACCCTCAGGGTCACAGTGACAACTTTCTCCAATTTTCTCAGCAGTAGCTGAGAATTTCTTTGTCAGTATCATTGTTTTTGGTTTTTAAACAGGTGTTGGGAGTAAGACAAACAACCACAGGTATAGGGGATAGAAAAATGATCCCAAAAAGTCATTAAAAAGCTCAAGTGTGTCCTGTGTTTTGCCTCTCTTTTGCAGAGAAGCCAGCATACTGTGGTCTGACCATTGATGGATGTACCCCTGACCTAACCCAACATCGTCTTACCCTCCTCCCAAGTGACCTTCCTTTCCCCATCTCCCCCCATCACTCTATCTCCTCTATCCCAGTGCTTCTCAAAATTTAATGTGCATATAAATCACCTCTGAACCTTGTTAAAAGCTAGATTTTCATTCAGTAGGTCTAGGATGGATCTGAAGATTCTGTATTTCTAACAAACTTCTAGAAAATGCCCATGCTGCTGGTCTGCAGGCCATATTTTGAGTGGTAAGGCTCTATCTTTTATAATTGTTGGTTTAAAGGGTGAAGGTAGAGTTTGGAGGGAGAAAACAATTTATTTCTTCTTTTCTTCCCATTCTTCACAGAGAAACCCGTGTTCCTTTTCTTTGCAAATAATTAGAAGCAACTATGATCACCTGGGATTTTTAAGCAGCACAGACAGTATTTCTTAAATTCTGGTTATTCTAAAGAAATTTCTAAGGCTAAAGTGATTTCATCTAAAGCTGTGAAACAGTCGTGAAGCAGCCTTGCAGCCTTCCAGATTTCAGTTGGAAGAAAGGTGAGCAAACAGCATCCTGAGAGAGGCAACAAGTGGTGAGGATCTGTTTATTAACAGAGTTTAATCTGCTTGAGGAGGCAGAGAACAGAGAGGTCATGGAACTTGCTCTGGGAGTTAAGGAAATAGAGTTGTATAAGGATTTCACTTCAGGTAATTTAAGTTTATAGACAACCAAAACAAAGAATCAGTGACTGTGAAGAAGAAATCTTGGGGAAAAAGTGGTATCTAACTGTAAGTCACAGATATAACTGAATGTATGGAATATACATAGAAGGCTTCTGGGTAAAATAACTTTAAAATTAAAGTACAAAATTATATATTAATCTTTTCTAAGCTGGATGGGTTTTTTTTTTTTTTAAGATT
Organism: Ursus americanus; assembly: GCF_024610735.1. Taxonomy (NCBI): domain Eukaryota; kingdom Metazoa; phylum Chordata; class Mammalia; order Carnivora; family Ursidae; genus Ursus; species Ursus americanus. The sequence continues at coordinate 79,523,868 of NC_142129.1, forward strand.
TTTATTTATTTATGAGAGACAGAGGCAGAGGGAGAAGCAGGTTCCCAGTGGAGCAAGGAGCCCAACATGGGACTCAGTCCCATGGCCCTAGGATTAGGACCCGAGCTGAGGGCAGATGCTTAACCGACTGAGCCACCCAGGCACCCGAAGTTAGATGTTTTTATTGAACTGTAGAGTTGTCAATGGTCTACCTATATGTAGGTGCACACACACACATTTACGAACGTTCTAATGCCTCATCATTTTAAATGGCTTCTTGAGAATGTTGTGATGTGACTGATTTATCACAGAGGATAGCTGGAAATGTTACGAAATGTTCTATAATGTTATGGGCCAGGCTACGATCTGGAGTCTATCTGATATTCTTCCTGATAATTTTGTTACACCAGCACATGCAGATGTCATTATTTTAGAATGATAAAGTATAGCTTTGAGATCTATTCTCTTCCATATTCTGCACCTCATTGGCCATCACAGGACACAAGTGGAAAAGTAGGCTCATGCTATTGCTTAGAAGTAGGATTATTGCTTTGCTGCCATCATTGAGCTATAGTCACAAATATATAGATTTGTGTATTTAACATCCGCTTCTCCAATAACAATTACACAGAGGTGCAGGCTTAGATCTTTCTTGAGATAAGGAACTAAAATATTTTCTTAACTAATGGATGGATAATGATGCTATCAATTTTGTCACTCCTGCAAATTCATCTTTGGACACTGTATTCAGATTACCTTCGACTGTGCATTTAAGTATCAGATACCACCTAAATGTCAGAGGGGGAAAAACTAGACTAGTCTTGACAGTCTGGAAGAGCAATGTTGTCAAAGGTCATCAACAAGTCTGACAAAACAGTCCTCATTAACAGTGTCTGTCAGCACCTCCATTTGGAAGTAATTTGGATATTTGTAGTGACCCCATCAGTTCTGATTGGCTGGGCAGTGACCTTGACCAGGGTGAAACCTGTTCAGTGTAGCTCATACAATGCACTGTAGGTGGAATCCAGGATGACAGATGGCAATGGGGTCAGCGAAGAGGAACTTGTCCATCACTGCTATTGAACACGAAGCCACTCAACAGCATAGTTCAACTGGCCCAGGAGCTGTGGTTTGCATATGCCACAGGAGAATTGTTCAAGTTCCTTTATTTTTAAAGAAATGCTATAGTCTCATAATCTCAGAGTTCATGAGACTGATGAATAAGTGGGGGGGGGAAAAAAGCATAGCTGTTGGAGTTTAGCAATGAACTAGACATTTCAAAACTTGTCTTTGACTCAGTATTGACTGAAAATTCATGCTGGCTATATCTTTATTGTGAATAAATTCCTGATCAAAAACTACTTCCTGAAATATTTTCCTTCATTCTTACTAACAAACTGGGTTAGTAAGAGTAATTACTTTGCTCTTCTTCTGGGCACATCTCTTCCTTTTACCTCCCTCACATATCACAAAATCAATGTGAAATATAAGTATAATAGAATATATTAAACTCTCTAAGTCCTAGAATATAAAAGCAATTATAACATATTCTTGAAATAATTAACTTTTGATAGAACAATCTGGATCTGTTTTTTGTAGTTAAAGTAGAGCTTCTTTTTAACATAAAAAATTAGGAATTGATCAGATATTGAATGTCATATAGCACAGCATTTTGATTCTGTCTTCTGAGTCTGTCGTTCAAAAAACACAAGGCACATTGATAGGCTAGGGACCTAATGGAAACACACATCTGCCAACTAGGGTAAAATGATGAATCAACAAGAAAATACATATAACTTTCATTTACTTGTGGAATTTTTAACAATCTAGAAAAACTTTAGAACTTAAGACCTTTCTTCCCCATTGGATGCACAGGAATTTCTTCCAAATCTTCATTGTTGATTTCTTCCTTGTAATGTTTTTGGACCAAATAGCCAATCAGTCCCAACCAGAATGAGTAAAAAATGACAAATTAATTTATTTCATAGAAAAATAAATTATTGAAACTAGAAGGAAATAGACAGATGATGTAATTAAATTGATTTCCTGCCTTGTGGATTACTCAGTGTCCACATCTAGCATTTATTTGTTTGGTTGTTTGAGATATAATAGACATACAACACTATATTAGGGCCAGCTGTACGATGTAGTGATTTGATATTTGTGTATATTGTGAATGAGCGCAACGATAAGTTCAGTTTTCCCCTGCTACCATATAAAGTTATATATTAAGCAATATAATATTATTGACCATAGTCACCATATTGTGCATTATATCCTCATGATTATTTATTTCATGGCTAGAAGTTTGTACCTCTTGACCATTTTCTCCAATTTCCTTTCCCCCACTCTCCCTTCCCTCTGGCAACCACCAATTTGTTCCCCACATCTGTTTTGTTTTGTTTGTTCATTTGTTTTATTTTTCAGATTCCACATGTAAGTGAAATCATATGGTACTTGCCTTTGTCTGACTTATTTCATGGTCCATCTGTGTTGTCACAACTGGCAAATTTCATTCTTTTTTATAGTTGAGTCGTATTCCATTGTATATATACCACATTTTTTCATCCAGTCATACATTGATGGACACTTAAGTTGTTTCCATATCTTTGCTATTATGAATGATGATATGTTGAACATAGAGGTGTATGTATCTTTTCAAATTGGTGTTTTTATTTTCTTTGGATAAATACCCAGAAAAAAAATTGCTGGATCATATGAATGTTCCATTTTTAGTTTTTAAAGGAGCCTTCACACTGTTTTCCACAGTGGCTTTACCTTCCCAAATTTACATTCCCAAAACAGTGCACAAGTGTTCCCTTTTCTCCACATTCTGTCCAACACTTCTATTTCTGTGCTTTTTTATAACAGCCAATTTTTGTTATTCAGCTATATGAGTTTTTATTTATGTTAGCTACTAACCCCTTATTGGACATATGATTTGGTATATCTTCTCCCATTCAGTAGGTCGTCTTTATTTTGTTGATTTTTTTTCACTGTGCAGAAGCTTTTTAGTTTGATGTAATCTCATTTGCTAACTTTTGCTTTTGTAGCCACTATGTTTAGAGTCAGATCCAAAACCACACCTCCAAAAGCAATGTCAAGTTGCTTACCGCCTATGTTTTCTTCCAGGAATTTTATGGTTTCAGATATTACGTTCAAGTTTTCAACATATTTTGAGTTAATTTTTGTATATGGTGTAAGATAGTAATCCAGTTTCATTCTTTTACATGTAGCTATCCAGTGTTTCCAACACATTTTATTGAAGAGACTTCCCCTTGTATATTCTTGCCTCCTTTGTTATAAGCTAATTGATCATATACATGTGGGTCTATTTCTGGGCTCTCTATTGTGTTCCATTGATCTATGTGTCTGTTTTTATGCCAATGACATGCTGTTTTGATTAGTATAGCTTTTTAATATAGTCAATCTGCTACAAATTTCATACAGATTCCCAATGATAGTCCTGAAAGCAGAGTTGCTAAAGCAAAAACTATATATTATTCTCAAACTGGTAGTCCAAGGTGTTCAATAAAATAGTTATGGCAAGTCCTGATCCACATAGATAGTCGAAAGAGTGCTGACATACAGAACACAACCTGGACCAAACCACGATGAAATGGGTTCAATACTCTTACACTCTTGCTCATTTATAAAGTTTATGAAGTCCTTCTTATTCTGTGAGCCCTGATAGCACCTAAATTCACCATCTTTACAATGATAAATAGTAGGAAGAGCAATTGTGATAAATCATCCACTCAGTCCTGGCTGCTCTGTGACATCTACTTTTGCAACATTAACCTCAAGATTTTCTCCCCATTCAGTAAAACTTTCCCATTCTGGTTGAAGATTCTGACAAGTAGGTTACCATGGGGCATAAAATTCTATCAACCGCTCTCATTCCAGCAACTCTTTTGGGTTCTTGACATGATGATGGGCACATCACTCTGCTGCCCATCAGTCCAGGGAGCCCCACAAAGCAATAGGAGCAGCACTGTCATGGGAATCATGAGACTCCTGGAGGACATCATGTCTGGTGCTCGCCCACCCCACAGCCCAGTTTTTACTTATAGTTGATTTCTAACTTTATACCATGTGGTCAGAACAGATGCTTGAAATAATTTCGCTCTTCTTAATAAATTTATGAAAACTTGTTTTGTGGCTTAACATATGATCTATCCTGGAGAATGTGCTGCGTGCACTTGGGAAGAATGTGTACTGGGTTGCTTTTGGATGGAACATTCTTTATATATCTGTTAAGTCTATCTGGTCTAACACGTTGTTTAAGGTCAATGTTTCCTTATTGATTTTCTGTCTGGATGATCTATCTATTAGTGCAAGTGGAGTATGAAAGTCCCCTATTACTATTGTATTGCTATTTCTCCATTTAGGTCTGTTAATACTGGCTTTATATTTTTAGGTGTTACTATATAGGGTGCGTAAATATTTACAGACGTTATATACAATTGTTGGATTGACCCCCTTATCATGATGTAATTCCCTTCTCTCTCTCTCTCTCTTTTTTAAGATTTTATTTATCTATTTGGCATAGAGAGAGACAGCCAGCAAGAGAGGCAACACAAGCAGGGGGAGTGGGAAAAGAAGAAGCAGGCTCCCAGCAGAGCAGGGAACCCGATGTGGGGCTCAATCCCAGAACTCTGGGATGTTTAACAACTGACCCACCCAGTTGCCCCCCCCCTTCTTTTTCTCTTTTTAAGGTCTTTGTCTTAAAGTCTATTTTGTCTGATATAGGTATTGCCACCCCAGCTTCCTTTTAGTTTTCATTTGTATGGGGTATCTTTTCCATATCTTCACTTTCAGTTTCTATGTATCTTTACTTCTGAAGTGAATCTCTTGCAGGCAGCTTATAGATGGTATTTTTTTTAATCCATTAAACACTCTCTGTTTTTTGGTTGAAGAGGTAGTCCATTGATGTTTAAAATAATTATAGTTATGTACATATTGCCACTTTGTTCGTTGTTTTATGGTTGTTTTGTAGTTTCTCCCTGTTCCTTTTCTTTTCTCTTGCTCTCTTCCCTTGTGGTTGATGAATTTCTTTAGTGTTATGCCTAGATTCCACTCTCATTATCTTTTGTGTACCAACTATAGGTTTTTGCTTTGTGGTTATAATGTGGCTTACATGTATCAGCCCATATGTATAACAGTCCATTTTAGGTTGAAAGCAAGTTAAGTTTGAACACCCTCTAAAACTCAACATTTTTACTACCCCTTTCCCACATTTCATGTTTTTGATGCCACATTTTACATTCTTTTGTGTATGCCTTAACTAATTATTGTAATTATACTTATTCTTACTACTATTGTCTCTTAACCTTCATGCTAGCTTTGTAAGTGATGAGTCTACTACCTTTACTACATGTTTACCTTTACCAGTGAGATTTTACCTCCATGTGTTTTCTTGTTACTAATTAGTGCCCTTTCTTTTCAGCTTAAAAAGTCATTTCTTTTAAAAGTCAATATATAAGACTGATTTAGTGGTGATGAACAGGGGAGTGCAAGGGTGTGGTAAGTGCTGCTAGCAACATAGGGGGAAAGTGCCAAAGTGGCACCTACCAGTGTCCCCATCTCATAAGAAAATCCAACAAACCACTGTTCCTCTGGTAGACGCTTTAAGGTATGAATGAATCCCCTTCACACAGAGTCTTGGCACTTTCAACCTGCTGCTTTTGCACTGAGTCCTGGGGCCAGTGATTCTGTGCATGATTCTTTAAGAACAGAGTTTTCGTTTTCTACATCCCTTTGTGTCTCCTGGACATAGCCCTGTTGGTTTGTAAAGCCAGATAATTTGGGGGCTTGTCTCTGGTGCAGGTCCCAAAGGTTGGCATGCCTGATATGGGGCCCAAACCCCTTACTCCTCGGGGCTATTCTCTATATTTGTGAGATTCCTCCTGCTTGTGGGTTACCCCGCCAGGGGAAGGGTTTTAGGCAAGACCCTGTATCTGCCTCTCCTACCCCATCTGGATGTGGCCCTTTTATCCTCTGTAGTGGAGGATCTGTTTAGCTAGTTTTCAGGTCTGTTTCAGAGAGAAGTGTTTTACATGTAGCTGTAGATTCGGTGCGTCCATGGAGGAGGTGAGTTCAGGGTCTTCCTGTGCGGTCATCTTGAACTGCCCCCCCCCCCATATCTGGCATTTAGAATGCCTCACACATAATTAGAACAAGGTGAGAATCCTTAAAATGAATTCTGCTTAGTAATTACGCACCAGCATTCTTCCCTATTCTAGTTTGAGAAGGAGCTTGCTACAAGGCAAAATATTACCCTGGCCATCCAGATCCCAATATACAGACATTTACGGTTCAGTTATCAATTTAATTTTTTTTCATTTGGTCATTTTATACATAACAGATGACATCATCCAAATGGCTTTTAGGATAATGCCTCATTTTCACTGGAACACTTTGCCTAACTGAATTTGAGATACTTCCCATTTGGGTACAGCAGCTTTTATAAAAATTGCCTCCACCAGGCTCATTACAGCTAAATTTACACCACCTGTTTTAATGTGCATATTGTCATGACCCACAGAGACTGCATTAAGTAATTAAGAGACAGACCACATAGTGTCATTTGCTGTAACTGAATCTGTGGATTCAATCAATAGCCACCTGAAAGTGCCTGGGGCTGCAGGCTTAGGGCACAACCTGCTGAGTCAAGCCCTAGGGGGTCCAAATGGGAGTGCCTTAATTTGTGACACCATCCTGCTGTTTCCAGTCCCGTTTTAATTAGTCATAAAACGCAGCATAAGCCAAGTTGTTTAACAAAACCGTCCAAGACAGATTCTTCCTTTCCTTAGAAAAGATTTGAAACAGAGCTAAAGATAAAAGAAGATCGCCAGTTGAGGAGACATCAATCTTACCCTCCTTTTTAAGGCACAATTTATCTCGTAAAGAGGAGCGGAATCCTGTGTTTGTTGCAGAGTTTCGTATTTTCTAAAGACTAAAAGAAATAGCCATTTTGAAGTGCTAATGCAACTGTAAACACAATTCATTTTATTTGAGTTTTTATAGTTCCACTGGTGAAAAGGCTGCGCAGCTGTTGTTTGCTAAATTGTCATTTGTCGGGTTAAAAGTTCGTCACACTCATCCAAAGTATGGTCACTGCTCAGGAATCAGATGACCACACCAGAGCTACATACTATATGGATCATATAATTTATTTTGGATCAGCTTCTTTCCAGATGCTAAAATCTGGTGTATTTATTAAGAATTGGCTTAAGCCCTGATTCACTCTGGAATTCTACTGAAACAGACTAATTGAATGGGACTCTTCCCAACACATATGTCTCCTCGAAGCTGAAAGTGATTTAGGGTTTTGATGGCACTTAGTGACCATTGGGCAGATTTGTACTAACTCTAGGCAGATCACATGCCACAGTGTTTCCACCCTACAAGGAATCTTGAAGTGAATATTTCCCAGATGGCTTTTTCAGACAAAGGTCTCTTACAAAAGAGGGAAAGAACACATTTACCAAGTCCAAAGAATAGTTGATATTTAAGAACTTTTGATGGACAAATTAGGAGCTTTTTCAAACTCTACAGGGTGCTTTCGGAATATGTTTGGAATATAAACACATGCTTGTACATCACCCAGCTGCCACCTGGCCTAGAGTGTGACCTTTCATGAATTTTTGTATTTTTGAAACAAAAAGGAATCTTGGTGGTCATTGGGGTCAGACTGTCCCTTTACAGAAAAGAAAAATGGGACCAAAATAAGTAATACACTTACATGAATGCGATCTCCATCCAAAGTTCCACATTCTCTCCCATTCCAGAGGGCATCCTGGTCTCTGTGGCATGGGTGCAAATCAGCACATGGCACTTACTGGTGACTTTCTCTCTCTCCTGCTTTAATATTCATTTCTCTCCCCTTCACTTCTTTTCTTTTTCTTGCTTTCCCCTACTTTTGCTCCTCCTCTCCCATTCCTTTTTAGCTATCTCTCTGTTTAAGAACATCGCCCAGTTCTATCCCAGAGTTTTAGTTTTTGTACCAATAAGAAAAGCCTGTGGAGACAAAACAAATTTTAAAAAATCCTGCTAAATAATTGTTTATATAATTTCTGACTCTCAACTTTCAAATGCGAGTGTTTATTGTCTCTAGCATTTGTCTGAAAACTGTACTACCTTATGACATCTGAGGTTTTATTGCGATATATTTACTTTTACTTTTTTATGATAATATGTCGACATGGAGATCTCAGATTACTTTGAGTCCCCTGGAGTACCTAGTACAGTGCTAGATTATCTGATTGTCCAAAGAGGTTGCTTTTCTATCTGGATCTTTTAGGTCAGTGACTTTGATTTAGAAAATGTATCCAATCGATCAAATGGTTGCTTACAACTAGTTTAGGGGGGAAAAAAACACTTCCAAAATGCAGATTTACCTATGTACCTTGAATGGGACGGGCATTTCAATGCCCCATTTCATGATAAGGTGAGCTAATCCTGGTATTTAATTTAAGTATTTTAAATTTTGGGGGTTTTAACTTCTCTATTCAACTGAGAAATTATCTCAACCCTTTCATTAAATCTTTGCTTCCACCACACATACACACACACACACACACACACACACACACACCCCACTACACCTGGAGTGCAAATGTACAGAAGAAATAAGAAGTTCATTTTAATCATAAAAGTTTATTAACTTAATTTCCAGGCCTATATGTTCAGAATTTGTGTGATAGGTACAGCAAAGTGAATGTCAGAAATACCATGCTAGAAATATAGAAATGTGTTGCAATCCTGATCATTCCTCATAATGAAAGTCGATAAATTAAGGAAGTGAGAATAACCCAGGACAACAAAAAGAGCTTGTGAAAGAGCACCAGAAAATATTTGCAATAAGACACAGATGGGGAAATGTGTCACATGCAATGCAAGTGTGACTAACAGAAGGTGGGGTGGCCCAGAAGAGACTGCAGATGACAGAGTAATGCAGAGGCCAGTGGGAAGGAAGCAAGGACTACATTGAAAGGAAGTGCAATGGCTCATGCAGATGGAGCGACTGGGAGACAGCACAGGAGCTAGCTGGCCAGTGTGAACCAGTCTTTGCTGCTGACTAACACGGATCAAAGGAGTATGAAAGGTCAATGAGTGGCAAATTGGATGACATAGATTGTGCTGTATAACTCTAGGAGTACTGATACTCGTATAGCACGTGTGTGTGAGAGAGACAGAGAGAGAGGTGCGTGGGCATGATAAATTACTGAGATAATTTGTTTTGCTCTCAACAGTTTGTTCTCTTTCTGCGCAGTGCTCATACTTCAAAGCAGATAACCAGGCCATCGTATTCTCTTGCCCCTGAGGAGATTTGTATAGCTTGAAATTTGAAAATCAAAATTACTTCGGAAAAATTGGATCTTTAAGATTCACTACTTATTCATCATATTATGTTAATTCACTTCATATAAAGTAACGTTGTTTCCTAAATAATTACATTTAAAAGTATGTTTAAAGTTTATATTTCTGTTAATTTCCCAGTTTTATTGAGATGTAATTGACATATAGCGCCATACAAATTTCAGGTTATAGGATAATGATTTAACTTACATATATCATCAAACGATTACTAAATAGTTTAGTTAACATCCATCATCTCATATAGATTTAAAAAATTGTTTTTTTTTCCCTTGTGGTGAGAACTTTTGGGATTTTCTCTTTTTTTTTTTTAAAGATTTTATTTATTTATTTGTGAGAGAGAGAAAGCACAAGCAGGAGGAGCGTCAGGCAGAGCAGGTAGAGGGAGAAGCAGGCTCCCTGTTGATCAAGGAGCCGGATGCGGGACTTGATCCCAGGACCCTGGGATCCTGACCCAAGCCAAAGGCAGATGCTTAACCAACTGAGACACCCAGGCATCCCAAGGATTTACTCTTTTAACAACTTTCAGATACACCATACTCTCAATTTTCAGCATACTCTCATACAACTTTCAGTTATAGTTAACTATAGTTGTACGTTGTACTCCCTAGTACTTACTTATTACTGGAAGTTTGTACTTTTGACCACTTTCCTCCAATTCCCCCTCCCCCACATCCTGCCTCCAGTGGCCACAAGTCTGATCTCCAGTTCTGAGTTCCTTCGCCCCTTCCTTCCTTCCTTCCTTCCTTCCTTCCTTCCTTCCTTTCTCCTCCCTCCCTCCCTCTCTCTCTTTCTTTCCTTTTTTTTGATAGGATGCAGGCCAAGAAATGAGTTACTATATTGTTGGACATATCCTGAATACCATGAGGAGGGTTGCTACAACATAGTGTAGAAGAACAGGAGTCTATCTAGAACCCCGAGGGGTTTCCTGGAGCATCTCTCGGTGTTTTCATGCCCACTGATGAGTCTAATGGACAATTGCAATAAACCCAAAATTGACAGCATTAAAGCAGGAGCTTCAAACTCTCGTAAAGCAAGCTACTTAGACTGAAATTCTAGCCAATGGTGAGAAAAGCATAAAACTGGTGATAGAGGGAGGAGCAAATAAGTATCACTTGTACCTTTGGGACTCGTTGCAGCAGAGTTAACACTGTTCACTTTTGCATATTAAATCATGGTGTGTATCCCAGAACATCTTTGAAAAATAAACATATTATGTTTTTATTTTCTAATTGCTGCTATTGTAAATTTCACATGCTTGTATGTATTTGTTCTTCCATATGCATGTTCTAGCCAAGCTGGTCTGCTCACTGATATGCTCTGCATATTCCTTTCTCTAATCTTTTCCATTCATTGGCTCCACGTGCCTTCCCCAGCCTCTCCTCAGTGACTTTAACCCAATTCATCGTTTGTAGCCTATTTTCCTTTTCAGCCCTTGCACTAATTTTTTTCTTTCATTAATTTTCTATATATTTATTACTTTTGTGTGCCTGTTTTGCTCTGTTGATGAGATAGAAATATTAATATCAAACTCAGACAGTATTTGTGTACATTATGTGTAGTCAATATAGGGGAACACTGAATAAGTGATTAACCACTACAAAAATATAAATAATACCATTCATATTTTCTTGTATTTTTCAATATATTTTTATGTTTATTATAATTATTTCTTGTATTATTGTTCGTTGTGTGAGTGTCACTGTTATATTAGTTATCACTTTGTGTGCCACCTGTGTATATATTGCCTTTTTACTTGATTATCAGGGCTTTAAAGAAGGACTCACTCTTTATCTATGGATCTTCCACCAGCAAAAAGCTGGCACCTTGTACATGAGAGATCCACAATGATGTCGATGGGATAATCAATACTAGTACATGATTGATTCTACTATTTGGATTTTGAGTTATAAACTGATCTATAAAGAATTTTAAAATTAAGACAGCAGAATATAAATGATAGTCCAGAACTTATATTTGCTTTATTAAGAAAAATGCTCAACCAAAAGTCACGTCCCTCTTGCACCAGTGTGCTCCAGTCCACCAGCAGCTCATATAAATACACATCATGAAGGACTCTGTTGAATCTAATATATACGAAACAGAGCTCAGATCACAGCTTCTCTAAGAGACCTCTAGATCTCTCAGACGCAGTTAATTCTCTGACTTATTTCTGTGTCGTATTTTTAGCTATAGACTTTGCTTCACCTGTTGTCCTGCATGCAATTATTCACTTACATGGCTTTTCTTCTGTTGTATGTTGACTCTTCAAGGGCAGTGATCATAATTTTTCATCCTCCTGTTCCCAGTCCCTACCACAGGGCTTGGCACATGGTGTGTCTACAATGTTCATTAAATTGGAATTAATTAAAATTAATTAGAGGAAATTAATCATTTGTATTGCTTTATAATTACAAAAATGAAAAGACTTGAGATGAAAATTTGATCTGGAAAAATATATATACATATATGTCATTATGTAAGTTTCATCATCATAATACTTTTGGTAAACTTAATGATGACAAGAATACCGAAAGATGATGTATTACTGCCAAGCATAGAGTAGAAAAGAGAAAGAACTGAATGGTTCAGTCAGTATGTGTTTGTGATGCCATTAGTTACTACCTACTGGTAGGGGTTCAACCATAATCAACAAATTAATAGATTGTATTTCTGATGATACTTCTATTTTCTGCCTAATGGTGTATTAAGCAGGCTCGCACTGGGTATCTTGATTAGAACCAATTGGCACATTCGAACATTGTTTATTGAGCATGGCAAATGTTTGCCTAAATTATTTTGCTTTCTTATCTTAAAAAAAAAAAAAGAAAGAAAAAAGAAATTGTGCTAAGAAGGCCTACCAGAAAAAGAAAACTAAAGTGTTCTGTTGAGAATAGGAGCATCCATAGCCCCAGTGTCTTGATTTTCAGATCACCAGTGTGACAGACACCAACTAAAGATGCAAAGGGTCGTGGACAGAACTCTGAGTAAAACTAAGTTCTAAGGGATAGGCAGAAAAAGAGAACCTGAAAAAGAGACTGAGCTGTAGCCAGAGAGGGAAACAAGGCGATTCTAGTGTTAAAGAAATAATCTCAAGGAAGCCAGATAAAGAGTGTTTTAAGAAGAGGGTTATGACCACTGAATCTAATGCTGGGATAAAGTTAAGTTAATTTAAAATCTAAAAAGTGTTCATTGGTTTGGACAACAAAATGGGCATAGTTTCAATGCAGCAGTGGGGAGAAATAAAGTACTCCACCCAGATCTCTGCTCCAGGGTGTAAACATCTATCCCCTTGATTTTCCAAATATCTGTGGTTATTAGCTCTCAGTTGTGCCCCACAGTGGGAATTGCAGCAGTCACTGGGAACTGTCTCACCAAGAATTATATCCTCCTCCTTGGTGGATCATGACTAAACACTTCCTGATGGGAGAAAACAAAGACCTCCTGTTTCAATTTAGGATAATTCTAAAGGGCCATCTCAATTCCATAGCTCTTACAGTTTTGGCTGAGATCAAACAATTTTCTGCTCACGATTCCTTATATCAGAGTACATTTAAGGAAATCCAGTCTAAGACAGCTAGTACCAAAAGTGGTCCTACAAAGTAGATTCTAAGTTGAATTTTGGAGATGGATCTCTCATTGACCAGCTGGCAATGGGGCCCACATCACTGGGAGTGGCTGGAGTATGGATAGCCCCTGACATGCTATGATAGTACAAGTGCTAAAAATTTTGCTGATGGTGAACTGGGATGGAATACCATGGACAAGCATTTGCTGACTATGGAATGCCTCTGGCATTTTTGAGGAATGGGTGAAAATACATTCTTAAATTGAGTGGCTATTGCTGATCAACATTGAAGAGAAATAAAGATGGGCTCAAGGTGATAAATAACTAATTAGAGGCAAAATGTGAGAGTCAGAGAGAATCCTTGGCATCCTTATAAAAGTCTTAATCTCCTGAAGCTAAAGAGCTGAAAGAGGAGAGGACTAGGGTTTACAATTTATTTATGAGTAGGGAAACTTTAACGATTTTGAATTCTCAGCTCTGAAAGTTGTTTTATACCACAGTGGAACCCTAATAGGAAAAGAGTAGATGCTGTTGTGATTCTTGAATTCCCAGAGTCCCGTGTAACCACTGAGCCTGAAGACGTGGCCCATTCCCTGTTATTAAAAGACAGTGGCTCTCCCTTTGCTTGAAGATCATGGGGCATGTGCCTCACGATACAGTGCTTTCCCTCTTTAGTCCCTAGTCCGACTCCCCCTGTAGGCTACCATAAGAAGGGTTGAATCCAAACATTTCTCAGTGGGTATATGCAGGGCCTGCTAAGAGAAGAGAAGAGAAGAACTATACACTAAAGGAGCTGCAAGATGGGAACAATATGTACTGGCAAGAGGCAGTGTCAAAGACTGGAGCCTGAAGGTGCTAGATCAAGGGAGAATCTAACATGAAGTTGGATGGAGAAAGTTTATCAATATGGACTTTACAACAAGCCCAATAGAGAGAGTGTCTGATCCTAGACCGTCAAGTGCCTATGTGGCCAGTTTCCCTCGTGAGCTGTAATCGCCAAGTCATAAGCAGGGGAAAGGTCAGCAAAAATCCATTGTAAGATGGAAGTGGTACATCTGGAAACAAGCACGAGCAGAGTCAGAAAACACAAGAAACTGCATGAGCACATGTCCGGGATACTGAGTCATCTGCCATTGTTGTCTGGCACCCCTTTCTCAGCTCACTCCTACTGCCTCAGGGAAAGCCCTTTATTGTCTTCACAGAGCAGAAAAAAGGAGCAGGATTAATGGATAGGTTACCTGGATGATTGGTGCAAATGAGAAATGGATGTTTCTGTACTACAAGTGACAAGTTCTGGCCTAAGAAGAAATTGGTAAGAAGAAATCCTCTCAATGGGCAGACCTCCCTTTGGTGAACCTAGTCAGCCATTTTGTAGGAAAGAGATATTGCCCGAGGTAAGTGCCACACCCCTGAGGTTGAGCAGTTCTTTCTTTTCTCTCTTCTTTCTTTCTTTCTTTCTTTCTTTCTTTCTTTCTTTCTTTCTTTCTTTCTTTCTTTCTTTCTTTCTTTCGAGGGAGAGACTGAGAATGCAGAGTGAGCCAGAGGGAGAGGAAAAGAGAGAATCTTAAGCAGGCTCCACCCCCAGTGTAGAGCCCAACACCGACCTATCTCAGAACCCTGAGATCATGACCAGAGCCAAAATCAAGAGTCAAATGTTTGACTGAGCCACCTAGGCGCCCCGCTTGGGTGGTTTCCTTAAATGTTGCACCCTAAGTCCTCACTTGCCTTAACTAGTCCTGGTCCTACACAAGAACAGGGGATTTGCTGGTCCTATCGCATTACTACACGACTCAGAACAAGTCAGCCTGATAGACATGGATAGACCTCTTCCAGGAGTAGCTGAGGTGCCAGCTTGGAGAGGATACCCTGTGAGAAAGGTGCCACTTTCCCACATGTCAGATCGAGCCTAAACCAGCAACTCTTGTATGGAGCTATGTTCCACGGAGGTAGAATTTGGAGCTTGGAAAGGGAAGAGTTTAGTAGGAGTGGCTCTGATTGCCATCACTCACAATGACCCACTTGGAATGAATTTGAGTTTTCCGCCCATATAGTTTTAGGTTCTCCAAGTCGAGAGATTCTGGTTCCCAGTAACAGTACCATGAGGCCTTAGACTGCCGCTGCCACCCAGTCTTCTGGGATCCTCATGCCAGACACCAGCAGGGAAAAAAATGAGCTACTATCCCAGCGGGGGTGATGGATCCCCTCTTCAGGAGGAGGCAGGACAGCAGTTACGTAATGTGGGGGGTGGGGAGGAATATGCATGACCCTCCCGTGATTCTCCGGGATGTCTGTGGAAATGCTTGTCCAGCTTTAATGATTTATAGAGAAGTAGAGCAGCTCAGCCTGGGAGCGGCACAGGAACCAGGGGCGCCAATCCTTCAGGAACGGTGGTGAGTCAGCCAACCAGACAAATTGCCTGGGCCGGTAGAGGTGTCAGTGGAGGGAAAGGGCGTCTAAACTGGGTGCCGGAGGAGGGAGAAGAGGAGCACCAGTTGTAGTTTTGAGATCGGGCAGAGCCACAGGGGCTGCAGTTCATTCAACCAACACTTCGGTCCTATTTTCCCCAGGTAACCCGAATAACAAGAATCTTGGTCAAGTTTTTCCCTGACGGGGAGAAATCACTTAAGAAGCGAGGGTTGTAAGACCCTCCAAGAGTAGATGTAGTGGATACCATCTTGCTCCACCCAATCCCTTCTGGAAGGCCAAATGCTCCATTCTTCAGCCAGGACTCACCACCTGCCGTGGGCAGTTGCCCGCAGTGGCAGGGCACTGTCATGCTTTTTATCTTGACGAAGTCCCAGTAGTGCATTTTTGCCTTTGTTTCCCTTGATTTGGAATTGTGTGTAGCAGAATTGCTGCCTGTGTTCTCCTCTAGGATTTTGATGGATTCCTGTCTCACATTTAGGTCTTTCATCCATTTTAAGTCTATTTTGCGTATGGTGTAAGGAAATGGTCCAGTTTCATTCTTCTGAATGTGGCTGTCCAATTTTCCCAATACCACTTGTTGAAGAGATTATCTTTTTTCCATTGGATATTCTTTCCTGTTTTGTCAAAGATTAGTTGACCATAGAGTCGAGGGCCCATTTCTGGGTTCTCTATTCTGTTGCATTGACCTATGTGTCTATTTTTGTGCCAGTAGCATATTGTTTTGATGATTACGGCTTTGTAATATAGCTTGAAGTTTGGAATTGTGATGCCACCAGCTTTGGTTTTCTTTTTCAACATTCCTTTGGCTATTCAGGGTCTTTTCTGGTTCCATACAATTATTTGTTCCAGCTCTGAGAAAAAAATTGATGGTATTTTGATAGGGATTGCATTGAATGTATAGACTGTTCTAGGTAGCATAGATATTTTAAAATTATTTGTTCTTCCAGTCCATGAGCCTGGAATGTTTTTCCATTTCTTTGTGTCTTAATTGTTGATGGAAAAGAAAAGAAGAGGTGGAACATACAGAAAAACGTGAGGAAAAGGAATGGAATGAGGTGACAGAGATGGAAGGAAGGATGGAATCAAAGGTTTAAGAGGGAAGCCTTAACCTTATTTTAGTGTACAGTATGATTTATAAATCTCACTCAATGTTTTGCAAATGGTTAGTCACTCATTTCAACACTATTCTCAACTAGCTCACTTTTTCACCACTTATATAATTGCTACTTTTATCACAAACTAAATCCTCATACATTCATGACCCTGTTTTTAAACTTTTGCATTGCATAACCTCTTTATTTCTCATCCAAAATTAAAATATAATTACTCTAGTTTTTATGTAATATTTTGATAATTTATAGGATAAAACATTTCTATTTCTTCTCATTGCTTTTTTAATTTTGAATTCTGTTTCTTATAATCATGTGTTTACTTTCGGGGTTTATTTTCAGGACTCTATTTTTTACTTTTTTAAAGATTTTATTTATTTGAGAGAGAGAGTGAAACAGAGCATGAGAGGGAGAAGAAGACTCCCTGCTGAGCAAGGAGCCGGATGTGGGATTCGATCCCAGGACCCTGAGATCATGACCTGAGCCGAGGGCAGTCACTTAACCAACTGAGCCACCCAGGCACCATTTTAGGACTTTTTTAAATCTTTTCATTGCCATTCAGAATCTGCATTTTTTCAAATTTTTGTTTGTTAAGATGGAGAGGGCTACAGATTTTATTGTATTGATCTCTTATTGATCCCCTTACGGAATTTTTATGGGTGTTTTGCATTTATTCATTTTCTTTAGGGTTTTTCAGATAGCAATTTTTCTTTTTTGAATAATTTATATCTAATTTATTTCTTGTTAACATTATTAGCTGGCACCTACTATACTGTCCTCTGAGGTGGAGATTTGAGTGCGGGAAATTTGAGGGAGTGCTTGTGGACCAACGCCTGTGGGAGAAGGGAGAAGAAAACATGTTTGGGAGCATAGGGAAGATGGGTTGTTACACAGTCACAGTCAAGTCCTTGGCCGCCCACGGGTTGCTCTGAAGCCCACCCGATCCTTCAGAGTTGTGGCGGGGTCCCAGATGACCAGTCAGTGGATGCTAGTTGTCCCTAAGGTGGGAATGGCCTTAATTAAGCCAGGTGATTCCCATCAAACGGTGCGGTTCCCGCAGACAGCTGCGCGCTGAGAGCTGCGGTGGTTCGTGGGATCCTCGGGAGCTTCCCAGGTGTGATGTGAAACAGCCCCTGTCCCCAGAGGGCAGGGGGACAGTGAAGAAAGAGACAGGCCATCCAGGTTGGTAGGTGGCAGTTTTAAGAAGCAAAGGGGCCTTACACAGGAGGCTTGTCTTGGGAAGCAGTAAGATAAATCGACCCTCGCATCTGCCTGCCACGTCTTTCAAGTTATACAGAGGCCTCAAGTGGGATCGGTCATGGGTACCATGTAGGTGTTCTCAACACCACATCACCGCCTCAGGGCATTGTCCTTGGAGAAGCCTCTGGAAGCGGGAAAGGCAAGCAGAACCCATGTCCCAAAGGCAGGGGAGGGGGTGCGGAGTATCTGATCACCCACGTCTAGCTCACAGGCCAGCTGGCGGTCACATCTTCTCGATGACTCCCCCAACGGGCGTGGAACACGCAGGACTCCCAGCATCCTTTCCAGCCCCGAGAAAGTAAGTGCTACACTCCTTACAGGAGAGACGAGGACATCTTTGTGTTCTGTTTTGAATATGGTCAGGGAGTAACTGACTTCTACAATTAGGGACAAGCTACTAAAATTTACCTGTGCGTTTGTGATACCTTTTGTGTTGGCAATGTAATAGTTTCCCTCTTCCAGGCCCCCTCCTCCCCACACCACCCTGGCTGCACCCACGTGATCTAAGAGCCGGAAGCCTGGGAACTACTTTTTTAAGAATCTTTGCCAGGAGATTCCAGTTTGGGTTCTACGAATCAGAAACAGCTGCTTGAGGTTTAGAGGCCAGAAAAGCAGCGGCCGCCATGTTGCTGCTCTTCAGGCAACGGAGGCAGATGGAGGAGTTTCGGCAGAGCTACTGCAGCCGCCGCTGGGCGTTCTCTAAAAGTTGTCTGCCGCAGTTTGTACCGCATAATCTAGACTAGTGACTTTCAAAACATCATCAGCATCACCTGGGAACTTGCAACAATGCAAAGTCGTGGATCTACTCCAAAACTACACGTTCAGAACCCCTGGAGGTAAGCGTTTTGCCGAGTCCCCCTAGTTGATTCCATGTACCAAAGCTGAGAACTGCTGAAGACCATTTTCATACAACAGATGACGGCCAAGTTTGCAAACTGGGTTGGTTATCAGAATTACCGGGAGTGGTTCTAAAATCTGCAGATTCCTGGGTACCACTACATCCGTCCCCATAAATAAGGCTCTCCAGAAAAAGGGCCTATGAATCCGTATGTTTGCAGGTATCCCCCGGTGATTCTGATTGTTGATCGAGTGTGAGAAGTTGATAGAGTATGGCTCTGTGGTCCTCCCAGTTTCTTGTTTAAACAGTTTTCCCTTTTTCCTTTTAGTTACCAAGGGAGGAAAAAGCAATTACATGAAAAAGCTGTCACTTGCTTGGAAAAGTGTGCTCAGGTAGCATAAAACCTCTTTTAGAAACTTTCCATTCTGCAGTTCTACGTTTCTCAGTCCCGACCAAGGCCGCCCTGCAGCAGCACAGTGATCGCCTCACCACCCCTGCTGCAATTGCAGACACCTGGGCTCCATTCAGACATCGTGAATTGCGTCTCTGGGTCTGGGGCGTGTTTAACAAACACAGCAGCACACAAACATTTAAGAGCCACCAAGCAATTTTTCCACAGTTGGCAAATACACCGCACCAGAGTGTGTCACCAGAAGCGCTTTCCATGCTACAGGGTCAAATAGGACAGAGGGACGTCTACAGAGTCCTGGTGTGAGCTCTGGGCTTCAGTTTCTTCATGGGTCAATGAGGGTGTGGAAAGAGATTGTCTCTAATTTCTCCTACTCTAAAGTGATATGATTAGATTGGGTCTTATCAACCTATACACACAGCCACTTCAAAGAACCAAAAATAATGTGATATTGGTTTTCCTTGGGCCTCCTGCTTGACCACGTCATTTACTGCATTAGCTAGAGGAAAATATTTTAGTGTTATTGCCCTGTTGGTTCAAAATAAAGGGAAAGAGGCAGAGACATATGCGCTTTTTATTCATACTTTGATCTATTTCTAACAAATTTGTTCTTTTTTACTCAAAATATCTAAAATGCCGATTGTAATCTTGGACTGTCTTACAAGATGACTGAATTAGATTTTACTACTAAATGAAAAAAATAAGTAGCACAAAGTCAGTAATATCCAAAAGCATCACATTTTATTTCAATGTTTAATTTTAGTTATAACCGTTCTTTATTATAAAAATATCTATATATAATATTAACAGCTAACAATGACTACATGTTTAACTATTCAGGCTTTTTTTTTATTATTTTAGTTAAGAATGTGTCTTTTCAGTCTGTGAGTAAGTGCTAATCTATGTGCTCATAGTGAAACTAAATCCATGTTGAGAAGCATCTAGGACCATGTCTTGAGTTGGTATTCAGTAAATGTTTTTCGAACGGTGAGTGGGTACTCCCCAAAATATTTCTGACACAAGTAATGATTTTTAAAAATGCCTTTTGCATAATTTGAATAATGAATAGTAAGTCTTTCTTTGGGCTTACAGAGGCTTAGTTTTCTTTGTCCGTAATTTTAATGTGTCTTAAGATAATTTCCTATTGCCCTGAAATTGCTCTGGATAAATTAAGAGTTCTTATGGGCGTGGAAGTGACAGCTGTGAGATTGCAGAAACCACATTATTTCTTTTGTAATGGAATTTTGGTGTGTGCCGGGACCATCTTATTGAAGAAAGGTGAATCAGGAAAAATTTGCGTGAAGGTAAACTTGAACAACCATCTAAAATTGATTAAAAGTGCTCAAGTTGTTTGATGACTTAATCTGTAATTAAGTAAAAAGTATTGTTCCTGGCTTCTACTTACTGAGATGCTCCCCAAAGTAAATTTAATAGTCTCCTTATTTCTGGAATATTCCAGTCTGGTAAAGTGTTATGAGTTAATGACGAGGAAAGGGCACAGCCATGGCTAATCATCATGGTCCAATAAAGCCAAGTCTATTTACCTTCAGGGCTCAGTTCAGGATCTGTTTAGCCAGGTTTTTCCTGGCGGAGAAGTCAGCCAGATCCTTAATTTCAAAATTGCATCATTTCATTTTGATGGCTTGGCTTTTGTATTCATAGTTCCTATGATGTTTATTATTGGTACATTTTTAGAAATAGAAGTCTATAGTGATAATTATGTTTTTGGACTGAGAGTAGATTTCATTTTATAACTGGTAAAAAATAATACTGGTGCAATAAAATGTATAGTTTGTATAAAACATTCCAAAATTATTTTAAAACATGTAAATTATTGAATAAGAAAATTTCTTGCTATCCATAAGACTTTATTCATCATTTGGCATGAGAAACGTTAATATGCTGAGCAGAAAGGCTAATATTAAGTACTTTGACATTGTGGGACTCAGTTTTTTGAAAGAATGAAGGTTATTTTATATTAAAAAAACATTGAATTCCTGACCTAAGTTATATTTGATGTGATTAAACCATGCAAAGTTATTTTACTTTTTAAAAGTCAATTTATTTTTAATAAGCATTAATAAGAATTTTGAAAAGATTTGTGTGCATTTGAGAAACATATCAGACTTGATAAAATAGAATTTTCCTTAGTAATATTTTGCTGAAAGAAAAAGGGTCTTCTATAAACTAACCAAAGTTCCTAGAGAATTGAAAGAATAATAATGCCACATAAAGAATAATGAATTAGCATAATCAGAGTGAGATGTACTTGATTTTGAGTTATGAAATAGCCAGCCCCAGATACTGGACTTTGTCATAACTTGTAGACTCATGTCAGGCAGAAACATAGGTCAGAAATACCAGTCTCATGATTATACAGGACAAGCTTTTTCTAAAGTGGGAACAATAGTGAACTCTCAGAGTACTGTGCATTCTCTTAGATATGATGCATTCTAAAAACATGGCTTTCCCTCCCTTGTTAGAATCAGAATAAAATTTTAAAAAGCAGAAGAATCAGCATAGCTAGTATTTTGAGATTTCTCAAGCTCTGTATTTACTTCTCATATCTGTAATAAAACAAGTGTACCAGAGTTTCTTAATATCTGTTTCCATAATACAAAAGGTGTGAAACTAAAATGATTCCATATACATAAATTAATAAGGTAATAAGGGGTGCATGAGTGGCTCAGTCAGTTAAGAGGATGACTTCTGGTCATGATCTCTGGGTCATGGGATCCAGCTCCATGTTCAGCATGGAATCTGCTTATCCCTCTCCCTCCCTCCCCCTCTCCTAGCTCCTGCCTGTGCTCTTTCTCAAATGCATCAAATATTTAATAAATAATAAAGTAGGAAAAATTAGTTCGTCTAGAAAAAAAATTCTTTTTAAAAAAATCGCATTTCCATAATGATTGCCTAAGATTAGTGGTTCTCAAAGTCTGGTGTCTGGACCAGCAGCAGCATCACCTTCATACCTTCTCAATGCACATTTTCAGATCCCACCTACACCTAGTGAGTTAGAAACTTTGAAAGTAGAGCCCATCAGTCTGAGTTCTGACAAGCTCCCCATGTAATTCAAATGTCCACTACAGTTTGAGAACAACTACCTTAGACCAGGGAACATAAGTTAACAAAACTAACATAGATAGGTCTGAATTGCTGGGTTGACTCGTTGGTTCTCACTGACTCTCCTGCCTACTGATCTCACTTGGAGATGTTTTCAAGACTCCAGCCCAGATCAAATGAATCAGAGAGTCTCTGCCTTAACATCAGCATTTTAAACTTCTGGTGGTTCTAATGAGCAGCGGGATTGAGAGACAGGATTACTAGTTTCGTGTGCCTGTTCTCTAGGTCAACCACTTGCTGCATATTCAGCGTAGACTAATGTGTGGTTATTCCTGTTGCCCTTTTCTGGTGACAGATTTCCTGTTTTTCCTGGCTACCTCATTAGCTGAAACTACAGAGAGCCAAAGAGAGCATGGATCAGCTGCTAGGGTAGCTTATACAGGAGTTGTTCTCCTTTGGGGAACTTTTATTTTCAATTTAAAAACCAGCCCACCGTCTCTTGGATTATTAAATAGACTTCACTACCATTACTCTTGCTCTGTCTTATCCCTTTTCAACTAGTTCTCCACATAATGCCGTAGCCAGAATTTTCTTTCTAAAATATAAATCTGATCATATCCATGTTCTCAAAAATGGCTTTCAGGGCTGCACATGGGGCGGGGGGGGGGGGGTCCCAATTCCTCTATCCACTATTTCTGTCCTGTAATTCCTTCTTTGCTGCAGCCATACAAAATGTTTAGTTTAATTTGGTAGTTTGAATACAGCACGTTTTTTCTCAACAGAATACATGTTATTCTCCCTACTTGGAACGCTGTTCTCTGATAGACAGGTGGTCCGTCACCATCACTCATTCATCCAAGACTTTGATTGGATTTCTTCCAACTTCACTCATTCTCGAAGCTTGAGAAAACACTCCCTGAGGTTCCTCAGACTCTTCCTTATGACACTGTCATCTAGCTTGCTTATTATCTGGAATCCCCAGTCAACTTAAAAAAATTAAAGAAGGCATCGTTCATATATTTCTTGTTAATTTTTATTTCCTACATCTAACACAGAGCTAATACATAATGTTTTCAATAAACTTTTATTGAGTAAATGAAAAGATGAATTAAAACAACCTGAAGACAGGTAACACAACCAAATAACAAGTTAAAAGTAAGCAAGAAATACACCAAAGGAAAAACAAAAAGGCAATATGGAGTCAGGAGTGAAAGTTGTGCATTAACTGTGCAGTGATAGACCCAGGGTCCAGATGGCTGAGCTCCCAGGTAAATGACCTTTTTCTGCCACCAACCTGACACTGTAATCCTTTCCTTTCCATCTTGCATGAGGTGACTGTCTTCTGGCAAACCATTTCAGAGATGCCATGGTGCGTTTCTCTTAACTGGTCAGCATTTCCCACACTGTGTTCCTCAAGCAGTAGATACATGAGATTTAAATAGATATTTCATATAAAAATGTTCTCTGGACAAATAAGGTTGGGAGGTACTAGATTAAATTAATCAGCTTTCTTTAGTGTAACCTATTCAGAATCCTTATTGTGCTAATCTATCTTTTAATCTCCAAAAGAGAAAAATAGTAAGCAATTATTTGAATTTTTTTGAGAGACATCTTGCAGAAGTAACTGTCACTTAATTGAAACAGTTTGAGAAACAACAGTTGAAAAGCATCAGCAAATTTTTTACTCTAAGACAGTTGAGGGGGTAAGAACGAGAGGGGAGCATGGCAGAGATTCCCTCCATCCCTCGGGAAATTAATTGATCAGAATTATTTTCTGAACCATGGAAACTTTGTGAGCTTGCAAAAAGAAAATCTATACGTAGAAATAACGATTTATACATTTTTAAGGCTATTTAAAAGTATGTATTAAATATATAAATATACTGCATACAATATATGGTATGAACATAAAATGTTCATCTTTCTATAACTACACATTCTTGTTGAACATAAAATTTGCTGTGGTGCATTGATTTTCTGAAATGTAGAAACTATAAATGTATAACAGTTCAGAGAAAAAGTATAGTAATGCTGGCTGAAATAGACAGGAAAATAAAGATTCAGGAGGGACCTAAATGGGCCCTGAGGGAGACTTATATGGGACCTTTTCGGAGTCTTGCAACTTGGGGTTCAGGTTATATTGAACAGTGGAATGAAGTACCATTCATTTCCAAAGTTAGGTTTTGGGTGTCATTGGATAGCTTTAGTGGGTACCTCCACTCCATGTGTGCATTTATACTTAGAAGGCTTCTGGGAGAAAAGTCATACCTTGATCACTGAGATTTAAAGGCTTTTAAAAGCCTAACTGACTAGAATGGAAACAATTGAGTGAATCTTGGCATTCTCAGACTCCCCTCAGCAAGGGAAGATGTACCAGTGAAGAACACTTAGTACCAATGTGTAAGTTATCTGAGGAAAGTGACTTTTCAGGCACATTGTACACTTAATTTCAGAACTTCTCTAAATGGCCGCTGTGACACTGAGGGGAAATTTAGAGATGCACATTTGACAGGTTCATGTCATAAAAGCCATTTCAAGTTTCTGTTATACATGGAGACATGGAAGTCTTTAGTGTAGGATCCCTAACTGGGTGTTTTTTTGGAGGGGCCTAGTGGACTCGTGTGTGTGTGTGTGTGTGTGTGTGTGTGTGTGTGTGTGTGTATGCCTACATGCGCATGTGTTATATTTCCACTGAAGAGCTGTTCCTCTTATTTTCATAGTGTTTCTGAGGGGGACCATCAATCACATAGTCCCAGCCTCTCCTAACCACAGGACTGGGCTCCAGTTTTGCCTCGCACATCAGGATAACCTATATCTCTAATCAATGAGTGTGGTGTTCCAACAGGTGGACCTGGAACCCCAGCAGGGCCTCAGTCCTTCATGAGATTAGATAAACACTGGGAATGAGAGAGGCTTGCTTTCTTTTTATTTGTAGAGGATGGAGATGAGGTGGACCTGATAGCAGTCCTCTTTCCTACCATGTGGAAAAGCTGGCGTAAGAATTAAGTTGTCACAAAGAGAGAAGCAGAGCCCAGAGACAGAGAAACTGAGACAGCTTTGTTAGAGACCCCAGATAGAAATGTGCTCAAAGTCTACCCCATGCTTTGACTACCCATGTGTATAAATAAATACTTTACTTGCTTATCCACTTATTTAAGCTAGCTCGAATTTGCTTTTGGTTTCTTTTAGAGAGAGGCTTTCACTAATGGAGAGACCTTTTCACAACAAGGAGACAGGAAACGGATGAGGCCACTGGCAGAAGTTTTCATCAGGATCTTGGAGAGCATGGCACTACAGATTCAGGAAGAGGTGTCTGATGTTCAGGTGAGCCACAGACTTGAAAAATTGCTAGGGCTTCCAGCAAAGTTGGCTATGATGGCTTGTGTCCCATTGCACCACTAGAAGAACCACCATCATTCACTGGTACTCTCAAATGGGCCATACTAAACTAAGGGCATAAAGGGGTTTGGAAACAGAGTTTGACCTCTAGGAGCTTTACTTGTGGTATTGCTCCCTTGGAGTCTGAAGGGTGAGTCCAATGACAAATATTTCAGAATTCACCACAAACAAATGTTGGAAATTTCTAGAAAAACAGAAGTCCTTACAAATATTTTAATTTTTATAAGCAAGATTGGTGGAGGCTTGTAGCGATTGTGGCTTCAGGTACAGTTTTAAGTGTATCTCAGACTTCTTATGTGGAAAAGAAGTGAGAAGAGGTCATTCCAGAGAAAGGGAAATATTGACAATGAAACCTTGGCAGATTCATGGGGCTTTGAGAGAACATCAGACTGACAAGACCAAGTGAAATTTTAGCGAGGGGTGTGAGAAATAAGGCTGGCTAGTTAGAAGACTGGGTTATAGTGCAGCTTGTCAGAGAAGTTTAAATTGAGCTTAATATGAAATAGTGGGTAAGAAGAGGGTTTTATACCACCAAATAATAAAAATTGAGCATCATTTATTTCACTTGGTTTCAACAGAAATACAATCATACTTATTTTCTACCTAGTTGTTTGAGTTTTCACATTTCCTTCTATAGCATAAGGTCCTCTATTTCTCTTTTTAAGATGTCTTGCCATATTCCTGCTCCAACCCCACACTGAGTTGTCCAAGAACCAAGGAGCTGACTCATAAAGGAGATTAGTTCTGCTTCAAACACCAGATAGAAAGAGAAGACTGTAAAAATCAGACTAGCCTATAACCAGCATTGGCTTGGTCATGAGCATCTCACACAATTAGATGATGTTTCTCCCCTCCTTCAGAAGTGCATTGCTGGTCCAGATACCTGCCCGGGATGGAGTGGTGACCATCTTTCAGCTTCAAGGATACAGACCTTAAATAGACCTCTATTTTCTAGATGTTGTTTCCAAAAACAGGGCACCATACCACAGTGGCTGGGTCTGAACCCACACTGCCTCACAAGGAAGTTAGAGCACAAGGATGTTCTTAGACCATAAACTCAACATTCCACAAGCCCTGCCTCCCAGCAGCTGGTCATGGAGTACATTTTGCTGCCCTGCTGCAAATTGGCTACAATACCAAGTGTTCTTGAGAATGTGAATAAACTGCACATTTTATAAAATGCTGGTAGGAGTACAAATTGCTACACCCACCTTGAAAAACAATTTCACAATTTTTTTTTAAAGATTTTATTTATTTATTTGACAAAGAGAGACAGCCAGCGAGAGAAGGAACACAAGCAGGGGGAGGGGGAGAGGAAGAAGCAGGCTCCCAGCGGAAGAGCCTTACGTGGGGCTCTATCCCAGAACGCCGGGATCACGCCCTGAGCCGAAGGCAGACGCTTAACGCCTGCGCCACCCAGGCGCCCCAACAATTTCACATTTAGCAGAGTACAAGTAGTGACTATGCTTATACACAGTAATTCTCCCTAAATATAAGCTTGTATAGACAAAAGAAGGGTAATTGATTGAAATGTTTGGCAACGGAGAATGACTACATAAATTATCATATGGTCATACAATTGATTAAAATTCAGCAGTGAAAATAAATGAACAAGAGCTACACATGTCAACATGGATAAATCTCGCAAACAGTGTTGAGCAGCAACAACAAAAGCAAGCCCTAGAAGAACACCTGCAGTGTGGAGCCGTAAGTCATTTCAAAAATATGAAAAACTAACACTATATAGTTAAGGAGTATGTACATGTGTGGTAAATTAATGAAGAAACACAAGGGAATGATAAACACAACCTTCAGGATCCAGGCTAGCTCTGGAGAGAGTGGAGAGAGCTGTGATCGGAGGTAGCCATATGGGGGTCTCCAAAGATACTAACTTAATGTAATAATGAAAACACAAATGTTTTATTCTTTAAACATACATATACGCTATATATGTTGTGCACACCCATCTGCATACAAGCACAGATATAATAAAAAATTTTAAAGGGTCATTTTAGTGGGCTCTGTAGTCACGTAAGTGTAAATCCAGTCAGAAAATTTTGGTGTCTGGCTCACAGAACTCTAGGGAGCTAAAGAACTATTTGCATAGAAGTCTCACTGGCTTTCTGAGAGAGGAAAGACCAGAATACCAACTCCTCCCTGGCTGTTCTCTGCAAACAACCGCAGATACTTGTGACCAGATCATGAGACGTTGGGAGAGTCTCCTCACACAAAAGCCTTCCTGTGGACAATGACCACTCACATCTTCTCCCAGCACTTTTAGCTTTACGTCTCTCCCCTCCAGGCAACCATGGCTCAAACATACAGCCTCTGGTGTAGCCATCTTCTCTACATTTGTTCAGATTCTACTCTTCCAACTTCTCTCCTTCTCTCTTCCTTTCTTCACCTACTTCCCTGCATTTTGTTTATCTGTACATTTGTTTTTTACCTTCATTATCTACTTTTCAAATTCTTGAAGTTCAAAGTAATAGAGAAGATATGGGGTGGGAAGAGAGAAAAATAGAAGGAGATACTTCTAAAAAAAAAAAAAGCATTTTAAATCTACTCATTGTGTCCTTGTAGGTGTTTGAGGGGGGACAACACCTCCCTTTTTCAGTAAGTATAGAAAATATTGTAAAAAAGTTCTGCTTTGTATCAGGACCTATCAGAGTCTTTAGAACTCTAGGAGAAGGAACTAGAATGCTGTGAGTTTCCAAATTTGTTTATCAAAATATTTGCCTCTTTTTCAAATGCCATCTTGAATAATACTATGTTCAGTGAAATGATGAGGGGAAATACTGAGTTTGAAACCAAGAATTTTCTCAAAAGAAGGAGTTAAATATACTTTTCTACAGTAAATGTTGATAATAAAATATTTTAGTGAATTCTCCTTTAAGTTTTTATTTTAATTCCAATTAACATACAGTGTTATATTGATTTCAGGTGTACAATGTAGTGATTCAACAATTCCATAATCACCCAGTGTTCATCACAAGTACACTCCTTAAAAAAAAAAATTGCACTCTTTAATCCTCATCACCTATTTCCCCATCACCCTACCCGCCTCCCTTCTGATAAATAGGTCTGTTCAAATTTTCTATTTTCCTGACTCAGTTTTGGGAGGTTTTATATTTCTAGGAATATATCTATTTCTTCTAGGTTGTTCAATTTGTTATCATATAATTTTTCATAATATTCTCTTACAGTTGTATATTTTTCTGTAGTGTCAATTGTTATTTCTCTTTCTCATTTGTGCTTTTATTTGAGTCCTTTCTCTTTTTTTTCTCCATAGGTCTGGCTAAAGGTTTATCAATTTTTTGGGTTTTTTTGTTTGTTGTTGTTGTTGTTTTTCTAAGAACCAGCTCCTGGTTTCATTGATCTGTTTTACTGGTGGGTTTTTTTAGTTTCTTTATCATTTACTTCTGCTCTTATCTCTGTTATTTCTTTCCTTCCTCTGGTTTTAGATTTTGTTTGTTGTTCTTTTTCTGGCTCCTTTAGGTGCAAAGTTAAGTTGTTTATTTGAAAATTTTCTTGCCTCCTGAGGTAGGCCTGTCTTGCTATAAACTTCCCTCTTAGAACTGCTTTTGCTGCATTCCAAAAGTATTGAACTGTTGTTTTTCATTTTCCTCTGTCTCCATGTACTTTTTAAATTTCCTCTTTGATTTCTTGGTTGGCCCATTCTTTGTTTAGTAGCATGTTATTTAACCTCCATGTATTTGTGCTTTTTCCAGATTTTTTCTTGTGGTTAATTTCCAGTTTCACAGTGTTGTGGTCAGCAAAGATGCATGGTATGACTTCAATTGTTTTGAATTTGTTGAGACTTGTTTTATGGCCTAATGTGTGATATATTCTGGAGAATGTTCCATGTGCACTTGAAAAGAATGTCTATTCTGCTGTTTTAGGATGGAATGTTCTGAATATTCTATTAAGTCCATCTGGTCCAGGGTATCATTCAAAGCCATTGTTTCCTTGATTTTCTCTTTGGATGATCTGTCCATTGATGTAAGTGGGGTGGTAAAGTCCCATACTATTATTATATTACTATTGATTAGTTTATGTCTATTATTAACTGTTTTATATATTTAGGTGCTCTCATGTTGGCTGCATAAATAATTATAATTGTTATATCTTCTTGTTGGATTGTCCCCTTTATTATTGTGTAGTGTCCTTCCTTGTCTTTTGTTACAATCTTTGTTTTAAAGTCTATTTTGTGTGATAAAAATATTTCTACTCTGGTTTCCTTTAGACATCCATTTGCATGAGAGATGTTTCTTCATTCCCTTACTTAAAATTGCAGGTGTCTTTAGGTAAAATGAGTCTCTTGCAGGTAGCATATATGTGGGGTTTTTTTGTTTTGTTTTGTTTTTTTGTTATCGAGTCTGTCACCCTATGTCTTTTGATTGGAGTGTTTAGTCCATGTACATTCAAAGTAATTATTGATATGTACTACCTGTTTTGTGTTAATGTTTCTGAAGGTTTTTTTTCCGATCCTTTCTTGTTTTTCCCTCTTTCATGGTTTGCTGTTTTTCTTAATGATCTATTTGGATTTCTTTCTCTTTATTTGCATTTTTTTTTTACCAGTTTTTGATTTGTAGTTATCATTAGGTTTGTATATAACATTTTCCATATAGAGCAGTCTATATTAAGTTGATGGTTGTTTAAGTTTGAACCCATTCTTTCCTCCTCTCCACCCCACATTTTAGGTATATGGTGTCGTATTTTGCATCCTTTATTTTGTGAGTTCCTTGACTGGTACTTTACAGAAATGTTACTTTTGTATGTTTTTGTGTTTCCTACCTTCATATTGTCAAATTTGGTCTTTGCTTTCTACTCAATCATTCCCCATTAATATTTCTTGCAGGGCTGGCTTAGTGGTCATGAACTCTAGTTTTTATATGCCTGGGAAACTCTTTAATACTCCTTCTATTCTGAATGATACTCTTGCAGGATAGAATATTTTTGGCTGCAGATTTTTCCAATTCAGCACTTTGAATATATCATGCCACTCCCTTCTGGAATTGTATTCTTCCGGCTTGGAAAGTTTCTGCTGAAAAGTCCCCTAATAGCCTTATGGTGTTTCTCTTGTATGTAACTATCCTCTCTTGTCTTGTTCACTTAAATTTGCTTTTCTTTATCTATATTTTGCCATTTTAATTATTATATGTTTTGGTGTGGATCTGCTTTTGTTGATTTTGTTGGGGGTTCTCTGGGCCTCCTGAATATGGATATCTGTTTCCTTTCCCAGATCAGGGAAGTTTTTAGTTATTATCTCTTCACATAAATTTTCTTCCCTCTTTTCTCTCTCTTCTTCTGGGACTACTATAATGTGTATGTTATTACATTTGATGGAATCACTGAGTTCCCTCGGTCTATTCTCATTTTGTATAATTCTTTTTTCTCTCTTTTGTTCATCTTTATTTCTTTCCATTACTCTGTCTTCTAGGTCACTAATTTGTTCCTCTGCTTCCAGCCTGCTGTTCATTCATTTCATCAGGTATGTTTTTCATTTTGTTTATGAACCCTTCATCTCTGCTATGCTATTCCTTACCTCTGTGTTAAGAGTCTCATTCATGTCTTCCACTCTTTTCTCAAGTCCAGTATCTTTATGATAATTACTTTGAATTCTGTTTTAGGCTTGTTACTTCTATCTGTTTCACTTAGATCTTGCACTGTGACCTTGTTCTGTTCTTTCATTTGGGTCAAATTCCTCTGTCTTCTCAATTTGTCTAGTCTCTGCCTGCTTCTCTGCATTAGGAAAGTCAGCTACTTCTCTTCTTGAAGGGAATGGCCATATGAAGATGAGGTCCCTTAGTGCCCTGCAGTGCCTATTCCCCAGGGCCTGGTGCGTCTTGGAGCTTTGCCAATGTGTGCTACCTGTATTCTGCTGTTTTGTCCTGGCTGCCTTATCCTTCAGGTCAGTTGTCTGCAGAGGCTCTTTTTGCCTGTTGTGGGCAGTGTTTGGTACCTGGCCTGAATGTGACAGGTTTTAAGTAGGTGTGCTCTGGTCTGCTTGTGAAATGAGACCTGTCACCACCACTGCTGGAATGGGACCCTGCAAAACTCCTGGGTTGGGAGATGAGGTGTGGGCAGGGCTTTGGGCCAGTCTTGTAAGAGAGGGGCTGCAGCACTTGGACTGAGGCAGGCGTGACTGGGAGGGGTGGTTCCACTAGAGTGCAGGGCAGCTGGGGCTTGATGTAAGCAAGTTAGGTAATGCATGTTGGTGCTGTGCTGGTTTCTGCAGGTAGCTCTGTGTTTATGTTGAAGGGCAGGTGATGGATATGGCACCTTCCAGTTCCTTTGTTCCTGGAAGGGTCTTTCTGTGAATGTTGTGTCTCTAGGACACACTTTAGATTGAGCAAATAACCTCACCACTGTGTGCCCCAGGGGCTCTTCAGATCACTGTTTTCATTGTGTGTGTCTGTGGGCTGTTTGCTCTCTCCATGAGCAGCCCCAGTGCCTCTGGGCTCTCCCTAAGCCAAGCCTGCTGAACTTTAGAACTCTAGGCTTTAAGCCCCATGGGTTACAAGAACTCATGAGGTTTGACCCCTCTCACTTTCCAAGCCAACTGCTATGAGGATTCCTTTCCCCATGCACTCCCCTTGTGTTGTCCTGTCTCTTGCCCTTCTCCATGACTGTGGCTCCCTCTCCATTGAAGCAAACACTATCCATTTTTCTCCCAAACTGCATCTCCGCACTTCCTACCTTCTTCAATGTGGCCTCTTCTCTACTTTTAGTTGTAGAGTTTGTTCTTCCAGACTTCAGGCTGATTCTGTACTATTTAGGATGATTTGATAATTACTTAGTTGTGTTCATGGGACAAGATGAGCCTAGGGTCCTCCTACTCTGCTGCCATCTTCCCTTCTCTGAATTCTACTTTCTACAATGGAGTCTTTGTTGATATGGAAATATCGAATTATCTATTGTAAATATTGCAATTTAGTGAATGTTTTTTCAATGTAATCACCTTTTATATAATTTATATCATGTTTTCTCCCCCAGTACTGAATGAGTATCTACTCTATATTGGATAATATCTTAGTGCTAGGGACACAATAGTGAACAGTAGAGATGTAATTACTGCTTTTGTGGAGCTTTATAAAGAACAAAATTTTAAGGCAACTTGAATGTTATTTTTACTTCCCAATTTTTTCCCAGTTTATTGCAACTCTATTCAAGTAAAAAACTTAGTTGTTTACTGGGGTATTCATTATTTGAATTCCCCATAGTAAAAAATATGGCATGTGAAGAAAAAGTCATTAAATGATAAAAAATTCATTTAGAGCTTTTTATTCAGTTAGTCCCTGCTCAAACATCCCACTTTTATTAATAGGAATCCACTACATTACAGGACAGCAACATTTTTGCCAATCTAGGTTTTTAATTATTGTATTTGCCTTTTATGATTGAAGTTCTGTGCAAATACGATTAAAATCAAGTATGAAGTAAAATTACCAATGTTATCAAGAATATAAGATTTAATGCGGTTGATGAAGATAATGTTGAAAAAATTTTATAATCAAATCCCATAAAGAAATGAATACCTGGCCGAATAAGAATTGTTTCTTACCTTGTCAATTTTTGGCATTCTAACTGGTGTAAGGTGGTATCTCAATGTGATTTTGATTTGAATTTCCCTGATGGCTAATGATGTTGAACATTTTCCCTTATATCAGTTAGAGTGGCAAAAATTGACAAAGTAAGAAACAACAAATGTTGGAGAGGATGTGGAGAAAGGGGAACCCTCTTACACTGTTGGTGGGAATGCAAGTTGGTACAGGCACTTTGGAAAACGGTGTGGAGCTTCCTCAAGTTAAAAATAGAGCTACCCTATGACCCAGCAATTACACTACTAGGTATTAACCCCAAAGATACAGAGGTAGTAAAAAGAAGGGCCACATGCACCCCAATGTTCATAGCAGCAATGTTCACAATAGCTAAACTGTGGAAGGAGCTGAGATACCCTTCAACAGATGAATGGATAAAGAAGATGTTGTTCATATATACAGTGGAATATTGCTCAGCCATCAGAAAGGATGAATACCTACCATTTGCACTGACATGGATGGAACTGGAAGGGATTACGCTAAGTGAAAGAAGTCAAGCAGAGAAAGACAATTATCATATGGTTTCACTTATATGTGGAACATAAGGAATAGCATGAAGGACATTAGGAGAAGGAAGGGAAAAATGAAGGGGGGCGGATATCAGAGGGGGAGACAAACCACGAGAGACAATGATTACCAGAAACAAACTGAGGGTTTCAGAGGGGAAGGGGGTGGGGGATGGGTTAGCCCAGTGATAGGTATTAAGGAGGGCATGTATTGCATGGAGCACTGGGTGTTATACACAAACAATGAATCATGGAACACTACATCAAAAACTAATGATGTACTGTATGGTGACTAACATAATGAAATTTTAAAAAATAAGAATTGTTAACAAAAAAATTATGAGAATGATAACAAAATGGATTATTCAGAGGTTAATCATTGTGAAATTTGGTAAGCCCTCAAACACATTTTCAGAAATACCTCTTTTTTAAAAAAAGATTTATTTATTTTAGAGAGAACGAAAGCACAAGCTGTGGGGAGGGGCAGAGGGAGAAGCCGACTCCCCACTGAGCAGGGAGCCAGATGTGGGGCTGGATCCCAGGACCCTGGGATCATGACCTGAGCCAAAGGCAGAGGCTTAACCTACTGAGCCACCCAGGCCCTCCCAGAAATACCACTTTAACATGATTACATAAAAGCCAAGTGTGAGGCAGTCATACTTTATCATACTTTTTTTTTTTTTGAAAAATACTATACCAAAAGGGTCAACTGGCTTTATTCTTTGTTCAACAAATTTTGTTGAACATAATACATACATTTGTAGAATTTTAAATTCCTCTGTGAAGAAAACATTCAGTCAACCTTGCTTATTTAATATGGATTGTTCTCCCTATTTTAAATGGATTTACTTTTTAAAAGCCTTTTTCATTGTGAATTATTCTCAGATAATGAGGATTTCCTACACTGATATTCTCCTAATTTAAACATCTATCTAAAAGTCACATGGAAGTTTGGAGACCTATTTTCTCAGTAAACAAGTTCCTGCTCCTGGTTTTAGAAATTATAGTTAGCTGACTTAGCCATGTGCCTGAGATTGTTAAAATATTGAATCTTTCATCTTGAATAGGATGGTTTTTGTCTCCAAATACTGTGCTCTTGATACCAGAGTAAAGAAAACAAATCTCTGTTGTAGGCTGAAAGTAGCTCCCCAAAAATGTCTGTGGTCTAATCCCTGGAGCCAGTGGACACATTGCTTTACATGGTAAAGGGAAATTTGCAGATGTGATTATGCTAGGGATCTTAAAATGGGGGAGAGTATCCTGGATTATCCAGGTAGGCCCAGTGTAATCATAAGCATCCTTATTAGAAGAAGGCAGCATCAGAACATTTATAAAAACATTCAGTGGATGGAATCTGAGGTCAGAGAGGAAAAGTTAGGCTGCAGGTTTTGAAGAGAGAAAGGGGCCATGAGGCAAGGAATACAGGTAGCCTCCAAAGTTGAAAAAGTCAGGGAAACAGATTCTCCCTTATAACCCTCAGATGATATGCAGTCCCAAGGACCCATTGAAGACCTCTTCCTGACCCCTAGACTGTAAGGGAATATATTTGTATTTCTTTAAGCCACTAATTTGGTGGTAATTTGCTGCAGCAAGAGGAAACCAATACAGTCTTGTTTTGAATTTTTCTGCATTTTGCTTTCCTTAGGAAAACAACTTTCTCCTTCTCAGTTCCCTTTTAGGAGGAGGTTGGCAAGGAATAAGAGAAATGGCTTTCCTTTTCTAACTGTTCCATTTATGGGTCAGTTCAAGTGTCTTTCCTTCACAAGGCTTTTAGTCCATCCCCTGGCCTTTCATACCAGGCTGCT
Source organism: Ursus americanus (assembly GCF_024610735.1). NCBI lineage: Eukaryota > Metazoa > Chordata > Mammalia > Carnivora > Ursidae > Ursus > Ursus americanus. Next base: position 79,559,213 of record NC_142129.1, read on the forward strand.
TTTATTTCCAGTGACCATAGGTCAGTTCTAAAGGTGCGGTGGATGAAATTAATATTTATGCTGGGGAAAACAGGGATAAAGGGAAACTGACCTGGGAAAAGTGGTCACCCTACTTATATTTCCATCGCAGTGCTCACTGCAGTTTGCTTTTGAATTACAATTAAACACTTGTCTGTCCTCCCTATCTCCTTTTTTCCTTCTTCCAGAGATAAGGAAGGTTTTCCTCTTTCTCTGTTCTCCATATATGTTCATCATCATCGTTACCGTCATTATCATGATCATAATCATAGCTAAAACTCCCATGGTACTTGCTATGTGCTGGGCACATTGTGCACATCACGTGTAATGACTCAATGTTTGCAACAACTATGGAGAATGGCACTAATGTTATCCTCAGTTTATAGAGAAATTATTGAGGCAGGGAGAGGCTGAGTAATATGCTCCAGGTCAGACAATGAGAGGGGTAAGTCCAGGATTCAATTATAGACAGTTTGGCTTCTTTATCATTATTGCCTCCCCACGTGGGACTTTTCAGTGGCAAGGTATATGTAGTCATTGGGAAAGAAAAAGACACTTAAGTTTACACACCTATACCCCTAATTCTAAATATTAATGTAAAAAAGGGCTTAGGAAATAAACAATAATTTCAATATAGTAATTTGTGTTCTATCTAAACCTTTATGGCATTTTTTAAAAACTATTCACACAAAATATTGTCCTTGGCCTGTTGAGACCGAAATTAAAATGATTAGAATTCATTTGGGGAAATGAGGATTATTTGAAAACATGCATTAATTTTTTCCCAGTTTTGTCGAGATATATATAATTAGCCTATAGCACTGTGCAAGTTTAATGTGTGCAACAGAATGATTTACTTCATATGTTGTGTAATGGTTACCACAATAAGTTTAGTTAACATCCATCATATCATACTGATGCAAAAAAGATAAAAAAATGTTCTTTTTTCCTTGTGATTAGAAGTCAGGATTACTCTTTTAACTATCAAATATACCATACAGCAATATTAACTAGAGTAATCCTATTATACTTTGGATACCTAGTAATTATTTATCTTATAAGTGGAAATTTATACCTTTGACTGTCTTACTCCAATTTCTACTCCCCCAACCCCATCTCTGGTAACCGCGAAGCTCATCTCTTTGTCTCTGATTTTTTTTTTTTTTTTGATTCCATATGCAAGTGAGATCATAGCGTATTTGTCTTTCTCTGTCTGACTTATTTCACTTAGCCTAATGCCTTCAAGATCCATCCATGTTGTCACAAAGGACAAGATTGCATTTTTTTAAATGAATAGTATTCATTTGTGTGTGTGTGTGTAAATTCCATATCTTGGCTGTTATAAATAATGTTGTAATGAACATGCAAGTGCAGATACCTTTTCAAGTGAGTGCTCTCAATTTCCTCAGATAAATACCCAGAAGTGTAATTTCTGGATCATATGTACATCCATTTTTAAGTTTTTGAGAAACCTCCATACTGTTTTCCAAGTGGCTGCACTGATTCACAATCCCACCAAGAGTGCACAAGGATTCCCTTTTCTCTACACCCTCACCAGCATTTGGTATCTTTTGTGTTTTTGATAATGGCCATTCTGACTTGTGTGAAGTGATAACTCACTGTGATTTTGATTTGTTTTTTCCTTTGATTAGTGATACTAAGTGCCTTTTTATTTGTTCACCATTAATTTATCTTCTTTGGAAAAATGTGTATTCAGGGCCTTTGCTTATTTTTTAGTTTCTTTCTTTTTTCTTGTTGTTGTGTTTGTTTTTACTATTGTTTTGTATGAGTTCTTTATATTTTGAATATTGATCCCTTATAAGATACCTGATTTGCAAACACCTTTTCCCATTCTGTAGATTGCCTTTTTATTTGGTTAATCATTTCTTTTCCTGTACAGAAGCTCTTTTCTTTTGTTTAATGTAGTTCTACTTGTTTATTTTCATTTTTTGCTTGTACTTTAGCTGTTGTATTTTAAAAAATCATTGCCAAGACCCATGTCAAGAATTTTTTTCCTCTTGTTTTCCTCTATTAGTGTTGTTTCTAGTCTCAAACTTAAGTCATTAATCCATTTGGAATTAATTTTTCTGTATGATGTAAGTTAGTGATCCAGTTTCAATCTTTCGCATATGGTTTTCCAGTTTTACTAACAGCGTTTATTGAAGAGACTGTCTTGCCCCACTGTTGATTCTTTGTTCCTTTGTTGTTACTTAATTGACCATATATGTGTGGGGTTATTTCTGGGCTTTTTGTTCTGTTCTGTTGATGTATGTGTCTGATCTTATGCCAACATGATACTCTTTTGATTGATTTAGCTTTATAATATAGTTTGAAATCAGGGAGTATGATGCTTCCAGCTTTGTTCTTTGTCAAAATTATTTTGGCTATTCAAAATGTTTTGAAGTTCAATACAAATCATAGGATTTTTTTTTTTTTTTTGCTCTATTTCTCTGAAAAATGCCATTGGAATTTTGATAGGGATTGCATTGAATTTGTAGATTGCTTTGGGTAGTATGACCATTTTAACAATATTAATTCTTCCAATCCAAAAGCATGGAATATCTTATAGTTTATTTGTGTCCCCTTCGTTTTCCCCTCAATGTTTTATAACTTTCAGTGTACAGTTCTTTCATCTCCTTGGTTAAAATTATTCCTAGGTATTTTATTCTTTTTGATCCAATTAGAAATTGGATTGTCTTCTTAATTTTTCTGTTAGTTTACTATTAGTGTATAGAAATGTGACAGATTTTTTTTATTGATTTTGTATCCTGCAATGTTACTGAATTTGTTTATTAATTCTAACACTTTTCTGGTGGAATCTTTAGGATTTTCTATATATAATATCACATCATCTGCAAATAGTGACAGTTTTATTTCTTCCTTTCTAATTTTTATGTTCTATGTCTTTTTCTTGCCTAATTGCTCTGGCTAGGACTTCCAATGCCATTTTAAATAAGAGTGGTAGGAGTGGGCATCCTTGTTTTGTTCTCTGTTGTAAAGGAAAAACTCTCAGCCTTTCACAGTTGAGTGTGATTGTTAGCTCTGGGCTTTTTATATATGGCATTTATTACATTGAGATACTTTCCTTCTGTATGTAATTTGTTAAGACTGAACAGATGTTGCATTTTGTTCATCGTGTTTTCTGAAAGTATTGACGCAATCAGATTTTTTCATTCTGTTTATGTGATGTATCACATTGTATGGAAACCATCCTTTCATCCCGGGCATAAATACTGCTTTATCATGGTAAATGACCCTTTTAGTGAGCTGCTGAATTCAGTTTGTTAGCATTTTATTTTTATTTTTTTATAATAATTTTTTGTTAGTCACCGTACAGTATATCCTTAGTTTTTTATATAATGTTCCATGATTCATTATTTGCATATAACACCCAGTGCACCATGCAATACGTGCCCTCCTTAATATCCATCACCAGCCTATCTCAATTCCCCACCCCCCTGCCCTCTGAAGCCCTCAGTTTGTTTCCCAGCGTCCATAGTCTCTCATGGTTCATTCCCCTTCTGTTTACCCCCCTTCATTCTTCCCTTCCTTCTCCTACCGATCTTCCTATAGTTTGTTAGCATTTTATTGTAGAGTTTTGCGTTTGTATTTATCAGGAATTCTGGCTTGTAGTTTTCTTTTTCTTGTAGTGTTCTTTTCTGACTTTGGTGTTAGGGTAATGCTGGCATCATTAAATGCGTTTGGGAATGTTCCCTTCTCTTCAGTTTTTTGGAAGAGCTTTAGAAGAACTGGTATTAATTTTGTTTAAATGGCTGGTTACAGTAAAGCTGTCCGGTCCTGGGCTTTTTCTCATTCGGAGACCTTTGACTCTCTTTTCAATCTCCTTAATAGTAATGCATATGTTCAGGACTTCTGGAGAAGATGGTGCGCTAGGAGGAAACTAAGCTCACCTTGTTCCACAGATAAAACTAGATAACACCCATATCGGTGTAAATAATCCAGAAAATGACCTAAAGCCTGGCAGAAATGACTCTCCACAGCTAAATGTAGAGAAGAAGCCACATTAAACAGGGTAGAAAGGATGGAGACACGATCCTGTAGGACTGTGCGCAGGAGGGAGCAATACCACAGGCATGGGGAGGGGAGAGAAACAGACCCTCGTACCAGGCACCTCAGGTACAAGTAACCTATACAGGGAAGATGAATCCCCATACCATTTAGTTTCAGAACCTAGAGGGGCATAATTTCATTAGCTCTTAGAATCAGTAGGGCTTAACACCAAGAACTTTAAAATCAGCAGGCTTGGCTCTGGGAAAGCTAGGAGGGTGGTGGGAAACTGAGTCTCAACCCTTAAAGGGATAACACAACAACTAGCACTGCTGAGATACAGCATAGAAGCAGCAGTTTGAAAAATGGTTGGGGCATATGGGATGGGGACTTGTTTACTGTTCTCAGAGCCTGTCCTGGAGGGGCAGGGATCATTGGGAGGCTTCTCTAAGAACAAAGGAGCTGGCCAGCGTCATTTCTTCCCCCACCCCTCAACCTAGACACGTAGACACTTGCAGGTACCAGCTTAGTGTCAACAGTCTCCACCTAGATTGCTAAGAGTGCCCTCATCTCCATACAGACCTACTCTCTCCAGCCCTGCAGCAGGAATTTTTTAAAGCAATTCTGGGTCCCATCCCACAGGAGAACTGTGCAAATCCTGCTAACACGACGTCCCCTGCTCCTGTTCTCCTGCAGACCTGCCTACTCCAATACACTCTTGGCCAGAGCCCATCAAAAGCCATGCCACAAGCCCAACAGTGTGCAAGAAGCTCCAACAGGGGCCAATACTACACCAAAGTGACTCCTGCACCAGGGCGAGGGGAAAATAACCACACATTCTAGTCTGACTTCAGCCCCAGCAGTAGGCTGGGGGCAGGTCTGATCTGACCACAGGCCCTGCCCACCAATGAAAGTGTTTCAGAGGACAGCACAGGGAAAGTGCCCTGAAGTTTGATGTTCCTGCTTCTCTGGCAAACACCTTTTCTGACTGAACTCAAGCCTAAGATGTCCCCAGACTGGCTCACTAACAATGCAGGGACCAAACTCTGTCCACATGGCAAAGGGAGCCATTGCAGATGACTGGACTGAAGGCACATCTATCTCAGCCACAGTAGTGGGGTGCATACAATACACAAAGGGGACACCACTGAAGCACCAGGTTCCGGTGAACGGGGGACATTGCACTGCAGGGCACTACAGGACCCTCTTCTTCCTAAGGCCATTAATTTTTTTTTTTTTGAAGATTATATTCATTTGAGAGAGAATGGGCAGAGGGTAGAGGCAGAACCACAGGGAGAAGCAGACTCCTTGATGAGCTGGGAGCCCAATGTGGGTCTCGATCCCAGGACCCAGAGATTATTACCTGAACTGAAGGCAAATGCTTAACCATCTGAGCCACCCAGGGGCCCTGTAAGGCCATTACTTTTAAGAGCAGGAAATGCAGCTGACTCTCCTAACACATAGAAACAGACCCAGAGTTAGACAAAATGAGGAGACAGAGGAATATGTCTCAAATGAAGAATAGGACAAAATTACAGCAAGACAGCTAAATGAAATGGAGATAAGTAATATACCAGAGAGAATGTAATGGTCATAAATATATTCACTGGACTTCAGAAAAGAGTGGAAGACTGCAGTAAGACCCTTAATAAAGACATAAATAACAAAACAATCTGAGATGAAGAACTCAGTAACTGAAATTAAAAATACACTAGACGGAATATATGAACTAGAGGAAGCAGAACAAATCAGTGACCTGGAGGACAGAGTAATGGAAGGCAATCAAGCTGAACAGAAGAGAGACACAATAATACTAAAAAATGAAAATAGACTTAGGCAACTCAGCAACATCAAGCATAATAACATTTACCTTATAGGGATCCCAGAGGCAGAAGAGAGAGAAAAGGGGGCAGAAAGTTTATCTGAAGAAATAATTGGTGAAATCTTCCTGAATCTGGAGAAAGAAACAGAAATCCAGATCCAGGAGGCACAGAGTCCCTGAGAATATCATCCCAAGGAGGTCCTCACCAAAACACATAGTAATTAAAATTAGTTTTCTTGGCTGGGCAGAGTAGAGGAACATACTTCAAGCTTAGCCAGGCCCTCTGTGCTCTTGACTCAAATGAACCCACTCCCTGTGTTCCCTGGCTGAACTGTGCACTGGCTTGCTTTGCAATTAGTTCTATCTGCCAGACTCTTTTCTCAAGTGTTGCTGGGTTCGCACATATTTCCAGTTAGGCTTTCCTGTCAGGGTGGGCTGGGAGGTAAGCTCAGCAGTATTTTGGGCTGTAACTCAGCTCCCCTGCCTAGGCAGAGGCAGACTAGGCTCCAGGGTTGGCAAAGCTGAATTAGGCAGACCTGTATCCTGCTGCATTCCCTGGTCAGTTGCACCACCATCTTGGCTCTTCAAGTGAGCAAAGCTGCCTGTTGGAACTACAAGTTGGCTACTCTAAGTAGGAACACGGTCTGCCATCACCTGAGTGCTGATCGTTGCAAGCTTTTTTCTGCTTCTCCATCACAATTCCTAGTGGTCGAGTCCCACAGATTCCCCTAGTAGTCCCCATGGGGCAAGATTGGTTGGGAATTCCTGAGAAGCAACGCATAACACTGAGGATGCTGACTGTCCATCCTAGGCTCTGTTTCTTTTCTTGTTTTTTTTCGTTTTTCCTTTTTTTTTTTTTTTTCTTCTTACTGGAGGAACCATAGGCTCACAGGAGATTTCCAAGCATGGTGCTGCACAGGAGTGGGGAAAGGGCAATGTGGTCAGTGTATAGCCTATCTTCTTACCCTTCTAATGTGGTCTGTGTTGGTCTCTATCATGCAGGTGGGTCGGTGCTTCAGCCTCAGCCCCATGTCCTCTGGTTTTCTCAGTGCTGTCTTATACACGAATAGTTGTTAGCTGTTTTCCTTGTGAGGGGAAGCAAAGCCAGGAACAACCTATGTCACCATCGTGGTGACATCACTCCCAATTTACATTTTTATTTAATGTTTTCTCTTACAAATATTTTATGTAATAAACACATAAAATTTTGTATAATATGTTATATAATGTGTAATATAGAAATGCTAATTTATGTGCATTATATTGAAAAAAATCTGTCAAAATAGGCTAATATTTAGTATATTACTGTAGCTGGTAGTACTCCAATTTGTCCTTCCATAAGTTGTCCAGACAATGAAACCACTCTTTGTGATTGTTGAGTCTAAGAGCTTTCAGTTCCCATCTCTTTGATACTTTGCTCTCTCAATTTGGAAGGAGAAAATTGGACCCCTTGTTCGCTGGGCTTTAAGGAACTGTGGATGCCCTTGTCTGTCTGTAGCAGTAGATTCTGTTTTGAGGCACACTGTTAAATAACACCACTTCTTAGAGTGTGGCAATTCATTAGTACCAGGACACCAGATTTTGAAATGGTGGTATCCATGGGTCCCAAGGTAACACTATTCCTCAAGCATGAGAGGAACAGATCCCCTCAAAATCATCTTTTAAAACCTTAGGCTAATATGATACCCTTCTTTCTAAGAATTTAAAACCTTTTCACATACAGTTAAGAGAACCTGATACTCTGTTTCAGGACCAAGTACAGCACTGGGAGCCAGAAAGGGCAGATTCTTGCCTCAGCTTCTCTCCCCCAACCCATACCCCTTCACCACAAGAATGGCAGTGGAATCTTTTTACCTCTTGTGGCTCCATAAGATGAATTATTCTCAGCCGTGTTACTGAAAGGAGATAGTTTCTGATCTTATTTTGCACTTTCAACATTCTTTGTTGTACAATTAGATTCAGGAAAAAAAATACAGAAAATCTGGTCATTAGGTGAGGAATCAGCTTTTTATTTTTATTTTTAAAGGATACTATACCTGCTTAGATATAACTTCTTTTTCAAATTTCCTATTTATATGGATTCATGAGAAATAATGCCAACTAGCTAAAGTGCTAGGCAGGGCCAAGGAGATGATTAACTTTGCTCTACGTTCAGTCTTAGCAGAAACTGTAAGTAGAGATTGATGCCAACATTATTAGCTGATTGATGCCTTTGGTACCCACGACCTAAAGCAGTCAATCAACTACTTAGTTAATCTATTCTACCAGAGTCCACAAGAGCACGAGAGAGCACTGTGGATGATGGTCCTTCCCAGTCTTGGAGCTAAAGCAAATTCAAAACCATCAGTGATTTGAAAGCTCATGTATATGTATGACCTGTGTGAGCCTGTCAGTAGTGATGACCTAACAGGAGCATTTTTTTTTCCTCACCATGATCCATGGAACACTAGCCCAAGAAACTCCAGAAAGAAATGCTCTACACTGCATTCCTGTCGTCTTAAGTATTCACACTGCGCAATTATTTACTAGCAGCTGAAGAATTCTGCAATAAAGCAACCTGTTCAATGTTGTATACTCCATCCAGCTTTGCTCAGGCTTATTCACGCAGCCCGCCCCTGTCTCTCTCTTGTTTTTCTTTCAGTAAATACCATTATCATTGTTTGGAGAAGAGTATTCCAAAATCCTGTTTTGGAAAACAATGCTCTTGATCATTTAAAAGTTAGTAATGCCCAAAGTAAAATAGGCCTTGTCAAGTTGGAAACCCGTATATTGCTTTACAATATATTTTACCTTGCCTTTTTAACTCTCTGACAAGATAAAGTTTTTTTAAAAATTACGTTAAAAATTTAATGTAATTTAATTACATTTAAAAATTACATCAAATATTAAATCCATTGCACAGTAGTTAGAATAAAGAAGAAAATGGGAGTGACCTAGTGTAGTAGAATGAAGGATAAAAACTAGGAACTCCAAATCCTGGCTGTGTGAAGAAGGCTTAACCTTTGCTTGGGGATTTAAGACTTGGTCAGCTGTCATGCTGGACACACTTAGGCCTATTGCACTCCTCTGTCATAGAAACTGAAAGCATGGTTAGTTTAACCCAAATGTTAATCCCAGTTGGCAGTACGAAATATCCAGGAATTCTGGGCCTGTCTCCTGATTCTCTGAGTTCCTGGGCCAGATGTAAGACCACTGGGGAGTACTGACTCAAGAAGATGATGAAGGTGTTGGCAGTATCACACGTAAATCAGGAGAGAGTCCAGGTGGGTGTGCCTGACAGTGAGCCGTGCAATGTGCTGAATACACCACAGGGGGACTATGTGCGAGCTGAGAGCCAAGAGGTCCCCCAGGGACTCATGAGAAGCCAAGCTGAGTCAGTTATGTGTACAAGAAGAAGACAGGTCACAAGGAAAATTCAATTGTAGGCTAGAGCTGTTTGGTAATAATAAATATAAATTTATAACAGACATGACAGCAGTATTTATCACACTTTCAACATTTGGAAATGCTTGCTATTAGTATGAAATTACCGTTCTGACCAGAAATTACCACCATTTGCATGTGGTGCAGTTTAAAAAGTTGTAGTCTTCTTGCAGCACTTCCCTCTTTATTGTCTTCTTTGGCATGCAGTTAGAGAACTTCCTGGTTCTAATTCTCCAAAGTCATTTAGACTTTCATTCTCAGGAAGCAAATTAAAATCAGTAAACTCTTCTTTAGAAACTACCATGTGCAAACAAATATACCAGACAACACAGGGGAGATAACAACTTGGAAATAATTCTGATCTCATTGTGTTTATCCTCAGTAAGCTTCAATTTGAAATAATCTTATTTTTTTAAAGATTTTATTTGAGAGCAAGAGAAAGAGACAGAGAGAATGCACACAAGTGGGGGAAGGGCAGAGGGAGAGGGAGAAGCAGACTCCCCACTGAGCAGGGAGCCAGATGCTGAGCTCTGTCCTAGGACCCTAGGATCATGACCTGAGCTGAAGGTAGACCTCTTAACAGACTGAGCCAACCAGGCACTCCAGTAAACTTCAATTTGGATGCAACCTAAGCCTATCAAGATTCTCAATTTTCTACTTCGTTTAACAAATACTTAATTATCACTTAGCATGCGCTATGCACTATAAATAGTACTATGTACTATGTACCATCCTAAGTTTGTTAAAGATATTACCTTAATCTTCCTAATAATCTGGTGTGTAAGATTCTATTAATGTCTGCATTTCACAGATGAGGGAACTGAGAGAATAGATAACTAATTTGCCCAATGTCACATAACTAATAAGAGATGGAGATAGGATCTGAGCCTATGCATTCTGGCTCGAGACTCTATGCTCTAAATCACAGTGTTCTATTGCTTCTTAAAAGATGTGAAGTGGGGCGCCTGGGTGGCTCAGTCAGTTAAGCGTCTGCCTTCAGCTCAGGTCAAGATACCAGTTTCCTGGGATCAAATCCTGCATCGGGCTCCTTGCTCAGCAGGAAGCCTGCTTCTCCCTCTGCCTGCCGCTCACCTGATGGTGCTCTCTCACTGTCCCTCTTAAAAATAAATAAAATCATTTTTTAAAAAGGGTATGAAATATTTGTTAATTCTGGTGGATCCCTTTATTCCAGTGACCTATGGCCAGATCAGAAAAGTTTGTAAATGGGGAAGTGACATTTATATAGGCATAGCTGGATATCTGATTATATCGTGTCCACCAAAAGTCATGGAAACTTGGCTATTTTTTTAAGAAATTAGAATATTGTAACTCAACCTCAAATTAGATTCATTTTCTATTTCCTTGAAGTACCGAGTTCTTATCCTATCTGCAACCAGATTAATCCTTTTGAACGAAGTGGCTTTTTCTTCTCTGGTTGAAAGGCACTGTAAGCAGTCATTTCAATAAAAGCAATTTATTTGAATGCATTCACAGAAACAGACAAGTAGCTGGTCAAGTTTACCTTGGTGGTAGGTTATTCTTAGTGATTATAGTACAGGAATCCATTATGATTGAGAAATAGCTTTGCCTTCATCACATCCTGAAGAAATGAGTAGGATCCTCAGTTGGGGAACCTCTTGACATAGAGATAGCAGCTTTCATACCCACTTTTATAGTCCTAAGACTATACAAAGAGCCTGTACTCAATTGGCAGAAGTCTTGAGTCTCCCCAAGAAAGCGCTTTCTCAGGTTTAGACTCCAGCTTTCACAGTACTGAAATGCCATAACAAGCTGGCCAAATTAAGGTCTATTTTTCTGTCCCTTAGGTCTCAAAGTGGAGTTTGTCAAAAGTCCCAGTTCTAAACTGTGCCACAAGAGAGAAAAGGAAAGACTGCCACCAATCCCTAGCTTAAGTGACCTCTTTGACATACCACACCACCCCAGTTATCAGTGGCAGATCCAATCTTTGGTGGCAGAGGAAAAGCAAAGGGTTGAGGAACTACAAATTCAGTTGGTGAGGGTGAGAGGGACACCTTCAGGAGCATGCCCTGCACATTAGTTTGGGGATGAATTATATAAGCTTCTAACGCTCTCCAAGATAAAGTGCTTGCAGAGAAAACAGTGTGATCACTACACCATTCCAGCTACCTTCTTTTAATTTTTTGATAAAGTACATGATGAGGTTTAGTTGATGACCTCTTTTTTCCCTCAGCTTTTGAAAGAGTTACATGTACGTTTTTACATTTCTTAATACTCTGCTTACTCTTGGGCGATCTGGTTTTCACTCCCATGACTCCAATGTCCCTGCTCCCCTCCAAAGTCTAGCATAAAGTTGGAGCTTCTTTTCTATACCATACTCTTTTCTTGGCTTCCATGGTCGTTCTCCTCCTACTATTCCTGGCATTCCTGGTAGAGTTCTTTGGAAATACTCCCTCTCCCACTTGATCCTTTAATAAAGTTAGTGTGTCTCAAAATTTTGTCCAGGATTACCTTCTTACTTTCTACACTTCCCCTGGATGCATCCATTCACTTCCATGGCTTTAAGTCTAGCTCTTTCCAGTTCCGTCTCTTGAATTCCACTTACAAATTATATATGCGTCCGAAAAAAAATCAGCACTTCGCCCAACCAAAACCATGTCTAATTTTGTGTTGTCTATATCAGGGATTGGTACATCCAACCATCAAGTTGCTTAACTACCTAAATAAAATTCTCTTACATTGCACAAATGAATCAATGGGTCCTGCCAATGTAATACACTCTGTATTTCTTGAATACTTTCCGTATCATTGCAAACTTCAACCACTTTAGCTCTGATCACTAATATCTTTTGCCAAGCTTGTTATAACATCCTTCAGTTAATTCTATACACAGGGGCCAGAATGATCTTTCTGAGAATATTATCTGGTCATGTCACTCTCTTACCTAAAACCTCATTGTCTCCACCAGGCCCTCTGACATCCATTACTCCTTCGCCTGCTTTGCAGATACTTTCCTGTTCACCTACTGTTCATCTCTTCAGCCCCAGTGTTACCAGTTCCCAACTTGTACTTGAAACTGTAGCCATGCAAAACTTGTTTCTGCTCCTTCAGGTGAATCCCGCTTCTAAATCTTTTCATATCATGTTCATTGTGCTTAAAACTCTCCCTATTTTGACTTGATTAACAGTTTTTCTGATTTTTTTTCATTTTTCTCAGTCTGATTGTTCTGTAGTCTTTTCTCCTGCCCTGATTAACAGTGCAGTATACTTTGCTATTTACTTATTTATATCCCCATTAAACTGAACGTTACTTATGTTCATTTTTTACAACTGCATAAGTGATGGGGCCATTCACTAATATAGAGAATAAAGGAAAAGGACAGGATAGGGAAATGTAATTAGTTTAACACATTTTTCTCTGCTTTCTCAAATCTTTCCAGTATGTGCACGGTGTACTTTTCTCTGATGTTGCTTTTATACTAACTTCTTATTATGCATAAACAAAAAACAGTATAATTTTTGTTGAGAAGAATTATCAAGTTGAGCCTCAAAGCCTACAAAAGAATAAATAATTTTTTGGAATGGGAGTTATGAATTTCAGGGAGAATAGTAAGAAATGTTCATATGTTACCTGATGGCCTGAAACAGATTTGATATAATGTTTTCCCATACGAAAAATTTTGAAAATGTTGAGGCCTTAGGAACACCAGGGAGAAATCTTAGAAGTATCCTTTAAATATAAAGTTGAAAGAGAAAAATCAATAAGTAAAAGTTGTTGTTGTTAGATTCCCCCAGAGGAACACTTTCATTTTTTTAATCAGAAAATTCAAGAAAGAGTTCTTTCTTTGGCATATCTTTTATTTTTTTATAATTCTGGTATTAATACACAAATATAAGCAATTCCTTTTGTGTTTCAGTATGGTATAGCTCATTTTCCCAAACTTTAAATGTCCCAACTTTGAAAAATATCTTTGAATGTAACATTGGTCACTTATTTACATAGATCATTTCCTGCTGGTTTATATTAGATCTTAATATGCTCAAACCATTTATCTCCTATGTTATTAAATTTCATTTGTGTTTATATCTTATCACACTAATTAGATAATTACTCCCTTGAAGTCTTCCTTATAATTCCCTCATTTCTCCCATAGCAGATAAGATAGTTCCAAACACATAGCAGACATTCAATAAATGTGCTTTGATAAATTGAGTACATTTGGATCTTTCTTCTATTTAATGTTTGCAATGTTAGTTACCATCTGTGGTGACTCTTTAATCATTCATATATAATTACATCAAAAACAAGCATGCTGCTTCTGGTGATGCTCTTCTCTAGGTCTGTGTGTCCTTAAAATTCAGCCGGACCTCAATACGCGTGCACGTGCACGCGCGCGCGCGCGCACACACACACACACACACAATTATTGAGGGGTTAAAGGTGGAGGGTAAAACCAACGTCATTTTCTTTAGGAGTCTTATGTAATTGATCTTTCCATATCTTGTGCTGTTTCTTTACTTTTTTTTTTAAAGATTATTTATTTATTTATTTAACAGAGAGAAACAGCAAGAGAGGGAACATATGCAGGGGGGAGCAGGAGAGGGAGAAGCAGGCTTCCCGCTGAGCAGGAAGCCCGATGCAGAGCTCGATCCCAGAACCTTGGGATCATGACCTGAGCTGAAGGCAGACGCTTAACGACTGAGCCACCCAGGTGCCCCATCTTGTGCTGTTTCTAATTCCTCTCTACCCACAAGTGTATTCCTCAGAGATATCATAAGAGCATAGATCTTAAATGCTTATCTTTTCAACATTTTTTAATAACTTCTATATTGTTTGCCTCCAGAGACTCACATAGGGGACACAGACAATTGTACTCATTTGTGATAAATGCCATATGAAAGTGAATAAATTATGTGGGGGAACACATAGGAGGTATAGATAGCTTCCTTATGCCTGGGTGAGAGGAATGAAGAAGAATAGTACAGAAAATTTTTCTTTGCAGACATAACTGGAAGAACCCTGGAAGATTAAAGAGGAATCACCCCATGTTCTTGTTTTTTGTCACTCACTGTGTGTCAAATTATCCCTAATTTAGTGGCATAAAATAACAATTACTTGATATTCTTCATGGTTCTGGTGTGGACCAGCCCCAAGCAAACATTCCAGATCTGTTATGGACTGAATATTTGTATTCCCTCAAAAATCTTCTGTGGAAGCCCGAGCTCCCAGTTTGATGATATTTGGAGATGGGGCCTTTGGAAGGTAATTAGGATTAGATGAGGTCATGAGGGTGGACTCTCATAATGAGATTAGTGAAGAGACACCAGAGAGCTTGCATTCTGTCTCTCCCCACCATGTGAGGACCCCTCGAGAAGGTAGCTATCTACAGACTAGGGAGGTGGTTCTCACCAGAACCCAACCATGCTGGTAGCCTAATGTCAGTCTCACAGCCTCCACTCCGTAAATTTGCATTGCTTAATCTACCCAGTCTATGTTGTTTTGTTACGGAAGCCCGACATGATTAATATAGGCCTCTATCATTGTTATAGTCAGATGATGTTGGATGCTGGAGTCCTCTTAAATGCTTCCTCAGTCCCATGTTGGAGTGGGCTGAAAAGACTCAAACAGCTGGAGACTGGAAGAGTTGGAGCTCCATAGGCATTTCCTTATTTCTACGTGTTTTCTTCTGCTGGTCTCTTCACATGGTGGTTTATGAGTAGTCAGCCTCATTTACATGTTGGCCCAGTGCTCCAAAGGGACAATAGAGAGACCAAGCCAGGCAGCAGCTGCATCACCTTGTATGACTCCTCGTCCACAGCCATACAGCCTCACTTCTGCCACGTTCCATTGATTCCAAGCCAGTCACTAAAGCCAACCCATATTCAAGGGGAGAAGAATTTGACTCCACCTCTTGATGAAAGAAGTACCAAAGAATTTCTGCATATGTGTTAAAACCACCATGAATAAATATCTGTGTGCGTTTGTGTGCACGCTGCGGGGATTTGCACGTATGTGTGCTCTTCAGAAAGGGGGAGAAGGAGGCCTGTCTGGTGAGAGGCAGCACAGTGCAAGAGTGATCAGAGAAATTTGTGGCTTTCTACCAAATGATTCTCACAGAGTTCATCCTGCTACCTTATCTAATAGAATGTTTTTCTATCTTGATACTTCTTACTATTCCCCTACTCCCCAAGAAGAGATCATTCTTTGCCTCCATTATGTCCCCACACTCCTGGCTTTTTTTGTTGGCCTCTTCTCAGTCTCCTATAACAGATCATTCTCTCCAACTCACCAAGCCTGACGTGTCTGTTTCCTACATGTTGCCCAAATCTATCTATTCTTTCCATCCTAATGACCCAGTCCCATAGGCCATACCAGTACGGCCATTTCTTTCATTCAGCATGTATTTCTTGAGCAGAAATGAAGGGACTAGAGGTGGAATGCAAATTTCAATAAGGTAATTAGGGAAGACCTTATGAGAAGGTGATTTTTTTTTTTAAAGATTTAATTTATTTAACAGAGAGCTAGAGAACAAGCAAGGGGAGTGGAAGGCAGAGGAAGAGGGAGAAGTAGGCTCCTGAGCCCAATGTGGGATGGATCCCAGAACCCTGGGATCATAACCTGAGCTGAAGGCAGATACTTAACCAACTGAGTCCCCAGGTGGCCCAGGAAAGATGATTTTTAAGGAAAAAAGTTGAATGGGTGAGGGAAGAAGCACTGTGAATATTTGGGCATATATGCATTCCCCCAGGTTGAGGGAGCAGCAAACACAAAGGCCACACGGTGGAAATATGCCTAGCACGTGCAAGGATGGACAAGCTGGTCAGTGAGTCCAGAACTGAGTGATGCAGGGCGAGAGGAATAAAAGCGAAGGCCAGAGAGTTAAAGGTGGAGGGTGGACAGATCACCTGGGATCTCGAAGGATATTTCATGAACTTTGACTTATATTCTGAGGGTTTTAGGCAGAGGAGTGACATGGGTCAAGATTTTAACAGGGACACTGACTGCTGGGTTGAGAATAGACTGGCGGGAGGGGGTGGGGAGAGTAGCAAGGATGGAAACTTTGTTTCCAGTTAGGAAAGACAACGGTGGCTTTGAGCACTTGCCTAGAACATTGCAGTAGCACAGGGATTTTTGTTTGTTTAAAGGTAGGAAGTATTTTAGCATACGTATATGCTCCGAGGGGAGAACTGTCCTTAAATAAGAAAAGTGAATCCCTCCTGTTCTTTTACGGAAAGGAAGAGATGTAGATGGCAACACATGAAAATAATCATGTTGGTGGGTTAAAAGCAATGTAAGAGACCTCTGACACAGGGGCCTGTGAGCTTTGTGGGTTAGAAGGTGAAGTCCTAGATTGTCTAAGCAAGACATGGTAAGATGGGAGTTATGCCTCAGTCTCCAACCAACACCTATCAGGGATGTGATTAGAATATGCCAGTGTTGGCAACTTCTCAGAAATTATTCCACATTGCCTTAGATTCTGTTAGAGATACTCTCTAATATTCCAGAAGTATTTTTCTTTTCTTTTTTTTTTTTAAAGATTTTATTTATTCATTTGACAAAGATAGAGACAGCCAGCGAGAGAGGGAACACAGGGGAGTGGGAGAGGAAGAAGCAGGCTCCCAGCGGAGGAGCCTGATGTGGGGCTAGATCTCAGAATGCCAGGATCGCGCCCTGAGCCGAAGGCAGACGCTTAATGACTGAGCCACCCGAGTGTCCCCAGAAGTATTTTTCTGACATGAGCTTGGTAATAGTGTTTTGAGAGAGAAGGTCATTAATACATATTTATATGTATTCACTACCTTCCCCCCTTTGTGGTGGTCTATGTAAATAAGTCCACTGCTGCTCATTCTGGAGTTGCTCAAGTGAAAAGCTGTTTAAGAACGTGTTATATTAGCACCTATGTTTTGGATGATCTGTCCTTCCCACTTTCAACCTAGGGACTTTGACTTCAAAGCACTGTGTGTTTTCTCTATATAGAATATTCTAATTTGTATGGGACTCTGTCCAGTTTGAACTTAGGCGGGCTTCTGTTTACACCCCAGTTACCTCTGTTCTGGAGACGGCTCACTTACATCTTTGAGATGACTGACTAACCCATTTCAAGTCAAATCATTGCAAACATAATCTTCCAGTTCGTTACATCTCTGTCAGCTATTGGTCTCTAGTTACTAACAAAAGACAGAAAATTAGTACATTTATATAGACTCAGAAAGGATGCTAGGATGTGTCAGTCTTGTGGGGGAATTTCAAGGGCTTTAGAAGCCAGTTAAAATCTCAGCCGTCCTTCCTGCTTCCTTCTGTTCTGATTTCTTTGAAATGTGAAAGCTTTGGAAGGAGTATGTAATTCATTCAGATTTTATCAGATGTTTACCATTCTGTGTGAATGCAAGCCAGGGAGGTAGGACTTAATGGGTGGAAGAAGAGGAAAGCTTAAATGTAGGGGCATTTTTGGGAAGTGGGAATGACATGTTCTCAGAGGGAAATCAGTCAATCAGTTTCACCTCTTTCGTGGATGAGGACAAGCAGATCTTGATAACAACGCTAACAGCTGAGAAGTTTGTTTTTTTTTGTGAAAATTATTAACAAAAAGGACAGATGAACACATGTTTCTAGCCCCCTGTAAGTGGCAGATAAATGTGTTGTTATTTGGAATTCAGTTTATTACTTAGAAGTTTTGCAGATTGTACAAAGATTCCCACAGTTCCTCCCTGGAATGGCTAGTTCACCCTCTGATTAATGCTGTTGCATTACAGTCTCCAACAGTGGCTTGGCTGCATTCTTCATTGGGGACTATTCTACAGCCTATTGTGCTAACCAGCTACAGATCTGACAAGTCACCTGTTTCCTCTCACATATTAAATAGCACGAATGTCTACAGTATTGCCCACTGTAGTTAGAATTTTGAGTCATATTCTATGTAACCTCAGACTGTAGTAATTAATTTGAATCTTGAATGAAGTTTTATTGTTGGGATGTGGCTTGCAAGTGGGAATCTGCTGTTCTAAGGCGATGTAAGGAGGAAGTAAGGCTGTTGCTGAGTCTGAATTACTGGAATTTGGACAGTAGCAAGAGGGGAACAAACCTTCTGTAGAAGGGCAGAGGGAATGTGAGGGGACAAGTATGACATCTGGCTTCTAGAAGTCTGATAGGTTTGAAAACTCAGTGGCTCTAGCAAAGTGACTCCGAAGTCTCCTGGTTTTCTCTCATGAGAGCCAAGTCAGAGCTTTAACTCACAGTGGGAGGAGCCAGAGTCCTTGTGATCCACCGTACTAAACTAGTAGAATGTTTACCCGAAGTGGACACACTTGAAAACGTCCAAAGGAGTCTGGGAGCCAAACACAGAAGCCAGTCAGAATCTGTGAAGACTGGGGCTTCCTGGAGCCTGAGGGCGCTGAGGGTGATTACCGGGTTGGTTAAGGGGGGCCAGCCTGACTTGAGGTTCTCAGTTACGACCATCCAGTCAAAAAAGGGGGAAAAGGCTGAGATAACAATTAACCCTTGAGTACCGCTCTGTAGTTCACAAAGCAATTTCCCATACAACCCAACACCCTCCAATTAGGTAGTGCTTTATTATTTGTTATCCACAGTTTATGGGTAAGAATATGAAATTCAGAGGTTAGATGTCGTCATACAATTCCTTCATTTAGCGTCAATACCATGAACAGCCCCCAACTCTCCTTTTAAATTCTTTCTATGACACTAAATACTTTTTTCTCTGTAGAGCTGATTAGTTCAGTGTTAACTAAGGTATAGGAAGCATATCTCTGTGTATTAGTGATAGGATTTATATTAGTAAACTGAATAAACATATTGAAATCAGAGGCCCAGGGTTTCAATAAAGAAATATTTGCTTAAAAAAAAAATTTTTTGCTTATCCATTCCCTTCGCGGCAGGCCCATTGTATTTTACACTGGGTTTTGTCTGCCATCTAGTGGAATACTGAAAAACCACATGTAAAAACTAAGGACTCATTCCCTGCTGTAGGTTTTCCAATCTTTGGTTTTGAAATTTAATCAAAGTCTTTAAGTTTACCTGACACTTTTAAGGGACCTTTATGTGCAGATTATTTCTTATCTCATGTACTAGTAGGGTTCTGTCATGTTGAATTTTTTGTACAATCTAATTTTGGGTTACTAACATGTTACGTGAACTTACACAATAATATCTCTCCTTCCCCGCTTCCTCCCAATCTTCATTTAGTCCTCCTCAAAATAAGGTTAAAATCTCTTTAGACTATAACATTCTATGGCACTATATTAAATCTTGACTTAATAATAGTAAAAATCACAATCTTTTGATGGATACTCTTCCCCTATTTTCATACCTTACTTGCTCAGATCATTCATATGTATTAGTTATTAAAAGACCAGAGTTATGTGGAAAATCAATAAACGAGGTCTTAAAAGACAATTGATGTAAGTCCTATCTGTTGTGGGAAAGAGGGTAAGAAAATGCCCATGAGAGAATCATTGAATCTACATAAAAGTAACCTATACAGATAGAATATTTTTAAATTTTGTTGAATCACCACATAAAATCCCATGTTATCTTCACAGTAACTCGAGGAGCCTTTCGAGCAAGTTTTGTTGCTTCTATCTGCCAGTGATCAAACAAACAAATACTTAGCTGATCAATGTCACAAGGGCTGGCAGTTATAGAAAATGCATTCAAACTCGAGTCTGTGCTACTACCTGCAAAGAAGCAGCATTAGGGTCACACGTGGAACTTGTGAGAAATGCAGCATCGCAGACCCCAGCCCAGACCTACGGAATCAGAATCTGCATTCCAGCAAGATTCCCAGGCGATGCCCATTCAAGTTTCAGAAGCACCAATAGCCCATGAACCATTTATAGAGCAAGCTTGTCTTTCCAGGATTTTTAAGGTAGCCACGTGGCCTTTGAGGAGTGTCTAAATCACTTGTAATCGGAACAAAAGCCTTAAATACGGGAAAATGTTGTCGTGAGAGGACAAATTTCAAAATAATCAGATCTCATCAGATACATAAAATATTAAGATGTTTCGAATAATTTCAATCGACTTATTTTGGAAATGTAATCAGTGTGATTCTAGAGTAACAATACCAATTTTCTCGTTTGTGTATTTCTGTACAGCATATTATAACTGGCATAAGCTTTATAAAAAATCTTGAATTTTCAAGATAAAAAGCACTTAGGTTAGCTCAGTTCCTCTGATTTATAGATGAAGCCAATGAAATTTAATCAGGAAGTTATTGGCTTAATCAGAAAGTTAGGACTAAATTTGGAGTTCCTGTCTGCTGGTCTATTACACTTCAGCCAAAACATTTTACCCTTCACAAATATGGACTGTAACTTGTCAGAATGACAAACTTCCCGGAGCCTGTTCTGCAGAACACTAGTCCTGCAACTTGCTCTGAAAAAAAATATGTTTGTGAAATACTTCCTTGACAAGGCTTGTTCTTCTTAATTCTTGGCACATTCTCACAATGTGCTCCTATTGTATGGAAATGATCTGACTCTCCACCTCCATTTACCAAGACCTGAATGAAACACACTTGCCTCCTCTTTGATGTCCCCTTCTGCTACATTTCTTTTTCCTCCAGGCAGATAAAATTCTGTGCTTTGAAGGGCTCCTGTGATTTATTTGGACCCACGTGGATAATACAGGATAATCTCTCAACTGAAGTCTATAACCTGAATTACAGCTCTGAAGTCCCTTTGCCATGTAACAAAATAGTCTCGGCTTTTTGGGATTAGGGCATAGACATCTTTGGAGGGCCAATCTTCTTACTGCAAATGTCAAATCCTTACATAAATCGTTGCTGATCCCCCAGTGTTAAGGGACTTCTCAGCACTTTATCGTATTACCTTAATTTAATTATTTATACCTGTCTTTTAAAAAAAAATCATCATATCTGATGATCCTGGAATAATGTTTGGCACATAAAAGGTGCTCAGTAAATATTTGCTCTCTCAATTTTGTCTAAGCCTCTAGCCTTTCCAAATGTATTGTTCATAAAATTCCGGGTACGTGTTTGTTTGAGAAACTTAACATTCCATGAAACAAGGCCATTTTTATGTTCTTCTATGAACGCACACGTGCACACACATATACAGGCTGCATGTAAGTGTGTGCATATGCGTGTGTACACATATACCCTGTGTTTCCCCATTTGTCTGCTTTAAAACTTCATATGAAACATGAGTTTTTACATGACTGAGGAGTTCAGGTTCCGGTGCTTTAGGCCCCCCGGGCGATAATCTGTTTCTTTTGGAGCTTGAGTGCTGCCTGCTGAAGTTCATTGTTGTCTTTACTTATTTATACCCAAGCACTGGCGTAGAGGTAAAACGCCTTCTTTTTTGAATCAACGTCTATCTTCTTTATCTTCCTTATATTGTGCGCATTTATCCTGGAGCTCTCAAGTGATATGAAATATGCATAATCCCTCTGTTACATAGCAGCCTGACTGAGAAGAAGTAGTGAACATTTCTCCACACTGGCAGTCCCAAATTGGAATCCTGTCACTACCACAAATACTTAATGGAAAAACTGTGCTCCATGCTTAAGTTTAGAAAACATTGGATTAAAGGAGTCAGTGGTATCTTGGAACATATATCATGCTTATATATCTTGTGACTCTCTAAGAGGGCTATTTAGTTGGTAATGTTTCCCAAATATTTCACCAGAGGACCAATGTATTCCCATATAGAACCAATCCAAGAATTAGTGGGCTGAGGGACACCACTTAGCAAACATTACCACAGCTTATCTCCATTCTCAATATCAGTGTCTTCAGGGTTTCCACATTTATTAACACAGATTGTACATAGGCTGTTGATGGCTCCAAAAAGAGTGTCAAAGAAACAGTTTGGGGGAACCCTTTTTTGGGGGGCATCTTTCATTCAAAATTCGTTTTGTTTTTTTATAATATAACAAAATCTTCACAGCGTAACAGCTTATTCTCCACGCCCCATGTCTCAAAACTGGGGCTGGTGGCTGCCTTGCACACAGTCACTCAGGAAGCCATGCTTCCTCTGTGGTGTTGTCACGTGTAGCAACGGGTAACAATGACCTAAAAGCTCTTCGGCGCTTCTGAGGAAGTATGGCAGGACACTTGTATTGGTAGATAATATATCACACAACTCCTAAATGTAGGGGTCTGAGAGAGGTGGGGAAGTAGACAAAATGTATGTATGGGAGACACCACTTCCTTTGCTGCTCCTAACAATGCTTCTTAATTTCTGAGTGAAGTTTCCATGACATTAAGAGATGGCCATCTCCTGAATGTCATGAGAGGTTAGTACACATGTTGTAAGACGGTAAATAGACTTTGCCACAGAATGAGGAAACACTGAATATAAGAGAAGATTAAAGCATTAGTAAGATATGTATCATGTCTATCGAGAGAAGAATTTCAGAAAGTCTGGGCAAGGAACCAGGGGAACATTTGGCATTTTCTTAAAAAGGGTAGCTCTCTGGTCCAGGAATGTGTCATGTGGCACAAAAAGTTAAAACAATGTAGTCACTACCATGATCAGATGATTAAAGCTAACATGTCATTGAAAGCCACAGAGTAGGGGAAGACAACGTTTTTCTTTTTGTTGTTTTTGATCTATTTGAGAGAGAGGGAGAATGAGAGTGAGAGAGAGCACAAGCAGGGGGAGCGGCAGGCAAAGGGAGAGGCAGACTCCCTGCTGAGCAGGGAGCCCAGTCAGGGACTCAATCCCAGGACCTGGGATCATGACCTGAGCCGAGGGCAGACGCTTAACAGACTGAGCTCCCCAAGTGCCCAAGACAATGGTTTTAAATAGTGAGCACTTTATATGTGCCTTTTTTTTTTTTTTTTGGTCGTGGGCACTTTATATTCATGCATAGATTAAGGGTATGGTTATTTTACAGTGATAAAAAAAAAAAGAACAAGAAATAAATTGTGAGAAACAAGCAAAATAGGAACAGCCAACAGTGTTTTTAAAGAATATACTAAGTATTCATAAGTAATTATTCTTTTTTTTTAATGTTTTTTTATTATGTTAGTCACCATACAGTACATCCCTGGTTTCTGATGCAAAGTTCTATGATTCATTACTTGCGTATAACACCCAGTGTAACATGCAGTACATGCCCTCCTTACTACCCATCACCAGCCTATCCCATTCCCCCACCCCCCTCCCCTCTGAAGCCCTCAGTTTGTTTCTCAGAGTCTATAGTCTCTCATGCTTCATTCCCCCTCTGATTACCCCCCTTTCTTTATCCCTTTCTTCCCCTACTGATCTTCCTAGTTCTTATGTTCCATAGATGAGAGAAATCATATGATAATTGTCTTTCTCTGCTTGACTTATTTCACTTAGCATTATCTCCTCCAGTGCCGTCCATGTTGCAGCAAATGTTGAGAACTCGTTCTTTCTGATAGCTGAGTAATATTCCATTGTATATATGGACCACAACTTCTTAATCCAGTCATCTGTTGAAGGGCATCTCGGCTCCTTCCACGATTTAGCTATTGTGGACAATGCTGCTATGAACATTGGGGTGCATATGGCCCTTCTCTTCACTACATCTGTATCTTTGGGGTAAACACCCAGTAGTGCAATGGCTGGGTCATAGGGTAGCTCAATTTTTAACTTTTTAAGGGACCTCCACACTGTTTTCCAGAGTGGCTGCACCAACCTGCATTCCCACCAACAATGTAGGAGGGATCCCCTTTCTCCACATCCTCTCCAGCAATTGCTATTTCCTGCCTTGTTCATTTTTGCCATTCTAACTGGCGGAAGGTGGTATCTCAGTGTGGTTTTGATTTGAATTTCCCTGATGGCTAATGATTTTGAACATTTTTTCATGTGTCTGTTGGCCATTTGTATGTCTTCATTGGAAAAGTGTTCATATCTTCTGCCCATTTTTTGATTTATTTGTTTCTCGCGTATTGAGTTTGAGAAGTTCTTTGTAGATCTTGGATACCAGTCTTTTATCTATATCATCATTTGCAAATATATTCTCCCATTCCGTGGGCTGCCTCTTAGTTTTTTTGATTGTTTCCTTGGCTGTGCGGAAGCTTTTTATCTTGATGAAGTCCCACAAGTTCATTTTTTCTTTTGTTTCTCTTGCCTTTGGAGATGCATCATTAAAAAGGTTGCTTTGGCCGATGTCATATAGGTTGCTGCCTATGTTCTCCTCTAGGATTTTGATGGATTCCTGTCTCACATTGAGGTCTTTCATCCATTTGGAGCTTATTTTTGTGTATGGTGTGAGAGAGTGGTCAAGTTTCATTCTTTTGCATGTAGCTGTCCAATTTTCCAGCACCATTTATTGAAGAGATTGTCTTTTTTCCACTGGATGTTTTTTCCTGCTTTGTCAAAGATTAGTTGCCCAAAGAGCCAAGGGTCCATTTCTGGGTTCTCTATTCTGTTCCATTGGTCTATGTGTCTGTTTTTGTGCCAGTACCATGCTGTCTTGGTGATCACAGCTTTGTAGTACAGCTTGAAATCCGGCATTGTGATGCCCCCAGCTTTGTTTTTCCTTTTCAACAATTCCTTGGCGATTCTGGGCCTTTTCTGGTTCCACACAAATTTAAGGGCTGTTTGTTTCATATCTTTGAAAAATGTCATTGGTATTTTGATGGCATTGAAAGTATAGATTGCTCTGGGTAGCATAGACATTTTAACTATGTTAATTCTTCCGATCCATGAGCATGGAATATTTTTCCATCTTTTTGTGTCTTCCTCAATGTCTTTCAAGAGTGATTTGTAGTTTCTAGAATATAGATCCTTTATGTCTCTGGTTAAGTTAATTCCAAGGTAATGTATGGTTTTTGGTGCTATTTTAAATGGAATGGATTCCCTAATTTATCTTTCTTCAGTCTCATTATTCGTGTATAGAAATGCAACTGATTTCTGAGCATTGATTTTGTATCCTGCCACATTACTGAATTGCTCTATAACTTCTAATAGTTTGGGAGTGGATTCTTTTGGGTTTTCCATAAAGAGTATCATGTCATCTGCGAAGAGAGACATTTTGACTTCTCTGCTGATTTGGATACCGTTGATCCCTTTTTGTTGTCTGATTGCTGTTGCAAGGACTTCTAGTGCTATGTTGAATAATAGTGGCGAGAGTGGGCATCCTTGTCGTGTTCCTGATCTTAACGGAAAGGCTTCCAGCTTTTCCCCATTGAGAATGATATTTGCTGTAGGCTTTTCATAGATGGCTTTTATGAGATTGAGAAATGTACCCTCTATTCCTACACTCTGAAGGGTTTTAATTAGGAAAGGATGCTGTATTTTGTCAAGTGCTTTTTCTGAATCTATTGAGAGAATCATATGATTTCTGAATTTTTGTTTCTGGATAAAATCTAAGACACTGATAGATTTGCAAATGTTGTACCACCCCTGCATCCCAGGGATGAATCCCACTTGGTCATGATGGATAATCCTTTTCATGTACAGTTGGATTCTATTAGCCAGGATCTTGCAGAGGATTTTGGCATCCATATACATTAGGGAAATTGGTCTATAATTCTCCTTTTTGTTGGGGTCTTTGCCTGGTTTGGGGATCAAGGTAATATTGGCCTCATAGAATGAGTTTGGTAGCTTTCCTTCCGTTTCTATTTTTTGAAATAGCTTTAGGAGAATAGGTATTATTTCTTCTTTGAATGTTTGGTAGAATTCCCCAGGAAAACCGTCCGGTCCTGGTGTTTTGTTTTTTGGAAGGTTTTTTGTCACTGTTTCAATCTCTTCATAATTAATTGGCCTGTTTAAAAAATCAATTTCTTCCTGTTTCAGTCTTAGTAGTTAATGGGTTTCCAGGAAGGCCTCCATCTCTTCCAGACTGCTTAATTTATTGGCTTAAAGCTGTTGATAAACGTTTCTAATAATCCTTCCAATTTCATTGGTGTTGGTTGTGACCTCTCCCTTTTCATTCATAATTTTATTAATTTGGGTCCTTTCTCTATTCTTTTGGATAAGTCTTGCCAGAGGTCTGTCAATTTTATTAACTCTCTCAAAGAACCAGCTTCTAGTTCTGTTGATCTGCTCTACTGTACTCCTGGTTTCTAATTCGTTCATTTCTGCTCTAATCTTGGTCAACTGCTTCCTCGTGCATGGATTAGGCCTGTCCCTCTGTTGCTGTTCCAGCTTCTTGAGGTGAGAATATAAAAACTGCATTTTAGATTTTTCTCTTCTTTTGAGTGAGGCTTGGATGGCTATGTATTTCCCCATTAGGACTGCCTTCGCAGTATCCCAAAGGTTTTGGACCGTTGTGTTTTCATTCTCGTTGGTCTCCATAAATTGTTTAAATTGATTTTTGATTTCCTGGTTTATCGAATCATTCCTGAGCAGGATGGTTCTTAGTCTCCAAGTGTTTAAGTTTCTTCCAAATTTTTCCTTGTGGTTGAGTTCCACTTTCAAAGCGTTGTGGTCTGAGAATATGCAGGGAATAATTTCAGTCTTTTGGTATCGTTTGAGACCTGTTTTGTGTCCCAGAACATGGTCTATTCTTGAGAATGTTCCATAGGCATTAGAATAGAATGAGTATTCTTTGGTTCTGGGGTGTAGTGTTCTATATATATCTATGAGGTCCAACTCATCGAGTATGGCATTCAAAGCCTTTGTTCCTTTACTGAGTTTTTGGAAGGGTGTTCTGTCTATTTCTGATAGTGGGGTGTTGAGGTCCCCTACTATTAATGTATTTTTATCTATATGTCTCTTTATTCTGGTTAAGAGTTGGCTTGTGTTTCTTGCTACTCCCCGTTTGGGGCATATATATTCATAATTGTCATATCCACTTGTTGGATACATCTTTTAAGAATAATATAGTGCCCTTCTGTGTCTCTAACTATAGTCTTTAGTTTAAAATCCAATCTATCTGATATGAGAATTGCTACCCCAGCTTTCTTTTGAGGTCAATTTGCGTGAAAGATGGTATCCCATCCCTTTGCTTTCAGTCTGAATGTATCTTAGGGTTCAAAATGAGTCTCTTGTAGACAGCAAATGGATGGGTCATGTCTTTTTATCCAATCTGCAACTCTGTGATGTTTTATGGGAGCATTCAGGCCATTTACGTTGAGACTGAGCATTGAGAGATATGATTTTAATGATGCCATGTTGCTTGTAAAGTCTTTGTTTCTATAGATTATGACTTTCTGTTCTGTATCACTCTTGGGGCCTTTTTACCTTATAGAACCCCCCCTTAATATCTCCTGTTGGGCTGGTTTCATGGTTATGAAATTGGTCAATTACTGGCGATTCTGGAAGATCCTTATGTCTCCATCAATTCTGAATGACAGCCTTGCTGGATAAAGGGTCCTTGGCTGCATGTTTTTCTCTGAAAGAGCTTTAAAAATGCCCCCCCCAACCCTTTCTCTCATTCCAGGTCTGTGTAGACAGGTCTGACGTAATTCTTATATCTTTGCCTTGGTACATGAGAAATTTCTTTGCCTTGGCCGCTTTCAATACTGTATCCTTGGATATAATATTTGCGAATTGCACTATGACATGACGTGGCAGAGGTTTGTTGTGGTTGAGCTTGGGAGGGGTCCTCTCTGCCTCTTGGACACGAATGTTTGTTTCCCTTGCTAGATTAGGGAAGTTTTCAGCTACAATTTGTTCAAATATCTCTTCTAGACCGGTTTTTCTCCACCCCCTCAGGGATGCCGATGATTCTGACATTGGATCGTTTCATTGAGTCAGTGATCTCCCGTAACCTGCATTCGTGGGCGTGGATTTTTTTAAGTCCAGATTCTGTTTTCGCTTTTTGTTCCACTAACCCATCCTCCAATTCTCTAACACCTACTTGTGCCTCAGTGACCCTGGCCGTCAGAGCCTCTAGTTTTGACTGCATTTGGCTCATAGAATTTTTAATTTCTGCCAGATTCACTCTCATTTCCGCCCTTAGAGATTCTATATTCTCATTAACATTTTTGTTAATACTTTTTTCAAGTCTACACATCATCTTGACCATTGTTACTCTGAATTCCATTTCTGATAATTTGGTTATCAGAACTAATGCCATATCCATCAGTTCTGTGGCAGAGGCCACAGACTCATTGTCTTTTCTTTGCTGGGGGGGATTTCTCCTTCTCGTCATTCTGATGAGAGGTTGTGGGGTTGTCCAGAGCCCAAATTATTGACCAGGACCCAGGCCGTGCGCCCTTGTTTTATAGGGATCTTAGGGATGTGGGCTTCTTGATTTTTCAGCCTGCCTTCTGGGGAGCGGCCTGCCATGCCAATACTCAGGCAACCCTGTTTGGGTAGAGTCTCTGTGTCCACTGCGAGGGGGGATGGGGATGGGCTCGTTGTGAGCGGTATTTCCAGGCTTTTGTTCTCTGGTGGCTTTTCCTGGCAGTTTGCTGGGCCTCTTCTGAGAGTCAGAGCAACAGTGGCTGAATCTCAGCCTCTGCCTCAGAACAGAGGGATCGCAGACCGCTCTCCAGTGATGTTCTAGCCACTTTAACTCTGTTACTGTTGGTGCTGCTCAACCCTGCAGCGTCCGGGGATGTGTGCCCCACACCCGGCGTCCCAGCCCTCACTTCCAGGGCCGGCGCGTCTCTGTCCTTTGTGATTCTAACACCGCCAGCCGCCCCCGCACACTCCCGGAGCTCCCGGTCTCAGTCTGGATCCAGTGAGCGCACTGGAGTTCCGTGACAAGTCTGGTGGCGTGCGCACCCGGCTCACGGTCTCAGTCTGCTCTCTCACGGGTGCCTTCCGTGAGTCCGCCCACTCCTCAGTGCAGGTGGCTACTGCTTCCCGGCGCCCGAACGCGGTGGCTTCCTCCCCCTTCTGTTTATCTTCTGATATCTGTGTGCGGTTTCATGGCTCCCCGCTTCGTACCTCAATACTCAGCGCTGGAGATGTTCATTTGTAGAGATCCAGATGCATCTTCCTGTGTCTCGGGCTGACTCCATGGATGTTCAGGCTGGTCTGGTACCTATCCAACTCGACTCAGGGGACCGGCTGAAAAAGGGGTCCCCTACTCCTCCGCCATCTTCCCATAAGTAATTATTCTTAAGCAAAAGGAATTCAGAGTCATAAAACTTTGTGATATATTGAACAGTAATTTTTCCTCTTGGAGATTTATAGCACCTTAAAGCCTCTGAGAAGCTTTCCAGGAAGAAATCAGTTTAATGGTATTTACCCACATTTATCAAAGTGTTTGTCATATAGCTAAAAAGAGTAAAGAAAAATGAACCTGACACAAATGGCTTAACCACGTATACTCCTGAAAGAGATAGTAACCATCAGGCTTCTTGTTTTCCTATATGTCTTGCTGGGTATACCAAGCAAGAAAGGCCCTGCCTTCTTCTTACGTCTAAGGTTTATATTTGCAGTGGTCAATGAGGAGGGATAAGGGAATGTCTCACTTCCATCCCCAAACCAAAAGCAGCCTTGCTTACTGTTTACTTTCAAAGTGGTGGATTCCTGAAACTCTGTGTTGCTCGGCTGGGATACAAACCCACTATGAGCACAGCGTCCATCTGGGCCACATTGCCCCGCCCCTGTGAGACAAAGTTAAGAGCCGCTGAGAGCAAATATGCTGATGCTTGGGCTCAGATGTGCTACAAGGAACAAAGTCTTCTGTCTCTTTCCCAGGAGTGTCATGTGTCTGCTGTCTGCTATACCGCTGAACAGTATGGGCTAAATTACTAGCTTGTTAAGTAGGATAAATTCAAATACAGGAGACAACAGTACAACATGGTAATAATCAACTTTCAGCTCTTTCCAAAGGTTGATGAGTTTGAATAATTTTTCCAGGGTTATGAATTCTATTTGACAGAGGAGAAATGCAAGTTAGTAGACAATCCTCTCGCAGTCGCTGGGATCTACCAAATCTACACGGTCTTAACATTTGAGTGCTTATCTGCTTCACTCACTGTCGAGAGCGCTTTATTTTTTAAAGATTTTATGTATTTGAGAGAGAGAGCGTGTGTGTGCACACAAGCAGGGGGGAGGGGCAGAGGGAGAAGCAGGCTCACTGCTTAGCAGAGGGCCCAATGTAGGGCTCAATCCCAGGACCTTGGGATCATGACCTGAGCTGAAGGCAGACACTTAACAGACCGAGCCACCCAGGGGCCCCTTGAAAGTATGCATTACCTCACTTAATCCTCAGAGCCACTCCATGAGAGCCTTCATTTTACAGGTGAAGAAACTAAGACCTACAGGGGTTAATTAATTTTCCCAAGGCTGTACAGTAAGGGGTGGGCCTGGAATTCAAATCCAGGCACTAGAACCAAATTTCTATCCATCAAACTAAGAGAAAGGAGAGAAAGAATTTCAGATTTAGTCACAGTAGAAACCAGAACTATTATAAGGAAAGTAAAAATAAAAAACCTAATCGAAGAAAGATTTTCTGAAACATCAAAAACCCTGAATTTTCAAATATCTTCCCATAAAAATAAAAGCAAATCAAAATTGTATTGTCCAACAAGTATAAAGAGTATCTGAGAAAAGAGCAAATCAGTTTTGAACTAGAAGGGAGGGCCCCACCAATTTCAGATATGATCATAATCCTTACTACCGTTCAGAGAGCATCAAGTAGATCAACCCCATTAAGATGGGCCTCTCGTCCCAAAAGTCCAGAGTTCCATTCCTGGTGTGGTAAAGCAATTTGATCAGTTAAATATCTATTCTTTATAGCCCCAATTTTGGATGACATATACCTTAAATAGCTATCATAGGCTAGTTTAATATTAGCGTATAGGAAACTTCCCCGTTAACCAAGCCACTGCAAATAATTACCCATCATACCATAATTTACAGAGGGTAAGTACTTTCTAGCATAGGGTTCAATAAACTATGACCTGGGGGCCAATTTTAGTCCATTCCTGGTTTTTGTAAATAGAAATTTATTGGAATCCAGCCACACTTATTTGTTGGGTATTGTCTGTGGTTGCTTTCATGCTACGGTGATAGAGCTAAGTAGTAGCAACCAGCCCAGAGCCCATATGACCTGCAAAGCCTGAAATGTTTTGTGTCTGGTCCTTTATAGAAAAAGTATACTGATTCCTATTTTAGTAGCTTAAGCCCATTTTCATCAGTGATAAATACCTTAATGCATATATATATAAAACTGAGTCACTTTAATGTTTAGAAGTGAACCCTACAATTAATAAAACTTTGAGAGTTTTTGTTTGTAAGTATTTGTACAATGTGGCAGTGAGTTAAACTTGTTGATCATAAATGTTTATCCCATTGAAGGGTGTCAGTGTTTAAACCCACACATCAGCTTGCTCATTTCATACAGTTAACTTTAGGGACCTCCCCTTCCTCTAGAGATCCAGGGATTTTTCTCTTAATGTTTCCCATGATAGACTTTGCTAACTATTCATGGCCTTTGGTCTATGCAGATCTTGGACCCATCTACTTACCTTGAAAAAGTAAGCCAGTTCATTCTTTCTCAGTCAAATGATTTCAGGCAACTACTATCAAATAACAGCTAAAAGAAACTTCTTTGCCATCTGGGCCTTATGCTGCATATACTATTTGTAATTTGTTGTTTATTTAGCAAGACTGTTAAATATTTTCTTTCTTATTTTGCATGCTAAGTTACTCTAAACAAACTCGCCCTTTGTTGTTGTGTTTAGTCCCAGGAGAAGAACTACAGTGTTGTGTAGGGAACTTCTTGATGCAGTAATATCCTCTGAGTATACGGCCAGGAGTTGTCCCACAGGTCGTGGAACAGAACATCTCAGAGAATGTAGATTATCAAATAACATAAATTACCAATTTAAAATGCACAGTGAGGAGTTAGAAAAACAGAGTGCATAGGTTTATAAACTCAGGACAGCATGGAAGCCTCACTGTACCTGAATCCCGTGCTGTAGCAACAGGCTTCCCTGCAGATGGTGACGATAGTAAGA
Organism: Ursus americanus; assembly: GCF_024610735.1. NCBI lineage: Eukaryota > Metazoa > Chordata > Mammalia > Carnivora > Ursidae > Ursus > Ursus americanus. The sequence goes on from NC_142129.1 coordinate 79,591,285, forward strand.
CCAGAGTTGGGGTTTGAGCAAGGCGGTCCAAAGTACAGAGGGTGCTTAGTGTCGAAATCCATCCTTGTTGTATTAGAGAGACACATGGGGCAAGCTTGTCTAGCCACCGCTGTAGGGAACCAGTGACCTGATAGAAAGCCATGGCTTTGGTTTGTACTTTTTTCTGTATGTTACTGGCAGGGGAAAATGGGATAAGTCTGTGTCTCTTGTAAATGTATTATACACACTTAGTGACTCATACGGACTTGGTAATTTCATACCTTCCTATTTTCAACACATGCTTGACTCTTAAGTCTAACGTGTCACACAAACTACTTCCTTACACACTTAGTCTCATCTCTCCATATTCTTTTATTAACACAGCTGAATATTTTTTTAAATTGAGGTATAATTGACATAAAGCATTATATTAGTTTCAGGATTACAACATAATAATTCGATATTTGTATATATTGTAAAATGATTACCACAGTAAGTCTAGTTCACATCTGTCATTGTACGTAGTTAGGAAACTTCTTTTTCTTACGATAAGAACTTTTAAAACTTACTCTCATAGTAACTTTCGAATATGTAATATCATGTTATTAACTATAGTCACCATGCTGGGCATTATATCCCCATGACTTAGGCATTTTATAACTGGAAGATTGCCCCCTTCAACCTCCTTCAACCATTTCATTCCCCTTATACACACCTCCCCACTGGCAACCACTGATCTTTTTATCTGTAAGCTGGGCCTTATTATTTATTTCTTTATTTGGATTGCACATATAAATGATATCATACAGTATTTGTCTTTCTCTCACCAGCTTATTTCACTTAGCATAATGCCTTCATGGTCCATTCATGTTGCAAATGGGAAGATTTAATTTTTTATGACTGAATAAATAGTCAGTGGTGTGTGTGTGTGTATGTATGTATATATATTTACCACATCTTTTTTTTTTTTCATTAATTCACTGATGAAGACTTAGGTTATTTCCCTATCTTGGCTATTGTAAGTAATGCTGCAATGAATGAGGGGTTCAGATATCTTTTCTAGTTAGTATTTTTGTTTTCTTCAGGAAATACCCAGAAGTGGAATAGCAGGATCCTGTGGTAGTTCTATTTTTAATTTTTTTGAGGTAACTCTATACTGTTCTTCATAGTGGCTGCACCAGTTTACATTCCTACCAACAATGCATAAGAGTTCCCTTTTCTCCACATCCTCCCAACACTTATTATATCTTGTTTTTTTTTTTTTTATTTTAGCATTTTGACAGGTGTGAGGTAATATCTCACTGTGGTTTTGATTTGCATTTCCCTGATGATTATTGATGTTGACCATCTGTGTGTATTCTTTGGAAAAACAGCTAGTCAGATCTTATGCTCATTTTTAAATTGAATTCTTCATTTTGTTGTTGTAGTTGTTTTTGGCTCTTGAGTTGCAGGAGTTCTTTATATATTTGTGTATTAATCCCATATCAGATATATAATTTACAATATATTCTCCCTTTCTATAAGTTGCCTTCTTTCTGATGGTTTGCTGTGCAGAAGGTTTTTAGTTTGATGTAGTTCCACTTGTTTATTTTTCCTTTTGTTGCCTTTGCTTGTGATGTCAGATCTAAAAAACCATCATCAGCACTTATGTCATGGAGCTTTCTGCCTGTGTCTCCTAAGTATTGTATGGTTTCAGGTCTTACATTCAAATCTGTAAACCATTTTGAGTTAATGTTTGTACAGGTTGTAAGATAGTGGTTCAGTTTCATTCTTTTGCATGTGGTTGTTCATTTTTCTCAACACCATTTATAGAGACTACACTTTATTGTGTATTTTTGTTCTTTTGTTGTAAAGCAATTGACCACGTATGCTTGGGTGTATTTCTTCGGTCTCTAATCTCTTCTATTGATCTATGTTTGTTTCTATGCCAATGCCATACTGTGTTGGTCACTCTAGCTTTGTGAAATCAGAAGCATGATGCCTCCAGCTTTGTTTTTATTTCTCAGGATTTCTTTAGCAATTCCGTGGTTATGCACAAATGTTAGGATTATTTATTCCATTTATGTGGAAAATGCCATTGTAATTTTGATAGGAATTGCATTGAATCTGTAGATTGCTTTGGGTAGTATGAACATTTTAACAATATTCTCCCAAACAGATCTTTCACCTCCTTGCTTAAATTTATTCCTAGTTATTTTACTCTTTTTGATGCAATTGTAAATAAGATTGTCTTAATAATTTCTGTTGTTAGTGTATAGAATTACAAGTGATTTCTGTATATGGATTTTGTAGCCTAAGAGATTTGTTGGTCCTAAGAGATTTTTGGTGGAGTCTTTAGGACTTTCTATGTATAGTATCATGTCATCTGCAAATAGTGACCATTTTACTTCTTTCTTCTAATTTGGATGCCTTTTATTTCTTTTTTCTTGCCTAATTGTTGTGGCCAGGACTTCCAATACTATGTTGAATAAAAGTAGTGAGGGTGGACATTCTTGTATTGCTCTTGATCTTAGAGTAAAAGCTTTCAGCTTTTTACTGTTAAGTATAATGTTAGTTGTGCTGTTGTCACATGTGGCCTTTGTTACGTTGAGGTATGTTCCTTCTATATCCACTTTGTTGAGAGTTTTTATCATTAATGGATGTTGAATTTTGTCATATGTTTTCCCTGTATCTCTTGAGATGATCATATGATTATTCACTTTGTTGAGGTACTGTGGCATATCACATTGCTTGATTTGTGATGAAGTTGTGAGTGTTCTTTCTTCTGTTTTTTGGAAGAGCTTGAGAAGGATTCGGTAATAATTCTTCTTGGAATACTTGGTAGAATTAACCAGTGAAGTGTCTTGTTCTGGACTTCTGTCTGTTGGGAGGTTTTTGATTACTGATTTAATCTTCTAGCACTCAGTCTGTTCAGACTTTCTATTTCGTCATGATTCAGTTGATAGGTTGTATATTCCTAGGAGTTTATCCATTTCTTCTAGTTTTGCCCAATTTGTTGGCATATTGGTTCAGAGTATTCTAATGCTCCTTCGTATTTCTGTGGTATCAGTTGTAATGTCTTCTCTCTCATTCTGATTTTGAGTTCTTTCTTTTTTCTTGGTTAGTCTAGCTAAAAGTTTAATTTTTCTCTTTTCAAAGTACCAGCCCTTACTATCATTGATCTTTTTAAATTTTTTTAAATCTTTGTTTTTTTTGTACTCTGATCTTTGTTATTTTCTTTCTTCTACTGACTTTGGGCTTTACTTGTTCCTTTTTTAGTTCTCTGAGATGTAATGTTAGGTTATATATTTGAGATATTTGTCTCTTGATGTAGACATTTTTGGTATGAACTTCCCTCTTAGAACTGCCCTTGTTGCATTCCACATATTTTGGTGTTTTATTTCCATTTTTCTTTGTTTCAAGGTATTTTTTTATTTCTCTTTTGATTTCTTGACTCATTGGTTGTTCAGCAGTATGTTGTTTAATCTCCACATATTTATAACTTTTCTAGTCTACTTATAATTCCGGTTTTATACCATTGTGGTCAGAAAACATATTGATATGATTTCAATCTTTTAAAATTTATTAAGACATGTTTGTGGCTTAACATATGATCTACCTAGAGAATGTTCCATGTGCACTTCAGAAGGATGTGTGTTATCTTTCTTTTGGATAGGATGTTTTGTATTTATCAGTTAAGTCCATCTGGTCTAACATGTTATTTCCTTATTGATTTTCTGTCTGGATGACCTATTCATTAATGCAAAAGGAGTATTAAAGTCCCCTACTTCATTATATTGATGTCTCGTTCCCTTTTTAGGTCTGTTAAAATTTGCTTTATATTTTTAGATGTGCCTATATTGGGTGCATAAATATTTACAAATGTCATAGCCTTTTGTTGGATTGACACCTTTATCATTATATAATGTCCTTTGTCACTTATTACAGTCTTCATCTTGAAGTCTGTTTTGTTTGCTGTAAGTATAGCTTACTTCAGCTTTCTTTTGGTTTCCATTTGCATGAAATATCCTTTTCCATCCCTTCATTTTTAGTCTGTGTGTATCTTTATACTTGAAGTGAATTTTTTGTAGGCAGCCTGTATGTTGGTCTTATTTTCCTTTTTTTATTTTTTAAGATTTTATTTATTTATTCGACAGAGAGAGAGATAGCCAGTGAGAGAGGGAACACAAGCAGGGGGAGTGGGAGAGGAAGAAGCAGGCTCCCAGTGGAGGACCCCGATATGGGGCTCGATCCCAGGACTCTGAGATCATGCCCCGAGCAGAAGGCAGACAGTTAACGACTGAGCCACCCAGGCGCCCCTTGTTTTCATTTTTTTCTTTTAATAAGTAAAATATATTTATTTTCTGCATAGAAAACAATGATTTTATTTTAAATTGATAGAAATTAGCCATGACTAAGTATATGTAATTTATCACGTGACTCCTTATAGGTCATCAGAAAGACGTTTAAAGGACCTTTTGACAAAGTTTTTTTTTTAGATAAAATGTTTCTTTCTGTGGTGACCTGGTCTCATTCATAACTCTCATCTCTTTGTCTATATCCATGGGATAAAAGGATGACTTCTACGCTTAATGACACAGACTCCATTAAATGCCTATTGCCTCACATAAGGACCAATATTTTAAGTCAGGGTGGTAATATAATCTTTGGAAGATTGGATCTCGTTATCTGTCTCACAACAGCCTTTTGAAAATTATTTTGGTCAATTCTTTTCCTTTTTAAATTTTTTTAATAATATTTTTTTATTATATTATTTTAATCACCATACAGTATATCCCTAGTCTTTGATGCAAAGTTCCATGATTCATTCCTTGTGTATAACACCCCGTACACCATGCAATACATGCCCTCCTTAATACCCATCACCAGCCTATCCCATTCCCCCCCCCACCCCTCTGAAGCCTTCAGTTTGTTTCTCAGAGTCCATAGTCTCTCATGGTTCATTCCCCCTTCTGTTTAGCCCCCCTTCATTCTTCCCTCCTTCTCCTACCAATCTCCATGCTATTTCTTATGTTCCATAAATAAGTGAAACCATACGATAATTGTCTTTCTCTGCTTGACTTATTTTGCTTAGCTTTATCTCCTCCAGTCCCGTCCATGTTGCAGCAAATGTTGAGAATTCGTTCTTTCTGATAGCTGAGTAATATTCCATTGTATATATGGACCACAACTTCTTAATCCAGTCACCTGTTGAAGGGCATCTCGGTTCCTTCCACGATTTAGCTATTGTGGACAATGCTGCTATGAACATTGGGGTGCATATGGCCCTTCTCTTCACTACGTCTGTATCTTTGGGGTAAATACCCGGTAGTGCAATGGCTGGATCATAGGGTGGCTCAATTTTTAACTTTTTAAGGGACCTCCACACTGTTTTCCAGAGTGGCTGCACCAACCTGCATTCCCACCAACAATGTAGGAGGGATCCCCTTTCTCCACATCCTCTCCAGCAATTGCTGTTTCCTGCCTTGTTCATTTTTGCCATTCTAACTGGCGTAAGGTGGTATCTTAGTGTGGTTTTGATTTGAATTTCCCTGATGGCTAATGATTTTGAACATTTTTTCATGTGTCTGTTGGCCATTTGTATGTCATCATTGGAAAAGTGTCTGTTCATATCTTCTGCCCATTTTATGATTTGTTTATTTGTTTCTTGTGTATTGAGTTTGAGAAGTTCTTTGTAAATCTTGGATACCAGTCTTTTATCTGTAGTGTTGTTTGCAAATATCTTCTCCCATTCCGTGGGCTGCCTCTTAGTTTTTTTGACTGTTTCCTTGGCTGTGCAGAAGCTTTTTATCTTGATGAATTCCCACAAGTTCATTTTTTCTTTTGTGTCTCTTGCCTTTGGAGATGTGTCATGAAAAAAGTTGCTTGGCCAATGTCGTATAGGTTGCTGTCTATGTTCTCCTATAGGATTTTGATGGATTCCTGTCTCACATCGAAGTCTTTCATCCATTTGGAGTTTAACTTTGTGTATGGTGTGAGAGAATGGTCAAGTTTCATTCTTTTGCACGTAGCTGTCCGATTTTCCAGCACCATTTATTGAAGAGATTGTCTTTTTTTCTACTGGATGTTTTTTCCTGCTTTGTCAAAGATTAGTTGCCCAAAGAGCCGAGGGTCCATTTCTGGGTTCTCTATTCTGTTCCATTGGTCTGTGTGTCTGTTTTTGTGCCAGTACCATGCTGTCTTTGTGATCACAGCTTTGTAGTACAGCTTGAAATCTGGCAATGTGATGCCCCCAGCTTTGTTTTTCCTTTTCAACAATTCCTTGGCGATTCCGGGCCTTTTCTGGTTCCACACAAATTTAAGGGCTGTTTGTTCCAGTTATTTGAAAAATGTCATTGGTATTTTGATGGCATTGAAAGTATAGATTTCTCTGGGTAGCATGGACATTTTAACTATGTTAATTCTTCCGATCCATGAGCATGGAATATTTTTCCATCTTTTTGTGTCGTCTTCAGTGTCTTTCAAGAGTGATTTATAGTTTCTAGAATATAGATCCTTTACGTCTCTGGTTAAGTTAATTCCGAGGTAAGGTATGATTTTTGGTACCATTGTAAATGGAATGGATTCCCTAATTTCTCTTTCTTCAGTCTCATTGATCGTGTATAGAAATGCAGCTGATTTCTGAGCATTGATTTTGTATCCCGCCACATTACTGAATTGCTCTCTAACTTCTAATAGTTTGGGAGTGGATTCTTTTGGGTTTTCCATATAGAGTATCATGTCATCTGCAAAGAGAGACAGTTTGACTTCTTCTTTGCCGATTTGGATACCTTTTATACCTTTTTGTTGTCTGATTGCTGTTGCAAGGACTTCTAGTGCTATGTTGAATAGTAATGCTGAGAGTGGGCATCCTTGTGGTGTTCCTGAACTTAAGGGAAAGGCTTCCAGCTTTTCCCCATTCAGAACGATATTTGCTGTAGGCATTTCATAGATGTTTTTTATGAAATTGAGGAATGTGCCCTCTATCCCTACACTCTGAAGGGTTTTAATCAGAAAAGGATGGGATGTCAAATGCTTTTTCTGCATCCATTGAGAGGATCATATGGTTCTTGATTCTTTTCTTGTTGATATGATCTATCACACTGATCAACTTGCGAATGTTGAACCACCCTTGCATCCCAGGGATGAATCCCACTTGGTCATGATGGATAATCCTTTTAATTTACTGTTGGATCCTATTAGCTAGGATATGGATGAGAATTTTGGCATCATATTCATCAGGGATATCGGTCTGTAATTCTCCTTCTTGTTTTTTTAATGTATTTTTATTATATTATGTTAGTCACCATACAGTACATCCCCGGTTTCTGATGTAAAGTTCGATGATTCATTAGTTGCGTATAACACGCGGTGCACCATGCAATATGTGCCCTCCTTACTACCCATCAGCGCTCTATCCCATTCCCCTGCCCCCTCCCCTCTGAGGCCCTCAGTTTGTTTCTCAGAGTCCATAGTCTCTCATGCTTCATTCCCCCTTCTGATTACCCCCCCTTCTTTATCCCTTTCTTCCCCTACCAATCTTCCTAGTTCTTATGTTCCATAGATGAGAGAAATCATATGATAATTGTCTTTCTCTGCTTGACTTATTTTGCTTAGCATTATCTCCTCCAGTGCCGTCCATGTTGTAGCAAATGTTGAGAACTCGTTCTTTCTGATAGCTCAGTAATATTCCATTGTATATATGGACCGCAACTTCTTAATCCAGTCACCTGTTGAAGGGCATCTCGGTTCCTTCCACGATTTAGCTATTGTGGACAATGCTGCTATGAACATTGGGGTGCATATGGCCCTTCTCTTTACTACGTCTGTATCTTTGGGGTAAACACCCAGTAGTGCAATGGCTGGATCATAGGGTGGCTCAATTTTTAACTTTTTAAGGGACCTCCACACTGTTTTCCAGAGTGGCTGCACCAACCTGCATTCCCACCAACAATGTAGGAGGGATCCCCTTTCTCCACATCCTCTCCAGCAATTGCTGTTTCCTGCCTTGTTCATTTTTGCCATTCTAACTGGCGTAAGGTGGTATCTTAGTGTGGTTTTGATTTGAATTTCCCTGATGGCTAATGATTTTGAACATTTTTTCATGTGTCTGTTGGCCATTTGTATGTCTTCATTGGAAAAGTGTCTGTTCATATCTTCTGCCCGTTTTATGATTTGTTTATTTGTTTCTCGCGTATTGAGTTTGAGAAGTTCTTTGTAGATCTTGGATACCAGTCTTTTATCTATATCATCATTTGCAAATATCTTCTCCCATTCCGTGGGCTGCCTCTTAGTTTTTTTGACTGTTTCCTTGGCTGTGCAGAAGCTTTTTATCTTGATGAATTCCCACAAGTTCATTTTTTCTTTTGTGTCTCTTGCCTTTGGAGATGTGTCATGAAAAAGATTACTTTGGCCGATGTCGTATAGGTTGCTGTCTATGTTCTCCTATAGGATTTTGATGGATTCCTGTCTCACATCGAGGTCTTTCATCCATTTGGAGCTTATTTTTGTGTATGGTGTGAGAGAGTGGTCAAGTTTCATTCTTTTGCATGTAGCTGTCCGATTTTCCAGCACCATTTATTGAAGAGACTGTCTTTTTTTCTACTGGATGTTTTTTCCTGCTTTATCAAAGATTAGTTGCCCAAAGAGCCGAGGGTCCATTTCTGGGTTCTCTATTCTGTTCCATTGGTCTATGTGTCTGTTTTTGTGCCAGTACCATGCTGTCTTTGTGATCACAGCTTTGTAGTACAGCTTGAAATCCTGCATTGTGATGTCCCCAGCTATGTTTTTCCTCTTCAACAGTTCCTTGGTGATTCGGGGCCTTTTCTGGTTCCATACAAACTTAAGGACTATTTGTTCCATTTCTTTGAAAAATGTCATCGGTATTTTGATCGGGATAGCATTGAAAGTGTAGATTGCTCTGGGTAGCATAGACATTTTAACTATGTTAATTCTTCTGATCCATGAACATGGAATAATTTTTCCATCTTTTTCTGTTTTCCTCAATGTCTTTCAAGAGTGATTTATAGTTTCTAGAATATAGACCCTTTACATCTCTGGTTAAGTTAATTCCAAGGTAACATATGGTTTTTGGTGCTATTATAAATGGGATGGATTCCCTAATTTCTCTTTCTTCTGTCTCATTATTCATGTGTAGAAATGCAACTGATTTCTGAGCATTGATTTTGTATCCCGCCACGTTACTGAATTCCTCTATAACTTCTAATAGTTTCGGAGTGGATTCTTTTGGGTTTTCCATATAGAGTATCATGTCATCTGCAAAGAGAGACATTTTGACTTCTTCTTTGCTGATTTGGATACCTTTTATCCCTTTTTGTTGCCTGATTGCTGTTGCAAGGACTTCTAGTACTATGTTGAATAATAGTGGCGAGAGTGGGCATCCTTGTCGTGTTCCTGATCTTAACGGAAAGGCTTCCAGCTTTTCCCCGTTAAGAATAATATTTGCTGTAGGTTTTTCATAGATGGCTTTTATGATCTTGAGAAATGTACCATCTATTCCTACACTCTGAAGGGTTTTAATCAGGAAAGGATGCTGTATTTTGTCAAGCGCTTTTTCTGCATCTATTGAGAGAATCATATGATTTCTGAATTTTTGTTTCTGGATAAAATCTAAGACACTGATAGATTTGCGAATGTTGTACCACCCCTGCATCCCAGGGATGAATCCCACTTGGTCATGATGGATAATCCTTTTCATGTACAGTTGGATTCTATTAGCCAGGATCTTGTTGAGGATTTTGGCGTCCATATACATTAGGGAAATTGGTCTATAATTCTCCTTTTTGTTGGGGTCTTTGCCTGGTTTGGGGATCAAGGTAATATTGGCCTCATAGAATGAGTTTGGTAGCTTTCCTTCCGTTTCTATTTTTTGAAATAGCTTTAGGAGAATAGGTATTATTTCTTCTTTGAATGTTTGGTAGAATTCCCCAGGAAAACCATCCGGTACTGGAGTTCCGTTATTTGGAAGGTTGTTTATCACTGACTCAAACTCTTCATAATTAATTGGCCTGTTTAAGAAATCAATTTCTTCCTGTTTCAGTCTTGGTAGTTTATAGGTTTCCAGGAAGGCCTCCATCTCTTCCAGATTGCTTAATTTATTGGCATATAGCTGTTGATAAACGTTTCTAATAATCCTTCCAATTTCATTGGTGTTGGTTGTGACCTCTCCCTTTTCATTCATAATTTTATTAATTTGGGTCCTTTCTCTATTCTTTTGGATAAGTCTTGCCAGAGGTCTGTCAATTTTATTAATTCTCTCAAAGAACCAGCTTCTAGTTCTGTTGATCTTCTCTACTGTACTCCTGGTTTCTAATTCGTTCATTTCTGCTCTAATCTTGGTCAACTGCTTCCTCGTGCGTGGATTAGGCCTGTCCCTCTGTTGCTGTTCCAGCTTCTTGAGGTGAGAATATAAAAACTGCATTTTAGAGTTTTCTATTCTTTTGAGTGAGGCTATGTATTTCCCCCTTAGGACCGCCTTTGCAGTGTCCCACAGGTTTTGGACCATTGTGTTTTCATTCTCGTTGGTCTCCATAAATTGTTTAAATTGATTTTTGATTTCCTGGTTTATCGAATCATTCTTGAGCAGGATGGTTCTTAGTCTCCACGTGTTCGAGTTTCTTCCAAATTTTTCCTTGTGCTTGAGTTCCAATTTCAAAGAATTGTGGTCTGAGAATATGCAGGGAATAATTTCAGTCTTTTGGTATCGGTTGAGATCTGTTTTGTGACCCAGCATATGGTCTATTCTGGAGAACGTTCCACGTGCATTCGAAAAGAATGAGTATTCTGTTGTTCTGGGGTGTAGTGTTCTATATATATATCTATGAGGTCCATCTGGTCTAGTATGGCATTCAAAGCTCTTGTTTCTTTGTTGATTTTCTGCTTAGGTGATCTGTCTGTTGCTGATAGTGGAGTGTTGAGGTCCCCTACTATTAATGTATTTTTATCTATATGTCTCTTTATTCTGGTTAAGAGTTGGCTTGTGTATCTTGTTGCTCCCCTGTTGGTGGCATAGATATTTATAATTGTCATATCCACTTGTTGGATACATCCTTTAAGAATAATATAGTGTCCTTCTGTATCTCTAACTACAGTCTTAAGTTTAAAATCCAATCTGATATGAGAATTGCTACCCCAGCTTTCTTTTGGGGTCCATTGGCATGATGAATAGTTTTCCATCCCTTCACTTTCAGTCTGGATGTATCTTTAGGTTCAAAATGAGTCTCTTGTAGACAGCAAATGGATGGGTCATGTCTTTTTATCCAATCTGCAACCTTTCGCGTTTATGGGAGCATCTAGGCCATTCATATTGAGAGTGATTATTGAGAGATATGATTTTAATGATGTTATGTTGCCTGTAAAGTCTTCGTTTTTATAGATTGTAACTTTCTGTTCTGTATCACTCTTGGGGCCTTTTTACTTTTATAGAACTCCCCCTTAATATCTCCTGTAGGGCTGGTTTCATGGTTACGAAATTGGTCAGTGACTGGCGATTCTGGAAGGTCCTTATGTCTCCATTAGTTCTGAATGACAGGCTTGCTGGATAAAGGATCCTTGGCTGCATGTTCTTCTCTGAAAGATCTTTAAAAATGCCCCCCCCCCAACCCTTTCTCTCATTCCAGGTCTGTGTAGACAGGTCTGACGTAATCTTGATATTTTTGCCTTGGTACGTGAGAAATTTCTTCACCCTGGCCACTTTCAATACTGTATCCTTGGATCTAATATTTGCGAAATGCACTATGACGTGACGTGGCATAGGTTTGTCATGGTTGAGCTTGGGAGGGGTCCTCTCTGCCTCTTGGACACGAATGCTTGTTTCCTTTGCCAGATTAGGGAAGTTTTCAGCTACAATTTGTTCAAATATCTCTTCTAGACCTCTCTGTTACTCCACCCCCTTGGGGATGCCGATGATTCTGACATTGGATCGTTTCATTGAGTCAGTAATCTCCCATAACCTACATTCTTGAGATTGGAATTTTTTGAGCCAAGTTTCTGTTTTAGCTTTCTCTTCTACCATCCCATCCTCCAATTCACTAATTCGTTCTGCCTCATTTACCCTGGCCGTCAGAGCATCTAGTTTTGACTGCATTTGATTCATAGCATTTTTAATTTCTGCCAGATTCGCTCTCATTTCCGCCCTTAGAAATTCTATATTCTCGTTAATATTTTCTTTAATATTTTTTTCAAGTCTACACTTCATCTTGCCCATTGTTATTCCAAACTCCTTTTCTGATAATTTGGTTATATCTATATCCATCAGCTCTGTGGCAGAGGCCACAGACTCATTATCTTTTCTTTTCTGAGGGGGATTTTTCCTTCTCATCATTCTGATGAGGAGAGGTTCTCTAAATAAGGACTTGTATGAACGGCCACACAAGGGTGCCACAGGCAGCGTGCTCTTGTTTTATAGGGGCCTTAGGGTTGTGGGCTTCTTCATTTCTCAGCCTGCCTCCTGGCGGAGGGGCCTGCCGTGCTGATACTCAGGCAACCCTGTTTGGGCAGAGTCTCCCTGTCCCCTGCAGGGGGGGATAGGGATGGGCACAAAGTGAGCTGGTATTTCCGGGCTTTTGTTCTCTGGTGGCTTTCCCTGGCGGTCTGCTGTGCCTCTTCTGAGAGAGCAGCAGTGGCCAAATTCCAGCCTCTGCATCAGGACAGAGAGATTGCAGCTCTCCTGGCCTCTTTAACTCTGTTTCTGTTGGTGCTGCTAAAAACCCTACAGCATCCCGGGATGTGCGCCCCACAGCCAGTGTCCCAGCCCTCACTTCCAGGGCCGGCGTGTCTCTTTCCTTTGTGTTTCTAACACCGTCAGCCACCTGGTTCCCACACACGCTCCCGAGCTCCCTGTTTCAGTGAGGTTCGCGTGGAACTCCGCACTCCGGAGCGCTGGTTTTCAGTCAGGTTGCGTGCGTGCTCCCGAGCTCCCGGTATCAGTCTAGTTCGAGTGAGCGCACCGGAGCTCCGGTTTTCAGTCTCCTTGCACGCATGTTCCCCGGCTCACGGTCTCAGTCCGCTCTCTCACGGGTGCCAGTCCTCTAGTCCGCCCGCTCCCCCGTGCAGGTGGCTACCGCTTCCCGGCGCCCGAACGCAGTGGCTCCCTCCCCCTTCCGTTTATCTTCTGATATCTGTGCACAGTTTCACGGCTCCCCGCTTCGTACCTCAATACTCAGCGCTGGAGATGTTCATGTGTAGAGATCCAGATGCATCTTCCTGCATCTCAGGCTGATTTTGTGGGTTTTCAGGATGGTCTGGTACCTATCCAGGGACCCCTACTCCTCTGCCATCTTCTCCCTTGTTTTCATTTTTTAAATCCCCTCAGTCACTCTTTTATGATAATAAAATTTAGTCCATATACATTTGAAGTATTTACTGATAGGAATATATTTTTGCCATTTTGTTCATTGTTTTCTGTCTGTTTTGTGGTTCTCCACACCTTCTCTTACCTTCTGTTGTGAATTCAGAATGGTAAGTTTAAATTTATTTTTTTGTGTATCTACTAGAGGTTTTTGCTTTGTGGTTATCATTGACACATAGAAAAACTTGTAACAGCTTAAGTTGGTAAGAACTTAAGTAAGAATGCATTTTCAAAGCTCCACATTTTTGCTTTTTGGCATCACATTTTACATTTTTTTTTAATCTTGTGTGACCCTCAAGTAGTTTATATAGTTTTTTTCCTGCAGTCTTTTAACCTTTATACTAGCTTTAGTAGATTAATCCATTACCTTTACATTTGTTTATCTGTGTGATTTATACTTTCAAATATTTTGTTATTAGCCTGCTTTCTTTTCATATTGAAGTCCCTCTGAAATTTTTTATAAGGCCAGTTTAGTGGTGATGAACTCCTTTAGAGTGTTCTTGGTTGGGATTTTTTTTTTTTTTTTAGAGCACTTTGAATATATTCTGCGACCGTATTTTAGCCTGCAAGGTTCTGCTGAAAATTCTAATAACCTTATGGGGAGGTTCCCTTGTGTGTAACAAGTCGTTTTTTCTTTCTGCTTTAAGGGTTCTCTCATTGTCTTAAACTTTTTAACATTTAATTATAATGTATCTCAGTGAGGCTCTCCTTGGGTTCATCTTATTTGGAATTTTATGGGCTTCCTGGATCTAGATGTCTATTTTCTTCCCTAGGTTAGGGAAGTTTTAAGCCTTTATTTCTTTAAATAAGTTTTCCATCTTTTCTCTCTCTCCTTTCCTCTGGGCCCCCTTTATTTTTTTTTCATAATATTTTTATTATGTTATTCACCATACAGTACATAGCTGGTTTTTGATGTAAAGTTTGATGATTCATTAGTTGCGTATAACACCCAGTGCACCATGCAATACGTGCCCTCCTTACTACCCATCACCGGTCTATCCCATTCCCCCATTCCCCTCCCCTCTGAAGCCCTCAGTTTGTTTCTCATAGTCCATAGTCTCTCATGCTTCATTCCCCCTTCTGATTACCCTCCCCTTTCTTCTCCTACCGATCTTCCTAGTTCTTATGTTCCATAGATGAGAGAAACCATATGATAATTGTCTTTCTCTGCTTGGCTTATTTCACTTAGCATTATCTCCTCCAGTGCCGTCCATGTTGCAGCAAATGTTGAGGAATTGTCCTTTTTGATAGCTGAGTAATATTCCATTGTATATATGGACCACATCTTCATAATCCAGTCATCTGTTGAAGGGCATCTTGGCTCCTTCCATGATTTAGCTATTGTGGACAATGCTGCTATGAACATCGGGGTGCATATGGCCCTTCTCTTCACTACGTCTGTATCTTTTGGGCCCCCTTTAATGCAAACATTAGCCTGCTTGATGTTTTCCTTAAGTCCTTTAAGCTATTTTCACTTTTTTTTTTTTTTTTTTTTTTTTTTTTTGCTGTTCTGATTGGGTAAGTTCCTCTGCTGTGTCTTGAGTTCTTTGATCCTTTCTTCTGTTTCAGCTTGTCTCCTAGTATTCTGCTGAACCCCTCCCATTTACTTTCAGTACAGTTATTTATTCTTCAGCTCTGTACCTTCTGTTCAATACTTATATATTCTCTTTGTTGAAGTTTGCTGTGTTCATCCATTCTTGTTGGTCTTTTGAGTATCTTTACAATTTCTTTGAATTCTTTATCAGGTAAATTATTTATATGAAGGGTTTTTTTTTTCCCTGAAGTTTTATTTTTTTGGAACATAGTTTCTTCATTTTAAGTCTTGAACGAGTTTCCTCCTGTAGATGAGCCTTATTATTCAGCTGTGCCCTAGCTCTTGGTTGTCTCTCAAGTCTTTGTGATTTTCCAAGCAGCCTACTTTATTTTAACGACCCCCAGTAGATGAAGCTATACTAAGGTCAGTGTCCCAAAGAGGAGGATCTCAGTACGCATCTCTATTCAGGCTGACTGGACCCGGACCTTCAGACAGCAGCTTTTAAAGTATGAAAGTGGACACAGTCTTGCAGAACTACAAACGTATGCCCTGCTGGCCACTAGGGCCAGGAAATCTAGGTGTCCCCTGGACAGCAGTCATCAAATCTCCAGATGAATTTTAACATAGTTCTAGCGGCCTGTTAAGATACTCTCCAGGGACAGAAGCTAGCAGGTGCCATCTTTGTGCTCTCTGCCTTGCTCCAGCCAATAGACACCGATTTCTAGCTCCTTGCTATGCTCTGAGTGTCAGTAGCTCCCAGAGGGAAGCTTTTACACAAATTTGGTGCTCTGATTTCTGCAGCTGCTGCCCAGAAAACACCCTTCGATTACTTGGCTCTCATGTCCGAGGGAGCTTATGTTCCTGAATCCCATAGGATCAAAACAATCGGGGACAGTTCTTGATACATTACCACTCCCAGAGCATTGCACAGACAGCAGACTGAAACATAATCCAGTTTATCTAAGAGGCCAATTTGCTTGTCCAGGAGATTCGGTCTGAGGGACAGGCTTTAGGTTTGACGCACTTCTAGGAGCCTAGAGGTGTTCTCAGGGAACATGATAATGGAGATCATCTTTGAGCTCTCCCTCTGCCTTTACTTCAGTTGTAATTATTGTGTAGCTCTGACACTGATAATGGGTTAAAAGACTGGCAGAGTATTGCAAATGCACAAATGCAACACAAATATCCAGTACTTTCACAGTGAATTTTCAGGGATAACCAATTTGTCTATAGCTTCATTTTTTTTTTATGCACTTGTCAGTAACAATGAGCATTAACCCATTTTGAAATGTAGATTCTCTAACTTATGTCAACCCCTTTGCAGATGGTACAGATTTTCAAACTTAAGGTATCAACAATAACTATCATTTGTGTGATGGTTAAGATAGTTTGGAATGCAAATGTGCCTCTCTACCAAATGGTAGTTTTCCTATGGAATACAGCATACAAATTTACCAATGCACAGTTGTAGGTATTCAAACATTTTCCCTCCTTGAACACCATACAAGTCACACATTTAATACACATATTAAATCTTAGCACACATATGAGCATGCACACACACATCCAAACCTATTTTTCTTATAAAATATCTATCTCCAATTCTTTAAAGAAAGTATTGTCTTTTCTATAGGGTATTTTTAATATAATTTACTTACCTTTGCATATGTATTGTCTTTCCTCTTATGAATAGTTTATAGAATTTAAAGAAAATGTTGAGTAATGATAAAGATTGCATTTAAACAATACTAAAGACACGTAAGTGAAAATCTTTTTTCCTAAGTGGTGTGATTGATTTTCTATATAAAGATTATGAAGTCTGAATCATTGCTTGGATACATAGTTTTTCATCCAATTCTTCAATCCCACTTAGCTCAAGAATTCAATTTCCTCCATCTATCTCTTAGATCACCACATCAACTTTTAAGTATCAGATGTCTAGAATCTCTTCTTACATGTATCTTACAGGGACACCCCCTCCTCCATCCCCCTCAACTAAATGTAAAGACACTAAATCAGTAGTAATGTGAGGAAAACAGGTTATTAATTATTTTAGTATCCAAACCAGTTACTACTACTTTGTCCTATAAATCACTGTGTATAAAACACAAGACAGAATGTGGTCCATTTTCCCTTTCTGTGAAAAGTTTTCTGGGAGGACTAGTGCTCTCTGCAGTAAGTGAACCCTTGCTAAAGAAAGCAGGAAGGATTACCTAACAGTAGGTCTCCTAATAGAAAGGAAAAATCCTTAAGCTCTGGATTGACGTTCTGCTACTGTAAAGGATGAAACCAAGTGTCTCTTTTGCTTTTCCTCAGATGGGCTTAAAAACTTAGCCTAGGAGAAAGTGGTCATGATTGAATTCAGAAAACTAGAGATTCAGATAGAATACTTCTTACGGAAAACTAGGGTACATGTTTTCTGACACAAGAAGAGCCATACAAAGCACAGGAATTTGAGGAAGAACATATTTTACTGGTTCAGACCGTTCTGAGGTGACTATGAAAGCAAGAGCTATTACAACAAATAACTGTTAATGCACATTGTATTCCTGATAATCTTTCATACAATTCCTTTATTATCATTTACATCTCTTAATACCTAGCACAGCACTCTGAGGTTGCCAAGCATGTTGTATGTAACTGAGTAGAAAGAAAAGCTGCAGAACGTGGAAGATGACAAAGTCCTTAAACACAAAGAGCCAAAATGTGCTACCAATGATGTCCATTTGCATAAACAGTGACAAAATATAAGCCCATATTGTTACGCAGTAAGAAAATGGTTACAAAGCCTGCTGTTGCTGTACAAAGGATTCCAAAGAGAAAGAAAGAACCTTGAGTAATATATAATTTTACTTTCCATTCTTAAATGTCTTTCAAAATAGTTGGTGCTCGTGAACTGTGATGTACTGACAGTCCTGGGGTCAGTCTGTTGCAACTGAACAGGGTCATTGATGTTTTTCCCTTGAAGACAGGAGTTCAGGGTCCAAGATTTGTTGAGAATGTCCACTCTGCTGAATTTGCCACCAGGGAACCAGTTAGTGAATCAGTATTTATGCTTGAGCCAGGTCTACAGAAACTGAAATCAATTTGATTGTGCACATGATGAATTTTAAAAGGTTCCGGTTTTGTGTTCAAAGCATGGATTTTACCAACATCTTAAAACCTTTAGAAATGTGCTGCTGCTTGGTGCAAAAAGTAATGCCACCATTTCTTTGACTAGAAGATAAGGTGTGTTTTGTAAAAATTTTTGTAGGCCAATAGTAACAAAGGTCCTGACGTAGCTGGTACATAAAGGTAAAAACTCATTTATTGCCTGTAAAATAGAAGAATGTTCTATTGTTACTACTTATCATCAGAAAGCAGTGGAAAAATAGGTAATACATATGTAAGATATCATACTTTCTATTATTTGGTCTAATTTTTCAAATGACAAAGAAAAGTTCTCAGATGGACGTTATGGATAAGGCAGTATGTATTTCCAACCATGGAAGGCTACTTTTTGACTCCCAAGAATGGCCAGATGAAGAGTGGAAACTAATTAAACCACTTTTTGCTGTCCCTTCAGGCCATCTTTCATTTATACAATTGCTTTTGAAAGAACTATTGGCTTAATCTGTGATCCATTGAGTAAAACCACATGTTAGAGCCACCATCTTTATTCCCTCTTGTACATTCATCTCATTTTTTTCAGTGTTTACAAATCTACCCAAAGACATAATTTCTGTAATATTCAAAACTGATGCTTAAGGATATTTCTTTAATTGAAGAAATTAATTAAAAATCTAACAGATTTTTCCTCTAAACTTAGTAATTTATTCTTTTGTACTGTTATATTCAGATTCAAAGGATGCATTTTAATCACTCACTGGGGCTTCCACAGTAAACATCTGGGGTACACACCATAATTTTAGACCAGCATGGCCAGCGTATCTATGTGCAGCAATTCTGTTTTTATATTAACAGTTTTCATTTTACTTTAGTGTTTTTTAGTTTTTATTAATTTCTAGCTTAATTTTTATTTTTTCCCTTAAGAATTTCAATCTTGCATAACCCTCTCTAGGCAATGCTTTATTAATTACTTTTTTTTTATAACTAGAGAGAAATAATCAAGAAATGAAAAGTCAGAATAAAGGTATATTCATATTAACTTTTCAAAGGTGATAATTTCATCTTTTCATTCCTCCCAGAACTTGAGGTAATGCAGTAATCTTAATATTCATACACCACATTTACTTGTTCAATCTTCGCTTGTTTTAATTTAGACATCTCAAAACTCGGAGGATACATTAAAAATGATAGTAGGCTAGACAAGTCTAGAAATGTTTGCAGCCTAATTTCTAACCCTTCTTCGGTAAAATGAAAACAAGTAGTATGTAAACTAATGTTACCAAAGCAATATATAATTTTTGGTATATACTTACTTATTTTACTTTCTTTGATCTGCATGCACAGTATGAAATCATAAAAGCAACAAACATCACCACACCAACACTGAGTAAGATAATTTCTACCAGGCCAAGGAGGTTTATTTTTCCAGTCACTTGTTTTCTGAATTTTTCTGCCTTGTCATCACCAACGGTACCAGTCTGTAACCAGATTAACAATTAGCACTGAGTAAATTAGTGGAGCATAATACTTAACCACCTTCCATTTACATAGCACTCTTTTCTCCAAACACTTGCGTAAGTGTTAGTCATCTGTATCTTTAAGACAAGCCAATAGAATTCACTTTGCACATCAAAGAAGGCAACATACTTAGTGAAATATAATCCCCCTCCCTTTGAACATGTAATATAGCACTATTGAACATACTAAGTAAACTTCATTGATCTTCAGAATGGCCTTACTAACATAGTCCACAATTTTCCAACAGATGTTTCCTATTGACAGAGGGAAGCGTCAAGGGTCAACAGTTTCAGTCCCTCTCAAGTTTTATGTACTGCATTTCCTAATTCTGGGGCTAATTAATTCCATGGTTTACACTAAAAATATCTCATCAGGCAATAGGATAGACTGCCTACACCTGCTCTAACTGGGTCTTTATGCGCTTGGTTAACTTTTATTAGCACTGTAATATTCACCAAGCCTCGAGTTATTTGGTGTTCCATGTACATATGACTCTTTCCAAAAACAAGCACTGTGGCAAGAAAGAGTGCTTAAAAGATGCATTTTGAAAATAATAAAAAGTGATAGAAAGTGCTTTGACTTTCTAAAAGAAAAACATTGAAAGTAACGCAAATTTGGTATTTCTGTTTGGTTGGGTCTTCTCAAATAGTAATAATATATATACTCATCTATATGGGCAATGAAGACATACAACTTCAATTACTATACATACATTTTCAGTTTTGAGACACCAAAAGCTTTTTTTATATACACAGAAGTTTACCGCTTTTAATGACTGAGAGAGAAAAAAAAAAACTAACCTCATTAAGCCAAAGAACAGGCACGATATAGTTTCGCTTCAGATTCTTTAATACGCTGTAATATACAAAATACATACTAATATATTACCCATATGCAACAGAAATTTCAGTAAGTACTAGTGTAAATATGTGTTCAGAAATCAGCTGCTTGGTTAAGTTCTTTGATTTTGTTCCTTGCAATAAATCATTTAAATGTTAATGTGATTGTTTCTCAGACACCTTTCACTCTTACAAATCAGACTAACACCGATTTCTAATTAGATGGACTTTTTCTAAGCACAGATTTTCTCTTTCCTCAAATTCTACCCAGGAAAGTAAAATAGGAATTCCAGAAACCGGTCACAGAAATATTTGGACAGCTAACAAAATGAGAGATACCACCAAATATTCCAAAATATGTGTAGTTACCATTTCAGTAAACACTAGACATAATTCTAACTTACAAATAAACATTTAATGACCTTAAGCCAAAGAGAAGTTGAAATTTTGTATTCTTTCCATTTACTTTAATAGACTCACATTCTTACAAGAAAATACTAAAAATCAGGTAACCATAAACTTAAGAGACTCACTCAATTTTTTTTGCTGGCTTGACCAATAGGTTGATTTGTAGCCGTTTTGCGAATCGTAAAGTGAATCCAGTTATCTAAAAAGAGAAAAAACAGTTACTAACTTTAAAAAAAAATCCCAAACTTTTATTGTTATATAGTATTTGATTAAACTGTACTACTTGAAACTTGACACGTTAAACATATAACTATAATTACACATGTACATGCGGTATGTATATGCATGCATGTACACGCATACACCACTTCTTTGCCCAACCAAATGTCAAGGTTTTAGTTAGATTTGTGATATCTACCAAAACTGGTGTTGGGTAATTAACAAAATACTGAAACACAGAGCTCATATAGATTCCTGAACTATGCATCATCAAATGTATATTCTCTTAGAACTGATGTGTCATAAGTTTAATTATAATACTAGTTCTGTCATTATTTAAACTGATACATGACCACTAAAATTTGAGTTATAGGAATCTTTATTGATTTTTCTTGATACTAAGTATAAAATAGATCTTGCCCTATATTCACATTTACCCATAAAATCTCTTTTCATTCCTCATAATACACAGTATCTCTTCAGGTAAGCAATATTTACAGTTACAAATTACTTTTTAAAAAAAAATTATTTATTTTAGAGAGTGTGTGAGTAGAGGGGCAAAGGGAGAAAATCTTCAAGTGGACTCCCCACTGAGCACGGAGGCAGGCTTGATTCAGGACGCATGAGATCATGACCCGAGCAGAAACCAAGAGTTGGAGGCTTAACCCCCTGAGCCACCCAGGTACCCCATAAATTGCTCTTTTATGCTTATTTTATACGTCTCAAGTTGTTTTAAGCCACTTAGAATCATTCCCATCATTGATATTCCTGACTTATGAACCACTGAAAAGACCTACAAAGTTCCACATGCTGAAAAACTATAAAGTTTAATGACCTTGACATTTCATTAGCAACAATAGAAAGAAATCAATGTAATTTTCACTGAAATAATAGTAGTAATTTATCAAGATCGTGATTCAATAAATGTGATTAAGAAGGAGAGAATTTATTTTTTCTTTCAATTTAATGAAACAAATCAGATCAATAATATATTTGCTTACAGGTTCAACATCTAAGTATGTGCTATGTTCCTCTTCATTTGGACTTAAGCCTTCAATAGGTTCTCCAATATCAGGACTTGCATGTAGGAAATGAGGAAGTGAAATGTACACAGGTTTTCCTGAAAACAAATTTTAAGACATATCTGGGGATAAATCATTTTCCTCATTTCACATACCATTCAGAAAATATTTACTTAAAAATAAATATAACTTTTTACATAAAAGAAGGCATAGCTGGGCTTGAACACTGGGGAAGTAAAAGTGGGGAAGAAATTATATGACCTGATTACTACTGTACAAAAATAAAATACAAATTTCTGCATCATCCTAGTCAGTTAATGTCTAGTGTTCTTCCTTAGGGGGTAATTTTTAGGGGGTAATTTTCAATATGTAAAGTTGAGCTTTATGTTCCTGTTTCAGGCAGTAATGTATCTGTGAACTGGGAATTAATTTAAGAGGTTTTCTTTCTTTATTGACATTCATCCCAATATGAAGGAGGTGAGCTAAATAAGACAGACTCCAAACTGTTTTTAAGTCAATAAGACCTACTTAAAACATTTTTATTAACCAATTTCTAGGTAAGAAAAAGCTAGAAAAATGAAGATGTGGATAAGATGGGATGCTCAAAGTATTCTAGGAATTATTTTTATCTTACCAGCTATCTGATAGTAGCACAGGAAACAAACAAAATGAAAGGGTTAACTATGCAATGGTTACAGACCAATATCCAATATGTAGTTAATATCAAAAATATACAATGAATTCATAGAACTCAAAAAAAATAATACGAAAACCACCATACAACCCATTTTTAAAAATGTGCTAAGGACCTAAACAGACATTTCCCAAAGTAGCAGGGAAAATATCAGTATGGTGTTACCTAATAATAACTAAGTTTTACAACACTGGAACAGAATTTGGACCTGAAACACCAAACAAAATGAAAACATTTTTCTACCACCCCACTTTTTCTGGCCTATTGTTTTCTCGCTTTATTTTTAAATTTTTGGTGGAAAGAGATCTTGGGTAAAGGTTGCATTTTAAACACTACTACAAATTATATCATGGACTGTGATACTCAGAACATTTACCCACCTTCTTTGCATTTGCCAATGTCTAGCACACCATATGACGTACAATTTTTTGAGATAACTTTTTCTGTGCAGAAACAATGGTTATCTGGATTTTGAAGTGGAGATGCAAAGGCCACAGATGGAAGAACAAATCTATAGACAGGGATTCCTTTCAGATTAACTTCAGCTCCAAACACAGCATAGATTGACCTAAACACAGATAAGAAACAGTTTTATTCCAGGAAACTGAACTACACATTCTGGAGATTTTTTTTTCCTCTTATATTCTTGCTTTAACTTAGAAAAATTGGATACTCTTGTTAGAATTTTAAATTCTCATTCAATTTGCAGGAAAATTCTTGTGAAATTTCAAGGCATACCAGGACATAATACCTGAGTATGAACTACTTTTACCTTTATTCTCAAAAGTTTCTACGAGCAATTTTTGCTTGTGAACTACCAGGGGAATTTATAATGAAGACATTTCTCATAGTTAATTTCCTCTATAGATTAGATTAAATATTTATATGACTTCCCTCAAATCTTTTATTTGTGCTCAGTTCAAATGAAATACAATGAAAATTTCTTTCAAAACTTAATCCTGGAGAGAAGGCCACATACTCACCGGGGCATGTGCATATAAGCTCTTAGATGGCATGCATATATATAATGCCATCGAGAGAGAGAGAGAAATATTTATTGAGTGCCTGTATCATTTACGGAGGACTCACCAACACCTAG
Organism: Ursus americanus; assembly: GCF_024610735.1. Classification (NCBI taxonomy): domain Eukaryota; kingdom Metazoa; phylum Chordata; class Mammalia; order Carnivora; family Ursidae; genus Ursus; species Ursus americanus. The sequence continues at coordinate 79,615,053 of NC_142129.1, forward strand.
GCAATGTGCTAGGGCTCAATACATATTCTAATCCCCACATAACCTTATGTAAAGAAACACTGCTCTCTTCAATTTTACAGGGAAGGACAATCTTGAGATATTTCAAATGTTTCCCATAATCTAGTCTTTAGGAACAGAGCTAGGACTGAAGTGACCGGTGCGGGCTCCAATGCTTGTGTGCTATCTGCTGGGAGCCACAGATTTTAAGAGGCTGTAGTAGCAATAGGGCACATGAACATCATTCTGTGACAATGGCATCCTCTTCTCGGGACATCAATAGGAAGATGGGCATGCCCTTCTAGATATGACTGTTATTGAATATAGTCTAGTGTAGTAAAAATAAATAAATAATTCTTAAAAATGAGAAAAAATAATTTGCATTATGTATACGATCCTTCTGCAACCTTCAGCTTTATAAAAGTTAAGCACATTATGAATACCATATTGTATTTATTCTGAATAAATCAAGAAAAATTTCCCTATGTATACTTTTTTCCCTCAGATAACATCATTATTAAGTATGAGCTTTAGGTCTGTGGTTTTTCACTTGGGGAAAAAAACTTTCTGACTCCCAGAGCTACCTCGTTGTCTTTGTCTTACCTGCAAATGTCAGAGGAAAAGAAACGCAATACTCGCGTCTTCTCAATAAAAGGTGGAAATGAGGCTGCATCTGTTTAAAAATCAAGCCAGTGACAAGGGATTAGATGTAATGTGTGTCCTAGAAAAATCTAGAAATCTCTATTCCAATACAATCAGTAGAAATGTAAGGCAAACAGTGTATGTAATTTTTAAATTCTTTAGTAGCCATTTTTTAGAAAGTAAAAAGAAACGGGTATATTTGATTTAACCCAATACCTCTCAAAGGCCATCATTTCAACATGTAATCAATATAAAAATTAACAAACTCCAATATGTATTTTATATTTACAGCACCTTTCAATTCATAATTCCATAAGCACATTTCTTAATTTCTTTCCTTAATATCAACATGTGCCTAGCAGTTACCCTATTCAATAAGTCTGTATACTATATATTCATTGGTATTTAATTTCATATTTAATCTTCCCACTCTTTAAAAATAAATGAAAGTTTACAAAAATAATGGCAAAATCACATACGAAAATTGTGATTGTGTTTGTTTTTGAAATCCCCCGCCTCATCAGTAGGTGGCACTTTTCTCACTATGAAGTTTCTTAGCTAGGAAGTTCCCTTAGAGCTTCTGTTAGATTTGTTCTTACTTCTGAGAGTGAGTCCTTCATCTGTCCGTTATAATGGCTGGTTAATATTTTACATATCATTTATGAAAATTCTCTCACTAACCAGAATTTTCTCCAAGTGCTTGGAAAACATATCCATCACACGCTGGATATATGAAGAAATAACTAGATTAACACCTGCATTTGCTTCTCAAGTTAGTATCACTAAAATGAGCCACAACACTGAATGTGTTTGTTGAAAACAGGAAGACCCATCTTTCAGTTATGCATCCAGGTTCTTTTTCTGGTTAAATGCCTCAACCTTGTGATCTTGTTACATTTCACTTATACTCTTGTAATGAGTGAAATATAATAGAAGAGCACAGTAAATTTCATTCTGGCCTTGAGAGAATTGGATCTTCAAGGTTAGTTTGAACTTCCCAGATACGTCACTCAATGAACACTGTCTACAACTGCCTTCCCAACACCATGACCATTAAAGGAAGGAATATATTAAAAAGCTTTAAGACTCATTTTCTGAAATATCATCAAAGATTATGCCATAATTATTCCCAATTGCCAGGGAAATAACTTACAAGATTGCTGACTTTTTTAAAAAAAATTCAGATGTATATCAATATTTTCATTTTATGTCTCTTCTTACTGTAGAAGGTAGAGAGGCACTTTTAAATTACAACCTTTTTTATTTTGCTGGCCGATTTTCCCCAATGCCATAAACCAAGAATCTCTCACAGAGATCACATCAGAGTCCCCTGCCCTGTCCAATCTACGTCTGATCCTAATTTGTTTTCCTTCTATTTCCCTCTTAGATAGCTTTAACTTTATGCCTGATGTGATTATCGAATCCTTTACCTGTCCTTTTAAAACTTCTTACCTTTGGACAGAATTGTTTAATAGTTTTTTGGGGTTTTTTTGTTTTTTTTTCCTTAAACCCTAAAGAATCCTTTACTATTTAGGAGCAGTACAATATATTTCTCTGTATCTAAGGTCTGAAATATTATGCTTATGTAATTATGGGAGTGAGTAGCATTAGGGCAGTTAACAATTTATTTGCAGAAATGCTTTACTTAGGTCTTTCTTGAAATTTGGTACAAAGCAAACTCAACAAGGTTTTTGCTGTTCCTTTCCTATAAGACAGCGGTAACAAAATTAAATAGATGTGTGAAACTCAACAATACCTTTGGAAAAGTAAATATTCCCTGTGTTTCCTTTTCATTCCGTACCCTTTACATAACTTTGTATTTAACTGTCTTCATCTTTATTATAGTGTTTTCTTCGAGAGTACCACCTCGCCAACTTTGGAAACCTCACGCTTCTGCTCAGCTTCTGCATTGCTGAAAGTTCTCCTCATCTCTGGTTTTTAATTACCTCATGGTATTCGATTTCCATTTGCTTTTTAAAACCTTAATCCTTACACTAATAGGTCAACCTATACTTTGCTTTTGCTTTTCTTCAAGGAGAGTAAGCAGTCAGATCTAACCCTGCTGTAAAATCTAGGTTCGCACTACTTTCTTTTTTCCCCCACTTCTAATTCAGAACGTTCATTTTTGCACACGTTTTTCATGGTTAGGAGACATCTAACCGTAAGTTTTGTTCTTTTTTCTTTCACTCTGACCACCTTATTCAAAAGAGATGGCTCTGTCTTGCAAGTTCACGGATTCTACCTCAGCTTCAAATCCCACTTGGAAGTACGTTTTACCTTTCGTAATTATCTTCATTTTAAAATTCTTTCAATTTTAAATTATCTGTACAATATTTATAAAATATATGAAGAGTAACTACTTCTCTCTTTTTAACCCTTTACTTCTGTTGTCAAAAAGGTAGTTCATGAAGTCGAGCTTTCATACAAATGTTCCCCAAGTCATGCAGTAAAGGCTAATCCTCAAGGATAATCTTCAGAAATCCCATCACATTAGACAGACATTTACTAAGCTGATGTAACAATAGAGACTCTGAATTTTGCTGTATGGCTATGACGATAAGTAAATGCCTACCCGTAACTTTCACAACACTGGAGGTACAGCGGTGGAATGTGTATGACAGAGGGAGGTGGGTTCATTGTGATTATTACCATGAAATACATGCCCTTACCTGTACCATTAATCATGTCACAATAGCTTGGCCAATAGGACAGATTCCTGAGGAATAAAAAGAAAGGAAGTGAACAAACATTCTCTTTTCTAGAGCATCTTTCTCCCATTACTTTATCTGTTATGATTCAGTACTTCCACTAAAATAAGAAAGATTAGATGTGTGACAAATGGTAAGTTGAAGAAATGTTCTAAATCATTGAGCCCATGTTTTGTTTGAAGGTTCCATCTTGTTGGGATCAGTTAAGGGCTCAATACCATTAAGGGGCCAGACTATAATATAAAATAAAAACTGCCAAATGTTAATTTGAAATAACTCAGAGAACATTTATGAAGAAAGAAAATGGAGAAACACATCAGAAATTTAGATCTCTACCTACGGGAGAATTTTTCCCCCATGGGGAGAAATGGACTACTTCGTAGTGTACTGAGTGTTCAAAATAAATAGGAGAAAAATAAGGGGTTAACTGACGTAAGCTCAGTCTGAGGGAGGAGGAGAAGAGGGGCGTGATGTTGAAGAGATTGGAAACATGCAGATCATCAATTTATACTTTTCTCCCTTTTAACCGCCTGTATAAGCTGGCATTCAAGTAGAAAAGAATTGATTGATACATGTATATGTATCTGGAAGCAATACAAACAGTAGTAGTAAAAACTTTTCTGTATCCTCAGCCACTTTCTGGTGATGAAAAACCCGTCTTTTCCCCACTGTTAGCATATTACCCAGTGACATCTAAAGGCAAGCTGTTGCTTCTTTTTTAAACAGAATAAGCTGGCAATCATGCTCAGTCTTGCCATGATCAGTTAAATTGATCTTGTCATAATCTCAAAATGATGTGGAATTCTCACTCCGATTAGAAGCACTTAGCAACTCTCCTCAAAATGTCTCCGTAATATTGAAATGGCAGAAATGCTCGTGTTCCTCAATATAGAGTGATGCTATTTCCCCTGAAATAAGCATTTAGAAGTGTTTGTTTTCTTCCACTAGACTTTTCTATATAAAGATGGAGATTCTATGGAATCTGTAGAAGAACAAGTCCTGCCTTAGTGAATATGTAACGGCCGCATGCAATTTTTAGATAGGGACTTGGTGTGAGGCAGTGGCTACTTGTATTAATAAAAACATTTCATCTCTTTCCATTTTGACTACTGTATTCTTTACCAGGAAATAACTGGTCTAAAGCACATTTATTAACTTTGATTAGAAAAGGACTTTCTTCCCTGACACTTACTGAGATTCTATTTTTTACACATAGGAGAAATTCTGTATACTGCAGATGAATAGTCAGGAGCTAGGGGAAAAAAAGCAAATCATGACTACATGAACCTATCGCATTCTATTACTACTTCAAAGGAGGCACGGTCTTTATTTTCAAGTTTAATATGCCCATTTTAGAACCATACTTGAAGTACTAATTCCATTTTTGCACTGATAAACGTTTAAAAACTCTGACTTATCAACATAGAACATTCTTTCAAAAATTTTTGAAGGGAAACGCCATGAAAACATTTGCATGGATTGTTTTCATCTTTATAGACACATGAAGTCATGCAGTGAAATGAACAATTTTTATTAGATATGCTTCGTAACAAAAGTACCACACACCCAGCAAGCTATGTTTTTCTAGCTGCTAGCTGATCAGCTGATGGATTGATTTGCTTCCTTTCCTTTGCGGTTACGTAACTGGAGGAGTGTCCTGCAGTGCTGGCGACGCAGCAGAGCTGGAAATACTCCTTTTGGATCTCATTATGTAAGAGAACCTGTGCGTGAAGGTAAACCAAATTCTCAAGTGGGGCTGATACTCAGCGGCTACACGCTAGGTGCGACCGGCTGTCACAACTAAAGGCTTAACACCTGTCCGAACCAAAATTTCCAGGGCTGAGATACAGGCAAATCGGGACCACAGTTGGTGCCTGTGCCTTACCAGTTGTTCAATGAATACCACACCTGCCTTGGCGTATGCACACTTAACCTGGACACTTACCTTTTACCTTTGTAAGTGTCAATTATGGCAACTTGGCTTATGTTGTCTCTCCCACTGAAAACTGTATAAACTCCATCTGCAGTGTTGTTGTACTGAAAAGGTAGGTACAAGAAGAAATTACTTCCAGGACAAGCCATATTTTCCAAGTTATAAAATATGCAACTCGCTTTCCCAGTTTTCAGATCCTAGTTGTTTGTAATTATATGGTTGGAAATGAAGTTTGCAAAGTATTGGTCCTAAACATTTCAAAAAGATAGAATATAGGGGCGCCTGGGTAGCGCAGTCGTTAGGCGGCTGCCTTCGGCTCAGGGCGTGATCCTGGCGTTCCAGGATCGAGTCCCACATCGGGCTCCTCCGCTGGGAGCCTGCTTCTTCCTCTCCCACTCCCCCTGCTTGTGTTCCCTCTCTCACTGGCTGTCTCTCTCTGTCGAAATAAATAAATAAAATCTTAAAAAAAAAAAAAAAGAATATAAAAGGCACCTAGAAATAAGTGCTAGAGGTTGAAACAAAGGAAGAAAAACCAGTAACAGAAGTTGACATGATCCGAACTCTAGTACTCTTTGTCTTAGCTAAGCCAGTAAGGCAATTTTGATCACTACTCTTATTATATTGAGGTGAGGGGATATTAAAAAAATACCTATGAGAACAAGGACAGACTTCCAGAGATATTCCAATGGTCTTTTTCTTTCTTTCTAAATGTTATGATCTTTATTAAGTGGATACTAAAAATCAGGCCTACAAAATTAAAAATTAGTCAAGAAATTAAATTATAAATTAGCCAAAGAAAAAGTTACGAGTTTTTGAGTTAAAAAAAAATAGTAAGAATCTCTGATCCTTTGAGGCTTTCTACATTCATATTTATTGACCTATAGCTTTGCAATCCTAAACACTATCTAAAACTAAAATAATAGCAATGAATTGGAGAATATAACTAATACCACATATAGTGCCAAATCAGCTCACAGTCAAAATTCCAATGTAACAGTTAGCTTGTCCTATTTATAATCCTATATATAAAAAAAACCTTAAGCTATAACTAAGTGCATGGCCGAGTTGGCTTTTTCTTTAACATGCAAACTGGTATTTCATGACAAACTGCATTAAAATAGGACATTGCTGATTTGTCCACCTCATTGTGTGCAAAGGTAGGCTAACTTTTAAATTAATATTAACACAAATTTTAAGAGGTCTGGAGAAGGAGGAATGATAAGATGAATCCATTTAACACAAAAATATATTAAACTTGATTTTTTGAGAAGGGAAGTCAAAACCAAAAACAGAATTCAAAGCTTTATTGGCCTATGACCTATTTTAGGCAACTGTGTATTTCTCAAAGAATGAAAACTTAATAATTAAATTTAAAATGAAGAAGCTGAGATTTCATTAAGTTTTAGATAAGTTTTCCAACCAGGAAAGCTAAAGCCATCTGAGATACAGATTTTTAAAAATTAGGATATTTATTCCCAGATCAGAAATTGTATAAACACACTAAATTATAAAATTATAAATTACCAATGCCATTGTATTTATCCAATTAAAGTATTAAAAAAAATCAACATTCATGTTTGTGTACTCACAGGATAAAACACACCAACTGTTGTGGAAACAGGGTATGGAACCAAACTCAAGAACGGATCCGTATAGCCCCACAAGATCTCTCTCACAGTTCTTTTTTGAAACAAAGAAGATTTTGACTTTTTGATAAGTGAATTGAGTACCACTTGAACAAATGCGTTTGGATAGAGATGGGCTGCAGCCTACAAAAAAAAAAAAAAAATCACTGCTTGAGATACCAATTTTAGTACCTGTTTAGTATGTAACACATAGATGCATTAAATACTACAATTAAGTTCAATAGGGGAAAAAAAAAAACCTAACTATCTTTAAAATTATTACCCAATCTTGCCAGGATGAAAAATGTAATTTGTCTAATTCCTAGATGATTACATTTCTCTGCCTCGGTGCCAGTCACAAGGAGATATTTAAAGTTAGACCCCATTTTTTTTTTAATGATATACTTTAAATGGTCTTCCAATTCAGTTGCTCTGATTTAGTCTTCTTTCCAAACGACCTTATCTCCATTCAAAATAATGACATAGGAATATATATTTTTTTAAATGACAAGGTAAAGAATATCTGATGATAGTTCTATCATGAGATTAACTATAGCCGGTTCTAGAGTATTTCAAAACAAATAATTTGGTTGTTTGTCTAGTCTACTCACCGCCACAGCCAGATTGAGAACAGTGAGAGTGTCATTCTCTGTTCCAACGGAAAGTGAAGGTTCAAAGATGGCACCATTGGGCTGGAGAAAAGAGACTGTGTGGCTCTCAGAGTCGTGGGTTATATTTTCTTTGGCTAGATAACGAACTCTGAAAAACAGAAATCAATAAAATTCAAAATAACTGACTCAAGTGAACAGGTCTCCCATGCCATCCACTCATGTAACAATTTTTGAGTACATAGAATATGTCAGAAATTATAGGGGTGCCTGGGTGGCTCAGTGGTTAAGCATCTGCCTTCGGCTCAGGGCGTGATCCCGGCGTTGTGGCATCGAGCCCCACATCAGGCTCCTCTGCTGGGAGCCTGCTTCTTCCTCTCCCACTTCCCCTGCTTGTGTTCCCTTTCTCACTGGCTGTCTCTCTGTCAAATAAATAAATAAAATCTTAAAAATGTCAGAAATTATGCTAACCAATTGGTTTAAAATGATAAATAAGCCAATGCTGGGTCTTGGGCAAACTAGAGAAGGGGATCTTAAATCTGCATAGCATGAAAGAAGTAGTAGGTGTTATAATGAGAGTTTTCACAGAGTCTATGGGAAAACCCAGAACAGATACAAATCCAGGTTTAGGATGGCCATGGTGGGAGTAAGGGTCAAGAATTAGGAGAAACGGGGTAGAAAGCCCCATGGTGCATTGTTAGAAATGCAAATTGTTGAATTTGGTTGGATTGCAGAGTGAGAATAAGGAGAATGGTGGGAAATAAAGCCACCGAAATAAGCAAGATCTTATTTGCATCCTATCCTCTAGTATTTAGCCTTTATTGTGAAGGTAAGGAGGAGACAGTAGAAGGGTTCCCATAGGGGAATATTAAGAGTCCCCTTTCTTATATTAGAAAGAATGTTCAATGTACACAGCCTATCCAGCACTGGCTTTTCCGTATTTTCCAGTACTTTAATGAAAAGGAAAGATAACTAATGGAATAAATTCCCATTTTACAGGCCAGTTCCCCTCCCCACTCCTGCCGTATTTTAAATACTTCTTAGTTCTAAGCTCCTGGCTGTAAAATCGCTAGGCTGAATGTACCAACTACTTTTTAGGAACATGGTGAAGGGTGATTGGGAAAAAAAAAATCTGTTGCAAGTACAGGGAATTTACTGAGACAAAATAAGGCATTCATCATTCATTGCATTACCACTTATGTGCATGTCTATACATGAGATGGATAGATAGCTAAGGCGGAGACTGGAAAAACATGGGACTAAAAAAATGTAAAAGCAAAAAACACAACATTTCGCTCAAGTATAATAAAAATGTAAATTCCTGGGGGCGCCTGGGTGGCTCAGGTGGTTGGGCACCGGACTCTTGATCTCGGCTGGGGTCATGGTCTCAGGATGGTGGGATTCAGCCCCAGGTTGGGCTCCATCCTCAGCTCATGGAGTCCCTTCAAGATCCTCTCTCTTCCTCTCCCACTGGCCCTGCCCTTGCTCCTGTGCACACACGCACACACCTTACTCTCTAAATAAATAAATACTTTGACAAGAAAGAAAATTCCTGTAGGTTAGGAATTATGAGTATTTTGTATCCCCAAGCACAGTGCCTGATAATATGGTGAGTTACTGAGAAATAATTTTTGGATGAATAAATTAATTAACATCACATTTTTCAAAAGAGTTCACAGTAAGATGGAAAGGTAACTTATTTTTTACGTAATTTTGTCAAAGCTTTATTATTTATTCTTCTTGGAGTACTGTAGACATACCAGGATATACAAATCTGAAACAGCACCCAGGACAGTCTATTACTAGTCAACCATTTTCTGTTATGTGATTACATCTTAAAATTAGACAACCTGCTATTAACCTTTAGAATTGAAGCACTTTAATTTTCAGGAAGACTTCTGTATGTGTAATAATTGAAACAGCAGCAATGTAAGTGACTCAGATTCTAACTTACTTAAGTTGTACTAACAACATTGTGCCAGTAGATGGCATGAAGAGAAAAAGCCTTTACACAGGCCTGCGTTACAGAATGTACTTCTTAAGAGAACATATCACTCCCTTTTTTTAAAAAAACAGAATGTATACAGGTTTTGCAAAATGTTAGTTAATAAGGTCAAAGGGAGAAATCTGCTTTATGTTTTTCCCCAGATTGCTTTCTTTGTACTCCTGCCAAAGCAAAGTAACTTAAAAACAACAAAAAAAGGAGTCATGTTGGATCGGAGAAGACTCTCAAGGAATATACTGACTCTTCATAGAGACAATGAGGTTGCAATACATACAATATCTCAATCCAGGCAATTTCATGCTTTGACCCATGTTATACCTTGTCAATCAAAGTTTCACTGAACTCACTTTAGCAGACATGGGACATCCTTCTACCCTTCCAGTTTCAACTGCATTCAGGGTATAATTTATGTGGAGACAAGTTCGCCACAACCTATTAGCTGTTAGGAAGACTCTGAAATTATTAACTTTTTCTGAAAGGTAACTAGTTGTTTTCCCATTATTTAAGGCATCCAAATAGACACTAATGGCTCTATTTCGGTGACATCATGGGACAGGATGACCCCTAGTTGATTAGAATTTATTGTTTGTAAACTTCAGCTGCGAATCCAACTTCTCTAATTCAGCCTCCCCCTCACTGCCTCTCCAAGTAAATCAAGTACATCCAACCCTTCGTCCCTTGGAGAGAGAGGTTGAAGTCTCCACGAAGGAAATATGTAGTAGCTGTCACCTATCAGAGCAGGCCGCAGGCTGGGTCCACTATTATATTTCTCCGTATCTCAAGTAATATCCTTAAAAATAAAAAAATGTGACCCTCCCCAAAACAGAAATAAAACAGAAAAGGAGTTCTCAAATGCTAAAAACTACTCACTTTCTTCACATGTATTCAGTTCACTCAGGTTATATTTTTTTTAGTAATTTTTCTTAGATTCTCATTAGTTCACATGTGAATTCTAGATTGTCATAAGTATACATCATTGTTACAACATTTTGTTTTGGTACAAAATACTCATATAGGCTTTTGATAGTAACATGAGAACTCTAAGAAAATGCAAATATTTTCCAAGTTTTTCTTTGTAACAATGAAAACCAAGTGTTTTTCAATAGCACTGTGAATAGTCACGGACGTGTGCACAGAGACAAGAGGCTTGGGGACAACTGCTAGGACAGAAAAGTCACCAAGCCCTTGGCAGCGTATATATATATCTATCTCACATGCTAGGGCAGCAGGCACTACCTTCACAATGGCCATTATTATGAGTGTGCGTTGTCAATCTAAAAACGTATTAATATATGAAGTAATAGGTTACATAATTATAGACTATCTAAAACAGATATTAAAACTATGAATTATAAGAAATCGTAAATATGAAATTTTGTGTTATGAATTGATCATGCTATGTAATGAGTTGTTAATTATTCTTGAGGGAAAATCACACATTTGTATAACAAATGAGACAGCAGGACTTAACTATGTTCCCACATGGCTATCATAAATGTATTCCTTATCCTTGGTGATGGTTAGTTGCCTGTAGCACCTCAGTCCCCCCCTTTTCCTACCTTGATAGTTGGAAAAAACACATAGTCTGTAATTTAAAGAAGAAAAAAAAAATACATACAAAAATCTAGGAGTCACCAGTTCCGAGGTCTGTACGAACACAGACAAATCACTTTACTTCCCCTGGTGCCAGTTTTTCTGGTTTACAAAATGAAAAGTTCTGGCTAATCGTCCCCCTCTAGTTCTAATACCCGAAGCGTCTATTCAAAGGTGTGTTAAACTATTAGGGAATATAAGATCTAGGAATAATATCTTCAGTCTCAGTCCTGGAAAAAAAAGGATGAAACCACTGAATCAAGACAAACACCCAGCTGACTTGGAACTTAGTTTCAATAGAAATCCTCAGCAGATACTGTAGTTATATAAAATCAGGTAATTGCTGTGGTTTTCAAAATTGGGTATGTACTGCAATCATCCAGAGGGTCTGTAAAACTCGCTGCCGGGCTCCAACCCAAGAGTCGGCCTCATCTGACCTGGGATGAGATCTGAGAATTCGCATTTCTACCAAGTTCCAGGTGAGGCTGATGCTGCTGGGGTGGGAACCACACTTCAAGAACCACTGGTATAAGGCACACATTCAATTTTAGGATTTTAAAATACTCTGGTTTTGAAAATTCTGATAGATTTTGTTCTATTAAGCTTGCATATTTCAGAGTTGCTGAGAATATGTGTCACAAGGACACAACACCTGGGATTTCTTAAATGTAGGGCACTTATTTGATGCCGCCAAATTTCTAATACAAATCCATATTTCTTAAAGTCATTAAATGTTTAGCTTAGGATTCCTCTGTAGGCAGAAACAAAATATTATATGCCACTGGAAAAAATAATTAAGTACATCTGCAAACAACGTCATTTTGCAAGTGGAAGTCTTTTCAGAAACACAAATGGTCGAGGAAAGAATGCCACTTATTCGTGGGGACTCACCTGTATGTGTAAGGACCTCTTTGTTTAACCTTAATTCTGCTGCTGTTCACAACCACTTCCTGTGGGTTTTGCACGTCAAAGATCCAAAACTGTCTATAAACTTCTGTGCCTGTTTTAACCCAATTTTGATAGGCAATTGTACCTTCTTCGAGTACAACTTGCTATGAAAAAGAAAACAAGTTTGCGTTATTTCTTTGTAGTAAATACGGGCTCTTCTGGGAGTTTAGAGCTTCTGGTTAGCCACTGAAAGGACCAAGCTCAAGGACCCTATTCAGGAGAACTTCTGCAAACTTGCCATACAATTGCAACAGACGTGTTTTCAACAGATTATTATAGCGACCTCTTTCAGTCAACCTTTGTAAAGGGAATCAGCGTGTGGTGCTGCAGAGATGGCTGCTGATTTAAAGGCCAATGGTTGGCAAGCTTTAGAGTGACTCTCTGGTCATATTGCAACAGTTATAACAAAATGTATTAAGCAAATTTTATTAAACCTGTTCCAAAAAGTTCCTATCAGCTTGAACATTAACTTCTCTTCTGCCCTCAGTTAGACTGAGGAGACAAAGCAGAAGAACTGAGAAAAATCTGGCAGTATTGAAAGCTTTAACTTTTCTTCAAAAGTTGCACACTTCAGAGGATGATCACTTAACATTTATTAAATTAAGAAAAAAAAGTTTTTCGATGAAAAAAATTTGACTTCTCTTCAAAATCTTCAATCCTGGGGCAACTGGGTGGCTTAGTCGATTAAGCATCCAACTCTTAATTTTGGCTCAGGTCATGATTTCAGAGTCGTCAGATCAAACCCCGAGTTGGGCTCTATGCTGGGTGTGGAGCCTGCTTAAGATTTTCTCTCTCCCTCTCCACACCACCCCCCCCCCCCGCCCCGACCAGCTGCTCACACACTTTCTCTTTCTCTTCTCTCTCTCAAAATCCTTGTCAATCCCTAACTCAATATATTTGTGGCAACTGAATAGGACATGTTTCCAAAAGCTACAACAGTCTAACATTAAGTTACTACTTTTAGAATAAAACGATGAAACAAGGAAGTTGTCTTATTAGTCTTTTGTGGAAGTCATTACAAATCATCAATGCGCCATGTAGTGAAGCTAAACAAGTGGAAAAAGTACCAATGACAGAATCACAAAACCCTATATTAGAAATCTGTTCCCTTGTTTTAGATGCTGGGTGACTAGTGGAAAGTCACCAGACCCCTCAGGGTCAGTTTCATTATCTATTCATTGAGGGAGTTAGAGATGCTCTCCCAGTTTCTGTCCCTGGCTTTCACTCCCTGAGCCACAAGTCTGTAAAGCTATGGTAACCAGAGCAAACGAAGGTGAGATGGTAGCAGGCAGTATTTCCAATTAAATACCTTGGGAAGAATGCCCGGAATGGAAAGCTCCATCTTTGTGCTTGAGGAAGAGGAAGAAAAGTATTTCACAGAAAATGAGCCCAAACAGACCCATGAATTCAGGAACAATCTGACCTATTTGTTTGCCTCACCAGGAAGCATCAATTCATAGAACAATGATTTGGGAAAGGACACTGAACATTATCACATCTTCCAGGCGAGCACACTGAGGCTCTGAGGAAATATGTGGCTGGCCCATGGGCACTCTAATAGCAGCAGAACCATCATAAAAATCCTATTCTTGACTCTTAGACTAGTTCTCTTTTACACCATGCTATTACTGTCTCTTTTTTTTTTCCTTTCTGTCACCTCTACACTTAGTTGGTAGAAGTCAAACTAAGTTTCATGCATATTCAGGATATATTACTTATTGCTTAATGCAGTGAATAAGGAAATTCCTTAGAGAAGAACAGGGCACGAAGCTAAAATGCTATTACAAAACCCCAGGCTGTTGCAATGCGTTTTCCCTGGGCTCACTGGAGCTGCTAACACCGTGTTAGACGATTACTTTTTACAACCACTTGTCCTTGGAAAACTTTTTATTAGCTCCCCAAAAGTCTTATTTCCAATACTAACAAACTCAAGACAGAGTAACATACGATGAAGTATTATGGCTACTCTTCTAAATGTAAACGTATTTGATGAGGGTGTTGGCGCTGAAAGCTACGATAATGTGCCAATTTCAAGAGACTGTATGAGGGGAAGATACACATGAACATACACATTACTACTCTTGCACTATATGAATCTTAGGGACTAAGGCAATAGCAATTATTTATCATATAACTCTTAAGGCACACATTTTACTTTAGTTCTTAACGAAAGAAACTCAGTAAATGTTTATAGAATTGAAAAGGAACTGTGATGGAAGGTACTTGGCAGGGCAGAAAACCTAACTCTGAGGTGTGTGCATTTAATATCAAGAGACTGTCACAGTGTATCATGCCTTTCTCCTAAAGGCCAGGAATCACTCTGCCTTATTTGTTGATCAGGAGATTTGGGGGGGGGGGGCGCCTGGGTGGCTCAGTCGTTAAGCATCTGCCTTCAGCTCAGGTCATGATCTCAGGGTCCTGAGATCGAGCCCTGCATCTGGCTCCCTGCTCAGCAGGAGGCCTGCTTCTCCCTCTCCCACCCCCCATGTTTGTGTTCCCTCTCTCACTGTCTCTGTCAAATAAATAAAATCTTAAAAAAAAAAAAGGAGGTATTTTTTTTTTAAATGGGAAAGTTGGAACACACAAAAAAATTGAAATGAATGCATTGAGTTATCCACTGTTAGAGTTAGGGTCATCTAACCCCATCTCTATTTTTTTCAGTGGTAGAAACAAGTCCTGGAGAAAACAGATGGCAGAGTCAATGTTACGTGACGATTTAGTAGCAGGTAATAGAGAAATTATGTCTTCTTACTCCAATCTTGTGTAGTTTCCATAATGCCATGGTTTGATCAGAGACAAAGAGAAAAAATACTGAAACAGTCAAAATAGGAATACTTTTCTTCTGATCCTAACACTAGTCTATATATTAGAAAATTGTATAGCCGCTTGGGTACCAAGACCACATATGCCACAAGTCCCTCTAATTTTAAAAGGAACAAAGGATTTTATGTCATTTGTGACTTTAAAAGGCCTAGATTTTAAGTTGGATTTGGGCTATCTAGCCTATTTTGCAAATCTTTCACTAAATTTGAAGTGTAGAGTCAATAATTATGTACATGAAAAAATAATTTAAGGTCCTCTCACTTGGCAGATGTGCCCATCAGCATCTGTCCCTGACCTTAAGCATGCAGTCTATCCAACCCCACTACTGACTGGATTCCGACCTGATGGCTTTCCTGTGGCAAGAACTCCAGCTGGGTTGAAAGCTACTGGCGTTGTAACTTCTATTTTGCTACACTAATTTGGAAACAGATGTTTGGAACAGCAATATCTTCCATCTAGTTACATACCCACTTGATTATTGCTGTTGCAGGAAAACAGTGCTCACCACCACCCCTGGCAACTTTGGTGTAATTATTAAAATGCCCTTGATATCCTCCTATGTGTGGAGTATGTAGAGTACCAGTGCAGCAAATATGTTGTCCCGGGGCGCCTGGGCAGCGCGGTCGTTAAGCGTCTGCCTTCGGCTCAGGGCGTGATCCCGGCGCTCAGGGATCGAGTCCCACATCGGGCTCCTCCACTGGGAGCCTGCTTCTTCCCCTCCCACTCCCCCTGCTGTGTTCCCTCTCTCGCTGGCTGTCTCTCTGTCACATAAATAAATAAAATCTTTTAAAAAAAATTATGTTGTCCCATTTCTCAAGGACCTTATAAAGTACTAACAGAATGATGTGTAGCAGATTTTAGTCTAGGACTTAGATTCCCGCATCTTATTCCCACCCTGAACAAGTAATGTGACTTCCTCCAACAAAGCAGAGTGAAATGTTTAAGAATGACACTGAATGCTATGGGTTTAGTCCCCAGTTTGGTCCTGTGCTAACCATTGAAACTTAGGCAGGTTATTTAATTTCTCTATACCTCAGTTTCCTTATCTGTAAAATGGGGATAAAAAGAATAGTATTAGGTTGAACCACATGAAATTAGTATTTTTGAAACTCAACGTAAGTTGAATATAGTTTAGTTGAATATTTATCCTCCTAGTTATAGAGATGAATAAATGTGAGCACTGAGAACAGGGTTAGCACATAGCTAGCAACATTCAGTAAATGTTAGCTGTTATTCTCATACAAATCCTATCCACAAATCCTTTGGAGGGAGAATTCTAACATCATTTACTCTCCAGACTGCTTGAATTGTCTCATTCATAGCATTTTCTGTCTCAACCAGTCATGTGGTGATAACTCATGCAGTATTCTCTGACACTTTTCTGCTATTTAGTCATTTTAAAATTTATTCTCACCGCAGTGACGTTAAGACTTCCTTAAAATGCAGAAACATACTGAAAATAGTCTCCACCCTCCCCACTCACTACCACAATTCATTCCTTTTAGGACCAGTTATAAGCCATTTCCTCACATGCAAAAAGATTTGTGCATGCATTATGCACCCGCGTGTGTGCACGTGAGCGTGTGTGCGCCGCACACAGAAAGACACTGGATTATGGTGTTAGTGGCAGTTGTGCTAACAGTCAAAGAGCAGCTTCAGCCTCAAGTCATCAACTGAAACCCAGGATGAGATTTAGTGAAACCCAGGAAATTAGCCTCCAAAAACTGATGTGAAAACAATATGGGACATTGTGCGTTCGGCATGAGTACTAAATCGATGTTGATATGTTGATACACCTGGGATGGGAGGAAGAAAGTTACATATATGTGCCTGCTATTTCTGGAAACACTGGTTTTAAGTAATTTTATTATTGCAGTTAAAATGCAAATATATGTAGTGTTTAATCCATTTTTATACCTCTACTTTAAACTTTACTTTGGACTGTGCCATGTTCATGTTCTTGTTCTCACATATTGTCATCAACATTAAATGATTTCTACAAATTATTTTTTCATACCTGGAAATAATACAAGCTGATATTATAAAGTAATATAAATGTTGTATTATTTAAAATATGGACTATCAAGTCAAATATGGGCTATTTTAATAAACAAATTATTATTTCAATTTATTTTATCTGAAGTCATGTCTTACCAGCTACTAAAGGATCGGTCTCTTTAAGAATAGGCAAAAGAAATGATGGTATAACTGAGTGATGGCATAATTTAACATTAGTCTTTTAGGAGAAAAGAAAAGAAAGCTTTGATTTCCTTCTAGGTGTTCAATACTTAATATCATAGGGAAATTAAGATTTATTTAAAATTACCAATGTTATATAAAATTCAGAAAACATTTATCAAGTGATATTAACAATGTCAAGTAACAAATTATCTTTTGTAAATGCTGGCAGAACTTTGACCTTTTTCCAAAGTGCTGTGGTAGTTTCCACATTTGTGATAGCTGATGCCATTGACTCTGTCTATCTGTGCATGATTGCATAAACCTGCTGGCTCCACAGATCTCTCTTAGGAATCAAAGGCAAAAGTACTGGTAAGAAAGTATTCAGCTGTTATCCATAAAAAGCAAGAAGTCCCTAGAAAACATCCCTCAGAAACAGAGTTAAATGAATGTTTGTGTATATATACATGCACACCCATATATATAAAAAAAGTAAAATTTCTGGACTATTTTAGACCATTTCAAGTGCCATCAGGGTGCTGTTTTCTGTGATATCATTTCAATTAAGTTTATATCCAGCTCCACTTTAGAAATGAGATAACAGCATGGGATGCTTTTTCAAGTAACCATTTTAATTTTTTTAAAGGATGCTTGTATGCAGGTAATAACTTGCCCAATTTGCTGTTAGTCAACAGTGAGTTTCAGTAGTAAACCAAAACCAGAACTAAAATTTTTATACATTTGCAAAACAACAGCTCTAACCTAAGTGCTTCTGAGGCAGGGGTAAGGCGCTTGGCTCTGTGGGTTTACACATAATTCAGAGATTTGACTCCTACTCTATGTCAAGCAGATACATGTTGCAATCGTATCTTTAGAACAGTTTTGTAAACTGAGGAAAAATGCGACAGCCTAGTATAAGGAAAGGAAAAGTCCCAGCATCTCTCTAGGGCTAAACTGACAAGATCCACATGGAAATCTGAGAGCAAAACCAGGCTTGGTCTTAAATGTACCAGAGATTCAGACCGTTGAAGGGATTCTGATGATTAGTCTGAGTCTATGGATATGTGGCAGGCATACGATATAAACTATCATTTAAGAGTTTTTTAGAACTCATTCTTCATCAAATCTCAGTTTTGTGCCTCTTCCTCCATTTAGGGTCTAGATTCATGCTGCCGCCCTTGTTTTGTAAAAGGTTGCACAGATAGAAGAAGGAGGAGGAGGGGGGAGGAGGAGGAGGAGGAGGAGGAGGAGAGGGGAGGAGATGATGACGACGAGGACGACGACGACTGAGGAGGAGAAAGAAGAGAAAGTACTCCATTTCTTTGTTGCATCCTACCCTATTAAATTTGTTACCCTGCCCTACTGAATTTATATCTTTAAGAACCTTCATGACCATGTTCTAACCATTATTTCCTGAATTTTCATCTGCCAGAGAGCATATTATTCTCTTTCCTTGAGTGCTGGCCTCCCATTAACTTCCAAATGAATTACACTCTTCTGTTTTTATTTCTTCACATACAATTATTTGTTCTTGTCTTACCTCTGAATTATGCATAAAACCTGTAGTGACCTCTCTGCTTTTTTTGTCTCCACACTCAAGCTCTTGAGAAAGCACATCAACTGTTTGGCTTTATCTGTTATCTCTCTAGCAATGATCAATCTGAGTTCTGACCTTTGAAATACATGCTGATGTTCACATCAAAACACTCATAAAACCTCAGTCTTTTTTTGTCTCCTAAGGTATACATCTCTCCTAATAGCTCGGCTGGACATCTTTAAGCATTTTTACCCTCTCTCCTAATTTAGTTCCATGTGCAAACTGCACTGCACTCCATCACCCATTATTTTCCTAGTACTCCACCACGCTAGCCCGGAGTGCCTTTGTGATACCATGTGCAGACTGTGCGGAGATCTTCCTAAGAGGGAGTCTTAAGTTCTCCCTGAAAGTGACCATGTCCTACAGAGTTCTTCCTTGTTCTCCTGTTTTTGGCCTCCTCCCTCTCCACCCCTTCTACTGTAGCATCATGGTGCACAGGACCGGGTGTGATCTAATCTCTGCTTGCACGTTGTCTAGCTTTGGGAACAGACTCCCTCCTTCTGGCCACATGAGTTGGCAAATTGATCTGAGGTCTTGTGACTAAAATGGGGAAAACAATAGCTTCGCATAGAGATCTGCAAAGATTGAGCTGGTGTCTATGAAGCCCTCGGCGGCACTAACTAAATGCTAGCCATGTGATGTCAATCTCTAAATGCAGGTTTTGTTATCTCTTTACACCTCCCAGAAACACCCACCAACTACTGCCTATCACATAGTCAGTCATTCTTCTGCCTGATCTTGGAAGCGTCCTAAATTTTACCCAATGTTGTTTTTCTAATCATCTCTTTGGTTGATCCCATATTTGGGGCACATTTTCTATATTCTGCCTTCCCTCTTCACAGCAGTTAGTTGCATTTTCACGACTTTTTCCATAATATTAATCAGTCCTCTGAGGCCCTTATTGCAGCCCTGTTTGGACTTTCAAAATCCTATGTTTGTTCCAGTCCACAGGTTCACCTTTCTGAAGTTACTGAATATTCTGAGACAGTCCTCTTTCTAAGTAGCATTTTCCCATATTATATACTAGGCTTGCAGTTCTATGTTGGTATGATACAATTTTCCCCAGTTAAATCTTATACTTGTTAAGGTAAAACATTTTACTCTCTGTCACTATACAAAAGCACATTTTTGACATCTCAGAACTCTTATTTTCTCAAGATTAAGTATTATGAATGTAGAGATAAATGTTAAACACTTAAAATAGATGTTAGCACGTCACACAACATTGAACGGAGAGGCTATCTGTACTATTATTGTTGAATGAAGAAGAAAAAGATAAATGATCGATATTTGGCTACTGAACATCAATTATGTGTCAGAAAAAATACATTATAGTCTGTGTGTTAGCACAGAAAATGATTCTGTTCGCTCTCCACAGAAGATCCAGAAGGCAAGCGCAGTAGCAGGAAGAGGACCATGCAATGGGATTCCATCTCACATGGTCACATAAGCCCCACCTCACCAGCATCTGCTTGTCTCTATTGAACTGGATCATAAATAATAGCAAGAAAACTGGGAATTCCAAGAAAGGGGGGTGATATTCCATTTACAAAATATTTTTAAGGTTAAATGCATGGGGTTGAAGATTTGCCATCTGTTAGCAATAGAAAATCTAGAAATGCCTATATTATTATTGAGCAAATAGAGCACTTATATATATATATAGAATATATATATAGGAGCCATTACCTCAAAAATGTCCTACTGTCCTATCTTCTATACTAAGACAATGGCTATAGTGAGACAATTTCTTTTAAGATTTTATTTATTTATTTGACAGAGAGAAAGAGCACAAACAGGAGAGCAGCAGAGGGAGAAACAGGCTCCCTGCTGAGCAGGGAGCCCAATGCAAGACTTGATCCCAGGACCCTAGGATGATGACCTGATCCGAAGGCAGACGCTTAACCGACTGAGCCACCCAGGTGCCCTGAGACAATTTCTTTTAATTTTAAAACCACTATCATTTGTGGCTATAGAAAGAAATAGTGGAAAATAGTAGCTTCTTGTCATGAATAACTGGATTTGAAATTAATTCATATTAATTTGTCACTTCAGTCAATGCCTCAGTGAAATAAAATGATATTTATTTATACTCCTTGTAAGAGCAAGAGGTCAACGGGATGAATGGATGAGAGAAGTCAAGGTTTGGGCACTAACAGAAATTTCCATATAAATTGGTAGGTCTAGCCCATCTTATGATTGGATTCTTGTCGTTCTCCATGGTGTACTGTGCTCATTAACCCTCTGCCTGGGCCACTGCCATCTAGCCAGGCCCTAAGCTGAGGCCAGCACTCAGATATGTTTTATCTGGCAAGCATTATATGTAAAAAACTGAGTATACACGCTCCAGGGCAGGACACGCACTCTCAAGGTTCACTCACAATAGTTCTTGTTCTTATGTTATTTTGTTCTTGGAAACTTCACTTTTTTTTTTTTTTTCCTAAACCTTGTCTCCAAACGTCTGAAGCCATTTGAATTTGCCACCCTTGGTTTAGGACTTCAGCCGATCTGCTTCTTATTCTCGTGCTCCCTCTCTCTCTGAGTTAAAGCTCGGTGAGTGTGGCTATCAGAAAGAACGAGGGCGGGAGATGAATTCTAGCCTGTTGTGCAAAGCTTGTGTATTGAATCACCCTAAGTTTTGTTAAAACTACAACTCACGGCATATGTGCTGGCATATGTCCTACATAATGTTTCTCAAAGTATTTTCACAGAATAAATATAAACCTCTATAAATAGGAAATGTTTATAAGACAATCATAGGTCATTACACCTATTATAAAAAGCAGCAGTTTGCCAAATAAAAAGTTTATACCAGTTTTACCAAAGATTCCTGCTTTGTTATGAAATACAATTTTAAGCGTGTGTGTGTGTGTGTGTGTGTGTGTGTGTGTATCTCTTCTCAATATGAACTAAAGTATAGCTCATTTTATAAATGAACCCTCACAAAATACGGTAGCTTATTTCTCCTTCAAAAGCATATCAACATAGTCTTTAGACATAATGGAAAGCAATTATTTCTACTAACCTGCATGCCTCTAAACAGCTTTTATCAGAATGGGGATATTACACTTAAGATAGTAACGTCACTATTTTCAACATTTCTCTCTCAGGGGAAGTTGCAATGGTTCATCACCACCTTTGCATTAAAGGCACAACATTGCCAGTGACCACGAAATGTAAAACAAGAACCACAGCGAAACGGGACAGAAGACAATGACAAGAAATACCCTTTAGACTCCGTACCTTCTTAATGGTATTCTCAATGAGCATGTCTCCGACTGGCATGAGAATCCCTCCGAACACGGCCAGCACGGCGCCGATGACAGCACCAGCGATGAGCCCACAGTTCCGATCACAGCCCATTTTCTTACGCAGGGAAAAAATTGCAGCTCAGCACCTGCTTCTTTCCAACTCCCAGGTCTGATTGTGGTTTCAAGAGCTCTGGTTCTAGCATTAGAAAGAGATCATAAAACAGATGCTTAAATAATCAGTATGAGAAGATCAAAGTACAAAGAAAACGCAACTGAAAAATCATTTTGCCAGCTATAAATAAACAGATGCTTTTTCTTTTTGTTTTATGAGACGGACTTTCCAGGTTAGGCCCTCCCCTTTCTTGCTTTTAACTATCTACCCGTGGAAGAAATAAAAGATATCGGCATAGAGAGTATTTCCTCAAAATTCTCGTCTTTTCAATTTTCTGCCGTTGGATGATGAGCATTGAAATCTTATCTCAGGAGAACATGCTTGCTGCACTTTCTGCCTCATCTGCTTTCCTGGGACACTTGGACGCCTCCTTGTCCTTTATCTGGCTTCGCCTCCCAAACACAGCCACCCGCATCCTGCCTGGAGCTCCCCTGCACAGGAAGGTGTAAAGACTGAGGTCTTCTCTGTCCATTGCTAAGCAAGCATGAGAACACACGCTGTCTTTACTATACCTTATTCACGAGTATACAGCAAGATACAGCTTTTATAGGGAACGTTCTGAGGGGTCTCAGAAACAATCAATTCTTCTAATCATTCATAAGCTATCTGTGAAAACAGAAAATGCATCGTTAAATTGGGAAAATACATTGTCAGGAAATTAATATGAGAATACTCTCATGTCACCAAAATTATAAGCACTAATAAAAGAAAATCTCATGAATTCTGAACTCATGCCTGAACTTTTTTAAAAAAACAATGTTGAAAACTGAAATATTTTAAAGAAATGTACTCTACTTTCAATTTCATTATTATTAACTGAATTTTGGATAGAACAAAGGTGTGAAGAATTTAAAGAAGATACATGAGGTAGGGGATATTTGGTTTTTTTTAAGATTTTATTTATTTGACAGAGATAGAGACAGCCAGCGAGAGAGGGAACACAAGCAGGGGGAGTGGGAGAGGAAGAAGCAGGCTCATAGCAGAGGAGCCTGATGTGGGGCTCGATCCCATAACGCCGGGATCACGCCCTGAGCTGAAGGCAGACGCTTAATGACTGAACCACCCAGGCCTCCCAGGATATCTAGTTTTAATGATAGACATTGCTTTGTTACTAGTCTCAGAGATTTTTTTTTTTGCATATTCAACTGCAATATTGTCATCATGAGCAATTGCTTCACATCAATTGTGTTAAAATCAACTAATTTGTACCTGTATTTATTTCACCTCATCAGTCTTAGTTTTGGTATCTTTATACACTATGTGGTTATTTCACAAAGGTTGAAAGGAAATGATTTCTGAAATGAGTGGATTCTACTGTACCAAATAAGAATTTGTTCTTTCTAATATTTGAAAACACATTCCTATTTTGGTTGCAACTGTATTTTTTAAGTGGAGCTGACCTGACATTGATAAACAGTCAAAATGTGCCTTGTAGCTTAGACACAAATGTTCCCTCCTTCATTGCCCAAGGCCATGGAGAACCTAAATGCCAAAAGAATGGAGACTACAGGCAAAAAATTTTTTGTCAATACTGTAAATTTAATTAAAAAATTATATTTTATGATCTTGCATTTTCCCTCCCCAGTGTTACTGCAACAGAAGTGCCACCCTTATGACATCATTAGTACTTATTTCCACTTGGAGGAACCATTTCCTTTTTCAAGAATATTACTTGTATAGCTAAGAAAATAAGGAAAATTAGACTTTTCCTCAAAATGGTGAAAGATTAAGTGTTACATAATTTTCCCATGGTGATTTTAGTTACACCTCTACTCTTTCTTATCTTTGTCATCTCCCTTTATCCATGCCTTACACCTTGGACACTTCCACTGTTAATCAGGATGCACTGAGCTCATTCACATGGGGGTTCTGGTGGCTAACAAGCCTGAATCCTATTAGTGTCGTAGGTTTTTCCAATGTAAAAGGAAAATATATAAGCCTAAACAAGTGGCTTAGTTTTCCTGTGGACTGGAGTTGGCTTTTTATTAATGGCTTGGGCGTGGAGTGTGAAGAAAAGCTTTCCCTGCCCTCTGAAATCATGTAACATGCACACCTTCCTGGTGTTCTGTACACTATGAACAAATAATCATATTCAGGGTAGCTTAGTAAGTCATATCTTCCTGAATGTTCATCTCAAAGACCATCCTCCAACTCTCATTTGCACGTTATACCTAAAACAACAATCCAGACACAGAGATCTAACCTAGCGTAGTTCAGAGTAGCAGACTAGACATTAAACCAAAAACTGCCTTGCGATTCTCTTGTCAGATGACCAAAGGCAAACCACTTAATCTCTCAATACTTCACTTTCTTCATGTGTAAAATAGGACGCTAAGATGAGATCTGCAGTTTTTAATTTAAGTAGCTGAAATGGTTCTTCAGATTCTTAGATGGAAGACAAATGGGCAGAGTGACTATGGAGGACCACTGGGGTGGGAACCCTGGGATCTTGATTCCCAGCTTGGTCTCTCCACTCCCACCTGATCTCTCCTTTCCACTTTTATGGAACCCTAGGAGAATCTCTATAGAAATCTACAGCTTTGCAAACCCATTTAAAAATTAGTACAGGAAATCCCCAAAGTTAAATTGCAGTTTTCTTTATAGAATATCATGATTCTATTTAAAAAAAACAACTCAAAAATTAAGTCATCCCTTCTGGAAAGTTATTTTATGTTCCATACAAACATCACTAAACATCTTCACTAATATTAATGGCATTTGCAACTCTAACAGATGGAACATAAAATGATTTAAAAATTCCAATTCTATTATTGCTGAAATAGATATATGTGCATTTATTTGCCCTTTTCCAGATTCTACGCCATAACCGAGTCATGAATCCACCTGACTCTTTCCAGAATTTTTCTCCTTTATTCACATAGCCTGTGTACTAAAGGGAAGGGTTTCTGCAAAGGGCAAACAGTCCCAAGAACGTCCGCCGGAAGACCCAAGGGACAGCACGTGCTGTCCAATGCCTCCCTCTCTAAACCAGGAAACTCATGATTATGTCAAGTAATGGGCAGGCCTGGGTCTTGCCTAGGCTCCGTCTGCTTTAAAGTTAAAACTGAAGTGAGATAGTGAATCCATCCCACTGCTGTTGAGTTAATTTCATCAGAAAACAGAAGTGTCAAGTAATTTATTCTGTTGAATCTCATGGTTAGACAGTTACTGGGATAACACTAGTCTGGATGCTATATAAGGAAAACTACAAGTATTAATCTAACATTACTTCACACGTGTACTAATATTTTTGTGAGAGAGCAAGAGAGAGACGGAGTCTGTGTTTTTTTTTTTTTCCCTAATAATAGTCAAGATATTTGACATTACTTGGGTTCATTTATTTTCCTTCAGTGCCTTGATACCATGAGTAATTAGGTATTGTTATTCAACTCATACTTTAACCTTATGCTTCATATTACAAAATTAAAATCAGTTTTATTCACCTGAGGCAAAGGAGGGCCAAACACATTATGTAAGACACACGCTGCGTACATCAGAGAAAAGTTCAGGTTACAGCACATTCTATTCAATAGTTTTTCCACCCATGTTTATCTTCAGGAAAAAAAGTGTAGTTCATCCCCACTCTTCTCGCACATTTAGCTAAGACATGTAAAGTGTGTGTCTTGCACACTTGGTTTTCTTCATAACATAGTTCCTTACATATTAAAATAATAATTTATTTCACTTGCTAATTTTGGATTACATTTTATTATGTATTGTTATTTCTCCTTCATAAGACTAGACAAGACATTGATATCTGCAATAATTTACTTCTTGCTTGAAGTACTTAAATTTAGAAAGCAAAGAACAGTCACAGATACAGGAAAGAAAACTAATGGTTGAGACTTGTCTAAAGAAGGGACAAGAAAAAGGCATATTTAAAAATACCACTTACCACATACCTTTCTTGAGTCTATAGGGAGATCAGCTGTATCTTACCAGTTACAGATTATAGATCCTACTCCTTTTGTGGAATTTGTAAGTGTATCTTATTCACTTGGGTTATCTTTGAAAGAAGGAGGAAGAATGCAACTTTTCTTTTTTTTTCCCCCTTGTCAAATCAAAGGAGTGTTTCCAGAATTAACTTAGGAGCATTATGCCTTTTTACTACTTTGAAAACCTGGTGGTAGAAACTGAGAGACTGAGCTCTAAGAAGCCTCTCCAATAAATAAGTCAGAAAAATCAGAGAAAATTCCCAGAGAATCTGTAATTCTTCCCATGTGTGGATAAAGCCATGTTCCTCAGGAAACTCCACCCAGAAAAGGCGTGGCCTGGAGGTAAAATTTCCTGGGATGTGAACTGCAAAGCTTGAAAAAGCTTCAGATTACAAAAGCATTTGTACCATAAATGAATGCCAGGACCCGCATGACTTTTCTTACTCATGAGTGAGTAGCTCAGATTTCCTATTCTATCCATAAACCTTCCTTGCATGTTTCCTTAGAATAGAAAACCAGACCACACACTTCTGTTTTCAACCACACACACACTGTTCTTTTGATACACAGCCTTCCTCACCTATTAAATATGGTACCTGCCCACAAAACCCAATTTTGGTGGTTGGGAGGTGATTAATTCAACAGGTTGGATATGAATGATGAAAGTTAGCTTTCAAGATTAGATCCTTTTTCACACTCTGACCCCACACCATGCCTAGATGTGTTGACAAGCCATGAATTCCTAGACATAAGTATGATACAGATTCAAACCCAAGCTACTTGCAGTGGTTGTAAATCAGTAACTTAAATCTGCTTATGTTTCATCATGTGGAAACAGATTGTCATTAGAGCCATATCTTATAAACTTCTATATAGAGATAGAATTCTTTACATGCAATTCCAATATATAAACACAGCGAAAAGAGAAGCTATTCTGGTTAAAGGGGGCAAGAACTGTGGCCCTTTCCCCCTTCCTGTCCTACTTCACTTGGGCTCTGAGTCATCCTCACAGAACCCTAGGCCTCTGCAGAAAATACTTCAATAACTAGATGAGAAGTTCTCCAACATCTTTTCTTACTGAAGTTACCACAGGCTTTTTTATATGTGCATTTCTAGCCTATTAGAATATGTGGGGGCAGGGGTACCTAATCTTATGATGAATGGCTCAGTTGGTTAAGTGCCTTACTCTTGCTTTCAGCTCAGGTCACGATCTCAGGGTCCTGGGGATCAAGCCCTGCATCAGGCTCCACACTCAGCAGGGAGTCTGTTGGGATTCTCTCTGTCCCTCCCCTGCCCCTCTAAAAATAAATAAATAAATCTTAAAAAAAAAAAAAAGAATATGTGGAGGTAAAAATATCCACTAGAAAAAATTATAAATGTTTATAATATGAAATAATACATATCACTAAATTATACTTTTCAAATATTACGATTTCAAACTTGTTTTGGTGGTACTCTGTAATTAAACCAGTAAGTACACTGTATTTTGTATGTTATACTAAGGATCCTTCTAGAAACAAGGCTGTCTTTTGGAGTACTTGACTACGGGGATTGCTATAGGTTTGAAAGGATTCTCTTAGTATCATATCTATTTAAATAGGATTGTCTAGAGCTTTTCTTGATCTTTGAACCTCAGATAGGAATGCTATTTTTCTTCCCACCTTAAATTATACTATAAACAATAAGATACCCTGTGGTTTGCAATGTTTCAGATTCTGGACTAAAGGCAAGTGATTCAGGTTTAATTTGGGTCTTGATAGGATAGTTCCTCTGTGGCGACATTTTCTCTAAAATGACTGTACCACTAATCAAATAAAGTTGTAAATGTCAAAAGTAAATGAGATTATGTATAAAAATTCCTATCACAGAAAAATATTATTTTGACAGGTTACCATGATAGATTATTTTGAACCACCATGCAATTAAACAGTAAAATGTTGTTTCATATTGGCCAATTTTTTAAATTTAATAAATGTATATCGTGTACACAAGTAGGAATGATTATTTGCAAAACACTTAGATGACAACAAAATCTTCATCTATAGGAACTTAGAATATCATACAAATGGGGAGGAGCTGCTAGCTTAGGAGATGCTACTTAAAGCTTTTAGCCATAACTTGGGCCCGTGAAATAAAACACCTTGTGATATAAATCAAAAGACGGTTACAGAATTTGTTCCTTCAGAAACAAAAAATCCACAAGACTCAAATGTGCTTGAGTAAACAGGGCCAGACATTTTCATAAAAAATAAGGGAGGCAACTATAAATTCCAAACTTTCCAGTACGTCCTGTGCAAATATTGTCCAATTGTAAGGATGATGTTTGTCCCAGGCTAACCTGTTATCTGATGATGGTGGTTTGGATTCATTGTTCTGGTATAATAATGATTCTGGTAAATCAAGATTTTCTACATATTTTTCTCTCATAAAATCCAGTGGACCACTGGACGCTACTTAACAAAACCCTTTTAAAAGTTCATTTTTCATTCTTTTTTGAACCAATATTGGAAGCAATGCTTCTTTTAGATTCAAAAGACATTACTAATTTAAAACCACATAGGAGAGGACTGAAAAATGCATGCAAACATTTTAAAAACATCTTTCACCATGTTTCTTGATAATTCCAGAAACTGTGTGAAGTTTACTCCAGAGAATTTATGCCATTTCCAGTATGCATTAACTTGCTGTAATTAAATTGAAACTTTTCATTTTCCTAGAATGATTTAACCTTTATTGAAACTTGGTGTCATCATTCAAGGAAATAATTTGTTGATATTTATAAGCTTCCTACAGAGACAAAAATATTAATTTTATTTTTATTCTCCTACCTACCAAATTTTACATAATTTACACTAATTAAATCTAGAAATCATTATTTAGAATATAATTTATCATTCCAAGTAGCAATTATAGTATCTCTGTTCATTAAGGAAAAAAAATGCTTAACAAGAACATATCCAAAATACACATTGCTTTTAACCATTGTGACAAAGTTCACCAACAATTAATGCAATTCAGAAAGAAAATTAAACACACTAATGACTCTGTCAAGTAATAAGCAGTGAATTGCAAACTACAAAGTATGTTGACATAGAGTGGCAAGTCATTTATAACAATTAAGGCATTATATTAATCTTAAGATGAATTTTTATTCCTAAATTAAATTTAAAAATCAGGTATAAATACCCTAAGTATACAACAAAAGTTTTACAATGGTAAAATTGAATCATAAATCATTTTAAATATTAGTAAATGTTCACAGACAGATGTAATATGTTAAACATCAAAAAATAAATGCCATTGACATGGACAAGCTTTTATTATTTTTTAAAGATAAAATGTAGAAAGACTGGTAACTTGGAAGACAAAACAAACCTAATTTTTAAATAAAGCCTAATGACTTTGAAAAAACAGTTACAGCTTTTTGTTGTCATTGTTCTACAACTTCTTAAGAGTGTTTATATAGTAGAGTCATCTCCTATCATTTAGGAGATAGAAATCTTTTTTGTTAAAAACAAATCATATGACTTACCTTTAAAAAGACTAAGAAAGATCTTTCAATCAAAGGCTCAAACATTTGAACAGACTGTTCTTGGTAGGACCAAATGGTACTCTGCAGAAAAACCCTACACTAAAATCCTCATTACATAAAGTGTGTGAGTTTAAATATGCTTTAAAAAAAAAAAAAGTACGGTATCAAATCCCAGTGAGTGGTTTGTTGCCAGAGGAATTAGGAAAAAAAAAAAAGAAAGAAAGAAAGAAACCCACCCACATCACACTACTGGTATGGCTGTTTTACGCATCTATTTTTATGGTCTGGTGAGGACCCATTACCTATATCCGAGAGACTCAGCAGACTTTTTTTTTTTTTTTTTTTTTTTTGGCCATTTTCCCATCCAAGTAAGTCAGAGGCCAGAGAAACAAAAGGCACTGACCTGCTGATCTGCCCCTAATATATTCTGTTTTCCTGCCCAATCATTATTCCAGATGACGAACTGGGTCCGGGAGTAGAAAGTGTAAATTAGGAAGAATTAGCAATCTTACTTCCTTGTCATGATTTAGCTTGCAAAACTCCACGAAGTTGAAATAAAATGCACTTCTCTGTCCAGCATTAATCTAAAGTGCATAAAGACTAAGGATTCTGAAAACAATTGGAGACACTGTCAATCAACAAGGGTGATAAACTGTCTTTAAAAAGGAAACCATATTGTTCTAACTGGAAATTCTTAACTGTTTTTCATTCTCTGTTAGTTTTCCGCAAGTTTCACAAGCACAGCAAAATATCTGTATGAATATAAAAAATTAAACTTCCCGTAAATTTCTTCAGCCAAAACACAACTGTTCAATAACAATGACCTAGGATTCCATTTAAGATAACCTTTTAATGTAAAAAGGTATATACTTAAGGTTCTTTAAAGGAAAGGCATTTTTAAAAAATCTAATGAAAACAGAAGTTCCTGTTGGGGGAAACACCGTCAATATGAAGAATCCCTTCTTACAAAGAAAATCCCAAAATCATGTAAGGAAGAGCACCATCTTTACGAAGTTAAACTGTCCTCTATCAGACAGGCTAACTGAACACATGCCTCCAAGTCAACCTTGAAATAAAGCACGGACACCACCACGCAGATATATATTTAGCTCATTAGATCCTATTTACAGCAGTCCTCCTCGCTGGATTGCCTGCGCGCTCCCTTCTGAGTCTGGGGCGGATCTTTTCATTTGTTAGCATTGCGGTACAACTGGAAGGGATCTCAGGTGCTCTTTTTCCCTCAAACATTGCTTTCTTTTTCCCAGGTATTTTCACTGACACATTTACTTAAAAATGAATGCTTAGGTGTTAATACTTTAGGCATATTGGGCTTTTTCTTTCCAAATTTTAGACCACTCAATTAGGATAAAGTAGAAATGAACTTGTACAATCTCCTTGTGATTTAGGCTTTTCGTCTCAACAGAAGAGCTTAGAGATTTCAGGTAACCTAAAAAGGGGAGTCCTTTACACTGTGACCTTTCATCTTTGTTGTAAAAAGGTAGTAAAGGGCTATTTTAAAAACTGTCTTAATTGAGAATATCTATTTTATTGTATTTAAACTGCTTTGATATATTTTCTTCTCAACTTGAATTCTCACACACTTTTCCCCGCCC
Source organism: Ursus americanus (assembly GCF_024610735.1). Taxonomy (NCBI): domain Eukaryota; kingdom Metazoa; phylum Chordata; class Mammalia; order Carnivora; family Ursidae; genus Ursus; species Ursus americanus. Next base: position 79,646,213 of record NC_142129.1, read on the forward strand.
CCAACATGACAATTCAGAAATAGCTCACAGACAGAGGAGTTTGGATAGTTCCTGTTTTAAAGAGCACATTTTAAACACATTGAAAGGACAGTTAAATGACGATGGAAACATGAACAGCATTAGAGAAAGATACTTCAGAAAAAATACAAGCAAAATAGATGCTTTGACACTGAACTTACTTGGATCACTCCTCAGTAGCCTAACGCCATCCAAGCCCTCTGACTGTCTCTGGAGAGGAAAATGTCACACACTCCCAAGCAGTCCAAAGAATCAAATTTACATTCCCAGAGGCAGCTGTGTTCAATCCCATAGACAGCAGTTCCTGAGTGGCTTTCTGAGTCTTGTGTGCTAAGACCCGGAAAGAGCACAGCTAAGTAAAATCTGTAAGCATACGTTTAGATTTTGAGCAAAATCGATACCTGGAACAAAAAGGCAGAAAAGTGCTGCACCCATTTCTGAGTAAACAATGTTGAGGTTTTCGTTTCAGGAAAAGAATATGGACGCACAGTATTTTGAAGTATCTCGTACTCTCATGCGAGAGCACACCTTGCCTTATGTCCGTCCACCAGAACACTCGATAGATTTAGTATAATGAAGGCTAAAACTTGCACCATAATCAAGTCCGCTTAGGCACGTTTCTTTGGGAACTCTCTCTTTGTGATCACGTAGGGTTTGAAATCAGACAGACAAGTGAATCCTGACGTTCCTGGGCACTGGTTGTATCGAGTGGGGGTTAGCAGTTAAAGGACCACATCCTCTTATTTTTTTTTAATCAAAAAATGGACAAAACTAAGTAAGAGGATGGCAATCAGAACTAAGTGAGGGAGTTGTCTGCAGCACTTGGCAGGGGCCTGATTACCATCACTCAAACCCCGTCCATTGGGCCCCTGCCCCTTTTCTCCCTTCTACTTTCTTATAATTACATAGCACCATCCCACATAGATTTGGCTAACTTTTTTTGTCCTGTTTTTGCATCTGCTAGAATATTGGCTCCATCAGGAGGGGGACATTTGCCCGGTAAGTTCACTGCTGAATCCCCAGAGTGAAGACCAGGCTCAAAGCTGGTAACCCATTAAATAAATGGATACACACAATTGTCACAACCATAATAATGAATGGGGGACTCTGGGTGGCTCAGTAGGTTGTTTCTGACTCTTGATTTTGGCTCAGGTCATGATCTCAGGGTCAGGAGACCGAGCCCTGCATCAGGCTCCACACTGGGCGTGGAGCCTGCTTAAGATTATCTCTGCCCTCCCTCCTTCTGCCCTTTGCCTCCCTCCTCCTAAAAAGAAAAAAGAAAAAAGAAAAAAAGGGAGTGAGGATGACCAGAAATCAGAAGTTACCAGGCTGCCTGTTCGTACCACGAATATCCAATGGTTTGATTGGGATGAAGAGCATCTGCTTTGAAAGTCAATGGACCAAGTTTGAATTTAGAGTTCATCGCCTCCTAAAGCGTGTGACCTGTTAACTACTTCATCTCTCTTAGTTACAGCGGCAATGCTGCCTTCTCAGAACTGTTGTAAAGATGGATGGTGGTCATGTAAAGGGTTTAGGACAGAGCCTGACATATAGTGGCTAATCAATACCTGCCATGCTGATCACTGCTTATTAAGTATTTCGTTCAGGGAACTTATTAGAGTAATACGGACAAATAAGAAATATTGAAAATTATAAAAAGGTAGAGAATGAGAAGTTTCTTTCAACCCCCAATTCAGGTATGTTCTCCCCAACCGCCTTTGGCTTTATGAATTTTAAATTTACATACATATGTATATAGAATAATACATATACCAAATCATACTTTCTGCAACCTGACTCTTCTCAAATTCTGTGCCTTGGAGATGTTATCATATTTTGGATAGGGTGAGTGCTCCCTTTTTCCATTATTGAAAAAATATTCCATAGTAAAGGATGTATTGTCTTTTAAATAACTGATCTCTTATTTAATGGGTACTTTTTTATTTGCAGTTCTTTGATCTTACCAAAAAATGCTAAACATTCATATACAGTTTAAAAATTTTTTGCGTATAGTTGACACACAATGTTTCAGGTGTACAACACGGCGATTCAACATCTCGTATGTTATGCCACGCTCCCAAGCGTAGCTCCCATCCGTCACCATACAACACTATTACAGTATCGCTGCACATATATGTAGTTTACCTGTTCTAGGACACCAGGAAATAGCAGTGAGTGACATTTCTAGGTCAAAAGTGTGTACCTTTGTGTGGGGGGGTAGAGTTTTACCAAATTTCTGCTCATACATCTACACCACGATGTGTGAGACTGCCTGTCTGCATACACACTCATACTGGTTGATACTGAATTTTGAGTTTTTAACAAGTACTTTTTTATGGATAAATAATCAAATGACTGAAGTTTAACCAATTTTCTTAAGTATATTAGCCATTCCTATTTTAAAATGTTTGTGAGGGGTGCCTGGGTGGCTCAGTCAGTTGAGTGTCTGACTGTTGGTTTCGGCTCAGGTCCTGATCTCTCAGGGTCATGAGACTGAACCCTGCATGGGTTCCGTGCTCAGTGGGGATGCTCTCTCTCCCTCTCCCTCTGTCCCTCCCCATGCTCTCACACGCACTGTCTCTAAAATAAATGAATAAATCTTTAAAATATTTGTGATTATATTCTTGTTCATCTTTTTTTCCCATGGATTTGTTTGTCCTTTCCTTGTTAATTAGTAAGGAACTGGCCAGTCGTCTAACATTTGACAGTTTAAAAAAATTTTTGACAATTTGAAACTTTTTTTTATAATTTTATACTAAAATTTAAAATTTTTACGCCATTAACTTTCACAGTAATTTCCTTTTAAATATTGTGACATTCTTTGACTCTCTTCATTTCAAACATATTAAAAATAATAAACCTCCTTTTAGTATTTGTATGGTTTAAATCAAATCCTTTGTAACAGTATTTTCAGATAAGCTGATTCATGGAATTTAACACTTATGAAGTAAAAGAGGAAGAGTAAAGTAAGTTGAGTAACAAATATTGCAACATATTTGAGAAGCAGATGATAGACGCATTGTAAGGACTCTTAAAGAGGGGTCACATGGCCTGAGTTCTGATCACTGCTTATTAACAACAAGATTTGTGGACTCGGTAACACATAGTCATCGTACTTCTGATTTCCTTTCTTGCCAAAGAGGATAATCACACAGAATCCACCTACAGCCTCAGGCTGAAAGATCAACTCAGATACTAGGATTAAACCTAATGTAAATCTGTATGCGGTTTCTACTAGGAGATAGAATTTTTTAAGGGATTTTTTTTTTTTTATTTACAGTTCAGGAAACTAAAAGAAGAATCTTAGTATAATATACATTACAATATTAGATTTATGGGTATGCGAAGACCTATAAATTATGATGACACAATAAGGGAGCTCAACACACTGCAGGCTTGTTGACCTAAGTCTTTCTTTCACCTGTGTTACCTCACTGACCTGTCATACCACCTCCCTGGCTCTTTAGACGATGGAGGTCACGAAGCTAGTATGTGCCAAAACAATGATTAAAACCCAGATAGACTGAGTGAAGAGCCTATACTCTTTTCTGAAAGAGAAAAAGATAAGTTCTTGATCAATATCTAATTTTGCATATTCTTTGACACAATTGAGTAACAATTTAAAATAACCTGAGGTTACAGTGAAAAGAAAATGATATCTAACCGCAACAGAGAATGCACAGTGAACATAGTCCCTAAGCGGTAACTAATAGAATTATTTTGAAATTAAATAAAATCCTTCTAAAGGCCTGTAAACTATCTCAGAACATTAGTTACCAGTGTCAAACCGTAAGTAAAATCTGTTTAACACTTTAATCTTGGGGGATAACTAACCATAGAGATTTACACACACACATATGTGTGCATATTTATGCACACATATGTACACACACAATTATGTGTATGTGTATAAACATACATCTATTATGTTCAATTGCTACCTTGCTTATTTGTGAAAGCATTAAACCAATGACATGCTTTACCTGCTTTCTATGGTGAGGAAGGACTTCACATGCAGGAATAAAAATAAGTCAATACAGATGTACAGAATTAAGACATAACAGTATAATGTAATGCCAGTGAAAGCTTGAGAGACTAAAACAGAGGCTTTTAAGATGGCCTTAAAAAGAGAATTTCAAGAACATCATTAAAGGTAAAATGCAGATTGCCACGTAATTACGGTTTAGATTTAAATCATGCAATCTAATGAATCGAAACACAGGATAAAAGCAAAGGTACTGTATTAAAATTAGAAAATAAACTTACCCATGTTTAATAGAAGCCATGGTAGGAGCTGTGTGTAAAAGAGATTAAAGAGAGAGCACCTCTGTGTAAGTGGCCAGGGCTCATGTGGGCAGGGCCAAATCAATATGTAAATTTCACAGGCCATCTAAAAATGTTGACAGACCTAATCTTTACTTCAACAGTTTGCAAAGCCGACTCAACTCTGTAAGGGGGAAGAAAGTAAGTCTCCATTTACATGATACTAGGAAACATGAGGAAAAGGTATGATCAGCACAGTTGTCAGAGTAATTTGTGCTCATAGACTAAATGGAAAATTATTAGGGGGAAAAAGAGAAATATTCAGGTAAAAGGATAACTAGGTCTAAAAACATGGCATGGTGAAATAGTAGGGGAAAAAGCACAATAATCAATAAAGAAAACAAGCATTTAGTTAACAAATGCCAAATTAGAAAAGGTTGAGAAAAAATACATACAGCCAATTAATTTGAAATTTCACAGGACAGAAATATTAAAAAATGACTGAGTTGAGGGTGCAGCACATTTTATTCTTAAGAAATGTAATCTGACTACAGATAGCCCCTGAAGTGGGGTCTTAAAAATGAAATAAAATAATTTTAAGACGGGTTAGAGAAATCCATTTACATTCGTGTTAGCTCATGGCTTCATCAAAATGATGTCCTTAAAATGCTGAAATACCGGGTTTTTTACTGTTCAAGCACCAGTAAAAAATTGAAGTGTGGCAAATGTATAACAACAAAAAACTTTACACAAAGAAATCAGCTGGATAATGAGAATCAAAGTGATTTTGTTCCATTTAATAGACATACTAACCACACTAGACAATTACGAACTTAATTATATGGACATCCATCCCCCCGGACAGTCTGTTACCTTAAGTTTAAATATACACAACACGCGGATATTAGATTCCTGTAAGAGTTAAATGTACACGTATGTATGCATATGTGCATACACACGCATGCACTCACGCACGCACACATATGTGCACACATATGCACCCAATTTTCCAGGGACGTAGAAGCAGACCTAACTAGGTTTCTTTTCAAAGATGAAAAAAGTTCCTAAGATACATGTTATACAACAATAATTTATTTTTAAAAAATCACCGCACAGGAAAAAATACATTCCTGATGCCTTTTTCTGTTTGTTTGAAGTGGGGAAGTTTGACACAGAAAGCATCACTTGGCACAAACCCTGCATCTGAGTGACGCGGCAGCCTCTGCCAGAAGGTTTAAGGGAATATCGAACAGTCTATGGATCCTAGAGTGAAATCAAATCATCATCATCATCCGGGCTGGTTCTTAGTGGGCTTAAGGGCAGGGTTTGCTCTTGGACAAGCCTGAGTTTTCTGTCTTCAAAGAGACCAACAAGTTTGGTTTAGAGTGCTACTTTTCAAGGAAGAACTCGAAATATATTATGGATTCAAAGTGGGAACATTTTACGCTAGGTGTATTTTTCAGTCTGAATAAAGCCTCCTACAATAGTTTGTAAGAAAAACAACAAAAACATTGAATATATATACATGCACAGACGGTATATAAAATACATCTGATAAAACTTCCAGAAGCAAATACTGACCTGGAAAGGTTATGAATCATTTAGCTCACGTCCTTTACATATTTCAATGGTCATATTCCAGATATCATCAACATTAGAATCGACAGAATAAAACGTGGTACACTACCACTCTGTGACGCTTTAGATACAGGGCTTCAGCGTAATTCTAAAATCTCCAAACCCTGAAACTGGCCTCCGTGTGTCCCTGTGACGGCTGGGTGTCTGCATGCATGAAACAAATTACAACTCAGCAGAGGTGGAGTAAGACCTTCCCTTTGTCATCTCCACACTTCAGTTCTGAATCATGAAGAAGCTGGACTCGCCTATTAACCTTCATTTTGGCTCTGACACTTCAGTAGCAGAGTTAAAGCTTGCCTTGCATTTTGGGCCATTGAGAGAGAAACTGATAAAGGAAATCACCTTGTGGTAACTGTATAGGGAGGTTCGGGGAGTTCAGGCACCGTCGACCCTGTCTCTGTACCAGTCTCTGTCATCCTCCTCGCTCTCCAACAAGCAGCAGAGGACTCAAAACACGTTTCTCATGACCACCCCTTTCAGATTCCTGAGGGTCACTCTTCTCTTTTGCTCTGAGGGTGTGATCAAGTGAACAACAGCAGCTTGTAGAATGTGAACTGCTCCGGAACGTCACCCTGGCACTACTCTGCTAGTCCTGCTAGTTTTGCCCTGTTAATGGCCTCCTCTCTCCTGTGTGACTGCTGGGACACAACCAGTTTCTGGGCTCCCGGGGCTGAGGTCCCTCAGTTGTGGTATGTAGCAAGGGAACTACGCGCCTCCACAGCGCGTCCCGTCCCCGGGTGAGGATGCGCGTGTGGGTCGGAGGGCTTACGTTCTCCGAGGACGTTGCGTCGGACCCCCTGCCACTCCTGTTCACCACACAGTGCTTTCCTGTTCACCACACAGTGCTTTCCTGTTCAGAGTGAACGCTGAGAACATCACTGCTTTCCCAAGCCGCACATACAAGGCCTGGAGCAGCATCCTCCATGTATTCCAAGGGGTAAAAACCATTTTCTGGGTATGATCCAAGAATGCTGCTAGGCCTGTTTTGCCTCTCATTTCCTACAACTCCTCAGGGAAAACTGGGTCATCATGGTAGGTTGGAGAAAAGAAGGCTATCATGAGTAAAACTGGGAGCTGAAGGTAAGTCCATAAAAGCATGGAAACCATACCATTCCACAAATTAAGTCAACTCAAAATTAAAAACCATGAAAATACTTCCTATGTTATAAAGAGGTATGTCACCAAATATGTTTTTCTAATAATAAGCCTCTCTTTCACGAGCTTCTCTGGTCTTAATTTTTCCTTCGTTTCTTCCTTGGTAACCCTACATGTATCTGTCCTGGTTGAGTTCTGTGTGACTATTTGACATTTCATTTTTATCTTTCTAGTAGTCTCTCGAAAAGGTCCATGATTTTGGCTGTGTAAAGTTGCAGTTGCATCCAACTTACTTAGTGCAGTTGCATTTACAAAAGCACAGCAATCCCTAAATCAGCGGAAATCATGAATTCATTTGACCCTTCACTCCTTTTACAAACAGGCTCACATTATCACTTAACAGTTATTTCTGTTTTGAAAAGCATCCAGCCTCCAATGGGAATTCAGTACACCAAACATTACCAAAAAATATTCTACTCAAAACTTTGCCTTGTCACTTATTCTTTTAACCTCATATTTACCATCCTGTGCAGTACAAAATATTTAAATTCTTCAAACTATGGAACTCAGAGAATGAAGATTAAATTACATTTGTGTTATTTACTAACCTCTCTCCGGCTTAACTGCCATGTCACCTAGGCTAGGGAAAAAACACTGTGATTTTCTTTTTAAGTCTTTTGGTGCAAATTTATTACTTGGAAAACTTTTCTTTCTAAAATATCCTGCCACCATATAGGTCACTCTTTCAATCTTCATCCAATCCTGGGCAAATAAAATTAAAACTGAGAATAGATAAATGTCTGGGTTTTGTTTTTTTTTTTTAAGTCCAATACATAAGTGTTAAGTTTTGGGAAACTGGCTTTGATTTTTAAAGATGAAACGTAATGAATAAATCTGACTAAATTCAGCCATTTTAATTGACCAAATTATGGTCCGCAAGGGTTATTTCACTTGAGAATTTCCCAGAGGAAAGAACGACAGTAACATTTCTTCAGGAACTTCACACCCTCAGATCCTTAGTGCCTCCCGCGTAGGGAGGAGCAGCTTGTGACCTGGAAGCCATGAGTGGCTGACTCAGGTTTTGGAGATGCCCTTAAATACTGAGTTCAGAAGGAAATATTCAAAAACTGACTCCATGTTTTGATTTATAAAGGTTTTGATTCTAGAGGCATTGCCTCTAGAATACAAATGTTCCATTTAATATTTTCCTTTAATAGGGAGTGTTACCAGAACACATATTTTCCTCAGGACTCACAAAGATATTGGTCAACATTGCTCAACATTGGTTGCTCAATATTGGTTCTGTTATTATCTCTCCCTCATCCCCATCCTCGATGTAGGAGAATAAGGAAACATATACTCATACTGCTGCAGGACTTCTTAAAACCTCAATGAAAGTCAATCTAAGTCAAAGCCAACACCCAAAGAGAGAGAAGAACAGAGAAAATTAAGGAGAAAGAACCAGCAAGTTTGATCCAACTATGCCTAGAGTTTTCGATTATGTGGACCGTCAAAAATCCCTGTATTGATTCAGCTAGTTTGAGTTGAAAGCACCCAAACTAATACATTGAGATTCTATGTAAAATGTGGACCTTAGATCACATATATTTTAAACAACTAAAATATCTAACCAAAGTTCTGGCTCATTAAGTGTGGTCAAGAAACACGACTTAACTAGGAGGCCTTTAAAGAAAAAAAAAAAGGCAAGAAATATGGTTTTCTACACCATATGCAACAGAGATGTTAATATTAAGCACATATAAAATACCATGTAACTACATTTTCTTCTATGTAGCTCCAGAACTCTTTAGTGTTATACTCATAAAAAGCGTTATAAAAAGCTCAATTCATCATTTATTTGTTTATTCATGACTTGCAAGGGAGCCCGTCACAATGGAGCTCCCTGTAATGTACTCACTGGGAACTGTGTTGGTAGTGTTTATCATTATATCCCAGATTTTAAAACCGTGCCTGCCACATGACAGGTGTTCAAATATGTGTTGAATAGATATTGAAAAACCTATCCTATAGGTATCACAGCATAGATTAAAAAGCGGCATGGGTATGTTCAATACTTTGGTAGGAGAGGAGGGACTAGGTTATCTGATATCAAGTTTAAAAGGACTGGTTATATTCCAGGTGTTGTTTGTTTTAATTCAGTAGACATCAGGCATGAAATCAAACAAAGAACAGTTGTGATCTGCTTTAGGCAAAAATCTACATGTATTGAACCAACAGTCTGATTCTCCCACACTAGAAAATATCCTTACGAAGGGCTTTACTTCTGTCATTCCACAGACACTTACTGAGGAAGCGCGATGCAAGGACGAAGGACATGCTCCTCCGCCATAAGCTCTTTGCAAACATTTTAAATGATTTTGAATACACCAGTTGTGTTTACGGGTCCACAGCAAGGAAGAGACATATTACTGCAGTGCAGACTTCTAGGGTCGCCTGAGTTGTTCACTTGCTTGGGCATCCGACTCCTGATTTGGCTCAGGTCATGATCTCGGGGTCAAGAGACTCAGCCCAGCCATGAGATCTGCGGGGAGTCTGCTTCTCTCCCTCTCCCTCTGCTCCTTCCCCACCCACGTGCGCATACACGCCTCTAAAATAAATCTTTAAAAATGAAGATTTCTAAATTTGTTAAAAATTATGATTCAGTATTAGATGTAGATCATTAATAAGTGATTGTGTTGTATTGTTTCGCCTGTTAGAATTTTCCCAAGTTTTCCAAATATTATACTGTACCATCTAATTTCTACATGCCAATCTATCTCTTTGTAAACTAATTTATATGATCCCTTGCTAATAGTTCGATCCCTCTGGGTTGTCTAGAGGATTTGTTCTGGACTGCTCACTTATTTTGTTAAAAAACAGCGGGACTTTGTCTGACTTCAAAATGCACCTTTGTCAAAGGTGCTCGTATACGCAGTCATTGGAGCCTTAAACAAGCACCCCTGGGAACCGGCTTTTCTGTTCTGATAGCAGTTAGTTCAAGAAAAATGGCTTAAGTTCTGTCTTTGTACTTTTTTCCACCTGTGAGATGAGACATATTATCATTAAGATGGGCACTGCCCAGCTGAAGAGACATGCTGGAAGATTCCAGAAAAACAGATCAGTTTCAGAATTCTACAGGAATGAATAAAGTAAAAAGAACAAATTGAAAATATCACCAAATGTATCCTTCCTTGTCCCATGAAAACCTGAGCCACACTGATTTTTTTACTCTCAGGAGAACCTTTAATACAATGAACTCTTAAATATCAAAACAAAATGCATAAATGCCAAAACCCAGGAGAGAAGGACAGTCAGGAGAACCTGGTATCATTCTTTCCTCAGGAGAGGCTTCGGCGCTAGCTCTGCTACGGACTGTAATAAACATAGGAAAGTTGGGATCAACAGGGAGATAAGAGAAATACAACACCCACCGAGGAAGAGGTGCAGACATTACAGTTACATATAGCATGAATGTATAAAAAATGTGAAAATGTGTCATTAAAATCTGAAAACATATCTAAAAGCTGAAAAGGCTAAACAGTTGCAAATGTACTATAGGGAGCAGATACTCAAACTGAGGATGAGAGCAGGCCTCTAATGGCTTTTCCATTATTGCAAAAAGGTGCTTTTCAAATTAATTATCTAATACATTTGTGTGTCAGATGACATGGTATATCACTTAAGGTGTAAGATTATAAAAAAAAATATGGTAAAACACATTTTTCATATGCAAATAGTTAATATAAAATGAAAATATCACTAAATTGTACAACATAACATACATAGCTACATTTACTAATTACTTGTACCAAACTGTTAATCTAAGTCAAATTTACAGAACCTTTTTATAATCACATACTTTACTAGTCTTGCTTTCTCATGCTTTTAATTTATGAAAATCCTAATATATAAAAGCAAGATAGGCAATGGAATAATAACCAGTAGACATAATATACTTGAAATAACTAAAATTACACAGTAAATTTAAGCTTAATTTTCATGTAGTTGCTTATCCATTATAAACTATAGGTCGCTATTTCAAAATTTGGTAATCTGTGATTTTATTTTCAGTTGGAGTGCATAAATGATAAAAAAAAAAAAAACTGTTACAACAGAGGATCTGACCTGAATATTCTTACCAGCGAAGTATGGAGACGTGGCACAGAGCCAGCTACGTTGGCTCTGCATTCACTGATAAGTCGGGTTGCCATAGCAAGCCCATAGTCACTCAGTTTCTAAGCAACCCAAGACTCCACAGACTTCAGATACTTAGGAATTCACTGATCTTTCATCATCCTTAAGGGAGAAATAGGAAAACCTGTGGTACCAAATTCAGTGGAGGATTCCCTGCTGACCCAATAGAGTGGAGACCTCCTAAAAAATCCATTTAATTCATCAAATAATAATATTTATAGTGGGAAATTGATTATCAAAGTGTTAAGTGGATGATATGAGGTACAGAAAATGATCAGTACCAAGTATGGGTTGGGCAGACAAATATTCATTGAAGAAATAAGTAAACAATCCAACTGTCTAAAGACAAAGTCGTTTACATAATGCTAGCATTCATAAAGTCCTAGCCCTTTAGTATAAAAAAATATCTGTTTAGTAGCATTACCACACAGCATGTCATTTCAATTTTTTTTTTAATGGTTTACATTTAGGTAACATATGTAATTGTAAATCCGTAATGGCCTGTGATCTGGTACTGAAATGTTTAATTATGGCTTATCTAGAAAGTTTAAATAATATTAACTACCCAGATGTCAAACAGAATTGTCTAGGTCTGAGGTACAAGCAAGGTCATAAATTATTCTTCGAATGAGGCTGTATTAGCATTTCCTGTCCCTGTCTCTGTCAAACACTCTCTCTCCTCCTTCCCCTGACTTCACGCATTACCCCCAGAGGTGAACCTAAAGCTGTCTGTAATTCACAAGGTTCACTTTCCAACTATTGAAGATAATCACAGTGAAATCAGGTTAAGGCATACAGACGCTGTTTGCTCCTGCCGAACACTGTGTCACGGTGCAGGCCAAAATAAAATGCCATGACTAGAAATGATTGTATGTGACCCATGAAATGATTCTGCCGGACATCTGTAAAAACGTTCACCTAATTCTAGTACCTGGTCTTTGATGCCTCCCATGATCACTCCATGTAGCTGGTTCTGACCATGAGAAACAGTGCAGGAGTGAGGTGGGAGTTGAAAACTGCCTTTAATTTAATGGCTACTTTTTTTTTTTAAGATTTTATTTATTTATTTGACAGAGAGACAGCCAGCGAGAAAGGGAACACAAGCAGGGGGAGTGGGAGAGGAAGAAGCAGTCTCCCAGCAGAGGAGCCCGATGCAGGGCTCGATTCCAGGACTCTGGGATCACGCCCTGAGCCGAAGGCAGACGCTTAACGACTGAGCCACCAGGCGCCCCTAATGGCTACTTTTTAAACGTTCCTTCCTATATCCTGGTAGCCTTTGAATCAAAGATTTGGTAATCCAAGTCAGGTGACCAAGTTCTCTTACCTGAGTATGACATCAAGTTGCAAAGTCACCTCTCAAACAAGTCACAGTAGCCACCTGTTGACTAGAGCCACACCAGGAATGTCAGGGGGACAAACTCTGCCTGTGACCTCTACCAATTACTGTCCACTCTAACTGGGGAAGGACAGCTGCTTCTGTCCCCAAGATTGGGGAGACAACCACTCTGCCTCACAAATCTTAATTTTTGAGAGTCCAAAACTTGCATAATGATATTGTAACTGCCTCTTCATGTAAAAAGTGACCATCTGTAATTTAACAGTCTTCCTGGGCATAGATATTCTTAAGACTAAAAGATAACCGGGCATGAATTTGCCCTTTTAGTATGTTGTTGTTCCACTAAGATATTCCTCCGTTGCTGCACGTATATAAGCACTTGTATGTTGGAGGGTCTGGATACTTTCAAATACTTTTTAATATCCTCTTATCACTTAGCATTGTACTTATCACTGACAAGATCACAGCAAAGTCACTACACCTGACCAACACTTTCCATTTTCTTTTAGATACAACTTCTTATCTAAAAGCTTGGGATAGGCTGCCTGTATGTCTGGGTCTCAAATACTCGCCGAGAGAAGAGAAAAATACAAGTAGAGCTTACACTGGGCAAGAAGAGAGCAAGAATCAGATCACCGGAGAGATTTTAGTATTGCGGGCAGCAGTCTTGAGTCCTATGTTGTTAAGCTAGAAAACGTCACAGGGATTGCATAAGCGTAATTACCAGTTTGAAGTCCGATGAAAAAGTGCGAGGCCGCCAATATTAACTCACTTGCAAAATGCTGGTTGGAAGACAATGGAATGAACACTGATAACTGTGGTCGAATTTGCCCCAAGTGCTGGGTCAGATCACTGCTGTACATTAGTCAGCCCCACCTCCGAGGATCCAAGAATGGCTGCGGAATTCTGAGTGACAGTCCACTGAGGCAGTGGGATTCCTAAACCAAGTAAGCCCTGTCGCCAGGGTTTACCAACCCCCCCAGCTTGAAAGTGAGCTGCTCCTCACCCTGGTTCTTTCCTTACAAGACTGAGAGAGAGAGAGAAATAGAGAGAGAGAGAGAAACAATTACTCTGTGACGTTTAAAAGAACACAGAAGCAGGTCCCTCTCCAGGGATCTCCCTACTTATTTTCTCAAGGCAATTCCCTTGACTCTTCATCCCGAGTCTTGTTATAGGGCTCTACAGTCCTCCTAGGAACCACATAACAACAGGCACACTTGTCTTTAGGATAAGAAACAAAGCATCGCTGACTATCCTAGTTTGTGAAAGCTGGAGATAAGAGGCTTCTGGTGCAGGGCCTTGCAAAATGAACAGGTTCAGGTCTACAAGAATCATGACATTATTTTGCCATGTGAGAGAACCAGGATGGCAATATTTGGTGGGTATATTATTACATATGCAACTCATCAGAATAAAAAATTAAAACAAAGACACTCCGAAACCAAATCAAGCCATTATGTTATATGCTAAATTGGACAAAATAAAATACGATTTTTCCCACATCATTTAGGCAATAATTCCCTGGGGATTACTGTTGATGACATGCATCCTTATCCATACACATATTTGATAAAGATTTATCCCATGGCCACCATGTGCCCAGAAGTCTGCCACAAAACGGAAGAAAGCATAACTCCTACCATGACGTTTTCGGTAATGTACTTCAAATACTACCATAGAGAATACAATGTGTGAGTACTGAGCACTTTTAAGCTACCTTCTCAATATGGGGGGCTACCCTGGACGTGAGCATTCATCGAGCTATTCAGCACGTAACCAAAGTCTATAATTTCGTTATCTTTATCTCCTAAAATCTGAAAATGTCCATAAAAATATAATATGAGGTTTTCAGTGGTGAAATGAAGACTTAGAGTTAACTAGACATATGGCTAACTCCCTACTCTTAACATCGCAGGCTCTTAATACCCACCCAGCCCTGTCGCCAAAGGCTCGGCTGAGAAATGGCCCACTGCCTAGTTTGGATGGGGGGTATTCCCGGTTATCTGCCTAGGACTGGCGCTTAGCTGAACTCCGTTGTTAGCCTGTTGAGCAAATGCCTCTGAATCGTCCGCCTGAGAACTCCTGAGCCCCCTGAGCATGACGGCTGCGCGGAGCATGAGTGACAGGTTGAATTCCTTGCTGCTCCTCTGCTTCAGTCAGAAGCCGGCTAACAGAGCTTTCACTTGTCCGTTTTGTGAAGGAGATCGGTAGCTCTCCCTGCTGCTGGTTCCTGAGGGCTCCCCGCAGTTACTAAGGTAACCCGTTAACAGTGTATGCTCACGTTGGCTTGGCTCGTTCGGCAACAGCTACCTTGCAAGGAGCTCACATTCTAAGGACGCAGCTCCCGCGCACAAAGGATAGTTCTCCGTCAATATTCTAGGGTAGAAGACCACAACGTTTCCGGCCTCCCAGAACATCCACATTTATCCAGATATAAATAACAGTGACTCTTCGTTCAAAGACCTTTCACCCACTTCTGTGCATGACACATTTCTTCTCTCTGTTCACGACCTTTATACTGCAGAAATTGAAGGAATCTTAGGAATCATCTGGCCCCAATCATTTAACAGAAGAGGTTACAGGGACCCAGGGAGCTGGAATGCTTTTTCTACATTGTCCTAATGGTTTTCAAAAAACAAAACCAAAAAGCAAAAAAATAAACAAAACCTCAACCAGAATACTGCTTTCTTTTTCTCCTTATGTTTCTATTTTCTCCAATTTTTACCTCTTTTTCCACATATCTTCGTCCAGGTTCTGGCTTGATAATTTGTTAAGGCAATGCTCCAATTGTTGTGTGTGTCCCATTATTCTCTGTTCTTCTTCAGCGATGCTATCTAATTAAATTAAATATTCGGTTCCAGGATAATTAGAATAATTTACCCCTCTTCTTGATTTCCATATGCAAGACCTTGTTAGTAGAGCGAAGTTTTCAAAACTATTCTGGTTCTTTGCTTTTTTGACTTTTCAAACTTGATTTTAAATATTTAAACATTTAAAAATATTTGACTTATTAAATATGAGAATAAAACATTTCTATTTGATTAATATACTCTAGTTCTTCCCTTTCACATGGGACAATGTGAAAAGTTCTAGAATGGGGCAAGGGAGAAGACAGATATTTGTTAATTCTGTCATTAGGTATTGTTCGCCACATTTTCACAGAGGAGGTAACTAACACAGGGAAAACTAGGAAAATCAGATAAATGCTAAGACTTTCAGTATTAGTATGCAATGGATGACCTTGAGTTTATGCATCGAAATGACAAGTAATATCAAAGATTAGTAGAAAGACATAAGAATATATGGTTACAGACAAGCATTTCCTTGCCCAGATCTAAATCTTGACCTTTTGTCAAAATAAAGCTCTCAGCAGATACATTGTGCTGTGCTACTTTGAGGGTTTAGAATTATTTTCATTACTTTTATAGAGAGATTATAGTTAAATAAAAGTGGATAAATTTGTTGTCTTAAAAATCTATTCCTCTTGGCACTGGTTATTTCTGGGTGCAGAGTTTATGAAAGTAATAAGATAAAACCTTATCTTCAGGGACTGAGAGACAGACATACAGAAAAATTATCCTCACAGGACAACAGGTGGTCTAATGGAAGGTTTAGGGCACAGTGGAGAACTTGCAGAGGGCGGAGGTCTCAGAAGGAGAAATGCCAAGCTTAACAGAGAACTATTTCTAGTTCCTTCCATAAGCATATGAATCAGACACCAATTACCATGTATTGGCCAACAAAGAGAAGGGTTAAAGGCAAAGGATATTTCTCCATCTTTAGAAAGATATAATGGTTTCTACCAGAAGGCTAGTGACTTCAAGGAAGAAAATATAAAAACTCGTGGCAACATCAAAATGAACAAGATTAGGGGAAGTTAATTTCCAGCTGAGCGCCTGCTAAGTTCAGGCACTGTTGGGTCAAAATGTGGTTTCATCTTAAAATTCAAAAGCAACTTGTATTAAGTTGCTGAGAGTTATAACTTTGCATAAGGAAGTCCAGGAAAGAACTAAAAATTCTGCCTTGAAGCACAAAAAAAAAATTGACTTAATGCTGGAAAAAAATATAAAACATACTGGATGCATTTTATGAACATCATTGGTTGTTTGGTATCTTCACAGATAATGAAAGGTCATTTAAATTTAGAAAATGAGTATAAGTATGTTGACTGTTATAAAAACATACCAATTTAATTCAAAAATAATGAAGATGAAACGTAAAGGTGTATACATAACTTTGGGAGTACCTTAATGATTTTTAAATCTAAAACTTATCAAAATGTACATTCTTATGACAGTTACAGATTTCCTGGTTGTATTAAGTAAATTTTAAGATCTTCATATATTTATATATCTCTTGTTATGGATAAAACCTATCATCTTACCGTGAATATTAGGTGTTAGAGAAAGCAAACATTCATATTCATGCCTCAGGAAACAAGAAACCTGAGGTTGTACAAATACTAATTCACAAAAGATAGAAACCCAAGTAATGCACTCTTGTTTAAATAAATAAAATGCAGGGGTGAGGGGTGGAATTTGTTTCCATTTCAAAGCACAGAGGAAAAATTCTTAAAAGAAAAATTTCTCAGTTCTTCTATTTTTCACCATAAAACATTCTTAAAATATGAAGAGCCTACCTTGCAGCCTTAGGTCAGGGAAGTTGGCTCTCTGGAAGTATTAATTGTCCTTTAATCTCCCTTAGTTTCCTCACTTTAAAAGTCTTTTCCCAATCCCAGATCACTCATTTTAAAATCTACTCCTACAGGTGCCACCCAAATATAATGCTTTCTGGTCATATTCACTTCGAGGCTTTCCTAACCTTACAAAACACAGAGGCAATGTGAGGACAGGACACTCTCAGCACGCAACCCTCCCTCTGACCTCTGTCAGGCGGTTTATCCTGGAGTCTCTCCCTTTTTATTGCTCAACTGGTTTAGGTAACAGAAAGCCAAGTCTTGCTTTCCTCTATCAAACAGGTAACTCCCGAAGTCCCTGGAGGTAGGGACTGGATTCCTTGTTCTCAGACGTCACTGAGCTTCAATGTTTAAACTCACAAATAAATGTTCAGATATATGGGCAAGCTAGAATGAGACAACTGGGCAAATAATTATTTTAATCCAGTTGTAAATACCACCTAAATGGTACCTCATGCCCCCTCTTCCTTAAGGTTAAGTGCAACCAAAGTTATTTCTCATGAGTCATTCCAGAAGTCCCCGCACTTATCTCCAGAATCTGATTGCAAGGCTGGTTGATGAAGGCTTATCGTGTGTTGGTTGACTTTTTAAACAATCATATCCCCATTTTTATTTCTTGTAATATCACGTTGTATTTAATTTGTGAAATAATCATCTTATCAGAAGCATGTTTTTTCGAAAAACCCCAGTTGTGTCATGTTGTACTGATGCTGACCCTGAGGGTGTCTACTGCAGCCCACCCAGCGTTCCAAGAAGCTGATACGGGTCTCAATGGATCTTTTGCACTCACAACCGTTTGAGGGATTATCGTTATCCCTGTATTCCAAATGGCAAAGTACCCGAGTACTGAGAGGGGAAAGGACTGACAGGTGAAGTCTCTGGCTCAACGTCAAGGAGTGCTGAGCTCTGGCTATATCAACGGGGATGCTTTTGTCTGCAAGCAACCCACTGCTCCAATAAAAGCATGGACGAACACTGACGTACTTGCCAAATAATACGTATTAGGAAATAATGATCAGTTTCTGAAATGCTACCTTTTCTCGGAAGCAGCCACTGTAAAACATTGTGCTGTCTTACCATCTTGAAAGCACAGTTATTTGATCAAATTGCCTATGCATGGGTATGTGTACGTGCCATCAACTTGAAACAGAGACCACAGAAATGCTACAGGATCTCCTGTCACCTAGGAGGGTGTGTATTTCTTCAAAGGGAGAAAATGTTCCACGTTAAGGTTTCAAAATAAAATCCCAAAGTTTAAAATAAAAATTAAGTCCAAGTTTCCATCCCTCCAGGAAAGAGAACTGTCTATCCCGACAAAGGGAATGTGGGATATAAAATTGCCTTCTCTGCAACAAGGACAAGCTGTCCTGGTAACCTTGAGAGACTTTTCCATTTGTCTTGGCAAGAGTGAACCATCACGGCTGGCAACTTTGGGAATGGCTGTTTATTACTGAAATGGAAATGAGCTTCAGAGTCACAAACTCAGGTGTGCAAAAATGAAACTATTTTTCTACCTTTTATTTTTTATTTCAAGCCTTCATTCTATCTGGTCCAGCATATTTCATGTAGCTACTTTTAAGAAACTTCCCCTTTTTTATATTTCTCATTCATTTCAGGTTTAAACTGTCAATTATAGATTTCTCAGTAGGTACTAGGTTCAGAGGGAGAGATGAGAACCCAGAACATACCCTCCCTAAACTGGTGACTGTGGGTTTCCCTGTCCTGGCCAGGAGCACTTGGCAGGTGATGGCTGTTTTTCTGTTTACTTACAGAACCTTCTAGAACCCTGAGCACACGGTTAGGGTCCCAGGGTCTTCATGAATCTGCTTCTAAACATAGCTGCCTATACACCACACACAGCCCGTGATACACCACTGCCCCGGGGCCATGATGGACACAGGGTTTTCTGAGGCTGTTCTCTCTGAGCCACATCTCGGCTCTGAGAGCCTCATACTCACCTGAGGGGAGGTTGGGGAGAAAGCTTGCCTTCAGTGATGTGTCTGGGATTCCTTCGTGTCTAAACTGTGTTCCCACTTCCATTTAAGCTTATTGCTCTTTTATCTACCTTGGGATAATACTGAGAACAATGTTTCAGATTGACCATAACTGCTTTCCAGACCTTTATTAAAACTGAAGACCTGGGGGGTGACTGGGTGGCTCAGTCCCTTAAGCGTCTAACTCTTGGTTTTGGCTCAGCTCATGATCTCAGGGTCATGAGATCGAGCCCTACGTGGGGCTCCGTGGGGCTCCACACTCAGTGAGGAATCTGCTTGAGATTCTGTCTCTCTCTCTCTCCTTTTCCCTCTGCCCCTCCCCTCTCTCATGCTCTCTCTCAAATTAAAAAAAATAAAAACTGTACAATCACATAAAGTCCATTTCTTGTTTCCACTTAAGGTCCTTTCCCAATCTGCAGCTTCCTATTTTGCAGTTCAAAGAGAATGAAGAGCGTGGGAGGGACAAAACTATGTGGATTAATATGTCACAATAACATTTTATCCTACTAGAAAAACTGTAAGATGCAGGAAACAATCACATGGAGTCCTAAGAATATATTCCCAGAACTCTTAGATCCAAGCAGAAGGAAGTGGGATTCTCAGAAAATAAAACTAGGTAATTACATAAAACATTTAGCACTGTAATTGGCACAGTTGAAAAAAGGCTCGTGAACAACCTATGTCTGGTTTGCTGTATCTAAGTACATTTAGACCAGGTGACAGGAGACTTAAACGCCTGAGCATAACCTGACAGAAAAGAATGAAGAAGGGAAAGGCGAAGTACTATTTATTTATTTATTTATTTATTTATTTATTTATTTTAAAGTTGAAAGAGAGAGAGAACACAAGTAGGGGAAGCAGTAGGCAGAGGGAGGGGGAGAAGCAGGCTCCCCACTAAGCAGGGAGCTCAATGCTGGGCTCTGTCCCAGGACCCTGGGATCATGACCTGAGCCAAAGGCAGATGCTTAACAACTGAGCCACCTGGGGAATCCAAGATGAAGTATTTTTAAAACTTTTGGTTCAACATGGCAGATTGAATGCGTTTTCACCTGCACCTGAAATTTCATTAACGTGAAAGTATTAGAGCTTACAAAAACATGATGCATGTATTCAGCCCAAATATTCAGATGAGAGGCCAGAAACAAGTCAATACTTAGAAAGCAAATGGACTAATGATAATTGCTCAGCAGACCCTAAAGTGTCAGATTCTCGGAATCTATGCCTAGAAGAGAAAGCCAATAAGAAACAGAAGGAGTCAGTTCTCCAATCCCAGGTAGGGCCATGGATTAGCAGCGTGCAGGGCCAGGGGAAGCAGGCTTGAACTTGGTTAATATGTCTGTAAGTCCTCAACCCTAGATCCTCGCTCCACATACTCCCCTCGGCCTGCTCGCTCTCCTTCCTCACCCTGGTGAAAGGCGGGGTCTTTCCTCTTTGGCAACACTGAGCCAGAGAATTCTGGACGTTAAGAGAAGGAGGCCCAGTTAGGCACATGCAGGAGATCCACACTGAAATAAGTCTAAGCAAAATTCCACATATTGATTCCTTTATCTACTGCCATTTCCAGAACTCTAGCAAGCCAGAAATGACAGGATTCTTTTCTGTGGAACTGACTGGTGTAAGAGAAATGCGTTGATAGGACTTCCTAGTGGAGGTGGGCTGAGGGGGAGGACAATGACATGGCCAAGACTTTACCTGATTCTTCTAGAGTGATACCGTCCAATAAAAGTATACCATGAGCTTCCTGTTATATATAGTTTTGAATGTCCTGTAGCCCCATTAAAAGCATAAATGGGCGATACTAATTTAATATTAATATATCATCTAGCCCAATATCATAAATACTATCATTTTTATCGATTATAATAATCCAAATACATAAATACATTAATATATATCAATTATATTGTTACAATGCATATTTAATAAAATAAAATTATCACATTATTTTTTGTTAATGACATAGTTTACGTTTTTATACAAAGTCTTAGAAGTCTGGTTTTTATTTGACATCTCATTAACCATAGGAAATAAACAGAGGGTGGCTGGGGGGATGGGGTAACTGGGTGACAGACATTAAGGAGGGCACGTGAAGTTATGAGCACTGGGTGTTCTAAACAACTGATGCATCACTGAACTCTACCTCTGAAACCAATAATATACTATATGCTAATTAACTGAGTATAAATAAAATAAAATACCACATCTCAGTTTGGACTCAGTATATTTCCAGTTTGCCAGAGCCACCTATGGCTAGTGGTTACCCTACTGGTCAGTGAAGCTCTAGAATGAGGTTTGTATTTCTTTGCCACGACTTTAAATATAAATGGAAAATCATCAGACATCTGAAGAACACCTGACATGCCAGACAAAGTTTAAAACAGACAAGCAAACGATAAGGATAAATATTTAAAAAGGGAATAAAAAATACTAAATGTTTTTGTGATTAATGTCTTTAGACAACAAAGCGAAGAGATTCCATCCTGAGACTGGTGAAACAGAAAAATCACAAAATCATAGAAAGGGAAACGAAAGGTAGCGATCTGGAAAATGTAAGCGATGATTACAGAAGTAACAGAGTCAGCAGGGCAGCTGGAATATCTGAGTCGCAGCGTTAGTTGTACAGAGGAGCCGTGAGAGCCCCACCGCAGGAGAAAAGAGCCGACATTCATATGAAGGCATTTCCAGAGAAAGCAAAATAAAACCAGAAACAAAATGAGGAAACGAGGACAGAATGGATGAATAGTTTCCAGAATTGAAGGAGGTGTCTCCAGAGTGCAAGAAGGCCCCCGGCTATAGCACAGCGGACTCACTCAATGTGTCCTAGCGGTCTGTACTCACAAGCCTTCAGACTATCAAGAAGAAACAGCGGATCTTAAAAGCCTCTGATGGGCTTGGGAGTAATGTCACACCCAAGTCAGAAAGACAGCAAAGTTGAATAGCAATGCCAGGGATTTAGAAGTCACATGTCACATGAGCCATCTCTTCAAAAATCTGAGGGAAAATTATTTCCAACTGTCATTCTATATGCAAACACATTTTCAAGAATGAGGATGAAGACATTTTAATGTTTGCAAGTTCCCAAATTTTGCTTGTCTTTTACCCTTTCCTAAGGAGCTCAAGGAACTCCCAGAATAGAAACTGCACCAAAACAAGGAAGTAAACCAAGAAATCAGAAGATGGAGGACTGAAGAAATAGCTTGTCTGTAAACTGAGAGACCAAGGGAATTTCCAAGAAGAAATTTAAAGGAAGTTTCATGGTAAGAATTATGTCACAGGCCTGGGGGTGTGGAAAGATAATATTGGATCAGGAGGATGACAGAAGATTGAAGGAGCCAATTATCATCACCAGGAAAAGATAAAATTTGACCAGAAAGAAAGCACTCATTCAAAACTTGTGGCTCTACTTTTCAGAAAATGTGTAATATGAATGCAAACGGTCAATAGTATCCAGAAGGAACCACTGGCTTGGATGAAGTATGTATGTGGAGGTAGTACGTGGAGTAGAGGGAGGGTTGTGTGTGTTCAATAAAAGCTAGATCCTTCTCTACCACAGGAGCAAATCAGAGGCTAATGTGTAAAAGACGATAGTTTTCAAGGAGTAACACTATAGGTATGTTATCTAGAAAAAGTCCAAGGTATTTTTCTCCTGGAGAGACAGAGGGAATGGGAGAAGACAGGGGAACTAGGGCAACTGAATTTTTTTTCTTTAGGTGCTAAAATATTATTTGACTTTTGTTCAATCACATTCATTTGATAATCAAATACATTTTATTTATTTATTTATTTATTTATTTATTTATTTATTTGACAGTGAGCAAGCGAGTAAGCACTAGTGGGGTGAGGGGCAGAGGGAAAGGGAGAAGCAGGCTCCCCATGAAGCAGGGCGCCCAACTCAGGGCTGGTCCCCAGGATCATGACGTGAGCAGAAGGCAGCCACTCAGGTGCCCCAGTAGAATACACTCTGAAACAATATTATATTTGAGTTGAGCTGTCCATAGTGAGGACTTACCAATCCTTTACTTTTTCTTCCTACCTTGTGGCTCTTGCCTTCACTCTCTTGGTTCTTCTGTGCCTACATTTTCTTAAGAATTCCCCAGGAAATTTATCCTCTCAGAAAATTGTTTTACTTTTTACTTCACTGAAAAGATTGAGGTCATCTGATACAGTCTCAACGTCTCTATAGAAATAGAGTAGCTGCTTCCTACAGATACTTTAGTTCCTCACCTGAGTCTTTAGCTCTTGTGAAGCTATTTTCATGTAGTTGTTCAGATTGATGCTTCTAGTACAAAAAGGGTGCTGAAATTTCTAAAACTGCTATCTTGCTGACATCATTCCTAAGTAGTCTAAAAATTGTATTGAAGTCTTTACAAATACTTGCTCTATAATTCTGTAGATCAGAAAATCAACACACCAAAATTTACTTCTGCATTGGAATTTGACCAAGATATTATATAGCCTGCTGCTTATCAGCTCCCAGCCACCTATCCAGTAAATCTAGAACACTTTTCCCTGTTGAAATTATCTTCATTTGTCAATAATTTTAAAAACATACTTGGGAAACTACAGTGTAATTGTATATACAAAAGAAAGGAAATAGAGATACAGATTCAGATAACGGATGAGCAAGTAAACTTAGACCGGAAGATTCATTAGAGATCACCTGGTACAACTTCCTCATTTTAGCTAAGAAGCAGAGAGAGGACCTTAAAATTTATTTTCTTAATATCATGATAGTAGGAAAACAGGGAACAAAGTTCATGTCTTCTAATTCTGAACCTGAGACCGATATTAAAAGATCATTTATTCTAAATGATTTATTTCTCAGATGAGGAAATAGAGTTCCAAATTTTTTTTGTATAGTTTGGCTTTCAAAATCATAACCATATGGTAATTTTGCACCCATTTTGCAGATGTGGAACTGAGACACTGAGAGTTGCCCAATTTATTCAAGGGCATGAAACTAATACGTAACACTTGAATTCAGATCTACTTAACGCCATATAAATTTTACACTTAAGAACTGCTATAGGGAAAACTCCAAGAATTTTCATAAAGCTTTTCTCCGAACCTTTTCTGGGAGAAATTATAAAGATGGAAGTAAAGAAAATTCCAAGGTTTGGATTAAAGGGGAGGAAGGGTGTTAGGGAGCTCATTTACTCATGTATTTATTTAAACACTTAGTGGCCACTGATGATATCCAGACTTTGAGCTTGGAACTGGTATACAAAGATGAATGAAAACATGTGTTTACTAGATTGTGGTTTTGTTGAAAGGAGATATACTATACATTAATGGAAGGGCTTCAGTGGATAAGTAGACATTTTCTAATCATGCAAGAGGGAGAAAAGGCAGGACAAGCAAAAAGAACAGCATGAATATATTCAAAGAAGGGAATGATGTATTTGGAAAATCATAAAATCATTTTTTAAGGAAGTAGCAAAAAGTGAATAAAATGGGGGGAAACAAGATTTTGAAGCCCCTTGCATATTTCTAAGAAACTTGAATGTTATTCTGTAAGCAGAGGAGAATCATTAAGTAACTCTAAGTAGGGGTGATGACAAGATAGAGTTTTCACTTATAAAGGGTCATATTAAAGGCAGTAAATTGGGGTGAGAGTCAACAGAAGACTAAAGAATACTGGAACGACATGAGGCTCTGAACTAAAACTTGTATTCAATCTAATGAAGAGAAGGTAGAGTCATTCTAGACAGAATCTGGAGTCTGGGAATACTTGCATTATGGCAGCAGCCATGGCGGGGGGGGGGGTGTCAAACCGAGAAGCTAGCCCCCGAGTCCTCCCTAGCAGTGGGAGAAATACTCCTGCAAAGCTTGTTTGATGGGGCTCTGGAGCCTAACAGCAGGGGTAGGAAGAGGAGAAGTAATGACAACTGGGTAAGAAATGAACCAACTGCCCCAGTAAAGGCAGAGACAAAAACATTAAAATCCAAAGGAACCTAGGACAGAGCATTTCTCTTACACTGGGTCTGGATGAAGTGCCAACTACGGTATAGTGCGAACAAATAGCGAAGCAGATAACGAGGGCACTCACGGCCTTCAGCGCTAGTAGGAAGCATTTACTCTCTTAATTTCTCACATTTCCCAGGCTCTGATTTGGCTCACAAGGTCGTGTGGAATCAGGGGAGTACTTCAGCATCATGGGGGTGGGGAAGAGATGCAGGGGTTAAGGCTGGGGGACCAAGGTCAAGAGACAGAGGGCTGTATTGCAAAGGCAGGGACCGATGAGAAGGAGACATTGATCATTTGCCTTACTCAGTCTAGGGTCAGTAACCTCGAGAAGGACCTTGTCAGGAATAAGCAATAAGTAAAAAGACTGTATGAACCTGTTTTATGGTGCACATATGTATAATTTGTCTTGTTTGGCCAGTGGGTGCATAAATCCTAAACGCATTAGGACAGTTTAAAGAGGTACAGGATAAAGAAAGAAAGAGAATCTAAGCCAGTGGAAAACAAAACGACTCTCCAAGAAATCATCTGGGTAGCTTTTGCAATTAAAAACAATCACCTCTGTTTGCCCCTAAGGCTGATATGCTCTGGGGAAACAAGGATTAGATATAAGCAAGAGGAGAAAGTTGTCATTTTATTCTGGCATAAGTTATAACCACTGTTTTAAGAATATCTGTAATGTGTGAAGAGTTTGCAGAAACACACCAAGTGCAGGAATATTTCAGGTAAGAAAAGTGATTGGCCCCAATCCTCTTTTACTTCCATTTAAAATAAGTATCTCTTGCTAAATGGAGCACACAAAAATACCTTAACCGTTACAAAAAGCAGTAATTAATGTTTATCTGTAGCAAACGTCCAGAGAGTAAAATTAAAGAAAATATATATCCACGAGTACATTTATGCAAATTTGACCCTGCATAAAATAGAGAAGAACGCTCTCCAAGAATACTATTTTCCCAAGCAACTAATGGATATTTTAATGTTTATTGGTATTATTTCCTTTTTATTACTATTAACAAGGAATCAAGTCAGTTGTCAGGCTCTTGCTGTAACTACTGAACTATGAGGATTTCAGGATCCAAGGTGCTGCCATGGGTTGTACAAGACTTGAAGAAACCCACATCGCCTAGGCTCGTAACAATCTGTCGTCTTTAAGAAGACTTAAGCCTTGTTGCTTAATTAACAGCTGAAATGTTTAACTGGAGTTCTAACTTCTCAATTTCAGTTTCCCATTCGGTAAATTATTATTCCTGGGTCATACAAAACAAAGATACATGTTTCACTTGAAAACAGGAAAGATGAAATAGGATCATGCAAAAGGGTAAATCTTACAGGGGAAATAAAAAATGCACATCTTTCTTTGTTTAGATCCTATCTGTAGGGCAACCAAAGGGCAAATTCTATAAAGTTCAATGAAAATAGCTTCTCTTTATTATCAAGATAATATGATAAAAAAAAAAAAGCAGAGGTGGAAAACAAATCTCTATTTACTTTGTACTGCCTTCATTCTATTTTAAGACCAGTTGAAAAAACTCTAAGATTGAGAAACTTAGTCTTACATATGGGACAGAAACCTTGGATTTATGATGTGGCTCATGTTTAAGAAGTATATACATATAAAAAGAATGGTATATTTAACAATAGTCCAAGTGTCTTACATATCATATTGTGGAAAGTATTTTTCCCATATGTGACTTATGGAAACAAGCTCAGTTTGTGGCCTTATGTTCTCCCCACTGCCCCCACCACCTGTCCCATTCCAACCCCAACGCCTCCTTTATAGACTTACAGCAAGTTCTAAAGCAAATTATAAGCATGGGGCATTTGTCAATGTTTCTAATCATTTTAAATTCACACATTCCTAAAATACTGAGTATTATTCAATCATGAATTTGAATTACTTACCAGATGTTCTTTTAAGCAAAACTTACAATGATCATCTATTATGTAAGAGAAAAAGTAAGATTACCCCATTTATTTTAGGAGGCATCTAGAATATCTAAGTAGAAATTTGGCATATTTATTTTTAA
Organism: Ursus americanus; assembly: GCF_024610735.1. Lineage (NCBI taxonomy): Eukaryota > Metazoa > Chordata > Mammalia > Carnivora > Ursidae > Ursus > Ursus americanus. The sequence goes on from NC_142129.1 coordinate 79,673,441, forward strand.
CCACATTCATTTAAGTTCAACTTAGATCTATTTCCAGAAATACTGATTTATAGTAATTCTCAACTCCAAGATTCTATAATTTGATTAATTAAGCTCTTTCCCTATGTAGTAAGTGGAAAGACCCCCTAATTTCTCCACAACTTTCACTAAGCGAAACTAAGATTTCATTCCATTTATTTCACATCTGTCAATGGTTTATTTTTTCATTTACATAACAAATTTGTTTTTATAGTGTAAGTGCAAAAAAATGAATCAATTCCCTAAACCAGTGCACATTATAGTTATACAGATTGATCTCTTGCAGTTCTATCAAAATGCTAGCTTAAAATAAATGAAATTTTATATTAAAATACTGAGTGCATTGACCATAGAATCTTATCACCGAAGTAGTGGAAAGTGGATTTGATAGAAGTAGATTTTGTTGCTGAAATAACAAAGAATTTTGTCATGCGAGAGAGAAAACCGCTGCTGATGCCCGGGACCTGGCCAGCCACTATGTGGTGGGTCTTGTTGTCTCTGGACACCAGCCTGGTACTCACAGCCAGGCCTTGGGATTCTCTGGTTAAACATGAACAACTTCACAGAATATCGACTTGAGCATGGCTGCTCTATGATCATGATGGGTCACGACAAAAGCAAAATGCTCTGTAATTGTGTCTAAACATAGACCCATTATCGAGGCGCCTCAGTGGCTCAGTCGGTTAAGCGCCTGTATTTGGCTCAGTCACAATCCCAGGGTTCTGGGATCGATCCAGCCCTGCATCGGGCTTCCTGCTTAGCAGGGAGTCTGCTTTTCCCTGGCCCTCTGCCCCCCTTCCTCTCTCTCTCTCTCAAATAAATAAATAAAACCTTTAAAAAAATGAATAAACACAGAGCAATTATGGACACTAAGCTAAGACACAACCCACTTTCCCAACTCATAAGGGTCACAGCTGCTTCTGTGCCAACGGCAACCTGGGCCAGTCTCATCTTGCCTTCCCCTAGATAAGATTTATTCGACACCCAGTTGTAAAATTACCTTGCTTTCCGACAACATCCAATTCAGGGCAAAGCTGTTTTCTTACCCACCCCCCCCCCCCATCCCCTGCCAACCAATCACCCAATCAAAGCCCAAATTCTGTGAGAGATTCTTTCAAACACCGTTCTGAGTCACCCTCGGTTCCCTGTAGTACACTTCGCCCTCTTTGCAATGAGTCATCAACTCAACTTGTTCAACTGCAGGTGTGTTCCTGCTGGTCTCTGGCTAAAGAACACTGACAATTATAAAGTATCTCAAAAGCTTGGCTCTTCATGCCACTGTTAGCAGGAGGCTCTGACATATTTGGTACCACAATCCCCCAGAATGTCATAGAAGACTAAATGGAACTTTAAGGAAGGAAAATTAGAAGATGCCATAGTAATGAGGAATAAGAGAGAGGATTATGGTCATGCAAAATAGCATTAAACAAAGATTTTGAGGTTAGAGGAGCTGTATTAAATACAAAATAAAAGAATATGCCAAGATGAGGAACATAAGCCAGGACACGGGGAGGACAGACACGTCAAGAGCTGAAGGACATCGAAACACTGAAGAGCTTTATAGTCCTGCTTCAAGAGACGCTAGAAGAGTATGTTGAGCCTTTATTACCAAACTCCCACTAAGGGGAAGGGTCTCAGCCACTACGTTGAAGGTATCATACAATTCTAGCATCTACAAAACACAGAACTAGCACCGTATAATTAGAGAACTCATGACCCTCCCGTAAAGGGCTATCAAGAAAAAGTAGGTTGATTTTAAACAACTCCTTAAAAGGGATTAAGATAAAGACTATATTTAAAGGGATTAAATTTTAAAGGCAATCAGTAAGGTGGGAAGTACAGGGTGTGAGCCGAGACTAAGAACACAGTAGGAGCAATCACGATGACAGCGAGGATGACGCTATTTACAACAGCAACTTATCAACAGATTTCTTAAAAGCAGACATTATGAGAATCGAGTTAAATATTTTTGGTTATTCACATACACACCAATTTTCTGACAACTACTATGCTAAATCTAGTCTGATTTAAACAGCTGTTAAAATTGAGCAGAGTGCTAGGGGATAAGACTTCTCACTCTCTAGTTTCCAACACTCACTTGCTAGTCCCTGTTTTCCAAAAGAAGGAAGGATTTAAAACTACACAGACTCTGAGTTTGGCTCAGCCAGCATAGTGTTGTCCTTCCCTAATCTTATCTTGCCCTTAACCCTTTGCCTACATAGCAAGCACCTGCTGACGGTCATTCCTGCAACCTGAACCAAGCTCTGATCCGACTCCCTTTACCACCGTATCACAGCCCAGGAGATTCACAAATTCTTGCTCCAGGCTTTTTGCAATTGTTTTTACAGGTTCTAATACTGGATCACTTCCCCCATCAAACTCTTCCTCGTTCTTGAAAATTCCAGCTTACTTTTGAAGCTCCTTTCCTATCATGTTCTGAATCATTAACTTTGTTTTTCACTTACTTAGACTTTTATCTCTCCAGTGACACTGGCAAAAGTTTCTGTAGCCTTTGCAAGAGTGCAAAAAAATTCCATAGGTATTCTTAGTCTGGTCTTCTAATTGGGATAAATCGGGAGAATGAACAAAACAAAATCTGGTATTTCCCCTCAAGGAGCTGACAGCATGGCTAGGAAGATAACTTGTAAGCAGACAGTTATGATACATCCCGACACCTACACCCAGGCTGGGAGAAGAATGGTGGATTGGGGAAGGGTGATGAAGGACATTTTGGTGGAAGACGTGTTATCTTACTTGAGAGTTATACAATACAGGTCCAGGTAGAGAAAGTGGGAGAGGGGAAAGGGAGCAAAGACATTTCCCCACAAATATGTACAGATATCCATAAGAAAACACACACTGACACACTGACAGGGCGCCTGGGTGGCTCTGTCTGTTAAGCCTCTGACTCTTGATTTCAGCTCAGGTCATGATTTCAGGGTCATGAGACTGAGCACCCACCCCAACCCCCACCCGCCATCTCCCATTAGGCTCCTCGCTCAGCAGAGAATCTGCCTGAGATTCTCCCTCTCTTTCTGCCCCTTCACCTTGTGCTTTCTCTAAATAAATAAATAAATCTTAAAGAAAAAAAAACATGCTGAGGAAATACAGCTATTTTGAGAAGGATTTGGTACACGGTACGGGTTTTGGAAAGACAAGACAGGACACGAGAGAGGCACAGATGAAAACACAAAGCCCTAACACAGCCCACACCAGACTGAGATGCGTGCCTGAATACCTACGAAGTCGTTCGCTCAGGGATTTCTCTTGAAAGCCATCTAGAGCTACTTAAGGATTTTAGGGAAGGCATACTTAAGAAAATTTAGGTTAGGAAGATGGCTTTGGCATGACGTGGAGAACAGATTGGACAGAAAGTCAGAGGAAATCTTTTGAAATAACCCAGGCAGAAAATTACATGGTCTGAATTAAAGTAGTGGCTGGGGAGGAAGCAGTTGAGAAAGATTTCAGAAATATTTAGTAGAGATGGGGAGATATTCCGAAGGTAGCAGGAATAGCTCAGCCTTGCTGAATAATTAGCTAGATAAAGGGGAAAAAAATCAAGGAGTCCTGTGTTTCTGGCTCCAGTAACAAGATGAAAGAAAAGAATGGAGAGGAAATAATAGGACTAGATGTGGGCGTGGGAGGAGGTTAGGTCTATGCCATTTTCGCTGAGCTAGCTGCAAGATCCCGGGCCAGTCTCTTAAGCTCTGTTTACTCAGTCTTAAAACGAGGATAACACTATCCATGCCTAAATTACTGTGAGACGTAACAATAGTTAATCCTTCTGAGCACTTGCCACGTACAAGGCACTTGCGTAAGCATCTCACATGCAGCAACTTGCTGACTTTGAGCAACTGATGTATGGAGGTAGGTACTTAGATTATCCCCATCTTAATGGACGAAGCAGAAGCAGAGAGAGGTTCACCGCCTTAGCCAGGGTCGTGGAGCTGGCAAGTGGCAGATCCAAATTTCAACCCTTTTTAATCTGACTACAGAGAGGATGTTCCCACCAATGGTTTACAATGCCTCTCATTAATCACTCATCATTTTACATCATTATCAGAGTGGTTATAATTTCTGGTTTCACTGGCAGGATGTAATTACCTATTTAATCTATTCATTTGTTTAAAAAGTATTTGCAGAGTCTACGTATGTACATACATTTTACTCAACACTAGGATCGATCCAAGCACAGTGAGTGACACACCTATCTTGGGGCCGCTTTCAGTTTAATTTTGAACATAAAATGCACATCAGGAAACAGAAGACAAAATTTTATGCGTTTAAAGGGGTCGGATATTTTCAACATAAGATATAAGGCACCCACATCGAGCCCTTGACCAGCAGGCACCGGGGCCATGAGATACAGAACTGGGATCCCTTGAACATACAGATTATTGGTGAAACTATAAGAACTGATAAGGTCACTTAGTAGGTGTTGATGGAGAAGGGAGCCCTAGAAAAACTGAAGAGAAGGAAACAGGGGACTGTCACTTCAATGCCTATTAGGCAACAGCAGAAAAAGCTCCTTTAACTTCTATGGGCCTTGGAGTCCTCACTTGTAAAATTAGCGGATCTCGGTTTAAGAGTATGCTAAGAACTCTTCCCACTTCTAACGTTTGCAGCTTTTGCTGTGAACAAATGTGAACATTGGGAGAGCTGCCGAACGTCGACTTCCAGCTTTAAACCTCAGAAAGAAGCCAAGCTTCATAGCTGTTGCTCTGCCATGGTAAATAATTAGTAAGTCGTTTTCTTTTCACAAAAGACTATTCAGTGACTTTCAGTTGCTTTTATTTATTCTACAGGATTTCAGCTTAGAAATGTTCTCGCGGTTACTATGTACAGAAGTTCTGCGTGGGAGATTTTAGAGAGAAAAACAAAATGGCACCTCTATTACTTAAGAGGAATATTAATGGGGTAGAGAAGATAATGGGCATAATCAGAGCAAGCTTCTTGCAGTTTGCCTCTTAGGACCAGGATTTACCTTTTTCCTGGCCTAATCCTTTTTTTCCTGACTTCATCGGGTAAAACATAAAACATCACTGAATTAGCTTAATAGAAGTGCAGGATGAGGATGCAATACACAGAGGTTTGGAAACCCAAAGAAGAAACTTGCAAGACGCTCTCAATGTAGTCATGGAGGAACCCCGACCCGGGGGACTGAGGAAGACAACAGATGATGACCGGGCCTCTACAACTAGCTGGCTACTCCTTGCAGCCCCAGGGGGGATTCTGGGGTTCTGTGTGACTAGGCTAGCAAACAACAGCTGCTATATGTGCTGTGGCTTCCCATTAAGTGTGTGAGAGCCGAGAAATCATAACTATACCTGGGCTGGGTTAGCAAATCTTGCAGATGACCATTGGACCCTGAGTAGAACAGAAGGGACAGAACTAGAAGTTTTTCCTCTAGCTTTATCCAAAACTTGGCACATCGAGTGAAGACATCTCAGAGACTGAATGCAGAAGCAAGCACATCTAAGCTTTGCATGCAGATGGGATTGTGAGGGGGCTGAAGGGGGTGGGGGGACGACTAAGAAATCAGTGGTATTTGGTGAAATCAATGAGCTTCATGGACTTGACCCACCGGGAGATCATCAGCGTGCGTTTACACACTTCGTGTCATATGAATTATAGAACATTTGTGTATTACATTTTATAATTAAATTTTTCACAGATGATCTACTCTGTATGACAAAGTAACAAAAACAAAACCCCAGCCCGCTGGGAAGGGCCGGTTGGTGCCACGGGTGGTGATGTTCCATGAAACCGCCTAGGATCTCGCACACCAAACACTGCACAGATCTATCACTTTACGGCAGAGATTTGCACTAATCGGGGTATTTTTTAAAGAGCACTAAGCCTAAGAGACGCATTTAAATGTTTAAATGATGAAAACTTCTGGACAGTTTAGAGCACTTAGTGGAAGGTGAACATTTTGGGCTAGCAAAGATGTAGACACAATACTTCGGAATAAATGAGTGTGAGTGTTTACTGTGTGTCGGACACCGGGCAGTGCTGGTGCTCAGTTACAAACGGCCCAGCCCAAGGGCCAACTCTGAGGGCACAGTGACGATCTTATCACCGTGCATTACACTTACCACCGCTTGTGTCCTCCTGCACTCTAATTGCCCCTCCACGTGTCTGCTTAGATCTAACTTTGACCGAGCGGCTCTGAAAAGGAGGAGGCTCCTGGAAACTAGACGTTTCCATAGAAACTAGACGTCTTTCCCTTCCCCTCCAAAAGACGGAGCTAAAATTTAGGTGTTTGTTTGTTCACTCTTTCAGACAAAAGAGTTCAACAAAAAGTAACCCTCAGGAGCTATTAAACCCAAAGCCGGGAGTGCGCACTCAGTTAGGTAATTGTATTCCGGGGTTTCCATGTGCTTTCTGTTAGTTACTTAGTATTTTAAGAATGCATTGCTCATTTGTAGGGTCAATGGCAAGAAGTTAAGAGCGGGCAAAGGAAGTAACTCTGCCCAGTATCTTCTTTCTAGTTCTGTAAAGTTAACAGTCGCCCGTCCGCCCTATCTTCTTTAGGAGATGGATGGTTCACTAAGGGTCTGTTTGTGCGCAGTGGTGGGGACAGTGTCCACAAAATCATCCTATGTCTGTATCATTTACCAAGTTAACAGTTTTTTTTTTTTTTAAATAAACCTTTCAGAAAAAGATTTCATTCCATATAAACAAAATTTAGAACAAGCACCTGAAAAAAGATCCGGGATCCTTATAACCGCCCAGCACAATATCATTCACCATGTTCTCTAGAGCCCACAACAGTGTCTGACACAGAGTAAATGCTCACATGTATATTTTAACAAGTGCCTCAATAAATAAATGACTCAGAGACGGCTGATTCCATCAGGTTTGCTGTTTTAGGGTTCAATCTTAAAGTAAGAGTACTTGTTGGAAAGATCCCACTCACTGCAAATTTATGCCTGCTCTAAAAAGACAGTGTGTGTAGGGTCCACGCTACAATAAACTAACTTTTATTACTTCATTTCTAAAACTTCCTAGATTGAGATACACAAAGGACACTTTACAATGCTATCTGTTACATTTCAAATCGGGTGATAATGAAATTCCAGACTAGGACAAAAATAAGCCTCCACATGAATTTTGTTTAGCCTGTGTTTCTTAATTTTTAAAACTATGACATGACTATTAATACCCTTTTTGATTTCCTAAAAATTAAAGTGGGAGAAATATAACATTTATATTTGGAAGGCTTAATGAGAAAAACAACATTAAGATATGAAACTACTGTTTTTTTTTTGTTTTTTTTGTTTTTAAAACACTGTTCTTATTCTACTTTTAAACTTCACAAGCACTGAACGAAGAACAATGCTTTTCTATTTGGAGACACTCTGGACTCCTTAATGAATGTATCCAAGCTGTTTGCTATGCCCCTCAATAATGCTTGCCAATTTTCTGTCGTTTCCTCTTTCAGATGATAGTGTTTGTGTGACAAAGGTCTCTGGGTATGTTTCAAAACATTTTAAACAATTTAACAATGTACCACCAAGCACCTTCTTTAAAGTGTCACTCAATTTCCACACAGCTAAATTTGTCAGAAGACACAAAACTGAATTCACCGTACCAACCTTCATAAGGAAATGGCTAGAAAGTTCACTAGGAAACCAGAGGCATACTCATTGCCTTATGTGAAAGAAAAAAGCTTTTAGCGGCTTAGTCAATTTCTGCTAATGCTGCTACAATACAACAAACAGTAACACTATTTACAAAACTATGTTTCTTTTTATATTCTCCATGCACTTATGCTAGTTTTAGACTGTTTCCTTTTCCTGACCAACAGTTCATTGTTTATGATGGAGAGAATCACTCTTAACCCAGCAGAATTTAGGATTCCAGGAACTGGATGAAAACAAAGGGTCACTTCACCTGCAGTTACCTCCCATTCCTCACTTCAGGCCACTTCTCTCAGGCTGCGGCAAAGTGGTGATGCACTTTGCAGTTTTCAACCAAAGAACGATCAAAAACATGAACAACGGACCAATAAAAGACATTTTCCCTTGTCTTTCATTTTAAAGCATTTCTTTTTGAATTTCAGAATTCTACGAGGTTTAGTTTATAAATGCTAAGACTATTAAATTCCCTAATGAGTAATCTTAATTTGCCATTTGTGCTAAAGGCAAAATTAGCCATAGTCACATTAACATCATCGATTATTATGTACTGATTTGTTAGCCACATTAAAGCCCCCACCCCACCTTGTTTTCCGCTTTTGCCTGGCAGTGATTTTTCTGAGTTCAAGAGCTTAGCTTTTCCCAGGTGAAAATTGTTTTTATTATCCTCGGGTGTTTGCTTTCTTTCTCAAACTCTCAGAACAGTTAGCTGCAAAGTTGTCATTGTCCTTTACAAAAGGATCGGATTCCAAATAATTAGTGTTTGTGTTGTACATCATTTGAAAATATTTCTCCTTTCCTTGTCAGGATTACAGGAGTCTCATGTATTGCCCTACAAATCCCACTTTCATTATTTAGTCAGGTGTACCTGAGAACAAGACGGGTTGCCTGTTTCTCTTCATCTGATCCACGTCCCACCTGAGTTGTGAGTTCTCAAGCAGGGAGTGAACAAGAAGTTAACACTTTTGTAAGCTCAGTCCAGAATGCTCTCCCCAGAATTCAGCACAGCTCTAAGCGACCATTTCTCCAAAGAATGAAAGGAAATGATCTTCTTTAAAGGTAAAGAATTCAACCAAATTCCTTCTGAGACTTTATAAAATAGCATGCGGTGTCAGAGGGGACTGTTCTTAAATCCGCATCTGGTTTTCTCTGTAAGCTAAGTATGTCCTTAAGTCTCCTTTCTGCATAAGTCACTCCTCTATCATTCTCTGCAGTGTTCTCTGATCTTATGCAGCCATACTATGAAACACCCCATGTTACGAAGTTCTGCTATGTGACAAAACCCCTTCCCTCCAAAATAAGATACCTGGTGCCCACAGTCAGTACAATTTGTATGATCACCAGTGATCAGTAAGTATGTATGGAAAGATTTTTATTTTCTTTTTTCCTTCTAAGAGCTTGTCAAGAGAATTGGATCTTTTTAAATTATTTCTCAAACATACTTGTTAGTCTTGACAATGTGCCAAAAAACATTTTCAGAGTCCCATGAACAAAGGTCATTCAACCTCTAGTCTCATTCAAAAAAAAAAGTTTTTGCAATTTGGAAGAGAAAATTTTAACTGGTCAGATTTTTAGAGTGTCCTCTTTAAAAGAATAATATTTTTTTAAAGCCTAGAAGAAGGTAAACAGAAATTTAAATAAGAAAACTCAGACTAGATTGAGACAAGCCATGTCAACTTAAGAGAATCTGAAGGAATAAGATTTCCAGTAAAATTATACTTTTTGAAATAAGAAATTTGCACTTCCCGATACTTTCCAGGTCAAAGCCATGAAAATGAGCAAGCGGAAATATTGTGGGATGAATTTGGAGACTAGTGGAAATGTTAAAATTGTCAAAAGTCTGTTCACCTATTTAGTTGAACACTTACAAATGTTAAAAGAAGCATCCTAGACTAAATTATTACAAAAGATAGTATGACCTTCTTAAAGAGTTTAAAAATAATGGTTACTAATATTTATTAGATGCTAGTCCCTCCACAACAAAGACACTTATAGCCACACCCCTAAGTAAAAACAATTTTGTTCACCCACCTCTGGAGTAGCTTGCTTGCCTAGATGTAGGATCTGAAGTCTGACTTCAGGGACACTGTTGTAGGAGGAGACGCAGAAAATCAACACATGATTCCCACAGCACAGCAGCTGAGAACTCAAAAATGAGGCACAGGGTCTTGACCATTCATCTGTCTTTAAGGTTTTCCTGACATCTGAAAGCCATTGACATCCCGAGCCCTCCAGCACTTGAGGCGCATGCCTGACACGAGATAAATATAGATCCCTGACACCTGAGCCAGATGGAAGGAAAGTTAACTTGAAAAATCTCATTCATTTCGTGCCTCAGTTGAGGAAAATAAAACCTTTAATCCTTTTCCTATTAAAACCTTTTATGCCCCGTAAAAAATAGTTTCTGTGCTTATGAAACATGAGAATGCAAATAATCATTAGTAATTGATTTGTTTCTCTCCGTAATTACCATTTGTTGTGACAGCACAGAGACAGGCTCAGTATCTCCTTTCTTGGTTAAGTACAGAAGAAACATAATAGTGAATAATAAGAATTATTTACTCAACTTTTTTTTTAAGTGACTTTTGCAGGTGAGTCCTTAAATGTGAATACCTAGTTGGTGAACTTTCTGGTATCTTTTCTCTTATATGGTGGAAGAGTAATTTGGTTCTTTATTGTTTTCCTCAGTGAGACAGTGTCACGCATTGCCAGGTGCTTTGGTTTAAGTTAATCTTTTGGTATAGTTGTATAATGTAGATTTAAATTGAATTTTGCTTAGTATTATTTGTAAACACATAAATAAGGTTACCTTTGTCCTGAGAAACTATGATTAGAGTTATTACTCTGAAGATACAATGGCAAAATTTCTAACAATAAATCACTTTCTAGGATTCGTAATTTAAGAATCTCTAATTCTATATTTGAACAAATCTCTAATTCTACACAGAGGAACAAGAAAAGTCACACTGCTCTCCTGAGATTTTGAGGTACTAAATATTTTTAGTTAGTAGTATGTTTTAGAGAATAGCATTAGAGAAAAATAATGGATTTTGGGTTACCAGTTTCTAAATGATGATGACCTGTAACTAGTAGTACCTACCATCCCAGAAAGGAGAATGATTCTTTTTTCCAATGCCTGAAACCAGTATTTTTGTATTTTAATAATAGGTCCCATGTATTGAGCACTGTCTATGTTCTTGGCACTGTGCTAAGTAGATATCATATAATCTCATTCTCTTTTCCTAACCCAAAAAATATCCTTTCAAATCAAGTTAATATTTTTAGGTCCCATTTTGCAGAAAAGAAACCTAGTACTTCAAAGAACTTAGGACTTGTAAATATTGACAGTGGACATATGGCTAATAAGTGGCTCATAGGAGAGTCTAACGCATATGATTTTGACTTGAAAGTTTGTTTCTTTCCCGTCATACGATACAGTTACAGGGTAAAAATGAGTTTCATCCATGCTTCACCTGTATCGGATTAGTCATCCTAATGAGTAATTTTTTTTTATTTTCAAACACAGGGAAAGTACGGAAACGGTCCCCGTGGATTATTGCTATGACACCAGGAAATCCCCGGAAGCATTATGTCCCCAGCACAAGGAAAAGACAGCTCTAGGAGGCACAATTCTAGCCAGAGATATTTCTCAGCTCTTGCATTGATGTGTTGCAACTCGTCGTCATGAATCTGTAGAAACAGAGTTTGACCTGCCGGAGCCTGGAGGGCCAGGCCTGATGGCCCCTTCTCAGCCATAATGGCATGTCTGGCAGGTGGAGGTTGGACGACCAGCATAGAGGAGGGGTAGCCACATGGCAGAGAGTCAGCCAGTGAGGTTACATAACCAATACCAGGGAGATTTTGCATGAGAAGGAGTGGGAGGGGGGATCACATTTTCAACTATCTTAGAACATGAACTGTGACCCTGTCATTCAAAAAAAATTATTTTTCCATGTGTGTAAAATCATTCTAGTATTTGAACTTAATATTTCATCAAAGAACTGAAAAGACAAAAAATTCAGGGAACTGAGGAACACACATTTTCTATGAATTATAATGAATATCATAGAATGCCCCCAACACTCTATGCACCATTGTCTTTGAATATGGGTTATGTCCCATAAATAAGAATAGGAAATCCTGAATTTCCTTTCCATGAATTACCTATTCATTGTCATTAAATTGTTCACTCCCTGCTAGGCACCGATTTACGAGCAGTGGGTGGCGAGAGAGAGGAAAGACTAGCGGTAGTTTGAGTTAAAAAAAAAAAAATACAGGGGCACTTGGCTAGCTCAGTTGGTAGAGCATGCACCTTTTAATCTCAGGGTCATGAGTTCAAGCCCCACACTGGGTGTGGAGCCTACTTAAGATAAAATAAAAATTAAGAAAAAGATGACTATGGCTCTGGGACAAGACCTCTGACCCTTCATCCAGAGAATCATCAGAAACTTTCTTCACCATCTTCAAAATTAAACATTTCATCACAGAATGTCAATTAAACCCAGGACTCTTTTTTGCCCCCCCCCCCCCCCGACTGGTCATGTTTCAAGTGTTGATGAGCCTAAATTTTTGAACCAGACAAAACCAAAACATCTGGATTTTGTTGGACCCTGAATGGCAGAACTTTAAGGCATTAAAGTTGAACCAATAATCCTGCTAAGAGCAGCTGTCACCAGCTGTTGATAGACTGTTCCTCACAAGATGCTATTGTGCAATTTCCCACTTCTCTGTGGAAATCTTTTCTTGAAACAAGCAGTTCATCTGTCCATACAAAAAACGTCATCAATACGGTGGCATTCATAGTACTATTTTCTGTCCTTCCCAATACCTCCCAGTCCTGTGTCTCTGATGCCTCCCGGTGCAATTCTTCCAGATATCTTTCTTCTTCATCCCACCAGCATCATCCAGTGGCCTTCATCAAGTATTAGTAACGGAACTGACTTCATCCTTAAGCAGGCCATGCAGAATGTGTGGGGGACGTTTAAAGTAATAATATGCCTTAAAAAAAATTCCCTTCAGAGAAATTCAAATTTCAAATCAAAGATCTGTCCCTCATTTTATATTTCTGTCCATTGTGTAAGAGTTAACAGTGAAGTGTTTTTTGAATCCTTGGCTCTGTAACATAACAGGGAAGGAATAGTTTGTGGCCTTGTTGGGAAATTTTGGCATAAACCCCTGTACACACTTGAAAACAATGAGAATATTCACCAAGATACTTCAACACATTAACCTTGCTACCTTGTTTTTAGGAAAAACGTATTTGGAAACGCCCTTGGATTATGATCAGCTTGCTTAAAGTGTATATTCAGGGTCTGAAAGACATTTTGGGCTTATTTGTAACGGATTCTATTAGTAGACTCCGCTTTACCAGGGTTTTCTGTTTGTTTGCTGTCTGTTTTCCCATGTTTGCATGGAATAAATAAATTTCACACAAAGAGCTTTTTCCTAAGGAGCATTTTCCTCAGGAGAGCTGTGACAAAGGCTTCCTAGTAATCTTCTCTTAACTTGCTCTTCTCAAATCTATACATACGTGAAATGCTTTTATTCTGAACATCAGCTTCAGGTAAAGCTTTTCTTACCAATTCTTCTCAAAATTGACTCTAGGAGAGAATTCTAGCTCTATGTTTGTTATCCAAAAGCAATGAGGATAAATGGAAATCTATACTATTAAAATAATCTAATAGAGTAGTTCTCTTTGCCTTTTTTTAAAGTCTTTGAAGCCTCAAATTATTGCTAAATTTCATATCCCTACTTTTATCTCCCTACCAATGTCATCCTCATTAGTCATAAAAGCTTTACCAAGAATTTGCATGAAATATTACAGCCCCAAAGCAGCACTCTTCCCTTTTAAGTTGGATGGGTGGTCATTTATTCATTTATTGGTTCAACAGCAAGATACAATGAAATTCTGTTTTTGTGTACAGAACAGTGCTACTCCTTTGGGGAAAAATGCTTAATTAAGAGCCACAGTTTGTGCTCTCAAGTATCTTCTTGTTTTGTGAAGGAAGACAAGCACCATTTAACAAATCATAATGTGTTACAATAAACTGGGGTGAGTAATGAAAGAATGTGTCATTGTGATAAGCTAAGCTGAATGGTCAGAGAGGTCTCTCTAATATACATATATATGTATATATATTATATATATGTGTTATCATATGTGTATATGTATATATAAATTTAAGCATTTGTTTATATATGTATATGTGTGTAGATATGGATATGTGTCTGTATATATATGTAAATACACATTATATAAGGAAGTCTAAATATATATATATATATATATATATATATATATATATATATATACACCTAGATAGATAGATAGATAGATAGATAGATAGATAGATAGATATGTAGGGAAGCCTCTCTGAACTTTCAGCTTAGCTTATCACAGTGTAACATTCCTTTTCATTTTGTTCCAGTTTATCTCAGTTTATGATTATATATTATGATTTCTTAAACAATGCCTGGCTCTCTTCACAAAACAGTAAGATACTTGGGAGCACAAACTTTGGCTTTTTATTTACCATTTATATTTACCACTGATTTACATACACACACTAATATCTAAGAGTGAGTAGGTTTTAAGTGGCAAAGAATTCGGAAAGCATTCAAAGGTAAGAAGCCAGGAACGGTAAGCAGCCTGCCATGGACGGGAAGGAGCCAGAAGATTCAAGTCACTGAAAGTAGAGAGCAGAAGTCCAACGTGGCTGGACGAGAGGACAGGGAAGAGTAATTGGAGATGATGTAGGAGAGTTAGGGAAGAGCCAGACATCACAGATATTTGCAGGGATTTATCCTAAGAACAATGGGGAGCCCTTGAAGAATTTTAATCCCGAGAGATACATGATCGAAGCTGAATTACATTGGAAATGATAGCAGCGTGGCTGCTGGGATTGAAGAGAGGTAAGAATGGAAGAATGGATGTGGGAAAACCCGAAAGGCAGCTATTACTAACTTGAATAGTAGCTTGACTTAAAATGGATACAAGAAAAATGGAGGGAAAAAAAAGAAAAAGCCATAGACTTAGAAGGTAAAATCAACAGATTTTGGTGGTGGTTGTGGCTGTTGTACAAGAGGAAAGGGGAAGAAGAATAATTAATTGAGGAAGTCTTTAAATTGAAGGTATTCCAGAAATCGTTCTACACCCCAACATAAACACTACTCCTCAGATAACAGGAGAGAATACATCGAGCTCAGTAACTGGCACGGAGCGGATGCTGAAACATTTCCTGAGTGACAGACTATCTAAGTGAATAAGTGAGTGAGTGGAATTAAGTACACTGTGCACAGGAGTGCACAGTTATATTGTGACATCCTTTATCTTTGTTTAGGTTATCATAGGCAGTTTTCTCAAAGCTACCACAAGGGAGTCATAACACACTAAGCGACACCTCAGAGACCAGAAGGTCAGGGGGACTGTCAATTCTTACAGAAGTATCAAGAAAGCCTGAAAGAACCCAGTGCTCAAAGGAAAGAAATTTAAAGTGACTTAGAGAAATTGTGCAGGAGACTTGCACACACGTAGCCAGCCATGTGTATAGAGCTTGTAATCTAATGGAAACTTGGGTCCCCCTGGACCAAGAGCAAATAATATCCACAGAACATAAAGTCCTCCTTCCAGCACAACAAAACAACAGGCTGGTAGCCAATTATGGTAGCAGCCAAGCAGATGTCCCACTGGTTTTTAAAACCAGACACAGAGCTTTGGTTTGTTATAATTATTACTTCCATGTTATAGCACTTTCTGTGTATAATATTTTGTTTTGATGTTATCACATAAGCATCAACTAATCATCAGGCAATTCTTAGTGCTTTCTTGGTGGGTGATTGTACAAAGCAGCGTCTAGTGCAGTGTAGCTCTCCCCTCTTTTCTTTAAGAGAAATGGGAAGATTAAGTAGGACAATCCTGAGGTCAATTAGAAGGTTCTAAGAAAGCTCTAGAATTAAGACTTCCAGTCTGTAGATCATAATTTGCAATGATTCCTTTTTTTCCCACTTTTATTTTTTTTCATGTAAAGATCAGACACCCATTTTCTTGGCTGTCCTTTTCCCATCCATGTTTGGGTTTCCCTTGCTCTGTCTGCATTCTCAATGTAGATGTCTACGAAGGTCTAGGCCTATCCCTTCTTTTCCTCTTATATCTTCTCTTTCTTAACAACATATCCTACTCTATGGGATTAATTTGGCACCTCTGCAGTTAACCCCCAAATCTATTTTTGCCCGTAACGTCTATCCTACTAATAAATTTAGTTAGCAGTTTTGAGAATTCTTTATATACTAGTCAAGTATCTGTATTATCTCATGTGATTAAAAAAAAAAAACAACTTTGGGATAAAACTAATATTTAGCACTTAACAAATTTAAACGGAAGTTTACTAAAGTTACTTGCCTCGTGGTTAGAATGCTCCAGGTGGCCAGATAAGGGTCTGGCTCTCCATGGACCCAGCTCTTGAGCTGGGAGACGCTGCTGTGATTGACTCACTGTGGTATCATCACATCTCCCACTTCTGTGGACACCTCTACTCCGCTGCCTTAAACGCACGTCTACACCTCCCTGTCTCAGAGACTGTTCCCCATCTCTGCACTGTGATATCGCCGTGCTTTCTGTCACCCAGCCCAAACTGTTTCCCATGCCCAATCATCTTCCAATTCCTAACAATTCTAACTTCACCATGAATCTTCTATTTGTCTCCTGTGTTTTATTTTCACTGCCTCCACGTAAGTCAGGTTTTGATTCCAGTGTACCTTGTTCACTGCCATGGCCTCCTGATTGATTTTCCTGCATGCAGAATTACTCCCTTCTCATTTATCCTTTCCACTGCGTGCAGATTAATCTTCCAAAAACACAAATTAGAGTTTATGACTTATTTATTTAAAATAAAACATTAATTGTATCCATTACCCAGAGAACGGACTTGAAGCTCCTTGAACCACAGTTGAAGGCCCTCAGCTGTCATTTCTCCTCCTGTGTGAAGTCTGTTCTTCAGTGAAGTGGTCCCTGCACTCTCACCTTGCATTTCCCACTGCTTCAAGTATTCCTCTGAGTAGAACTCTGAAAGCTCTACCTAAATGTTACTCTTCGAAGTCGATGATCCTTTAACATGGTGTGTACACTGGAGGCTTTAAAAACCATAGCATACGCAATCTCCATCCCAGACAAATTAAATCAGAATCAATAGATACTTCCATGTTTAAAAATTACTGTCAGTGCTACTATTAGCCGGTAGGGTTACTTTTTGCAAATGAATCGCTTCTTCAAGGCTCTCTGCTGTACTCTATGAGAAAACTGCCATATATATTTACACTTATTTATATTATGTATCTTATACTATACAATTTATATTATACAATTTCTCACATATATGTAATTGCTCACATATACGGTATTAACGGCACCCTTTGGTATTATTCATTGTACAAAAAGCATTACCATACTTAGCAGCCCACAGTATCCTGCTTCAGAATTCAAAACCTGTCCTCTCTGTCTTGTCAATTCCCCTTAGCGTAAGCTTTTCCTGCATTGACCTCATAGTACTGTATATGAGGCTTTACTTCCCTGTTAACTTAAACCTTATTTTATCATACTTAGCATACATATTTAATCTCTGATGACATTGAGGGCTTTTCTTCATTTAATTTAATCCACTGTCCCTAGATACTAAACAATTGTTTAATAAAGGGATTTAATATGAATCGTAGTTTTAGAAAGAAAGATCTCTGATTGGCAAATGCATTTTGAATGTCCACCCCTTTTTTATTGTACCCATTTCTAAAAGTTACTTAAAACAATAAACAACATAAAATCCATAGACACATGAAATAAATAACAAAGACAGTCATGAAGGAAGGGAGATGGATTTATTCTAAAACACTACCTGAGGAATGTTCGTTCACCCAAAGCCAAGCTTGGTGTCTCCTGGCAGCCAGGCCTACAAGGGAGCTCTGATATATGTCAAAGCTCTCATCATAAAAGAAAACAGCAGTTCTTCAGGAGACATCAAACTTCATGTACTCTTAAGTTAACTCAATTAAGTAGATCTTTATGAGACAGACATTAAAAAGGACGGTGTCTTCAAAGACTTCTAACAAAAGGTCCAGAAGTAGAAAATATCTTCAAAGATTCGGAATCTAAAAGATCTCATATGGGGGCTCCTGGCAGGCTCAGTTGGTAGAGCATGTGACTCTTGATCTTGAGGTCGTGAGTCTGGGCCCCACAATGAGTGTAGAGCCTACTTAAAAAATATATAAATAAAAAAGACCTCATATGGTTTTGATGTTAACCACTTTTCCATGCTTATCTCTTACTATGCTCCACTTCACGGACTCTGCTCAAACCCTACTGGTCTTCCTGGAACAGGCCAAACTACATCTGGACCTTCCATGGTTGTTCCCTCCACTTAAAACCCTCTTCTCCCAGATGTTTGTGTGCTGCTGCTGCTTCCTCTCTTCATTCAGCTTCTCCGCTCCACTGTTAACCTCTTTTGGGGCCAACGTATTTAAAGAGCAATCTCTCATCATACTGTAAGTCCTCTTTATTCCATTTATTTTGCTATATGATTTTTATCAAATATCTGTCTGGTATTTTTTTAGTTTTTAAAATCTACCATATGAAAATGTAAAGCTTCCTTGAGGCCAGGGAATTTTCACTGTCTTGTTCCCTGCTGTATTCCACACTGCTTAGAAGACTACCCAGCACACAGAAAGAAGGCACACTCGTTAACAAGCTAAGGAAACTGTTTGTCATATATCTATTTATCACATTAACCCACAACCAAAATACTTGAGATTTAGCATTGAACCTTAAGTCCATGAAAGAATTTCTATGGGGAACAGAATATTTATAGGTCAAGAAATAGCTTCCAGGTTTTTTGGAAGCTTTAAAAAACAAACAAAAACAAACAAACAAAAAAGTTTGTTTTGTTTTTTGTTTTCAGGAAATGATGAGAATTAATAGCAACGAAACAAAAAACCCTTAATGAATTAGTTCTCTATTGCTTTACAACACATTACAAACTCGGTGGCTTAAAGCAAAACTCATTTATTATCTCACAGTTCTGTGGATTTCAAGAGTCTGGGCAGAGGGTGGCTGAATTCTAAGTCTCACATGGCTGAAGTCATGTCTTTTTTGGGGCTACATTCTTGAGGTCATCTTCTATACTCATGTGTTTCTTGGACAAAATGAGTTCCTTGTGGTGTAGGACTAAGGTTCATGCTTCCTTGCTTGCTGTTGGCCAGGGGTTGTCCTCAGCTCCTAGAGATGCTCTCAGGCCCTGGTGGTATGTGTACCTCTCACAACACGGTAGCTTACTTCTTGAAAGCCAGCAAGACAATCTCTCACACTTCAAATCTCTGTCCCCTTTCAAGAACTCCCCCCTAACTAACTCCCTTCAATTTTGCAATAAAATACACTGGAGTGAAAAATACAATATAGACATTCCCACTTATTCTCAACGGCAGGGAATCATAAAACGTGTTTATATCAGGACCAGGAATATTGGGGACCATTATGGAATTCTGTCTAACACACCTATTATTCCAAATCAAGTCCAACAAAGTTACCACTATTCACATTCAGAAGGGTGATAGAGAAATCACTGTTTACATTATTATTATTATTATTATTATTATTATTATTATTATTATTTGTTGTGGTGATCTGTGATCAGTGATTTTTGATTTTATTATTGTAATTGTTTTGGGGTGTCACAAACTGCCATATAAAACACCAAGTTTGATAAATCTTGTGTGTGTTCTGACTACTTCACTGGCCAGCTGTTTCTGGTTTCTTTCCCTTGCAGGGGCCTCCCTGTTCCTGAGACACAATGATATTCAAATTAGACCAGTTAATAACCCTACTCACAATCACAGATTTCAAGATATACTACAAAGCTATCATAATTGAAACAGTATGATACTGGTGCAAAAATATACATACATCAATGGGACAGGATAGAGGGCCCAGAAATAGATCCACACTTATAAGGCCAATTAATCTACAATGAAATAGGGAAGAATATACAATGGGGAAAAGATAGGCTCTTCAATAGGTCATGCTGAGAAGACTGGACAGCTACATGCAAAAAAATGAAGCTGGATCACTTTCTTATACCATAACCAAAAATAAATTCAAAACAAATTAAAGACCTAAATGTGAGACCTGAAACCATAGCTCTCCTAAAAGAAAATTAGGCAGTAATCTCTTGGACAAGAGCTTTAACAACTTATTTACGGATATGTCTCCTCAGGCAAGGGAAACAAAAGCAAAAATAAACAATTGGGACCGTTTTAAAATAAAAAGCCTTTGTACAGCAAAGGAAACCGTCAACAACAACAAAAGGCAACCTAGTGAGTGGGACAAGTTATTTGCAAATGTTATAGCCAATAAGGGGCTAATGTCTAAAATGTGTAAATAACTTATACAACACCAAAAACCCCACAAATCTTATTGAAAAATGAGAACACTTGAATAGACTTTTTTTTTCCCCAAAGAAGACACTCAGATGGCCAACAGACACATTAAAAATGCTCAACATACTAACCATCAGGGAAATGCAATTCAAAACCACAGCAGGATATCACCTCATACCTGTTAGAATGGCTAGTATCAAAAAGATGAGAAATAGTAACTGTGGAGAGGATGAGGAGAAAAGGGAAACCTTAGGCACTACTGGTAGGAATTTGAATTGATGCAACCACCGTGGAAATAGTATGGATGTTCCTCAAAAAAATAAAAAATAAAAATACCACATGATTCAGTAATTCTACTACTGGATATTTACCCAAAGAAAACAAAAACACTAATTCAAAGAGATACATGCAGCCCTGTTTCCTGCAGCCTTATTTACAACAGGTTAGATACGAAAGCAACTCAACTGTCCCTCCATACACGAGTGGATGAAGAATGTGTGGTATACATATACAATGGGATATTAGCTGTAAAAAAAAAAAAAAAAAAAAAAAAAAAAAAAAAAAAAAAAGAATGAGATCTTGCCATTTGTGTAAACGTGGATGGACCTAGAAGGTATTATGCTAAGTGAAACAAGTCAGACAGAGAAACACAAATGCCATATGATTTCACTAATATGTGGAATCTAAAAAACAAATAAACAAACAAATACCAAACAGACTCTTAAATACAGAAGACAAATTAGTGGTTCCCAAAGAGGAGGAGGGTAGGGGTTTGGGTAAAACAGATGAAGAGGATTAAGAGGTACAAGCTTCCAGTTTTATATAAAATAAATCAGCATGGAGATGAAAAGTACAGCATAGAAAATATAGTCAATAATGTAATAGCATTTTATGGTGACAATACTTATCAGGGTAAGCATTATGTATTGAACTGTCAAATTACTATGTTGTACACCGGAAACTATTATAACATTGTATGTCAATTATTTCAATCAATCAATCAATCAATCACCCTACAATGGCCTCTAAGAGTTCAAGTGAAAGAAGTCTCACATTCCTCATGTTAAGTCAAAAGATAGAAATGATCAGGCTTAGTGAGGAAGTCACGTCAAAAGCTGAGATAGGCCAAGAGGGCCTCTTATGCCAGTTACCCAAATTGTGAATGGAAAAAAAAAAAAAGTTTTTGAAGGAAATGTAAAGTGCTAGTCCATGAACACACAGAGGATAAAAAAAATCAAACAGCCTTATTGTTGATACGAAGTTTTAGTGGTCAGTAGATCACACCAGCCACAACATTCTCTCAAGCTAAAGCCTAATCCAGAGCAGTGTTCTAACTCTTTGATTCTCTCAAGGTTGAGGAAGCCGCAGAAGAAAAGTCTGAAGGTAGCCGAAGTCGGTTGATGAGGTTTAAGGACAGAAGCCATCGCTGTATCACGGAAGTGCAAGGTGAAGCAGCAAGCACTGATGTCAAAGCTGCAGCAAGCTTTCTAGAAAATCTAGCTGAACTAATTAAGGTGGCTACACTGAACAACAGATTTTTAATGTGGACGAAACAACCTTATATTAGAAGAATATGCGAGGTGGGACTTTCATAGCTAGGAAGAAGTCAATGCCTGGCTTCAACACTGCAAAGGCCAGAGGCTGACTCTCCTGTCAGGGACTAATGCAGCTGGTGGCTTTACGTGGAAGCCACTGCTCTCTGACCATTCTGAAAATCCTAAGGCCCTCCAGAAGTATGTTCAATCTACTTGGCCTGCGCTCTATCAGTGGAACAACAAAGCCTGGATGACAGCGCGTCTGCTTATAACATGGCTCACGGATTATCTGAAGCCCACTCTTGAGACCTACTACATAGAAAGAGATTCCTTTCAAAATATTACTGCTCATTGACAAGAGGTCTGAGGAAGGTGGACAATGCGACTAATGTTGTTTCCATGCCTGCTAACACAATATCCATTCTGCAGTCCATAGATCGTGGAGTAATTTTGACCTCCAAGTCTTACTATTGAAGAAATACACTTTACAAGGCTGTAGCTGCCATACACAGTGATATCCTTGATGAACCGGGGCAAGATAAACTGAAAACCTTCTAGAAATAATTCACGTTCTAGATGCCACGAAGAGCATGCATGATCCATGGGAAGAGGTCAAAATATCAACCTGAATAAGAATTTGGAAGAAGTGGATTCCAGCCCTCATGAATGACTTTGAAGCGTCGAGACTTCAGGAGAAACTCACTGCAGATGGGGTGGAAACAGCAAGAGAACTGGAATTAGAAGCGGAGCCTAGAAATGAGACTGAATGGCTGCAGTCTCATGGTAGAAGGTGAATAGATGAGGAATTGCTTCTTATGTGTGAGGAAAAAAAGTGGTTTCTTGAGGTGTAATCTATGCTGCTGAAGACTCTGTGCAGACTGCCGAGATGACCACAGAGGAGTCAGAATATGACAGAAACGTGATGGATAAAATAGTGTCAGGCACTGAGAGGATGAACTCAAATTTTGAAAGAAGTTCTGCTGTGGGGTCAAATGCTAGCGCACAGCATCACATGCTACAGATAAATCATTCATGAAAGGAAGACTCAAACAATGCGACAAACTTCATTGTCTTATTTGACAAAATTGCCGGTCACGCCAACCTTCAGCAACCACCACCACCCTGACGAGTGAGCAGCCACTGACATCGAGACCAAACCCTCCACCAGCAGAGAGGGCACAACTTACTCAAAGCTCAGATGACGGTTAGCATTTTTTAGCAATAAAGCATTTTAAATAAAGGGATGTACATTCAGATGGAACACTATTGCACTCTTTAATAAACTGTAGTGTATGTGAACATAACTGCCATATACACTTGGAAGTGAAAAAATGCAGCTGACTAACTTTACTGTGACGTTTGCTTTATTGTGGTGGTCTGGAACTCAACCCGCAATAGCTCTGTCCTGAGTTCTGATCATAATTACTGATCATGTTCATGATTCAGCTGGTGACTCAATATGCGGCCAGAATTCAGTCATAACAATAAGGGCACAAGGAAAAGAGATTTCCTATCTATCAAAGTTGAACCACTTTGGCAGAAAGCCTAACGCCTTAATAATAATATTATGTAACAAGATGTTTTTATATTTTTGCATGAGACAAAGTTCAAATAATTCTGAGAGAACGCTCAGATTATTTTGTAACTACATAACACATCACAACAGTCTGTTACCAGATGATAAAGAAAACCAGTATGTTTGCTGATCATACTTGACTTATTATTGGTTTAGCTCTGCTGCCGGAGTCCCAGAGGTTGTTCACTGTGTTCAGCGATTTTAACCTTTACCTGTTCATTTGCAGTTATGAATCCTTTCAAAATAGACAACACCAATAGCTTTCTAGTCTTTATTTCGTAATTTGTATCTTTGATGGAGTTTTTAGTTTGCTTTTCTCTAGAAACTATGTTTTGTTTTTGCCTTTTCAAGCACAAATGAGCAGATTGACTAAATTATACACAGTGTTCGAAGACAATGTTGTCTACTCTCACTGATGGTGGTTAAAATGCCATAATGAAGCCGTGACCATTGTGACTTAATGTAGGCTATGTCAAATCCTATTTGAAAGCGCGCAAACTTACATGGGTAATTTTAAGAAAGGGCTGTAGATATGCTACATGTCTATTAGCCCAAAAGGCTCAGATAAAATACAAAGGCTAAGGCATAGAAGATTAGCTAGGCCATATTTGAGCAAAGGTCAAAGGTCTGAAAACAGTCTAGATTCACCCTAGCCAGGCAATTGTGGAAACTTTTTTTTTTTTTTAAACCGTATTCAGTTTTGTTAATGTATTCATTTCTATGACTGCTTATTCAGCGGTACATCTGATATGAGTCACTAGTATGGTTTTAACCCTGGCCGGGTTAAACCACAACCGATCCCTGGGACACATCATGACTGTGGAACTTGAGGATCTATCTGTATCTTAATTTTAATTCCGGTAGCGTTAACATACAATGTTACCTTAGTTTCAGGTATACAGTATAGTGATTCAACAATTCTATTCATTACTCAATGCTCATCATGATAGAGGGTATTTTTTTGTTCTTTCATGTTCCCCCAAGTATTTTAAGAGCTGCCACAGGGAGTGGCAATGCACTCAATGGGGGGCCTGCCGTGCATTTTTCAGTGGAGCCAAGACTGTAGAAATTATAAATGTTAAGTGATGAGCCTGGTGTACATGTCACAAATTTGCCAGCAGGCAGATGCCAATAAATTGTTGAACATGCAATCCTGTAACTTCTTTCCTTTTACTTTCAGTTTAAATATCCTGGTGAGTGTATGGGTGGTGTGAGGGATTTCAAAGTGGGAGGCCCTCACTGAGGGCATAGGCTATTCCTGATGAAGAAAAGCCCAGGAGGAAGGCAAGACAATTTTCTTAAGTCATTTTATCTAATTACCGACACAGGTTTCCATTCGGAATCTGCGAGAAATTAATCGGCCTCGCTAGCATCTGAACTCTGCTTGGCTCAGACAGCCCGTGAAACTCAGACCTGCCTGTTCATTTCTAGTCTGTGTTCATGACATACTTAGCTCTGAAACTTCTGATTTTAACCTCAAGCCTCATCACTGACCTTGGTGTTCCTGGGTTCTTTGCCTGGAACATAGATCTCAGCCTTAACTTATACACTTTGCTTTGGCTCAATCCATCTGCAATGAGGGTTTCTTAGTTTTTTAGACTGGGCTATTTTCAATGAGGTCTTGGTCCTTGAAAAACTCAATCTTCCTCCTTGACACTCATATGCTGTCCCAAATGACCAGCCTGTGCCTAACAGTTCGGAATTTAAAATGAAGTCTGTTTAGGCCTCTTGAATTCATTTATCACCTAGTAAAATATATTTTAGAATAGACATTTGAACATTTAAAGGTATTTTAAGAATTTACTTATATTCTGTGTATATGCTTATAGCTAAAGTTAGTAGAGAGCAAAATATATCCAATCAATGTCTTCTGGGCTCTGAATTGGCAAGCATGCAAAACAAACAAAATTTAGTGACTATTTTTTCCTAGTGACAAATGAGTTCTCATCTTAATATTTGATCAGATTTTGAAGAAGCTGGCCTTCATCCTTAAAATGCAGAATTTGTTAAAAAAAAAAAAAGAGAGAGAGAGAAAGAAAAAAAAAGATAAAGATACAGCCTTGTCATTTCTTTCCTTTGGAAATATCCTGTTTCTAAATACAGTGAGATCTTGAGAAATAATGTTTGTCAGGCAAAAACATGAACCCACTTGCAATGAGATTTAGATGAGATATGCGATTCACCGATTCAATAGGTTTGACAACTAAATGACAATTTAGTTGAGACTCATTTAAATCTGGAGGAAAAGACTTTTGAGAAGCTGGGAAAAAAAACCCAGAAGATATTTTTAAATGCTATTTTTCTTTTTTATCAAAAGAAAAAAATGACCTGTTTACATAATGGGAGCCCTTGAAAATTGAACACTGAATCAGGAGATCTGGGATGGTGATTCTCCCCCTTACAATACATGTGACCACAGGCCACTTAACCTCTCTCAATCACAATTTTATCATTTGTAAAATGCAGCAGAACAATGATAAATTAATAAAACCTGATTAACTTGATTTTCATAATAGCCATTACAATCCTGAATGCCTCTTGTTGATGCCTATTTTCTATTTGATCACATGGAACAAAAGTTACATCAGAAGAAACAATACCACTGTCAGTATTTTTCCCATTAAATACTACATAATAGAAAATGTAATGATACAGTGAGAAAAAATATACGTATTTATTAGAATATGTATTAGGGGGAAAGAGCGAGGTAGGGGAGGGGCAGAAAGAGAATCTTAAGCAGGCTCAGTGCCTGTGGAGGAGCCTGACCATGGAGCTGGCTCATGACCTGAGCCAAAATCACGAGTCAGTCGCTTAAGTGACTGAGCCACCCAGGTGCCCCAATACAGTGAGAATATTAAGCCATGGAGATACCATCACATTCTGAAAGTTACTAAAAGTTTTTCTGAATATTAAACAACATGCAAACTAGAACATTTCCCCATTAGGGTTTTTTTTTTTTCCTTCTGCATTAAGATCACAGTTAAACAAGTTGGAGAATGTTGTCTATTTTTTTTTCTTAGCCTCATCTGATATATCCATATACTGTATTTGTGTTATTATTTTTTTTCTTTCTACATTTTTCACTTAGAGTTTCCTTCCTTGTCACTGAGAACACTATTTTAAGCTTCCAGCTCAAGGACTCTATAGTGTCATGTTCCTTAAACAACGGCATGGAAGATATTGCTAGATATGTAGTGTAAGAGAAAAAAGGGAAGCAACTAAGAAGCCTTAACATGATCTAGTTATCTGGTCCCTGACACAAGCGATGTGTTAAAAAAGAACCACTGACTTGTGGAATTTTATATTTAACAACAATGATCACCACACAGAAATGGTGAATTTAGCAGTTTAAGATTCCAAGGCCTAACTCTTGATCACGATTGACATGCTATCACCCCATCCAGGAAACTTAGAAACTGCAGGAGACTGACAGTGTTTTGTACAAGGACTTAACTGCATACAAAACTAATACGGAAAATACTTGTGTTTTTTAATGGACATTTTTAAATGTTCTTTAATGGACAGAGGACATTGAAGTCTGCACCCATTTAATGCACATTTAAGTCCGTGAGCCTGCTCATAAACTTTTTTCTATAAGGTTTGTAATTCTATGTACTCATCTTGATCATAAACACAAAACCTACAAATCACTCTAATTATGGTTTTCTTTGTCTTTTGACTTCGTGTTTTGGACGCTCTGAAAGTGGACATAAAGGTATAATGACCTTATATGACCATTTTCCAGCATCAGTGTTTATCACTATTTTGCCATTTGGACAGAAAATCCCTTTTATATATCGAGTCCGGAAGACCTTGGATGAATAGGAAGGGAACATGGAGGACACAGGAAAAATGAATGGATATGTGACTATTGAAAGTTGGAAGCTAAACCACAGATTCGATTAGAATCGTAAAGACCAAGGTTGGGAGTCACTAGATACAAGTCATGAAATGTTATGTTTGTTTTGCATGAAGCCAGTTCACAAGCCAGAAGAAACCGAGCGGCTTCCTTCTGCTCTAATATGTCGGTTGTAGGATCAAAGAGATGATATAAATCATTGAGTTTAAAAAATGTTACTTCTACTTTTCTTGATGATACCCCACATGAGAACTCGACTCCATCACCTTTGTCACATTATCTTATAAAGTCCTTTGGAGGTTTGGCTCAGTTACTTGCCAATCACAACTCAGGATAGCGAGTTTCCCCTTGTTTAGCTCAGCGCCTGTCCCACTGAAGGCTTTCTATGGAAATTGGCTGGACAAAGTACTTCAATGATCTGTGTGAGGAAATGTTTCTGGTTACACTGGGAGACTGATGTGCTACCAAGTTGACAGAGCCATTAAAGGGAAAGCTGATGATACTCTAAGGACAGAAGTCACTGACATGACATCTCGGAGCCCTGTCAGCTCTGGGCTCACGAGAGAACTAGTTTAGTTCACCAGTGGCATTAGCAAATCTTCCCGCACTCCAGTGAGCACCAAAGAAGCCCTAAAAACAAAAGGTGTATGTGACCAGTGATTCTCCACCCTCCTTTTCTTTCCAACCAAATTCTGCTTCCCTTCCCCATCTTTGAAAATCTTTTCAGACTATACAACTAAATAGGATTTCCAGATCCCCTTACTCCTTTTGCTCATATTGAGAATTTTACTCCACCTTCACAGGAAGAGACCATAGCAAGTAAGTAACTTGTGCAGCAATCTGATCTGTAAAAAGCTTAAAAATATCCTAAGGACAATCTCAACAATTGCCTCATTTGTCTTAAATCACTGAACAACACTTAGATATCCTCTAAACCTGTACGACACAGTCAAATGGGGTACGTAAAAGCCAGAAAAGATACGTACATCCCTACATTGTGTGTGATGCCTCTGTAAGCCTTTGGATTAATGAAGATTGTTGCAATCAACTCACTTTCTATGAATGAGTCTATGAATTCACAAACTTCCCTTTGCAGTCCTTTGAAAAACGACCTGAAAAACAGCATAGCATATATCATATACTTTTCTATCAGTTTCTCTCAGAAAGGGGCAATTAGGTTAACTATTTTGGTGGCTTAATAAAAATTTATAATATATTTATACAAGTGCCATGTAAGAGATTGAATCAAGACCTAGTAAAAGCAGATTTTTTTTTTCTTCACCAAGAACCAAGGTCCTGGAAAAACCTTCACTTAATCTAGTTTATCAGTAGGATTCATGTTGTTCTATTTTTTTCTTATGAGTCTTGAGGTTTTCCTTTTTAAAAAAAAAGTATTCCACATTTATAATCATGTTATAGAAACTTCTGATATTTTTGCATCATGGCTTAAAAAAATATCTGTTTTTAAAAGGCATTAATGAAATATGTTCAGGAAACATTACTAATGCCTCCATTTAGGCTTGTTGCTGTTCCCAGCCACGTTATAAAACAAAAATAAAGAGTAAGTTGTGTATGGCAATCATTAAGCCAAAAGGAATTCAATATAAACAGCAGCTGATTCTCCTTGGGGAAGAACGTTCATTTAGTTGAGTGTTTGGTTTTACATGAAAGCTGGACAAATTACTACCAGGGAGCATGGAGGCTTTATGAGCCTCTCAGTTTAGACAGGTCGTTTCTTCTTGTGAATTCCTGGAGAACTGTCAATGACTCTCATTTGAAAATTAGCAAATGCTGCCTTGTGTTAATTATCATTATCCACTGAATTGGAAGCTCCTGGAGGGAAGTGATTTGCAGTCATCATTGTGTCTAGAACATAGTGGGCACTCAATATTTTTAATGCATGAATTCAGCAATTCTTTAATATAATAATCAATCAAAAGTTTGAATTTTAATTGTCTATACTATCAGAATCATGAACAATGAGTCTCCATCATGCACAAGGATTTCCTATCGCACAATCAAGCTAACCTATCTTTCCTCTTGTATCTCAGAATTATCTCCAATGTCAGGCCATTCTTAATGATTTCTTATGTTTGCACTCTCTAGAGCAAGACTGACTTTTGAGAAAAACTACTCTGATGACTTGTGATTATAAAAACTAGACTGGCTGACACATATACCAAAGCAATTTATTCAAAGTGAATGGAAATTATCAATGTCAAATCAAGCAATACGTATGGCAGATGAGAAAAGTTAAATGTCCTCTTCTGGTTACACTGCTACTAGAGGATGACTCCACTGCAAACTCCTGGCCTTTACACTACACCGAATTTATGTCTCCAAGGTGTAAGTCAGGGTGCATGTTCCCTCAATGTCTAGTTTGTACCTACCCGTTCACTACTGCTAGACACTCCACTTCACAGTTACTCACAGTAACATCTCAGTTGAGCCTCATTAAGTGTCTTGTGTAAAGGACACTATGGTGTAGATAAACTACTAGATAAAGAAGCTGTCCTATTTATCAGCCAGGCATTATTACTTATACTTGCTGCTTATCCCAGCTGTTAGAATAGCTGCTGATCAAGTGTCAAAATGTAGTTTGGTTATAATATCCTTCCTTATCCTGGTAGCCAGTTGTTATGTTTTTACTCTTACTACTTGAGTTCTTAATAGGAAATGAATGCCTAATGAAATACCCATAACTCTGTATTTTCCAAACACTTGGATGATTTCCCAATACTCACCTGCCTCAACTAACCTTTTTTAGGGCTTAATAAAATCTTTTCTCAACTATGAACAAGAGGTATCAGAATCCTGGGCTCTTGAAAGTTAGAGTATGGGTTATATGGATTCTCAACTTGTCCTTGGATTTATCAGTATATAATTTGAAATTGAAATGCACAAGGAGCCTGAAAGGAGAATCAAAGTTCTTTGTTTTTTACTATGTTCTGTAGATGTTTGTTGTCATAACATCTAGGAATAATGATCAAAATCAATTATAACAATAGGTATTTAGAACATCAGAAAAATACTCCAACCAAGAAAAAAAAAAAAAGGAGTAGAAGCAAAGCCTAAATGAATGAGAAGTTGTCATGATGAATTCAATACGACCACTCTTAGTTCTAATCATTCCTTTCAAATCCTAAATTAATAACACTGAATTTCTTAGTTTTTAGTACTAAATAATAGTTTATCTTCAACCACATTTAAGTGATAAGAAATAGCCTTTTCATTGGAAGAAATACATGAAAACTTTAGAGGTCACCTTTACTTAGCAGATTTTTCTTTTTTCTCGTTTTCAAGTATTTCCCTATTTACATTTAAAGAACATGTTCATCTTTATACAGAAAAAAAATCAACTAAAAAATTAAAAATTATATCAAGAAAGACAATATGAAAGCTATGGCTTGAGTATTTTTCCAAGGAAATATAATTCTATGCAACCTGCCAGTTGTACTGACATTTTCAATGTAAAAGTATAAGAAATAAAATAGATTTATTTACTTATAGTAGAATAAGAAATAGAGCAAGCACTGCCTTATTTTCCATTGTTTTTTACAACTACTTTACGATATTAATGCAATTTAAAATTAGTATTCATTCAGTTGGGAGGAGTTGATTACACAGCAGAAGCTTCCTTAAGGAGTTATAAGAAATAGTATGTCAAATCATTGCCTTCATAGCCTATGCTCCCTTTTTTCCCATCTTGTACCTTCTCCAAAATCATCCTGCCAACTCCAAGGTTTATACAGCCTTGAAGAAAAATCAGTCTCAAGCCCAGGAACTTTGACTGAAAGAGCAAACAGAATGACTTAAAAACAATTGTCTTCCACCTGGGAGATCCTGTAAGTGAAAAGGGAGTACATTTCCTCCCAAGAGAAATCAAGCTGTAAATAAACAGAATGAGCTCATATCCTAAATTCTCTGACATCCAGACATGTCTTCTACACCCACTCCCAGAATGTTTCTTTTTATAGCATAAAAACTATTTAGAAAATCTTGGGCACTGATAAGTGGTGACATTAAGGCCTTTGACAGCAGGGGACGGACAAGATGACCTGAAAAAATATCATCCTGAGGCTCTTCTACAAGGGACAGGTAGAGCTGTTAACACCTTCCCCAAGCATCTCTTCTCACAGCCATTTCTAACCTTTGTTGTGTATAAAATTAGAGTGTACTGATTACCCATTTCTTGCTAAATACGCAAAGACATCATAAAACAATCATTTGAAGGTGAGAAGAAAATGGTACTTAAAATGAGAAAATAGAATATGAAGTGAAATACCTTTCCCGTAAAATTTTAAAACAAATGACATTTCAGAGATTGCATAAAAGAGCACTCTAAGACTTTCCCCAGTTCTATGATCTTTGGAACAAAACCTACAACAAACTTCAGAGAAAAAAGTACAAACAATATTAGGGAGTTTCCACTAGAGCTCTGTATATCCCAGCTCCACTAGGGACATCACATACTCTGTGCTGCAAAGGAAATGTCTGTTTCTTGTCTTTGATCATGGATCAAGTGGCCTAATAAGTTTCCATGTAATTAGATTCTGGATTTTATTTAAACCTCCTTCTGTCAGTAAACTCCCTGACAGTATGGTTGCAGAAGAACCTCGACCTATTCTGCTTTTAGGGTATTGTGATAGCAGGTCTGTGGTTTTCTCCTTTTCCCTTTTACTCTGCCCTACTTCCTTGCTTCCCTTGGTCACTTTGTCCTGTGTCACAGTATCTGATTTCTTGATCAAGGCACTTATGCAATGTGTTGGCACACCTCCTGCCTCCCTAGTACCTTGACCAACATGCTTATGGCAGAGATTATCATGTCAATCTTTGGCTGGGTCTATTTAAGATAATGGAGCAACACACGTAGTATCAAGGCCAAAGTACAAAGGGTGCTTGGGAAGCAGAAGAAAAGACAGAGAAGAATGGAGAATAATGGTGTAATAAGTGAAGAACAAGTGGTACAGGATACAAGCAAACATGAAAAGGTTTTATTAGAATCATATTCCTGAAGCGTGATTTGTAGATATGGTCTACTAGGAGCAATGGGGCGACCCAGGGTCTTGATGCAGTTCTTAACCTCGGGAAAGTCAGTTATGTAAGTTCTCTGGGCCTCAGTTTTATTATCTGTTAAGTGGAAATAAAAATTTTTGCCCTGCTAATCCTGTAGCCTTGTTGTTCACTGCAGAATGGCCCAGGGGTCTATAACAAAGTCTGGTGACAAGCAGGAGCTCAGTACGGCTGCGTAAACCTAGATGGGAATCCTTGAAAGACAAACTCCCCAGGTTCCTTTTAGGCAAAAATTTGAAGTAGAAGTTTTAGTTTGATTCCTTGGCTTCCCATTCTTGTGAAAGTATTCTCCATTTGGCATCTCTCTTCTCCCATCGAAAGCTTTTGTGCCATTTCCATTTGCACCCTCTTTTGAAAACTTACATTTAGGGCTACCTGGGTGGTGTAGTCGGTTGAGTGTCTGACTCTTGGTTCCGACTCAGGTCCTGATCTCTGGGTTGCGAGACTGTACCCAACACTGGGCTCTGTGCTCTGCACGGAGACTGCTTGAGATTCTCTCTCCATCTCCCCCCGCCCCTCCTGCTGATGTTCTCTCTCTAAAATAAATAAATCTTTAAAAAAATTAATACTTATGAAAACTTACACTTATACTGCTTAATATTTAAAATAGGCAAATCTTATCCATGTGCCTTAAGGATTTAAGTATTTTAAGGCTTGAGTTTAATTGCAGAATGGGCTCTTTTTATTTCATAGGTAGACCCATGTTTTATCACTTTACTGTTCAATTCAAAGGAAGGTAAAAGGGACTGATAGAATGCAACCTCAGCTGAGGTATTGATGGCAAAGGAAAGTGATCAAAGAGGGCTGTGTGAGGAGATGAAGGGAACCTAAAATATGCCAATAAGAATGTTTGCAGAGCTGAGGTGATAGCACAGAGAAGGGAAATAAGCATACAGAAGATAAAATGGCACTATATACTCTGTCTGCAATCAAGTTTTCTTGGGTTACCTAATGTCCCAAACTTGAGGCATCCCAGACCCAAAATCAGTTTTCAGATGACATGATATTACATATAGAAAACCCTAAAAACTCCATAAAAAAATCTGTTTGAATAAAGAAATCCAGTAAAGTTGCAGGATATGCAATCAATATGCAAAAATATGTTGTATAGACTAATAAAATATTGAAAGGGTAATAAGAAAATAATCCCATTTATAATTGCATCAAAAAGAATAAAATACTTAGGAATAAATTTTACCAAGGAGGTCAAAGACTTGCATTTGAAAAGACAACTAACTATGAAAGAAACTGAAAAAGACACAAATGAATAGAAAGGTATTCTGTACTCATGGATTAGAAGAGTCAATATTGTTAAAATGCCCATACTACTCAAAGAAATCTCCAGAGTCGATGCAATCTCTATCAAAATTCCAATGGCATTTTTCAAAGATACACAACAAATAATCTTAAAATTTGAATGCAATAACAAAAATCTCCAAAGAGCAAAAGCAATATTAAAAAAGAAGAACAAAGCTGGATGCAACATGTTCCCTCTCAAACTATATTACAAAGCTGTAGTAATTAAAACAGTATAGTATTGGTATTAAAACAGACACACATAGCAGTGGAACAGAATGAAGAGCCCATAAATAAAATCATGCATACATGGTCAATTAATTTGCAACAAAGGAGTCAAGAATATCAATGGGGAAAGGACAGTCTCTCAATAAATTGCGTTGGAAAAATTGGACAGTCGCATGCAAAAGAATGAAACTTGACCTCTATCTTGTCCTATACACAAAACATTAACCCAAAATGGACTAAAGATTTGAACATAAGACCTGAAACCATAAAACTCCAAGAAGAAAACATAGGTGGTAAGCTCCTTGACATCAGTCTTGGCCAAGAATTTTTGAATCTGACATCAAAGGCACAAGCAGCAAAAGCAAAAATATACAAGTGGGATCGTATCAAACAACAAAGATTCTGCACAGCAAAGGAAACCATCAACAAAACGAAAAGGTAAACTACTGAATGGGAAAATATTTGCAAATCATATATCTGGTAAGGGGATAATATCCATAATATATAAAGAACTCATACAGCTCAAGAGCAAAAAAAAAAAAAAAAAAAAATCCCAAACAATCCAATTGAAAAACTGGACCGAGGACCTGAACAGATAATTTTCTAAAGAAGACATACACATGGTAAAGAGACACATGAGAAGATGCTCAACATCATTAATTATCAGGGAAATGCAATTCAAAACCACAATGAGAAATGAATCAAAACCACACCTGTTAGGGGGCACCTGGCTGGCTCAGGCAGTGGCGCACGTGACTCTTGTTCTGGGGGATTGTCAGTTTGAGCCCCACATTGGATGTAAAGGTTACTTTAAAAAATAAATAAAATCTTTAATGAAAACACATCTATTAGAATGGCTATTATCAAAAGGACAAGAAATAAGTTTTGGCAGGGATGTGGAAAAAAAGGAAGCCTTGTGTACTCCTGGAATGCAAACTGGTGCATCCTCTATGGAAAACAGTATGGTGGTTCCTCAAAAAATTAAAAATAAAACCACTATATGATCCAGCAATTCCACTTTGAGAATTTATCTGAATAAAACAAAAACACTAACTTGAAAAGATATATGCATCCCCATGTTCATTGCAGCATTATTTATAATAGCTAAGATATGGAAGGAATCTCAGTGTCCACTGATTGATGAAGAGATAAAGAAATTGTTACACAGATGTATTATAGTACATATTATATGTATACAGTATATATGTATATAACAGTATATATAGTATATATTACAGTATAGACACACACATACACACAACGGGATATTATTCAGCCATAAAAAAGAATGAAATTTTGCCATTAGCAACAAGGGCATTATGCTAAGTGAAATCAGACAGAGAATGACAAATACCATTTGATCTCTCTTATATGTGAAATCTTAAAAGCAAAAACAAAAGCTCA
Organism: Ursus americanus; assembly: GCF_024610735.1. NCBI lineage: Eukaryota > Metazoa > Chordata > Mammalia > Carnivora > Ursidae > Ursus > Ursus americanus. Next base: position 79,708,490 of record NC_142129.1, read on the forward strand.
TAGGTACAAAGAAAAGAGTGGTGGTTTCCAGAAGTGGGAGAAGCGGGTGAAGGGAGTCCAAAGGTAAAAGAACAGTAACAACAACAAAACAAAAGCAAAAGAAAAAAAAAGAGAAATAGTAGGTTTTGAAGAGAAATTATAAGTTCAGCTTTGGAGATTTTGAGTCTGGGGTGCCTGTGGGATATGGAGACATCTGATAGGTACTAGAAAATACCCCTCTGGCCTTAGGAGGTGTGTTTGGGTTACAGGTAGAATATAACTAATAACTGAAGCCAAAGGAAGTGAGAGGAGCCAGGAAAACTGAAGAGTGTGAGAGGAGGTACAAGGCCAGAGCCCTGGCGTATGTTAATACCCACCACATTTAACGTCTGGGCAGAGAAAGAAGGACCTGCAGAAGATACTGAGGTGAGCATCCCCAGGCAGAGGAAGAAGAAAAACACAAGCGAAGTCTGCAGTCACATAGACTGATGGAGAGTATTTCTCAACAAGGGGAGAGAACAAGCACAGTAAGAACTGAACAAGAGGAGATTAGCAAGTAGGGCAATGGTTGACCTTGACCAGAGACACTTCTAGGGGTAGGAGACAGACTGGAGAGGGATGAAAATTGGGAGGGGAAAGCCAAGCACAGGGAAATTTGGCTACCAAAGGGAGATAAAGCAGTGGAGATGAACCTAAGGATTTGAGGAGCTGAAATGGAGGTCTAGAGAGACAAAGCATGACGAACTGCTACTGGGAAGCAGAAAGGCAGAGATTGAGACTACAGGAATATAAGGAAAATAACCCATTCAACAATTAATTGAGAGCCTCCTATGTGCCAGATCAATCCAGCCACCCTCTCTCAAGAACACGGGTATAGACTACGCATATGACAGGTTAGCCTAAGGGTTCATCATCAAGGTAAAGTAGTTCTCCTTAAGCTGTTTTTCCTAAAATTGATTCCAACCCCTCCCCCACCTGTCCCCCACCCCCACATACCCAAGTACCCTGCAGGAGCCCATACATAAGAGAAAGGAAGAAAGGGGAGGGGAGGGGGGGAGGAAGGAAAAGGAAGGAGGAAGGAAGGAAAGAAGAAAAGGAACGAAAGGAAAGAAATAGAAAGAAACCAGATCTCTTACAGTCTTTTTTACCTGGAGTTCCTCAATGGAATCAAGCCCTAATGCCCTTAGTTGTCTATTGTGGGCAATAAAGTAACTGCTTTCCATCTAGAATGGCATTTCTTATGCACGATGCATGGGAGATTTGTTCTGTGAATCAGATGAGGAACCTGGTTGAGAAACGCTGCCGTGAAGGAGGGCACTGTCTTACTCAAAGAGGAAATATCCCAGGAGCAACTGCTAGGACTTTCTCCAAGCACATGACTCCTCAGGCTTGGTTTGAGCCACTGGAATTTTCAGGTAAGCTACAGGGGGAGACCACTCCAGCCCCATAAGGAATTATGCTCCATATATTCCCATTCTTCTCTTGACCTGGAAAGTCTGGACCTCATATGGATGAGAAAAAGATGCCCAACTGGCTTAATCTGGGAAAATATCATCAGGAGATCTTGATATAGGTGTGGTGAAAGGAAAGGAACGGTTAGGAAGATGACATGGTATTGCTGGAGGATGGGATCCAGTGGCTTGCTGCAATTACCACTAAAAGATGGAAATTGCCTTTAGGTAAGCCTTAATCATGTTCAGGACACATCTCCTCAGGGACAAGTGGGGTCCTAGAACCTCTCTAAGACTGACAGCCTGGGTGGGGTGGAGCTACTTTAAAGGAAGACTAAGTTAGCTCCTGGGGCACCTGGGTGGCTCAGTCGGTTAAGTGTCTGCCTTCAGCTCAGGTCATGATCCCAGGGTCCTGGGACGGAGCCGGCTCTGCTTAGCAGGGAGTCTGCTTCTCCCTCTCTCCCATACTCTCTCTCAAATAAATAAAAAAATCTTAAGGAAAAAAAGTAAGCTCCTGTAAGCGGTTGTCAAACATTGTCCTGGTGCTCAAGCTCACCAATCTAGTTCTTGAGATGTTGTTGGCGCTGCTCTGTGTACGTGGCACACTATTCCACGGTAACATCTCCATCTGGGATAACATGCACATGTTTCAGCTTTCTGGTGGTAGTAGAAATGGTGACTATGGTGATGGTATATGGTCACACACGAATGAGAAGTGTTGTTTGAGAGGATATAAAGGTGTACTAGTGGGGGGAAGTAACTAGATCAATTATTGAGTTACATATATGTGACTGATCTCCAGTTTTCCTTCCCTTATTTTTAAGCTTATTGCTATGCCATCTGAATGCTGTTACCATAAATATTCTGGCAGAGCATCAGATAGAAGTCATTTGAAGTTAACTCCACATTAGGACTTTTTTAAGTGGTCCAACTCATTGAAGAGATTATGCTTGCTATCATAGAAAGGAACAAGGAAAAGTGACTTTACTTGAGGGTAGATGGGTAGGACTCCAGAAGTCCAAAAAACAGACTTTCCTCCAGCTTCATTGCAGGATCTTGGGAGAAGTGGTAGGATCTAGATGGCTGTTAGCTTGATGGTGTCCCAGTTCCTCAACTTCATGTTTCTAAGACCTACCCCCTTCCTTTACCCTTTCCTGAATTTTACTCTTTTTTTGAGTCTTTATGCTGTTCTGTCCTTACATTTTTGACAGTCTAAGCTAATCTGCCAGAATTTCACTTCCATATTTGACTTTTTACTTACGAAGAACACTAATTCTGATCTACAATTTCTCTAGCCTTTTGTTTTCTGCTCTTGATTTAGTCTTATCTTGATACTGGTAGAGCACAATGCCCGCCCTCTGCTCAAAACTCTGAGACCACACCTAAATACCCACTCTTCCTAGCATTTGAATACTGCTTATTACTCAAGGTAATATGGTGATGTTTTTAACTTAAAAGGCAACTTTATAAAACCAAAACACTGTAAAGATATAAAGGACTCAATAATGGTGGCATGGATTTTGTTGTTGTTGATTTTTTTCCTTTTTCTTCTTATTTGTTTAAAGCAAAGTGCATTCCCCTAATCGTTAGGTGTAGCCTATCACATCTATTTCTGCTTACTAATAAGCTCCTGGTAGAGCTCAAATTGATTTATATCACCAATTTACTTATTTATTTATTTTTTAAAGGAGTTTATTTATTTATTTTAGACAGAGAGGGAGAGATCATGAGTAGGGGGAAGGGCAGAGAGAGGGAGAAGTAGCCTCCCCGCTGAGCAGGGAGCCTGATGTAGGGCTGGAGCCCAGGACCCCAGGATCATGCCCTGAGCCGAAGGCAGTCACTTAACCAACTGAGCCACCCACGCACCCCACCAATTTAGTTATTTCTTAAAAAAAAAAAAATTATGTTGAAATGTTAGCAGAAAATTAACGCCTTGTAAAGGAACTCCTTTTTGGCGTCTATTAACCATATTCATTGTCTGGCCTTTGAGTTTGGATTTTATATTAGATAAAATCTGAAGAACTTTAGAGCAGCTCAAGAGAAAGAGCTAGAAAAACGATTAGCAAAACAGTGGTATTTAGAAAAGTAAACAAAATGATTAGAATAAAGATTATGTATATAGTAAATAAGAGAATATGTTTGAGGGGCACCCATCACTGAACATATGATTTGCTAATCTAAAGAATAGATTTGTTTTACCTATAAACATTGCTAAACAATACTACAAAGCAACGAACATGATTTTTAAAAATTTTTAGAGGTTTCTTTAATTCAAAGTCATCTGCTGGATAATCCAACAGGCAAATAAAGTCAAGGGTCAGCAACCTTGCCTAACTGAACTGAAGAGGCTCTGTTCATATCTTCCATACAGACAGCAGAACAAATGTTAGTGTACTCAGCTCATGAAAGGACAATCCACTAGTTAACTACTGCCCACACACTCAACAATGTTCCTGAAACAGTCATGCAGAACGAAGCCCATCTCTAAGTAGCACTACAGTGTGACTGTATGATTAATGATGACTCACTAGTCTTTCATGGAAAGGCAGTATCATTATGACATAAAACACGTGGTATGGCAAGAATCACAGCATTTTGGAGATCCTGTATACCATTCTTTTCAGCTTACAAATGAAGCAAAGGGGATACCTTGAGATTCAGTGACTTGCCTGAATTCCTAGGGTTATTGAAAATGTCCTCATTTCTAATACAGTGTGTCTAATTGTAGTGTAGGACAATGACAGATTCAAGATGCTTATACGTATAATAGTTAGAAAACCACAAATACTTGCAAAGTCATCGTCATAAATAAAATCTGGATGGATTTTGATTTTTAAAAGTTGACTGTCATTTTTAAAAAATTATTCAAAGTGCCCATCAGCCTAGAAATGCCATGAAGCCAATAATGCATTATAATTTTTAGAACATTTCATAGAAATGTCATAAGTAGCTTCCAAATAAGACTCACTGTTGGATTCAGAACTTTTATTTCTTCTATCTTTTAACACAGTTAAAGGACTCTACTTAGTAGTAGGAATCAAATGATAAGGCAGACATGGTTCCTGCTCAGCAATCGCTTCCAGACTACTTGGAATTACAAGTAATTAAACAGGCAATTAGAATATTAAAATATTTTAAATGCTTATTTTTCTTTAGGCACTATCCTAGGTGCCATAAAGAGCAGTACAGCAGAAAAGGAGGCAGGCAAAACCTCTGCCCTATCCCTCCTTGGGCGGGGGGGGGGGGGGGAGAAGGAGACAAAGACAGAGACAGAAAGATGGAGAGATAAAGAGATGGAGAGACGGAAAGACAGATACAGAAGTAAAATATAAATTTATGCCCATAAATATAAATAATTCCATGTGATACTACAAAATGATAAGTGCTATGAAGAGAATAAATTAGGATAAAGGCAACAGAATGTTGGAGGGGTGAGAAAGAGCATAGTTCTTTTGGAAGGCTTCTCTGAGGTAATGCATTGAAGCAAAGAACTGAATGTAGAATAGATCAGCCATAGAAATATCTGGGTGATCATTCTAAGCAGAGCTACCACAAGTGTAAAGTCCAAAGGCTGGAAAGGGGGAAGGAGTATTAGAGAGACAACAAAGCCATTATTGTGGGAATAAAGAGAAGGTAGGAGGAGGCCAGGTAAGACTAAGAAATGTTTATAGGTCATGGCAGGAGTTTTGATTGTGTTGGGAAGCCATTCAAATTAGGGAAATGTAGGGGAAGAGTGGAAGCAAAGGGATTAGTTAGATCAGTGTAGGAGGCTAAAGGGATATAAGGGTGACCCAACAGAGGGTGGTATTAGCGAAACTGTTGACAAAAGGCTGAATCTTATATATATACATGCACACAATTACATACACACAATAATACACATATATACATACAACAGTTGACCCTTGAACAATATGGGTTTGAACTATGCAGGTCCACTTATATGTGGATTTTTTCAATAAACACAGTACAGTATAACAGTGTGTTTTCCTTATGATTTTATTAATAAATTTTTCCCCTAGCTTAGTTTATTGTAAGAATATAGTATATAAGACATATAACATGCAAAATATAAGTTAATTGCTTTGGTTATTGGTCAGGTCAATAGTAGGCTATTAGTAAATTCTTAAGGAGCCAAAGGTATACACAGATTTTTGACTGAGCAGGGGTTTTGTGCCCTTAACCCTGTGTTGTTCGAGGGTCAACTTCTTATACATATATATTAGAAGTAAAGCACAGTCCCTGATGAATTGACTGGATGTTGGATGGGTGTGAAGGAACAGGAAAAATCCTCATGAACCCAGGATGCTTGTCTTTGAAGGGCCATTTAACTCAAGCTTGGTGAGTAAGTAAGCTTTCCTGAAGAGAGTAATATTCTACCAACTTTATTAGGTCAAAATGTGCAGAAGCCACAAACAGATATATTCCCCAAATATGTCACTAAATATTTCCCAAATACATGAACTAAAATGGCCATTTCTGAGCTTAACTCTTCAATAACAATGAAGATAAAAGCTTGCAAGTTATCTCTTTTTAATTACTAATCTTGAAAGAAGTTGATTGTTAATGAAGGGTGGCAGAATGTTTCTGTTATCTTTCAAATTTTGTGTGCAGATATGAACATAGCGAGGATACAAAGGAAGAAGGCAGTATGTGTAAATCATGTTTCACTGAAACTGACTAGGCTAGCAGAGTTCAGTGAGAAGGAGGATAGAGATTTATAAGGGAAAAAACCTAATATAATGATACCACATTCAAGTTGGAAGAAACTGAGAAATCATTTTGTTCAAGCACTTTATTGTACAGATGGGAGATTAAGTATCAGAACTATTGGGTAACTCAATGTAATTTTCAAGAAATTCTTTATCTTCCCTGTTCACATCCAAGTACATATCATTTTGCCTTCTTTATCTCACTCTTGATTTTTTAAGAAAATTTGTTTTTTAAACTCATGAAGTCATTAATCTTTTTATAGGACACTGAAGCCCACATTATTTACCTTCTTTCCTCTCAAACTTCACTCAAATAGTAATAAAAACCTAATAAATAAATAACTCTAATAAAATGAGTGGGAGGAGAACTTTCAGTGTACAGGAGATTCCAACACATTTCTGGAAAAGGGTAAAGGGATTAGAAATTACTGAAAGATGAAGTAAAGCAAGGAAGTCATGGCCTAGAATACATATAGAAAGGCCTATAGTGAAGCAGACAGCCCGGTATATGTGAGTTAAATCTTCACCCCACCAGTAGAAAATATGTTAAATTGATAACTTGAAGTAGCAACATAGCTATAAACTATTTAGTATTTGGAGATCTGGAAGCACTAAGAACAGCTAGTATTCTACATGCCAAACAGTATTCTAAAACACTTTAAGGTATTATGACTTACAAACCCGATACTCTCATCTCCCTTTTATAGATGAGAAAATGGAGGCTTCGAAAGTTAAGCCCAAAGTGATCCAGCTGTTAAGTGGTGAAGCCAGGACTTAAGCTAGTAGCCTAGTTCCAGACTCCACACTTCCAGCCACTACGTTGTGCGAACTACACATAGGATTGGGGAGGGAACTGCTACAAGCCTGAAACCAGAAAAAAACCAAAAGAGGTTATTTCAGAGAAATGGGAGTGCGGGGTAGGCGGAAACGGGACATAGATCGTACATTTTCTTTTTAGAGGCGCTATATTGTCTACTTTGTAAAACATTGTCAAGTATTACTTAAAATTAAGCCCACAAATAAAATTTTAGAAAAGAGATAAAAACAGGAGGGCTCAATGGTATTGAATGATATCAGCTGAATGATACTGAGTAATGTGAATATATTTAGATTAGCCTAACAGAGCACATAGGCAGTTTTCTGTTTTTTCAGTTTCTATGCTAGAGTTAAAAACAAAACAAACAAAAAAGCCCCCAAACTTTTACATAAATATAAAATGATCCTTCATGTATCAAGAGACTCATTTTCGAACTTCGAATGGTTCTATGACCACCCCCTGTAATATTTCAAAATGTGCACATAAAGAAAAGCCTAGGGCTAAAGAGCTGTGACTTAAAACTCACAGAAAACAATCTAGACTCGCAGTAACACGAATCTCTCTTCCCATAAGCACTTCATTCTAAGAAATTCAGAAGGAAGTCCGTTACATAAGATAACCAATGTCAGCAATTGATTTTACTGTGTCAAGACCACAGAGTCCTAGAGAGACCACAATGACATAATTATAAGAGTAATTAATTGAAATGTAAATTATTAGGCTGTAGACCATTACCTCCGACCGTATCTTGTGACTCTTAGGGAACCAGGAAAATAACATCAAAACAGAACTTTGAAAGTGATGATTTGAGATAAAGAGAAACTTAACTGACTCCAACAGTTTTTAACCCAATAGACCAACAATCGGCTGTGGAGTTTGTTATAAATTCAGATGACTGGACCCACTGCTTAGAAATTCTGTTTCCTTGGCTAAAGGTATAGCAGAGATCTTGGCGCAAAAACAAAACAAAACAGACAAAAAACCTACAACAATCAAACAACAACAACAAAACATTTCCACAGCCAGATTTTAAATACATTAACTCAATAGAGTTATCTATCTGTGTTTGGGATAGATTATTTCCACTTGAAATAATCTGATGATTCAGCTGGAAACAATCTATCCTAAACATAGAAAAAAAATCCAATATCCAGCCAAAAAATATTAAAGATAGTCAGGATCAGGAAGTCATTTTGTTTTTGTTGTTCCCATCAATTCTAAGAGAAACAGAGCACCAAACAGGATAAACAGAGTATACATTAAAGAGTATCTTGGGGATTACTCCTGAAGCAAAACAAAAGTATGTGGTTAACGTGGACTTCCTACCACCACACATTATAGCCAAAGTATGTCCACTAATACTTTCATACTCCTCTCTTCAAGAAATATATATATATATATATATAAAATCTGACATTGATATCAGGGACATAGAAGTAAGCATGGCTTCTCAGTTAAGCTGTGGGCTAAAATAGACCACGTAATATAAAGAGTCTAGGGCCTAAACCAAAGAACCCCTCTGTGGTTATTTCCTCATCCCCAACTGCCTACTTAGGATTCCTCCATTTTGTAGCTGGAAAACCCAAACACTGATCCCTTCACCTGCGAGTAAGAACCATTCAAGTAGCATAAAAAGGACCAAGTGAAAGCCCCTGACATTTCTCTCTTGAAACTTGAGAAGCAATACCATATTGTGGATAGAACTGCAAGGAGTAGTGCCATCCTTAAAGATTACAGGACCTGGTGTAGTAGTTTCCATTGTATCTCCATTAATCTTCTGAATGATGGCAACGGCATACCATGAATGTAACCAAGTGCCCCCAACTGCCGCTACAGTTTAGATGTGTTCCTCTTACGTAACTGTATCACCACCACAGCTGGCGCTAGTCTGGATCCGTTCATCTGGCAAGCAGGTATTTTTCAATCCTATATCATTAAAGCATCAGCTTGCCTTTACACAAGAAGGGCAACAATAAGCTTTCACAGTCATGGTCCAAGGCCATGTTAAATTGTTTGCTGTCTCTGCGATAATATAGTACGCAGGATGCTGGGTCATCTTCATGTGCTGCAGAACGTCCCTCTGGTTCCAGAGAGGGAGGATATAACATCATGCAAATTGGAACTGGTGTATAAAGCCCAAGCAAGTACTCTGTGTGGCCTAGTTAAACGCATTTGAGCTACAGGGTAGAAGACAGACCCCCAAAGATTCATGGGCTCATCAGAGAGCATGTTAGGAGTGTAGTGGCATGGTGATTTTTAGGATATCCCCTTTCAGGTAAAGGGCATGCTATTAGACTTGCACTTGCTAAGTCTAGGAAAGAGGTACACAGCTTGGTTAGTCTATTTGGACTTTGGAAGCAGCATACATGACATTTGAGAACACAGCTCCAACTAATCTATCGGGTGACTCAGGAGGCTGCCAGTTTTGAGTAGAGTCCAGAACATGAGAGAACTCTGGAGGATGTCCAGCCTACGAGCTGAGAAACCTGTTAAGAGTTTCACAGACTAAGGACTTAACTGGAGGTCAAATCTATGAGTCCAAACCAATGAAAGGAACAGAGACCAAAATAACTCTGATTTCCTAGCCCATATAATGATACATGTATGTTCTATGTATGACTCTGTATAGGTGTTGCTAATAGAATACTGCTAGGAATCAGATTCCTGCTTTACTCAAAAAAAGCAAGTTCTAGTATAATTTACGCTGAACACATTCACGATTAACCAGCTTCCTTGGTGTAGACTCTACCACCTGTAGAGCAACCTACTAAAAGCAAGGAAGTGATATAACTGGGATAGTGAGAAAGACACACGATTTTCTTTATTCTATGCACGTATATGTGGCCGAATAGAGAACGAAAACATTTTCAAACATTTTGTTGTAAGTTCATGGATAAAGGCAGTGAAATACAGTTGTTCATTTGATCTAGCAGACATCTTTATAAATACATACAACTGGTTAAAAGTGTAGCCTTTTCAGGCAAATATACACGCATTCAAATTGGGCACTACCACTAACTATGTGACAGTCACATTCATTTTCCTAATGGCATACTGTTTGTAGAAATTTATTAACTGATGGAATCATGTGATGATTAAGCAGAAAATGGCAGTGCCCAGCACTGTGTCTACAATATAACGAAAATTTAATGTATATTAACCAGTCATCATTACTATTATCAATCTCATTATCTTTCATATAGGTGTACACATAAACATATATTTTATGTTTGTATATGTCATTTATACATACATATATGAACCCTCACTCATAGTTTATATTCATATATACATAAAACTGAAGAAGAAGATATTTTAGCATTATGTGGGATGGTCATTTGAATTCACCATTTACACTTTCACTCATTTGGCAAATAATTGTGGGTATATCCATATGCTAAGTTCTAGTCTAAGACTAAGAATAAATGAGACTACATGACCAGCTTAGAGCAAAAATGATACCTATATCTATAAACATCCATATGTGTTCCTATTTTGTTGTTAAGTTCTTTTACTTTTCCCTCTTAAAGGATACTAGGAATGTGTACGAAACACCGATGCAGCACTCTGAGGTTGGTTACCAAGAATTCGATCACTCTTTTCCGCCTAGCTCCAGAGTTCTGGCATGTAATACACCAGCAATGCACGCCACCTGGAATGAATGCTCCAGATTGTTTCTGATGGATCTTTGAGCCAGAGTCTACCAGTCTCAATACTTCTTTACATTTCTTCTTTCTTTAAAACCCACTTTTACCAGGAAATAAAAATTACCTTTCCATGTTACAACCACCATGCAACCTAAATGCCAAACACGACCTAGCCTACCAAGTGTTCAGTGCCACATTCAAAGGAACATATTCCAGTAATTAAAGTGATTTAAAGCAATGTGTATCTTAACTGCATCTCCCAAGACAACAAAAGAAGCTGGTCTTCCTGCCACTGAGGTGACATTCCTTAGCAAATCATTTCCCTTTTTGTTTAAGCTCTTCCTCTTCCCCTGCCAAAATTCTCCCGAACATCCAGACTGTGTAGGCCCTTCTTCAATTATTTATTGTACTTTATTTATTAATTTATTTACTTGTTTATTCATTTATTTATTTATTTATTTATTTTACATTATATATTATTTAGGGAAATAACCTGAGACAATCCAGAGCCCTACAAGGACTAGACAGATGCTTAGCAGTTTATTCTGAAGACACACATATGTTCCTAAAGTTCCCACAGTTTTCCTGGAAATCAAATACTGTCATTTGGTAGCCAATGGTGATGCTCCATATAGAACTCGTTACTGATTCCAGAAACATTTCTTTTTTACTGAAGGTTTCCCAACTATTCTTATCTTTATGCATTTATTAGTAGTGTTATTATGTGATGATAATTAAATTATTCTAATATTAACACCTTTATCTCAAAATGTCCACTGCCTTTTAAATGTGATACGGTATTACAAATTTATATGAGCAGTCCAGACGAGTTAAACTAAGAATCAGAACTAGATATTATACGTTACAAAAGTCAAGTGTTTGTGCTACTTTTGTATTATCCAAGAGTATATTCTGGAAATTTTGAAGAATTTACACAGAAATTTAACTCCTTGTTCACCCAGGACCTTACTTCTCCCTCTGTGGAGTCTTTTCATTCATAAAAATTTAAATCAGAAGATACATAAAGCATTAAGTTATAGCCAACTCTTAGAGAAAAAAAAAGTAGTGAGAGCTCTTCAGCCTCTCTTATCCAGAGTTTTCACAATATGGTCTTGAGTTCAATACGTGAACTGTATTCATTTTGGGGTTTCAATCTGTCAAACTGGAACTCACTCAACAAATACCACCTTTTCTGTGCGCCAGGCACTATTCATGAGCCGGAGGAAAACTACAATTTATTTGGTATTTTCTATATATTGGTTCATTCACTCTACACAGCAATGTTTAAGGCAGGGCAGTCACTCTTTATTTTACAGATGAGAAAAATGATTTTCAGAGAGACTGAGGAGCTGTCCATGGATATACAGCTACTTTATGACGTAGATGGATTCAATTCTAAATTATATCTAAGTTCTTTTCAAGTACACAAAATACTCTGACAGAAGGAAAGAACATTAACAATAACCATACGGCTAAAAATAATAATTCAACCTATCTAAGATGGTGAATAACATGTAAATAGGAGTACAGGTAGTTATGCATTGAAGGTATTTATTACTTTTATATAATAGGAAGAGGAATGAGGAAGTAATATAAGAGGAATCAAAATCAATATATTAGTTTCTGGGAGGATAAGATTACGCTTCACATGGCGGAAATTCTAGAGTAATCATAATTTACAAGTTTATTCTTCCTTTCACTTCACAGTGGAAGGGACCCAACCTACTTCTCTTACTATTCTCTGCGGTGGCTTCTGGTCTCGTGACCCAAAGGATAAATCTCTCAGAATTGCTGTTGAAGCCATGGCCTTTGCCTTCCCTCCATCAAGGAGAAGATACAGAAGCAGAGCGTAACTTCGTTCCTTAATGACGTTCCCTGGACACTGAACTTAGCATTTCACCTACTTCCTACTGGCCCGACTTTGGTCACACATCAGCACCTGTTTGCAAGAGAAGCTGGAAAATGTATTTGTCATTCTAGTCAGCTAGGTACCAGTTAAAAATTGGTAGGTAATTTATTATGGAAGAAAAGGAGAATGGGTACGACAACCAGGGTTTCTGGTACAGTATCCAACCCAAACTCATTATTGCTTCCCATGGCTAGTTTTTTCCTCCTCTCATTATTAGCAGCGCCATCCTTTTTTCACTAAGACTCAATCTTCTATTGTTAAATTCATTTTTGGGGAGGTAAATGTAGAAAAATGAGGGATTGTAACATCAAACAGGACTGACCTTGTAAGAGTCTTCTGCTTGTAAGTACTTTTTATTAAAATAAATGTTCTAATTCCTCTTTGCCTCAACTTCCTCTTTTTATAAATAGGAAAACCAATGGCATTTGACCTTGAAATTTGTAAGCATTGCATGCAATAATTTAACTAAAATACTAAGCACCACGCTTTACAGAGAGCATTCAGTAAATATTAGCTTACTATTCTCATCTTGCCTCTCCCTCTCCCTTCACGATCCACACCAACTCAGTTGCCACCTCCTTGAAAGTTAACCCAAAAACGTATTTGCAACTTCTTTTCCTTCACCATGCCTTGTGCCCACATCTATTAGCACTCATGTAGTTATCATACCTCGCCTCCTACACCGACCTCCATGATTTCATTCGTTCTTCCCTGAAAGCCTTTCAACCCAGCATGCTAGAATTTCCAAATAACAAATCTAAAGAAAAAGATTTCTATTATCTATAGAAAAAGTAAAGGATGTCTTATATGAAATACACAATATAGATGAAAGCATGAAGCATAATGCTCGATGCAAAAGAGGTTAGATCCCTTCTGTCCCCACCATGCTTTACATACACATGTCCTTGAGTTTGGTGTTCATATAATTCAAATATCAGCTATATGATAACCTTGGTTTCCTTCTTGTTCCATTTCCTCTTAAATGTCTTATCCCTGAAAACCCCTGAGTGACTCTATCCTAGTGCCTTACCTTATAAAGTTTAACTAAAATGCACACTCCGGCTTTTCCACCATTGATTTCTAAATTTTTGAAGCAAATATGGAAAAATGTTTATAATAGTTGAAGATAAAGTATTGGCATATGGATTTCACTGTACTGTTCTTTCTGATTTCTGTATTTTTGAAATTTTGATTATAAATATTTAAAAATTTTTGAAGAATTCCAACGTGTTCCTGGAGAATAAAACAACCCTCCAAGCTGGAAATATGCTTTCTCTGTTTTTGTTTTTCTTTTTGTCTTTCTTTTTGTTTTTCTTTTTTTAACATGGCTGATGGGATGTGGCTCTCATACTACCTCTTAATTTCCAGCTTGTATTGTAGCCAAGTGGTGTATCTAGACGATCTCTGCTTACTAGATCGTAAGCTCCATGGGGGCTTAGTGCATGCCTCACTCATCCATGTATACGATATAAACTCAAAAAAAGGTCACTCAGACAACCAATCCTAATATCATCATCAGTTCAGAATGCTGTAACAAAAATGCCACAAGCTGGGTAGTTTAAACAACAAACATTGATTTCTCACAATTCTGGAGGCTCAGTCTGATATCAGAATGTCAGCACAGTCAAGTTCTTCATAAGGACCATCTTCTTGGTTTATAGACAGTTCCCTTCTTGCAGAGAGAGCAAGCTCTGGTCTCTGCATCTTATAGGTGCACTAATCCCATCCTAGAGCCTATGTCCTTGTGACGTCATCTGAATCTGATTACACCCTCCAGGTTTCATCTCCGAACACTATCATATGGAAAATTAAGTTTTCAGTATATGAATTTTGGGAGAACACAACCATTAGTCCTTAACACCTAATATCTGGCATATCTAATGGAGTTAAAAAGAGAGATACCTATCTAGGACACATTGTCTGTGAGTAGAATTAGCTTCGTAAAGAATTACTGAAGAAAAATAAGACAACAGCAAAAGCAAAAATGAAACACTATAAAGAAATATTTTTCAAAACGAGAAGGCAGTGAAAATTTTGGAAAAGAAAATTAAAATTTTCCCATAAATTATTGACAACTTTCTAGATGACCGAAGACATTCTGGCAATTAGCACCACTCGCTGCCAGATCATTTTTGACATCTCAAAAGTATCTATCGAGACTTGAATCTGCCTTTTCAGTGAAGTGAAATTAGCAGCAATTTATCCCCAAACTCCATAGCCACACATATCACATATTCAAACACGTGCATGTCATAAGATTCTGAGTCCTAATAGGAGAATTAAAGGTCATAAAATTTGTTGTTGAGCAAAATAAAAAAATCTCTTATTAGAGTTATAGAAATTGGCTAGAAAAGAAGACACATAGTTGCATAGAAGATGACTTAATTTTCTAAATACCCAAGAATATATTTAGTCTCGTAAATAAGTTATCACTGAGAGATGAATACCTGGAAGGTGAGTTAGAACCTTCTAGTTTTTCAGTATACATAAAAAAAAAATTCCTAAGTTCGTTCTATAAATGTCTTACTTCACACTAAATATTTAGTCATTCTCAACAAACAGTCTTGGCTCCTTCAAGTTATTCCCAAGTTAGATATGCTGCGTCAGCTACCTGATCAAGTCACTCAAGATTTGTGGCTCAAAGCAAAAAAAAAGAAACCTTACTAAATTATGGAGCAGTGTGAATTTCTGGATTTCTTAGAAATTATGAGTTCTATGTCCCAATAGATAATTTAGCACATTTAAAGCACGAAATTATTCAACATAATCATTGTAGAGTAGTATCTTTAGAGAGAGCAGTATAAATAGCCCCAATTTCCACTTGCTGGAAAATTTTGTTATCAGGAAAGGTTATCTCGGGTCATTAGAATGAAGGCTAATGCTGAGAGAACAGGAAGAGTAACGGGATGTCTGCCTATATTCCTGACTGAAAGGCAGGAAGTAGCAGAATGACTTTTCCTCTTGATTTTTATCCCAGTAATTACATGTTTACAAGTTAACTAAAGAGGCAGAAGGGTCTCTTCACCTAGAGAGGTAGGTTTATCTATACCATCAAAGATGAAAATTAATTCTCCAAGTAGTCCACCCCCCAAAATTTCTTCCTGATTTGTGGATTCTTGCCTAAAACATTTCTTTCTGTCTGTCTGGTTTTATTTTTACAAAGATCATGTGACACACCAAGTGAAATAAAATACTTTTCTGTCAGTCATTGCATGGAAGGATAAACTTTCCTCCTCACGGCAATCACATTGGTTGATTCTGAAGATCATATTCACCAAAAATGCATCAGCATTTCATTTCTCCAATGTAAATTCACACAGTCACTTAAGGGAACCTACCTTAATCTTTTGAAAGTTATTTGAGGTATTCCTAATCACCTTTAAAAATCGCAAACTAAAATTAAGGAAGGTTTTTGGGTAATTGAGGCAAGGGTAGCACCATGCCTACTAATGACTTAAGATGTTGTGGGCGAGAAATTTTGGTTTTCACTATGAGAGATCGGATAGAGTAACCTTTCTCCCCTTAGCTTGCAGACAAAAGATGGAATAGGAGGGAGAATGTGCAGGAGAGCCAGAAAACAAAAAACCAAAAATACAAACAGGACTTGAAGAAAGAATAGCATCTAGTAAAGACAAAATGGTGAGAAACATCCTATGTGTAGGACACAATTCAGGGAAGTGCTTGTCCTGGAAGCAAGATAGGCATCTCCATAACTGAGCACGTGCGCTGAGTGCAGTCTTCCCTCATGTTCACCTTGTATGTACTGGGGGATGCTGTGTGGGTGGGGGATACTGGAGCAACAGGAGAGGCAGCTTTTAAACCTGGGCTTTGCAGAGAAAGATAATTATCATATGATATCACTCATTTACGGAACATAAGAAATAGGAAGATCAGTAGGAGAAGAAAGGGAAGAATGGGGGGGGTAAACAGAAGGGGGAATGAACCATGAGAGATTATGGACTCTGGGAAACAAACTGAGGGCTGGCGGGTGGGGGGGGGGGAATGGGATAGGCTGGTGATGGGTATTAAGGAGGGCACGTATTGCATGGTGCACTGGGTGTTAAACACAAGTAATGAATCATGGAATATTGCATCAAAAACTAAGGATGTACTGTATGGTGACTAACATAATGTAATAAAAAATTATTATTAAAAAAAGAGATTAAAAAAAAAACTGGGCTTTGGAGCCGAGATTTTGACTTCTCTACTTACTTCGTGAAATTGGGCCAGTTACTTAAACTCCTAGGTTTTAATTTCCTTGACATTTAAATGTTAACCTCATGGGACAATTCTATTACTATAAATGTATTAGGTATTATATTATGTAATGCTTGGTGCACCTAGAGTCACTATGTGGCCAGCACTGTTCCCCCCCCTAAAGATTTTATTTATTTATTTTAGAGCGAGCAAGTGAGAGAGAGCACGCATGCACTCCCATGGGAGGGGTGGAGGGCGAGGGAGAAGGATGGAGAGGGAGGACTCTACAGAGAGGGAGGACTCTATGCTGAGACAGAGCCTCATGCAGGGCTTCATCTCATGACCCTGAGATTGTGACCTGAGCCAAAACCAAGAGTTGGACGCTTAACCAACTGAGCCACTCAGGCGCCTCTGTGGCCAACACTGGTCTTGGTGCTTTCATTCAATGACTCCTTATTCTGCACACCACCACAAAGAGGGAAATACTACGCCCTTTTATACAAAAGAAAATTCTAGTAAGTTACAGATAGCGTGTGCAAAGTTCTTGCCATAGTCTCTCATACACAAATGGAGCTCAGTTAACAAGAATCATTTCTACTTCAAGTATTGCTCATGTATCTCATACATTGGAAAAAGTTTTTTTTTTTTAATGATGAAATGATCTAATTGCTAATCTATCCAGAAAAAGAATGTAGCCAGCAACAAAAATATTTAGATAGAAAAGAAATATCTCAACAAATAATTAAGGAAATTCTAATTATATTTACCTGATGATTCTTATGGAACTAGAAGTTGATGAAATTTGTCAAGTATTTCTTTAAAAAAAGAGAGACTCAATGATTCATCAAAATAGTATAATCATTGGAAGGTAAAACTTGCTCTCTTAGAATATTTCTCCCCTCTAAAGTTTTAGAATGAGAATTTTGGTTTTTAAAACTGATGTCAATAAAATGAAGTACCATTAAGTATGAACACTATAGGGAATATATATCTATCTAGGCAATTCCATTTCACACAGTAACAGGGATGAAGCAATTAATATTTAATGAATTTTGGTTTTCCTTTTGTAAAAAACAAAAAATGTTTAACAACATACAAAAAATGTTTAACATCTACAGATTTTTACAAGTATTTCTGCTGCCCATCATCCTCCCCACCAAGAATGCAGAAGAAATAGCTCAGAAAAAGCAGTGGGTTTTTAATAATACTGTTTGTTTCCCTTTTAAATTTTACATATTGATAACTGTTGTTCAAAACACATTCTGTAGTACAAATCCCAGTTTTTTGACAGCTACATAATGCTCCATGAATCCTAAGACTTCTCATAATTATTTTTCCTTTCTGAGTTATATCTCGGGCGAAATATAAAATAGTTGTTTGATACATGCTACCTTATTACAAATTTGAATTGTTAAGTCCTGTGAATAGTTCTAGACTAGTATTTAGCCCTTTGGCACCATCTAAGAAACAGTTGGACCCCATTTGGCAAAAATACTAGCCAAGCTGCTCTTAGGAGTCAAGCTGATTTAAAATTCGCAGTCTAAGGCAACCATCTGGAACCTGACTATCGCTGGGGAAATGGAGGAGGATGTCACTCCCATTGTACAATGGACGCAAAAAGTGTTTATTTCCTCTCATGCTGATTAAATTTTAAAGGGAAAGGTTAAAATGGAGAATATGAAAAACAGAACTTTGGTCCCATATGTTCTCTTTGCCTTCTCATGTAAATTTGAAAGCATTATGGGAACTGGCAGCAGCTCCTAAGACTGCCAATAGCAGGAACTGAAACAATCTAAAATTAGATGTTGATGGGGAAAGTCTCTGGGGATGTTCAAAAATGCTCTTTTGTTTGTTTTCTTTTGTGTCATTAAGTAAATGATGTAAATCATAGGTCACAGATCCTAGAATGTTTCTAAAAGCCAACTCCCTCTAACACTGCACACAAGTATCAAGAGAATTAGAGCCAGTAGGAATTCACTATAAGAGAAAAATACTCATAATGTAATAAACTGGTTATATTAAACAAACATATAAAAGGCATAACCACCAATTAAGGTAAAGTTGAGCTCTCAAGCTGTAGTAAGGGGTAGATAGTAATAGTTGAGAAATTAATTTAACAAATCCGTTATTTATGAAATGTGCCATTCTGAGAGAGACTAAGAATGGCAGCAGGAATGACCAAGCAAGCAAGAGAACTAAAAATCAGAATCTCAGTCAGTCTTTGCCTATAGAGAAAAATCCCTAGCCTTTGATTATGAACTAGACCTTGATTTGACACCCATTCAATGGAGCTTTTCCTAATAACCGCCCTCTACCCTAGGGGAACTAATAAACCCACCCTCTGCTGTCCTACTGCATAAAATTTGCATTCCTATTTCATATTTACATCATTATGCTTCGTATTATAGCAACGTAGGCATATGTCATTCAATTATGCATATCATAGATATCTATTAATTCCATCCTATTTACCAGAAAAATTTACCAGGATCTTGGAAAATGCTGGTGAATGGTCTTACCACTGGGGAACTTTTCTCCCTACTGGGGGAGACAGATAATAAATAAATCTGTGAGGAAATGGCTTAGAAATGATTTAATTTGACAACGTGATGCAGCATTTGAGATAGAGATAACAAAGACAGGGAGACTTAAGGATCTATAATGTGTGACTGGGAGTGAAGGGGGTAGAATGGGACTGGTGAAGAGATGGTGATGGTGTCACACTGAAGCTATAACCTGGTACAAAGGGCTTTGAATGCCAGGGAGTTTCGATTTGATTTTCTAGTGCAGAATCTCAACTGGAAGGGACTCAGAAATGTACATGTTAAAAAGCTTCCAGGATGATTCTTCTGTTAAATCACCCAGATTGATCAGATAAAATAATCTTTTTGTAATTTGCAGAGATCATTAGCAGAGCTGATATGTTATTTTTCCAACATTATACAGCATTATTTTTTTCATATTCTTAGAATTACACATTATTGAATTTATGTCAGTGATTTTTCAACTGAAACATGATATTGCCATTTTTATAGGTCAAAAATGTTGAAATATCAGTAGTTACATATAATTTAACTAAAGTATTTACTAAAAATTTATAAGTATTTAAAGAAAATGATATTAAATATTTTATGGCTTTTATATCTTAGACTGTATTATTTTTACATAGAAGCTTTGTTACAAACTCTTCAGAAACGAAGTCCTACTGAATCAATGTATTCAGTGCATATTCACATATCCCAAAAATAGTTAACTGTCTAATATGGTCAGACATTGTTTTAAACACCAGGGACACCACAGTGAAGAAGGCAAAAGTCCTTGTTCTCAGAGAGCTTATGTTAATAACATGAACAATCTTTTAAAAATCACCCTAGAGGAGCACCAGTGTGGCTCAGCCTGTTAAGCAGCTGTCTTTAGCTCAGGTCATGATCCCAGGGTCCTGGGATCAAGCCCCACATCAGGCTTCCTGCTAGGCAAGAAGTATGCTTCTCCCTCTCCCTCTGCTCCCTGCTCATGCTTGCTGTCTGTCCCTCTCTCAAATAAATAAATAACATGTTTTTAAAAAATTAAAAAATAAAAGTCACCTAGAACCAGGCTTAACATAGGAAAACCTGGATTCTATTTTTGTCTTGGCTGTGAACTGACTGAATTACACTGGGAAAAAAAAAATACCCAGGTCTCTATTCCATGACATAAAACCTTTTTTTTTTTTTTTTAGACTTTATTTATTTTGACAGAGAGAGACAGCCAGTGAGAGAGGGAACACAAGCAGGGGGAGTGGGAGAGGAAGAAGCAGGCTCCTAACAGAGAAGCCTGATGTGGGGCTCAATCCCAGAACCCTGGGGATCACGCCCTGAGCCGAAGGCAGACCCCTAACGACTGTGCCACCCAGGCGCCCCTGACATAAAACCTTATTAGATAATCTCTCATATTATCTAGCCATAAAACTCCAAGCTTCTGTTTGCCCCCAGATTTCATAAACTTGCAAGCTTTTCTCAGATTTTTATGTCAATAATATCTTATTTCACAATACTCTATTTCCACTTTGCTCATTCTGTTCATAGTAAGACTTCTATTATGTTTATTGTTTCCTTTTCAATTTCTTTTTATTTGTACCCCCAACAGGTAAGTCTTCACTTTTTAGATTTCTTATTACCTATAAAGCCATAGAATAGGTATGAGACAACAGGTGAAATGAAGCATTGCCCAACTGCCCTTAAGGATAACAGGTTCTGGGCATTACTTCTAGAAACACTAAGATACCACCTTACGCCAGTTAGAATGGCAAAAATTGACAAGGCAAGAAACCACAATTGTTGGAGAGGATGTGGAGAAAGGGGATCCCTCCTACATTGTTGGTGGGAATGCAAGTTGGTACAGCCACTCTGGAAAACAGTGTGGAGGTCCCTTAAAAAGTTAAAAATTGAGCTACCCTATGATCCAGCAATTGCACTACTGGGTATTTACCCCAAAGATACAGACACAGTGAGGAGAAGGGCCATATGCACCCCAATGTTCATAGCAGCATTGTCCACAATAGCTAAATCGTGGAAGGAGCCAAGATGCCCTTCAACAGATGAATGGATTAAGAAGTTGTGGTCCATATATACAATGGAATATTACTCAGCTACCAAAAAGAATGATTTCTCAACATTTGCTGCAACATGGATGGCACTGGAGGAGATAATGCTAAGTGAAATAAGTCAGGCAGAGAAAGACAATTATTATATGGTTTCTCTCATCTATGGAACATAAGAACTAGGATGATCAGTAGGGGAAGAAAGGGATAAAGAAAGGGGGGTAATCAGAAGGGGGAATGAAGCATGAGAAATTATGGACTCTGAGAAACAAACTGAGGGCTTCAGAGGGGAGGGGGGTGGGGGAATGGGATAGACCGGTGATGGGTAGTAGGGAGGGCACGTATTGCATGGTGCACTGGGTGTTATACACAACTAATGAATCATCGAACTTTATATCAAAAACCAGGGATGTACTGTATGGTGACTAACATAATATAATAAAAAAAAAACATTAAAAAAAAATAGAAAGCCTGATAGGAAAGGATAAAGAATGACAAGAAGGCAGACTATATTCCCTCTGATAAATACCTTCTTGGTTTGAACAAACTGCTTTCTTTGGGCCTATTGTTTCCAAAATACAAAGGAAAAGAGAGAACGCAAGAAAAAGAAAACAATGTTAGTTTCAAATAATTATAAGGGCATGCTAGTTTTTAAAGTTTAATATTATATTTGAAGCATTTAAAATAACAAGTAGTAGTACATTAAAAACCACAAGAATGTTATGAATTATTTTTAAAAATTCAAAATAGAATGAAAAAGCAGCTAATTACATTGACTGTTATCTTAAAATAACTTGAAAGAATAAGAGGAAGGGCAAAGTAGGAAAGTATCTGTAATAAAAACTATGGTTATTCACTTATTCATTCTCTCCTTTAAGTGGATATATAGTAAAACACTCAGAAAAAACAGTATGTGTTAAGGGTCTTTCACGCCTCAGGGACTCTAGGGTAGACAAAATAAAAAATGATACATAAACGTATTCCCTACTCAGTAGTCTCTTCCAGCTCCCCACTCCCACAGTTGGGGTAAACCTCCAGGAAATTGAGGATGAAGCAGTAAAACTACTGGGGTCTGGAGGGGAAAGGAGGTGGAGGTGAGGGAGAGGGGGTTCTATTAAGGATTAGAGCCTCAGGAAGATATAATGAGTTTCCAAAAGTTTAAAACTCCAAATCCCCAAGTTTTCTAACCCCTTCAATTTCTCTAGATGACATTTCTAACTAAGAGACATCAACAATAGCTTTGTGATTAGGAGTGAAGAAAAAGCCGATGTGCCTTTTCACTGTGTCTGCCTTGAAATTCCTTTTGGCTGGTTGTCAAGATGAGTCAATAGGAAGACAGCCCTAAAGAAATCAGACTATAAGCAAATAGCAGATGTAGTCAAGGAAAAAAATTAGAGTGTCTCATTGGTCCAGGGACGCCCCAGTACCCTCCTCTGCGCTCACACTGTCTCTAAAGAATGAAACACAAGAAAGTTTATTTCGAGGTACACATTCAAGGATATAAATGAGCTACTTTAGAGCAGGATTTCTTTACCAAACTTTGAAAACTACTGATATTATTATAGAACAACACTTCACACAAATAATAGCAAAAATAAAAATGTTGTAATTCTCATCTGTCGACAATTTGAGTAAAAATGAGAGCATGAGTGATTGAAGGTAAATTAGCATAAGGCCCTTCCTTCCTTTGATTTCCTAAATTCAAATTTTTTATTCTCTTTCATGTGATTCCTTTGCATTTCTCTCAGATACACCTGATAACCAGTCTACACAGTAAGGATTTTTTAGTCTTCATAGAAGTTTGCATTGAAATGTTTCGGTTTTTTTTTGTTTTGTTTTTTTTTTTGTTTTTTGTTTTTTTTTTTGAAGAAAGGCGAAAGCACATGTTTATAAATACTTTTTGCATGTATCCACAAAGATAATTATCTCCATATTTAAGACCCCCAAAGTTGATGAACCCAGTACAACTAAGACTAGACACAGTCATGAGGAAGAAGAGACAGAGGAATAAGTGTGAATTAAGTAACAGCAGATCCAAGTGCGTTCAGGGGGGTGTCATGGCTCCCGTCATTCTGACGCTCTTGTCACGCCCCTTCAAAAAAGAAACCCCAGATTAACTTCACTACCAAACCAGCTTTCTATAAACACTGCAATTAATCTCCCCCAAGGAGATATGGGGTGCCCCAATCATTGACTACTGGGACAGATATGGATGTGGTTTGCCTGATGGAATTCGTCAGCAGATTATGTGTCTTCTATAGTTGGTATATCCTGGCTCACTTGTTAAAAGGACCTTAGAAAAGACTTTTTTTAAAAAAAAAGGTAACTCATTTACTGAGCACCTTGTGTCTTTCACAGAGGGATGTCTGACCCACATTATTTAGTATTCACGACAATCTTATGAATTCATCTGAGTGTTCTGAACTACTTGTTGGGAAATCAATTTTAAATCTGCTTTAAAAATACTCAAGAGAATAGATTTTCTAGGTTTTTATTTCCAAAAGCTCTTTAATAATTGAGTAACATTTTAAAGTATTATCAATTTATTTATTCATTCATTGCTCTAGCAAGATTTAGCAAAGGCCTTGACATGCCAGGTACTATGGAAATTAAAAGGGGAAAAAATGAAATCATTCTACCTAGGAAGTTCTCAGTCCAATTCAGGAGACATAATCTTACCTATGCAAGATTAGTTGGAAATAGTTATAATGGAACCGGGTGACTTCCACTATCATTTACATTTCAGTTTAATTAGAGAAAGACATATTATTGGAAGACTCTGAAATAGTGAATAAAATGAGGATTAAGAAATATAAATATATATATATATCCTTCTTCATAGAAAAAAAGAGGTATTCCTAAGGCACAGAAGGAGGATAGCTTTCCTTGACCCTTTCTAATCTTCCCTTGGTCCTTGGTCAATAATTCTTATAGAACAAGAGAGTGACTGATTTGAGCTGTGCTAATAGTTTCTGGCCTAGGACTAAAGCCTCTCTATTCCTTTCGTTTTTATTGACAGTTATAAAATAACTCAACAATTTAACATTGCTTTTTAATATTCTGATAAATAAAATGTGAAAACAGAGCAACAACATAGAGAAAACAGATAAAAAACATTTGTGTGAGTCAACATTATAAACGTGCCAAAATAGCTTTTGTTAAAAAGCCTGGCCAGTGTGGGAACGTGACACTGGAACTGGGTGATAGAGAAATGTGGAACCACTCAAAAGATTAGTATGCTTATTAATCCACTTAATCTACTCATAAACAGAGTGGATCCCTTCTTGAGAATATTGCCTATAGAAAGAAGCAATAAGCTAGAAGAAACTGAACAAGAGTTGGAGGTAATACATGCTTTCATTTAACCAAAGTGCTATCATCTGCATTCTCAGTAGTTATAGACCTAAAAAATAAAAGTTCCTAAAGTAAGACATTCTCTCCACTTCGGAGAAATAACCTAGAGAATGCTAGCACACCAGTTAGAAAACCAACAGTTCTCTAAATAACTGGAATAACTGCTATAACCAAATATTTAAAAAATAAACAAAAATAACAAGGTCTTAAAATTTGATTAGAAGAACCATCAAAATCATAGAGGAGAACATAGGCTGTAACCTCTGACATTGGCCACAGCAACTTCTTTCATGACACATCTCCAAAGGCAAGAGAAACAAACAAACAAACAAAAAAAAATGAACTTGTGGGACTTCATCAAGATATAAAAGTTTCTGCACAGCAAAGGAAACAGTCATCAAAACAAAGAGGCAACCCACAGAATGGGAGAAGATTTTTGCAAATGATACTACAGATAAAAGGCTGGTATCCAAAATCTATATAGAACTTCTCAAACTCAAGATACAAGATACAAATAAATCAAAAAAATGGGCAGAAGATATGAACAGACACTTTTCCAATGAAGACATACAAATGGCTAACAGACACATGAATAAATGTTCAAAATCATTAGCCATCAGGGAAATTCAAATCAAAATCACATTGAGATATCACCTTACACCAGTTAGAATGGCAAAATTTGACAAGGAAAGAAGCAACAAATGTTGGAGAGGATGTGGACAAAGGGGATCCCTCTTACACTGTTGGTGGGAATGCAAGTTGGTACAGCCACTTTGGAAAACAGTGTGGAAGTCCCTCAAAAAGTTAAAAATAGAGCTACCCTATGACCCAGCAATTGCACTACTGGGTATTTACCCCAAAGATACAGATGTAGTGAAGGGCCATATGCACCCCAATGTTCATAGCAGCACTGTCCACAATAGCTAAATTGTGGAAGGAGCCAAGATGCCCTTCAACAGATGAATAGATAAAGAAGATGTGGTCCATGTATACAATGGAATATTACTCAGCCATCAGAAAGAACGATTACCCAACATTTGCAGCAACATGGACTGTACTGGAGGAGATTATGCTAAGTGAAATAAGCAGAGAAAGACAATTATCATATGGTTTCGCTCATTTATGGAACATAAGAAATAGCAGGGAGATCGGTAGGAGAAGGAAGGGAAGAATGAAGGGGGGTAAACAGAAGAGGGAATGAACCACAAGAGACTATGGACTCTGGGAAACAAACTGAGGGCTTTGGGGGGGCGGGGATTGGGATAGGCCGGTGATGGGTATCAAGGAGGGCATGTATTGCATGGAGAATGTGATACGGGTGTTATACGCAAACAACGAATCATAGAACACTACATCAAAAACTAATGATGTACTGTATGGTGACTAACATAATAAAAAATTAAACAAACAAACAAACCTGGGCAGGGGAAGAACTAATCTAAAACCCAAAACCTGGAAAAATATGGTAACGTGCAAACAATTTGCAAACTATCACTAAAGTCTTCTGTGAGAAAGCTTTTCGTTCGTGCTAATTCATACACCTAAAAAGAAAATATACTTCATGTATGTTTATTCTGGAATATTATTAGGAAGAAAACTAAATCATTCTTTTTTTTTTTTTTTTAAAGATTTTATTTATTCATTTGCCAGAGATAGAGACAGCCAGCGAGAGAGGGAACACAAGCAGGGGGAGTGGGAGAGGAAGAAGCAGGCTCCTAGTGGAGAAGCCCGATATGGGGCTCGATCCCAGAACTCTGGGATCACGCCCTGAGCCGAAGGCAGACGCTTAACCGCTGTGCCACCCAGGTGCCCCCTAAATCATTCTTTTTAACAAAATAGTTATATAATTCAAAATCTAAATGTCTCATTTTCTAGAAAAATCTAATTAACAACAATGGCTTAGATATCTAAATTTTTTTTTAAAGATTTTATTTATTTATTTGACAGAGATAGAGACAGCCAGCGAGAGAGGGAACACAAGCAAGGGGAGTGGGAGAGGAAGAAGCAGGCTCATAGCGGAGGAGCCTGATGTGGGGCTCGATCCCATAACGCTGGGATCACGCCCTGAGCCGAAGGCAGACGCTTAACCGCTGTGCCACCCAGGTGCCCCAATATCTAAATATTCTTAAACATTCAATTAGAAACTTTATATGCATGAGTTTATAAATTCATATAGGTGCACATAAATGCATTTTCTGTGCAGTAGAATATATAGAAATAATTATCTTCATGTAACTATATTAGAATACAGAAAAAGGTTCTTTTTTATTTTACTTGTGAAACACTCTCTAGTACTCTGTCCTCAGAATTCTGGTCTTTCCATTCCATGAATGTTGTCTCCCTGTAATGACTATATGAAATCACTGTTGTTTCAAGTTCCTGAGATTTTGGCATTATTTGTTAATGCATTATTTCTTGTTCTATTTTGATTGATGCAGAACACTAAAACTGTATCAATAACTTTAAGAGAAAAAAACTTCCCCAAAAAATGTCTGTAGCTTAGAACTATGCCTAGCCACATTCAAAACAATTTGATTATACCAAGTTAGCCAAAAACAGAAACAAACACACAAAAACTCATTTCAACACAGAAATCACTAATTTGTTTTCTTTTTAATTTGAGTGTATACCATGTCAGGCATTATGTCAAGATTAGAGGCTAGGATAGGAAATAATACTTAGAATCTTCTCTAGTTATTTTGGAACCTAATTTAAGAAATTAACAGCTATGCAATTTTATGTATTGGTGAATAATATTAGCAAGATAAGCCAAGCAGAGGGAGCAGTTTGTGCAAAATATCTGGAGTTTAGAGAAAGAATGTCATGTCTGTAAGCAACTTAGTATGACTACAGTGGGGGTGTGGTGTGATGACAAGAACTGTGACTGGGGAGTGAAGGAACAGATGGATCATGAAGAGCCCTGCGCACTGTAGTAAGGCAGACTGCTGCTTGTTGAACTGAATACCAAATCAAGCAAGCTCTCTATCAGGTCGTCTGAATGAATGAGCAAGTAAGAGAAGAGAAAATTTCTGAGCTTGAGAGTATCTTGGTAGAAAAACCCCAAAAAACAAAGAGAAAAAAGAATGAATAAAAGCAGAACAGAATATTCAAGAACTGTGGGACAAGTACAAAATACACGTAATGGAAATGCCAGGAGAAAAAAGAGAACAGAAGAAATACTTGAAACAACAATGATTGAGAATTTCCCCCAAATTAATGTCTGGCAGAAAACCACAAATGCAGAAACTACAGAGAACATCAGGAAGGATAAATGCCAAAACAAACAAACAAACAAACAAAAAGAAAACTACACCTGGACATATTACATCCAAACTAGAGAAAATCAAAGATAAAACATAGATCCTGAAAAAGGAAATACCCTCTCTATAAAGAAACAAAGAATTATATCCAACTTCTCAGAAACCACTTAAGTAAGAAAAGAGTGGAATGAAAATATTTGAAGTGTTGAGAAAAAAAGAAAAACCTAAAATTCTGTACTCTAAGAAATCATTCTTCAAAATTGAAGGAGAAATAATAATAAAGTACAGCATTACATAATGATAAAGGTGTCAATTTTCCATAATGACCCTTAAGGTATACGTGCCTGGCAACAAAACAAGATAAAAGTTGAACTGCCAAAGACAAATAGATGGATCCACTAGCGTAGTTAAAGACTTCAACACCCTTCATCAGAATGGACAGATCCAAAGGCAGAAAACTAATAAGGACATAGTTGAAAAAACAAGACCATCAATCAACCAGATATAATAGTCATCTATAGACTACTTTATCCAACAACAGCAGAATACACATCTCCTCATGCTTGCATGGAGTTCATCAAGATAGATCATAGTTTGCACCATGAAGCACACCTCACCAAATTTAAAAGGGTAGAAATCACACAATGCAATTAAACTAGAAATCAATAACAAAAAGGTAGAATTTCCACCAAATACTTGGAAATCAAACAGCACACTTTTAAATAACGCATGGGTCAAAGAAGAAATATCAAGAGAAATTTTTAAATATTTGAACTAAATGAAAATGAACACAAAATTTATCAAAATTTGTGGGCTGAAGTGAAGGTTATAACATTAAATTCATATATTACAAAAGAATTAGGATCTAAAATTAATCATCTAAGCTCTCATTTTAGGAAACTAGAAGAAAAGTTCAAAATAAATACAAAGAAAGAATAAAGTAGAATAAAATAAATAATAAAAATTACAACATTGATGAAATTGAAAACAGGAAATCAACAGAGAAAAATAAATAAAACCAAAAGCTGGTTCTTTGAAAAGATCGATAAAATCAATAGGCCTTTATACAGACTAAGAGAAAAAAGAGAGTGAAGAAATCATTAATGTTAGAAATGAAAGAAATAACATCATTACCCATTTACATTAGAAGGAACAGCTGTATGCCCACAAATTTGATAGCTTCAGTGATTTGATAACCTAGACCAATCCCTTGACAGACAGAGAAGATATTTAGATGGCAATTAAGCACATGAAAAGATGTTCCACATGATGCCATCAGGGATGTGCAAACTGAAAAACTAGATAGTGCTACTCGTTTGTGAAAATGGTCAAAATCCAGAATACTGACTGCCAGGAATGGCCAGCAATCCTTGTACCAACAGATGAAAGATTACTCCAAACTTTGCCATGAAAGAGAAGAGAAGGGCAAGCGGGTCAATGCTCAAAGACAAAGACCCTTTCCTCTTCTTTGCTCACACTTTCATTGGTCCTTCAGGATAATCACAAATCCTTTATCACACTGTTCCTCACACATGATGTGTGACACCAGGTCTTACTGAAACTGGGAGATCTGTTTACGGGAAGATACGATAAGCTAATTTGGGTGTATTCCATGAGTTCTGCTAAACACAGCCTAAGGGACAATGCCTCCATCTCTTAGATTACAGGGTGACCGTTTGGGCTAGGAAAGCTTGGGGAAGGCAACTCCCTGGGGTATTCCAATGGCAGAGTGGTCACGTAGGCCTCTGCATTCCAAAGGCCTACGTCCTTCTCCAAAACCTTCCCTGCCCTCAGCTGCCTCTCTGTTACATTTTAGCAAGCCAGGTATTATGGCTGATTTCAGGCTCTGCATTAAGCCCAACATCTGACAACACTAAATGCTTACAATGATGTGGAGCAACAGGAACTCTTATCCATTGCTGGTAGGAATGAAAAATGCCACAGCCATTTTGGAAGCCATTTTGGTGGTTTCCTACTAAAGTAAACATATTTTTACCATTTAATCCAGCAACTGTGCCCCTTGGTATTTGCCCAAAAGAGTTAGAAACTTATGTCCATACAAAAATCTACATGTGGACGTATAGCAGTTTTACTTATAATTGCCAAAATTTGGAAGCAACAAAGATGTTGCCCAGTGGGTGACAACAACAACAACAAAAACTGTGGTGCATCCAGATAATGGAATATTATTCACTGTTAAAAAGAAATGAGCTGTCAAGCCACAGACATGGAGAAAACAAATACATATTACTAAGTGAAAGAAGCCAATCTGTAAAGGCTACATACTTAATGATTCCAACTACATGACATTCTGGAAAAGGCAAAACTATGGAGATGGTTAAAAAAAAAATCAGTGGTTGATCAGGGATTGGGGGAGAGGGAATGTTTAAGTAGAATACAAAGGATTTTGAGGGGAGTGAAACCACTCTGTATACTATAATGATGGACATATGCCATTATATATTTGTCCAAACCCAAACAATTACAATACCAAGAGTGAACCTCAATTTAAGCTGTGGACTTTGGGTGATAATGATGTGTCAATGTAGGTTCATTAATTATAACAAATGTACCATTTTGGTGGGGATGGTAATAACGGGGGAAGCTATGCCTATAGGGACAAAAAGGTATATGAAAAATCTCTGTACTTTCTGCTCAATTTTGCTATAAATCTAAAATTGCTTAAAAAATAAAGTCTGTCAAAATTGAATAGACTCTTTCTTTCCTTGGATGTGGCAATAAAGTGAGAGTAAGTGGCAAAAACACCTTGGTTGATTGAGTCAAAATACTCAGTGCACAAAATGCCATGTAAACTACAGGTTTGTTAGAAGTTGTGCTGTTGTTACTGGTGGTGGTCTGCTTTGGCTTGGAGCATGCTATTTGGTGTGGTTCCCTAGGAAGCCAACTCTGAAACAAGACTATTGTAAATGAAGTTTATGAGGGAGTGCTCCCAGGATCAACATCTATGAGGGAGGTAAAAGTATTAAGAGTTAGGTAGAAGGAGAAGTTAGGGTGCCGTGCAGTAATGATGTTTCTGCAGAGCCCACAGGGAGCTCTGCAACTGGGATGGTTCTTTGGATTTGTCTTGACTGGAAGCCTCAGTCGTTGGACGACAGACCCCTTTGGAATGTATGACCTTGGGTGAAGTAGATATTTTCGGCTGCGGGAAATTTCTGGAAAATATTAACAATCCCACAGCTATCATCAGGCAACAACATTCTAGTGATTGAAGGGGAGTAACCTTCAACCCGGAATAAGGGTGTGGGTGACTAGGCACAGGATCCACAACAGGATATCTATGCAAAATCCTAGTAAACATGTCCGTTAGGCCACCCACAGGATAAAGAATTGTGCTGGAGATATAATCATCAGTGGTGATTACTTAGGTGAGTCCTATCAGAACATCTCTTTCTGGCACAGGACTGGGAAGAATATACTTTTTTAAAAAACTGCCATAGGCAAGGCACTGTTTTAATATTCTCACATGTGGTAGTTCACTTGTGACAATAGATTTTATTGTTGTCGATTTTAGAGATTACTTAAACTCGGTGAGTTCTGCTTGACTTTCCATTTCCCTATACTACTTACTAAAACAGCTTTAATATCATGATCTCTAGAGAGTAGAGTAGGTCTGAATTAAGAGGTTCTGTTTTGTGGCAGGGTTTGAAGGAAGTGTGTCATTAGAAAATGGGAAGTTTTGTGGGTCTCTGAGCTTTTAAGGAAGAATGTACCAAGAGATAGGAAAAGAAATGCTCTCACAGGGGGAGGTAGGGTGGGGCAAACAATGATGTCACTCATTTCCTATCAGGGTGACTCTCTTTAAAGGCATCGATCTCAGGTCAAACAAAACTAAGGGAATCATTACTTAGTAATGTTGACTCTTCATTCCAGGTAAACACTGTGGTGGATAATAAAGCCTTTTCTGCATTGTGCCAGTGATCCATTGTCATCCTCAGTGGGAAATGTTTGGGTTTACTTTATTTTCTAAAGCTAAGAAGGAGAAAGGAAAACCTAATTCTTAACTTTTTTTGCATCTGACCCAAATTGTTTGAGTCAACGCAGAACGCAATATATATATCTGCTACCCTGACTGCTAGATCTGCACTTCCCTAAAATAAATTCTCTAATTTACATACTCCACATTTTCAACTTTTAAATGCATGTTGCATAACCCTGATATCCTGGACATGCTTGGAATTCTTAATGACATTTCATATAGAAATAACTTCAGGGAACAGAAAGATAAAGCAAAGAGTTTGTTTTTGAGGAAGACTGCAAAGTCCTGGGAGATTTTGCCTTGAACAGCAAAAAACTTATGGAAATATGGTACGGTATGAGACTAAATGGGATATTGGAGCTATTTAGCAGAGAGATGAGAATGCCATGTCTCCAAAATCAATGGAGATTTTCAAATGAGTCATATTGTGGAGACTGAATGGGAAAGATAAGAATGACAGGCTAAGAAATCTATTACCTTGGTCTCCATCAGATTTCATCCTGAGCTGTACTCAGGGATGGACAGATATCTGTTCACGAATCTCACAATTCTGACATTCCAGGCCAAGATTTCTACCCCATTCTTCCAAAATATCCTCCATTTTCCAAAATAAAATAATGGTGTCTCTCTTGAGTACTAGTCATGAATTTTCAAATGCCTATTATATGTTGCTTCAAGGAGATCCTTCTATTATGTCAAATTAAATAAATGTTAGTCTTATTCCCTATTTCAAACATCTTGTTCTGTTTTCCAAATCCTGTTTATTTACACCATCATCTTTCCAATTCAGAATACAAAATGCATTACCGTTCCACCATGTGACAGTTGCACAGCAAATTCACTGGTATCATTAGTTTTATTTTACAGAGGAGATAACCGCGGCTCAGGGAGATTGGGTATGTGATTAAACTCATACAAAGAGTGATGGCAGGATTTGAGCCTAAGACTCTCATTCTAAAAAATTCCTTTCATTACACCAAATTTTCATTCCATATTCCTCTTTTCATCAAGCAGCTATTACCTTTCTGTAGGTATTATTTCTTCTATTTGTATATCACCTTTAAGTTACTTTTCCACATTTGATACCTTAATTCTTTTTTTTTAAAGATTTTATTTATTTATTTGACAGAGACAGCCGGGGAAGTGGGAGAGGAAGAAGCAGGCTCCCAGCGGAGGAGCCCGATGTGGGACTTGATCCTGGAACGCCGGGATCACGCCCTGAGCCAAAGGCAGACGCTTAATGACTGTGCCACCCAGGAGCCCCTGATACCTTAATTCTAATCCTTATTTTCTAATGTTTCAATGACCGTACTGGATTCCTGACTTGAAGCTTTATTTCTATTCCTCTTTCCTCCAAATATGGTAGGTAAGTTTCTATTCTTAAAACACCACTTCTACTTGGCTACTGCGTTACTGAGGGATATTCATCGGCTCCTTCCAATCTACATGATAAACTCCTTACCTTGGAATAAAATGCCTTTCACAATCATTTCTATTTTTCTAAATACATCTCACATTGCTCCCAAATAGACACAATCCTTGAGCCAAACTGATCTTTTCATGGTAACTCACCACGCTCTCTCAAACTTTCTTGTGTCTGTGGAAATTCCTGCCTCTGGTTCTCAGGACATGCAGTTTCCTGCATCTGGAAAAGTCATAATGCTACTCTATATTGAAACCCTGTGATCCTCCAAGGAGTTTTACAGACATTGTATCTAACCTTCAAATAACAAAAAAGAATGGTGTAAGTCTCTCATTTTACAAAGAAAGAAAAATCAGTTTTTAAATATAAGAAATTTGCAAAGGGTGACACAATTACCAAGAGAATAGTGTGCTTACAAATTCCATGTCTTTGTAGTAGTCTATACTGTGTTCTGCATGTTTTTTATGTTCTCCATTTGAAATTTTACCCATAACTCAAAGCACAGCTAAAATCATAACTTCTTCATACAAGATTCCTTATATGTAAAGTATATAAAATAGGTCTCTCCTCTGAATGCCTTGAATTTTTGTGTGTTTGTGTGTGCACAATCTTTTGTTTTTTTTTTTTTAAGATTTACTTGTTTTAGAGAGAAAGAGACAGAGGGAGCAGGGGGAGAGGCAAAGGGAGAGGGAGAGAATCTCAAGCAGACACCCCGCTAAGCATGGAGCCCAATGCAGGGCTCAATCTCACGACCCTGAGATCATGACCTGAGCTGAAATCAAGAGTCAGACACTTAACTGACTGAGCCACCCCGGTGCCCCTTACAATTCCTTTGACATTAACCATAAACCTCCTGTACCAGAGTTCTTTTCTTGTGCACTTGTATTAATGACTTAGCCATTTTTTTTATATTCTTTAGGAATATCATTCTGTGGTATGGCTACAATTCAAAACTTCAGTAGAAATATAAAAAGGGTTGAATAGGTAGAGAAATCATTTGAGGATTTTCTAGGGAAAAATAATTCAATGAAGACATGAAATTATTCTTTTGCTAGCACAGTGAAGGAAGAGAAAAAAATGCATAGTCATTGAAACAGATTAACTTTTCTTCTTGCTACCATCAAGCACCCAGTAATGTCTCTCTGACCCCTAAGTGCATAGGAAATAGAAACCACAATAAATAGGAATGAAAATACTGGATCATGCGCTACTGTTTGGTGAGTAATGGCTTTGTGACAGTTTTTAGGCTTTCATGTGTTTTGGGTAGCGTGGGGGAAAGGGCAAAACACTCAGAATAGGGTTAGTTAGCATGAGTCATAGAAAGAAGGCCAAAGTTGGTATGTAGTGCAGTTTTGCAATGGCTGGGTGAGATGTGAATCTTATACCAGCATCACCTCAGGAGTTTGCATGTGGTGAGATGAATGGATTGTGGCGACAGTTACACAGGAAATCTCAGTGTACACATGCCAGCCAAACGCGTAGTAACTGAAAGCCATTAGCTGCTTGTACCTATTTAAATTTAAACCCAAAATAATTAAAATTGAATCAAATTTAAAATTTAGTTTTTATTTTCACACACTTCAAGTGCTCAGTAGCCACATGCAGCTAGCGGCTAGTGTATTGGACTGAGCAAATACAGAATATTTCCGCCATTGCAGAAGATTCTATTGCAGAGTTCTGACTAAAGTACAAGTAACAAAGTATTTTTTTCAGATTTTTTTGTCTCTAGGGCCTACAGTTCATCAACTGGTGTAAATAATTGTTGGGAGAAGTCATCAAGAAGATGTGACTGCTGGCTGACTTGTGAGCTGGACCCAGCAACTGGAGATTCCTCGCCTTCTCCCCTGTCCTTGGATTATGGGGTCCAGTTGCCTTCC
Source organism: Ursus americanus (assembly GCF_024610735.1). Lineage (NCBI taxonomy): Eukaryota > Metazoa > Chordata > Mammalia > Carnivora > Ursidae > Ursus > Ursus americanus. The sequence goes on from NC_142129.1 coordinate 79,743,692, forward strand.
CTGATCCCAGAGGTTGCTCCAAGGACATAGCCTTGAGATAGTGATGTGCAGTTGAGACCATCTAGGTGGAATATGTGACCAAACCCAGGTAAGGCCTCTACATAAACTTTAAGATTTCATGGGCAGACACAGAAAACTACCCATCTTGCAGTCACCCGGGACAAGCCTCGTATGTAAGTTCCTTTCCTTCTTAAAACCACCACCAACCAATCTGGAGTGACCTCTTTCTTCAGTCTTTCTTTGCCCTCTGCGTTGGGGGACCAGTTTCAGATTATTCCTGGGAAGCCCCAAGCTACTTGCAAACCAACAAGAGATAATAAACCAGATATATCAATAATTTAAATGAGTTGTATTAAGTGCAACAACTATTATAAAAGTGATCCTGGTAAAATTTTATATTTTCAGAAAATATATAAATAGCTCCAGTTTGGGTGGAGTTGAGAGTAGCAGATGCAGTGACATTGAATTGGGCATTAATTTTTTTTTTGAGATGAGAAAGGGCACTGAGGCAACAAGAAAAACACAAGGTCAATGATGAAAGGCATGAAGGGCTAACAAAAAAAGTTATGAAAAATAGTAAGTGATTAATTTTGACCAGGATTTAGAATAAATGTAGGAGAGAAATGTAAAACTCAGGAGAAAGGTAGACTGAGATCAACTAGTAGAGGCTTAAAAGTTGTTTTTGTTGTTGTTTTTACAAGGCATTTTATTTTCTATTGTCTTCCTTCGAGCTGGAAACACGAAGTAAATATTTACAGAGGTATCTGGAAGTGGAAGGTCTTCTATAATGGGTACGTTCAACAGGCTTGCAGTTCTTTGGTTTTAGTGTACGTTTTGGTGAAGGGTGGACTTCAGTTTTATTTGAACTCATAATTCAACAATTCTTCTGGGAAAAGTATGGTCAGAAGTGGGGGGTGGAAATTGTGTTATTTCCATAAACAGCAATTACTGAGCATTTCAAGTCTTTAGGACAATGATTTCTCAAATCCTACTGTTTGTATTACTAAAAACTTAAAAACTAAAAAAACAAAACGAAACAAGGAACAAAACAAAAAAAAACCCTAGTTTCTGTTCTTTGGGCCTTCTAAAAGTTTTTAATTTGAACAATGGACATGTTATAAGGGACATTGCCATTTGTTCCTTGTGAAGATAAATCTTCTAATCCCTATGATGTCAGATCCAATAAGAGTTTAGTTAAAAGAAAAGAGGAAATAAGAATCTTTAGGGTTCTGCCCCAATAATCAGGGAGAGAGGGTGAAGTATGTACCCGGATAAGAAACAGCAAGGGAACAAAAGATTTTAAAGAACTTATGAGTGCTACAGACCTATATTAAATGCAGGAAAACGGAATGCGAAATGATTCAGACGTCAGTTTGAGGGATGAAGAGAATCATGATGTTGCACAAGGGAACAGAGGCTTACAGAGAAACATGGTGAGTTCAGTTCCAAACATGTCCATTTGGAAGTGCTATAGGACTAGCCACTAACTGGGGAGGGTCTAGGTGGAAGTAGTAAACGTTTGGGGCTTCATCTTGTAACAGCTGGATCCTAAAGAGGAAATGAGATTGCCTGAAGAAGGAGCATGGGATTTAAAGACAGAAACCGGAAAGAATCCGGCTTTAGAAAAAGCAATAGGAAAAGAATTCAGTGAAGACAGAAAACCGGGTGTGAAGCATGAAAGGTTATTAGCCAGACATGAACCCTGTGTGACAGAGGTTTCAGAAGAATGAGTTGTTAGCGATCTCCAAATTCCCGAGGAATTCAAGGACAACCCCTAAAGGAAAAAGGATTTGGTGATTTGTACAACACAATGACTGATGAGGCAACTTTGGTACATTGGATGGATGGGGTTATCTGACTGACATAAAGGACTGTTTAGACAGAACTGGTAACAAACTGGATGACTACTTCACCCTTTCTCCTTTGATATCTCCAATACATGGTCCCACTCTTGCTTTCTATTTCAATGAGAAAATAGAAGAAATCAGAAGAGAAATATCTTTTTGTTATCTTTTTACTGAAGTATGACATACGCTGTTATGTTAATTTTAGGTGTATAATATAAAGATTCAACAGTTCTATACATTTCTCATTGCTCATCAAGGTAAGTGTACTCTTAATCCCCTTTATCTATTTCACCCATACGTCCCACCCACATCCTCACCTGGCAACCACCAGTTTGTTCCCTGTGTTTAAGAGTCTGTCTTTTTGGGTGGGGGGATGAGGGGAGAGGGGGATGGGGATTAAGGAGTGCACCTGTGATGAGCCCTGGGTGTTGTACGGAAGTACTGAGTCATGATACTGTACACCTGAAACTAATATAACAATGTAGGTTAGCTGATTAAAAAACTTGTTAAAGAAAAAGAGTCTGTCTTTTGTTTTGTTTTCTTAAATTCCACATGAGTGAAATTGTATGGGATTTGTTCTTCTCTGACTTATTTCACTTAGCATTATACTCTCTAGCTCCATCCATGTTGTTGCAAAAGGCAAGATTTCATTCTTTTTTTATGGCTGAGTAATATTCCATTGTGTATATATACCACATCTTCTTTATCCATTCATCTACGGAGGAACACTTGGGTTGCTTCCATATCTTGGCATGGAATGTAAATAATGCAAATAATAATCTTACAAAGAGTAATCTTGTAAATAATGCTGCAGCAAACATAGGGGAGTACATGTATCTTTTCAAATTAGTGTTTTTTGTTTTCTTTGGATAAATACCCAATAGCGCAATTACTGGATCATATGGTTAATTCTGTTTTTACTTTTCTGAAGAACCTCCATACTGTTTTCTACTGCGACTGCAGTAATTTGCATTTCTACCAACAGTGCACTAGAGTTCCCTCTTCTCTACTTCCTCTCCAACACTTCTTATTTCTGGTGTTTTTTATTTTAACCACTCTGACAGATATAAAGTCGTATCTCATTGTGGTTTTAATGTGCATTTCCCTGATGAATAGTGATAGTTTTATGTATGTCTGTTGGCCATCTATAAGTCTCTTTTGGAAAAATGTTTATCCAGTTTCCCTGACCATTTTAATCAGATTATTTGGGGGGTTTTTGCTGTGGAATTGTTCAAGTTTTTTTATATATTTTGGATATTAACCCTTTATCAGATATATCATTTGAAAATATCTTCTCCCATTCGTTAGGTTGCCTTTTTGTTTTGTTGATGCTTTCCTACCCTGTGCAAAAGTTTTTTTTTTTAATGTAGTCCTAGTAGTTTAATTTTGTTTTTATTTCCCTTGCCTGAGTAGACATATCTAGAAAAATGCTTCTACAGCCATTGTTAAAGAAATTACTTCTATGTTTTCTTCTAGGAGTTTTATGGTTTCAGGTCTCACTGTTAGGTCTTTAATCCATTTTGACTTTATTTTTGTGTTTGGTATAAGAAGGTGGTCCAGTTTTCCCAGCCCTGTTTATTGAAAAGATCGTCTTTTACCCATTGTATATTCTTGCCTCATTTGTCATAGATTAATCAGCCATATAAGCATGGGTTTGTATATGGTACCCTGTCCTGTTCCTTTGATCTATGTGCCTGTTTTTGTGCCAGTACCATACTGTTTTGGTCACTACAGCTTTGGTAGCATATCTTGAAATTTGGGATGATACTACCACCTTTGTTCTTTTTCAAGGTGGCTTTGGCTAGTTAGGGTCTTTTGTAGCTCCATGCAAATTTTAGGATTATTCGTTCTGGTTCTATGAAAAATGTTATTGATATTTTGATAGATGTTGCATTAAACTTATAGATTGCTTTACGTAGTATGGGCATTTTAACAATACTGGTTCTTCCAATCTATGAGCATGGAATATCTTTCCATTTGTTTGTGTCATCTTTAATTTCTTTCATCAGTGTTTTACAGTTTTCAGAGCTCATGCCTTTTACCTCTTTGGTTAAGTGTGTTCCTCAATGTATCATTTTATTGGGTTCAACTGTATATGGGAACCCTTCCAGCATCATACCTAACACTTATCTGTTGCAGTATCAATTTACTTTTCCTTCTTTCTTGTTACTATAGATGAACTGTCTGGTCTTCCAGTAGAAAACTACCATCCTCTCATTCTTTCTCACCTACTCAAGAAGTTCACTTCAACAACACAGTCCCTTCTCTATTACACATTATCAAATCTTACAATTTTCCCTCTGTACTGTATCTTTCTCAGCAATATATATAAAAACATCCCCCCTGACTACCATCCCCTACCAGTTACCATGCCAGCCCTCTCCTTTCCTTTACACAAGAAAACCTGGAAAACAATGTCCTTTGCAGTCTCTAATTTCTCTTCCCATTTTTTCACTCTTAACACTGCTTTAAAACCACTGTTATCAAGGTCAACACTTAGAATTCTGTACCATCTCTATATTCAGGGAAGAGGAGACCCCTTTTGAAGCCCCACAACTTAGAAATCCCTGCTCTGGCCCTTCACTGGCTGAGCTCTTCCCTCATAAAGCAAGGAGTTCATGAGGCCGAGGGGGCATGACCACCATATGCTCTTCCTCTAGACCACACTTCAGGAAACCAGAATCCCATAATTTCCTGCCAAAGTCACTTAAATCCACTTCAGGATCTGCATGGGCTTTTTCTTGAGTCTGACCCCTCAAGAGTTGATCACAACAACTGTATACTTACTTATCCCTAGTCCAGAGAGACTGCCAATAAGCACCTGTTTGTATGGTGTTAAGAGAGCTTGGCCAGAGCTTGCCTGTGCAAGAATTCTGTAATGGCAGAGCATAGAGTTGATGGTGGGAAGAGAAGAGGGGCAGGATCCTCATTCTTTCATATTTTGGTATTGAAAAGCACTCCGTGTGCTAAATTTGAACGTCTTTTCATAGCACTATGAAGCTATTTTTTTTAAGAGGAAAGAATGCTTTTTTTTAGTTGTTAGCTTGATTTATAATAAATATTGAGATGTGTAATATATGTGCTTTGAATGATAGTCTTCCTTGAAAATGTTAGCGGTAGACCTGATTGGAATCAATGATTAATTCTCAATATATTTTACTTACCAGTAGCATTTGACAGAGTGAATCACTGCCTTCACTTTAGAACTCTACCTTTCCTTGGCTTCTAGGAGGACAGTATGTTTTCCTGAATCTTCTCTTTTCACATCAGCAACAACTTCTCAGACTTCTTTAAAGTCTTGAACACAACCTCTGAACTTTTCTATCTTTACATATTCCCTTGATCAGATCATCTACTTTTGAATGCTTTGAATACCATCATCTGCTGATGACTCCCAAATTATATTCTATCCAGAATTACACCCTAGCTAGAGTTTTATTCAAACCAGTCCTACACCCATAGACTCATGAATGAATGGCCTGCTTAAACACTTAATGTGGTTGTCTAATAATTACTCCAAATATATGGTATTCAAAATTGAGCTCCTGATCTTTCTCCTACAAATTTGTTTCATAGTATTTCCCATCTCAATACATATCAACTACACTCTTACAATTACTCAGGCTTCTCTCTTTCTCTCAAAGGCTGCATCTCTCATACCATGTCAGTTCTACCTGTAACCTGTATCCAAAATCTGACCATTTGCTACCATGGTGATAATCTAGCTTAAATCATGTTGCCTTTCACTTTCATTATTGTGAAATTTTCCTAATGAATTTTCAACATGCTATCCAGAATTCTGCTAACTCTGCAATGTTTTCCAATATTTCAGAGAAAAAGTCAAAGTTGTGAGCTAACCTAGGAGTCTCTCAACAATCTGAACCGACCATCCCCACACCGATAACTCTGCTTTACTCTTCTACTGCCATCCCTATATTCCTTCTACTCCAGCCACTCCGGTTCTCTTACAATTCTTCAACCACACTAGGCAAGTGTCTGCTTCCTGGCTTTTGCATTACCATTCCCTTTGCTCAGATCTGTCTTTCTCCAGATGACTTTGTTTTTATTCCTCAGCTCTTTGATGTCCTTGCCTAAATGTTAGTGAACATTCTGCTTCACCTCTCCGAACTCCTTTCATGACTGAGACACTCGTTCTTTCAGCTGATAGGAGTGTTGGCGGCTGAGTCCCTCTTCAGGAACTGGGCTTGACCAAAAGGAGCTGTCTTTCCCAAGGCTTTAACTCCTACCTGAGGGAATCTCCCACCCAATGATCGGACGACTTGGAGCATAGGCTTCATCTCCCTTCTCAGTTATGACTTTGAAGACTCGTTCTAGTTAAAGACCCCTTGTAAATGCATTGTAGTTCAGCCTTTGCTCCTGTCAAGCTTTGAGTCTAATTCCATAGAGGCATACCTGCCAAGGGTATTCCCCACTCCACCCTGTCATGTAAATCTGTCTCAGATTCTGTCTCCAGGAAACAATCTGAGAGAGTTGGTATGAGGAGTGTTGCTAAGAAGCACACTCTAAAATGGGATATTGGAAAAAGATTACCCACCCCTTACCTCAACCTCTAGCCAGCTGAACAACTGGACTCCATTTACTGGTGGTAGGTTTATCAGTGATAGCCCCTGGCTTCAGTAGCAGTTTAGTTTTGTAAGCTTTTCACCTGAGATGGCATACCAGGGAAAGTCAATATATAGGTGAGCAAAATCTTAGTGTTTGAGTTAAGGGAAATAGAAATTATAAGGACTGTAGTGGTGGACTACTGGTTCACTGGAGAAAGACAATGAAATGCCAAAAGTGATTAATCAACAACCAAATGCAAAGTACAAAAGCCAACAGATCTCTCGTACTTCATAGAAAGAGACTCGAATCTCTTAGTAGATATGAGAGTGGAAAAAGTGATGATCAGGCGTGGGACTTAATTATAAGGGTAGGAGAGTCCCAAAGATGATTGAATTTTCAACCTTGGCAAGACTACCACACCAAAATCAAAGTCCTCATTGGAAAGGAGTGTCTAGTCTGATGCATCAAAAAATCTTGAACCCTTAGATTTGGACCATGTGGACTAGCAAAAGTAGGATACTCTTCCTTTTTAAAGGCAAGTGCTTCCCCTTGCATGAAGACAATGCAGAGGCCTTTGTCTTATAACATTTAACCTAGTGAAGATCTATATCCACTGCTCCTAGAGATCAGGTAAATAACTATAATCTACTTTTGACATAACCTGGCCAGGGAAGCTCTGGACCTTCCATCAGAAGAAAGAGACCACATACCAAAAGAGCTACAGAAATTAACCAACATGTACAGGAGCTGGAATGCATATACATATACATGTACTTATACATATATGTATACAACTGGATCCTAAGGATGCTAGATCAAAGGAAGCTGGGACATAAACTTAGATAAAGGAGAGGTACCATACAGAAGCTTGTTCCTATGATACAGGATGCCAACACCCTGGGAGATGATATTAACATATTTTATAGGGTGGCTCTTAGAAGACTGGATATAGTGTTTTCCTATGGAAAATGGCAGAGAATGGCAACAAGAGGCTTAAAGAAGTTGGCATTCTAGATTGTAAAACCATCAGAATTTAGGAAATGACCAAATCGTTTTCTATGTATTAAAATAATAATAAATACACTAGTGAAGAAAGTTTCAGCATTCTTGAGATAGCTCTTTATAAGCAAGGGTTAATAAAAAATTCAATTACAGACCCAGGCTTCTTCAAAGCAATAAGAATAATAAGATCCCAAAGTAAGACAGACCAGTTTTCAGCACTTAATTATGAGAACAAAACTAGTGTAATATTGTAATGAGAGTCAAAATCAGAGTGGCAGCTAAGAGACCCTTATATGCAGAGATCTACAAAAAATAAGTTAATAGGACAAAATGTTCTTAAAGCCCAAATGAATGAGTAGGGAATATGACTCTTGCTCAAATTAAACAACCAAAAAGAGTGAGGCTAATCATTAGGAGGATAAGACTGGTCACTCTAAAAAAATGTTATGAACTCTTGTTCTATTTCTATACCTGAGCTATTTCTCAAAGCCAACACCCAATCACTGAAAGATCTTCATGAATGACAAAACTTCAACACCACGATATACGTTTAGGGTGAAGATTCATGTAAGATATCTTATGGGGTCTGTGATAGTTGGGGACCAGCAATAGCATCATGGCCCTCATGTTAGAATGGAGACATATGGGAAGCAGGTAATAAATGGTATCTGGGACCATATCGAGGTTACAGTGGAACCACTGGATTCACAGCTTCAGCTACTACTCATTTCTCGAGTCCCTAAATGCATAATTGGAATAAATGTACATGGCAGTTGGCAAAATCCTTGTATCCCTTTTTTGGTTTATACAGTAAGAGTTAACACAGTGAATATCAAACGTATGCCTGTGATACTGCCCCATCCAATCCCTGGCTGTTACGGTCCTTAAAAGAGGTGTACTGGTCCAGTCTTTGCGCTTCATTTCAATATAAATCTGAAGGACTATCTCAGCTTTTGATCTCGCCATAGGAATGGCTGAGTTTTCTGTTGCAACTGCACTGCAATCTAATTTCTCCTTCTGCCAATATTGCTTCCTTTACTCACTTACACGGATTGTCCCAAAAAACACTTTCTGGTAAACTTTCTGCATGTATTTTTCATATTAAAGTCAGATTTTAAACAACTTGATCCAAAATAATTACTTTTTCAGGGGCGCCTGGGTGGCACAGCGGTTAAGCGTCTGCCTTCGGCTCAGGGCGTGATCCCGGCAATCCGGGATCGAGCCCCACATCAGGCTCTTCCACTATGAGCCTGCTTCTTCCTCTCCCACTCCCCGTGCTTGTGTTCCCTCTCTCACTGGCTGTCTCTATCTCTGTCGAATAAATAAATAAAATCTTTAAAAAAAAAAAAATTACTTTTTCAGTTAGGTCTTCCCTGGACAAGTTACATAAAATTTTAATCTCTCATCCTCACCACAACTCTCACACTCCTTATTTCATTCTGTTTTATTTAACACTTCCCACCATCTATAATTCTGCACACTTTAAATATTTATGTTTATTGTCTGTGTGAACCCCAGTATATACTCACACCCTGGAATTTAAACTCTGTAAGAGGTGGTATCTAATTTGTTTACTGCTGAATCTCCCATGCCGGGTACCTAACAGTTGCTGAATGTATCAATTGTTCAATAAATTCCTGCAGTTCTAGAAGTAATATTTCACACCTGCAATCACATGGGAAGGAGAATTATTCCTAAGACAGAGCGAAGAGGGGTCAAATACCATATTTCCATCAATTATTTACTATTCACCAATTATTTTAATAAGGAAGATTCTATGTACTCTTAGTTTGGAGCTTGTAAAAAGAGAAACAGAGGGCGTGGTCACTGGAAAGTATTCTGCCTCATTCATAAGGAAGAACAAACTAACCAGTAACAAATTTCTAAATTTGGGAAGTAAAGGATCACCAGTGGGTGGTAGCAGTTGTGGGGCATAATGGAGCATATACGTACTAGGTTCTTAAAGAATGGGTACTTTGGAAGAAGTCAGCTATAGAAAGACAAGATATTCCTACCGAGGCAAGAAAGCATGTGTGAAAGCTGAGTTGGGACATCTAGTTAGGAAAAGGATCAAAGCCCAGCTGTAACGGAGAATGTGTTATGAGAAGTAACGAGAGACGTACTGGGATAGTTGGAGAGCGCTAACTAGATTACTGAGTATATGGCGACAGGAAGCAGTAACAGTGAAGGGGTTCTCTGGTTTTTCAACAAGAAAAGTATAATCATGAAACTTGGGTTTGAGGGAATTTAACGTGGCGCAATCAGACAGGTCAGAGTGAAATAGAGCAGAGACTAGAATCCGCAAACTGAAGTAAGAGGTGGCTGCAATAATCAGAACTGAAGTGACTGGGGAGTAAGATTAAGGGAGTAAGTGTAGAAATAGTGTGTTAAAGAGACATAGTAAAAAGAAAAAAAAAATCTTAAATAAGATCAGAATTTGGAACAGGAAGTGGCCCCTTGGGAGATAATTATGATTCTCTCCTTTGTCGATTAAGCTTATAGCATTGTTTTAATTTCAAATAATCATTATATATAAGCATATTCTAATCTAAAAAGAAGAACATGTAGAATAAGTAAATGTGGAAATCTGCTCCAATGAATAAAAATACATATTTGTGTTACCTCTTAAGACCTAAGAGCTGCTTAATGCTGGTATTGTAAATTTACTGCACCGCATGAATGTACTAACTTGAAACAGCAAGTTTTGCCTTATTCCCTCAAGATCAAAAGACTGCTCTCAGGAAGTCCCCAAAGATGTGAACTCTCTGGAGGAAATACCATGCACAGAGCTCCCAGAAGTGCACATTTGAGTACCATTAGCAAAGGAGAGATGGTTTGCCTCAAATCTCATGGGAATATGTAAGGATAAAGGTCATTGCTAAGGCGAACAGGACGCAAATCACCCAGGGACCCAATGTCTGAAGTCAACACCTCCTATAATATGTGGAAACAAAATAAAGAATAATACAGATGGTAGCCCATATTTATAATTTCCAGAAGGAGCTGAGCCACTGAAGCCACTTATTAAAGTCAGCCACATACCACATCCTTGGAGGAAATCCAGCTTGAAGCCCAGGTCATACTGGCAAAAGAGACATCTACAAAAACATGGTTTGAAATCTCATTCTGAAAAGCAGGTAGGGAACAATTGCATGTCATCTCAAGCTAGATGTTGAATTATAGATGTAAAATAGTGATTACTCAAACATTTTTAAAGGCTAATGTCCCCTTCTGAAGATTACACTGAAACACTGACCAAAAATACCAAGAGGAAAAATTATTCACACCATACAAAGCTTGTGGTATTTCAGTGACTTTTAGAGCTGAAGACTCTCTCTGTACTTTACCTCAAGTCAATTTCCTTTTGCACAGCCTGGTGCCAAAAAAAGATATTCTTGGTCAGGCTGATGCTGTGAAACAAGAAACAATTAAAAAGCAACAAGATTCTTAGAAGTCATTCTCAATGATTATTCTAAAAGACCACGGCATTCCAATACAACGTCTCTTGCTTTCAGGGTGTGTGTGTACGTACATAGAGCAACCTATCCCTGCAGCTGGCTAATACAGAGAACTCCAGTATTACAGTGTCTTCATAGCTTTATATTTGCTTTCGAGAACGAAATTTATGGCCACATTGTCCCCCTGAATAAAAAGCATCTAATTTAGTTGCATTTTCCCATTGTCAATTTTTATCAATTTTCTCTCATAATGAAATGAGGTTTACTCATAGAAAGGACGTATGCTAATGTTATTTTTAAGGCTGACGGGAAAAAAAGGTAAATGTTGGGCTAACAGTTGTAATTGTATATACTGACATTATTTTAGACCAAAATTGGGCTTTTTCACTGGTTTTTGGAGACACTCTAAAATTTCTAGGTTGTAGAGATAGACGCACTATGAAAATGAAACTTGGAAAGGAACCCTAACTATACTGTCACCTCAGCAGAGCATAAGAAATAAAAAGCACTCCAGGCCTCAATTTATTAGCAAGAAATAATTTTTGAACATTTCCTATGGCTAACACTGCCAAATACCATAGTACACATCCAAGCTAGGAAGATACTGTCCCCACTCTAGTGGAGTTTATTATTTTATTTTCATCATTTTCTTAGGTCCAGAAAACTATAATCCTAATTGAAGCCACAGGACTAATAGCTGTATTAACAACCCCAGCTCATTAGTGAGGCTGTAGTCCGGGTACTCAGGAGAGAGAGCTGAAAAAGGAGCCTTTCTCTTTTCCCTGGTTCTCCCCAGCCTGCCTCTCCTCTATGTAGAAACATCTTGAATTTTATATCACTCTTATTTTAATTACTGATGAAAAAAAAATCACATAATCTCCAAGTTGATGACTAAAACTTCTGGGTCACACAGAAACGTAGAAGTTTATAATTTTATACAGTGCAGAAAATTGTATACAGCCCTGAAGGAGTGGGTCATTTTAAGTTAATAACCTACTTAGGAAGGCTGAGTAAAATGCCTACCTTTTCAAAGCCCAGGTATGTCCCCACCAAAAAAACTACGGGGTATATTTACTTGAATGCAAATTATATGAAGTATCTTAGTTTATGACTGTTATGAAACATACACGAATCTTGTATATTCAAGGTCCTAAGTATATTTGATTTTGATATAAAAACAATACACGAAAACAGATTTATTTTAATGTTTGCTATTTTGCATTGCCGTCAGAGCGAACTCTGTGTTCAGGGATGGGTACAAATAAACGAAGCAGTGCAAATCTTGTTCCTCTGGGGCAGGCCTTTTGCATTGTAAAAACAATACCACACGATTTGCACGAAGCCTTGCATACCTACCTTTCCACATCTTTACGCTATCATAACATGGCTTTGGAGAGGTGAAATCCAGGAGTTTTGACTATGCTTATCTATTTGCAGCCTAATATTGTGTGTGAAAAGGTAAACAAATCAGGAATATGTATTTAATTTGGAAGCCTAAAATTTCCTTGTTTTATGAATATGCAAAACCCCACCTGTTCAAACTTTGCTAAGATCTCAAAAGAAGAACAGCACTGACATGTGGATGGACTGACTGTATTCTATCATTTCCTAACTAGGGCACATTCACAAATCTCAAAATACTCATTCAAAGAGTTGCCTGCTACGACAGGTAGCCAACCCTGTTTATAAAATTATATATATTATATATTATATATCTCAGTTATATAATTATATATTATCTCCATTGAGATATATATCTTAATTATGTAATTATTATATATAATATATAACTATATCTCAACTACCTAACAAGTGCTTTTCTATGCCTCCTATAAACAAATATTTGTACAACCTAATCTTTGTCCCCAACCTTGCAGGTCTTCAAGTTCATGATATCTATTGGGATAGTTGAAAGGCAGGGAACATATTTAAACATATTTACTGTTCTTACTTTTCAGGAAGAACCAAATTACCTACCATTTCCAAGAACACTGTTTTTTATTTCCTTGGTACCAAATCAATAAAAGTCCTTCCAGCACAGCAGCTGTTGCGTAATGGCCCCAAAGAGTGAATGCACTGCCTAAATTGAACACAGTTCAGTGTCTACACCAAGTGGGCCCTCAAGTAATGTTGATGGACTGGCTTTCTCACAAGCAGTAAAAGCTCAATTTTTAGTCTCCTATGAGACTAGAATCAATAATTTAAAAGCAGTTTGTGTTGAATTCTAGGCTTGTGGCAATACAACAATATGTATAAATATAAGAACTACATTTATATGTTTCCGTTTTAAAAACCAAAACAAAACATGTTTTTTAGTTAATACTAAGAGATTCCCAATAATTTTGAGTGATAATCTGAATATACAGGACTATCAATTTGGATGGTTCAATATAAATATTCTGATAGTGATACTGGAATGATCATGAAGAATTTGAAGACTCAAATATCTGAGATACAAGCTCGTTGATTAGTAATCAGTTTAAATCGCAGTAATTAACAGTATGTTCCAATTGAACTGTTCTCGCAGATTATCTTTAGTGTACAGATTTGGACTACATTCTACATTATTATACACTATTCTTCAAGAAAGATGGGCAAGTTTCTGAAGATGTGCCATAAGTGGTCATTTAATTTGAAAGCATAACTAACTGCCTCTTTTGCTTCCAGCCATACAACCATGGGGTTGTGTGGTTTTACCCTTTGATCAGGTGACAGCTCAGAAAGCATCCCCTTAGTCAAAGCAGAATCTCAGAGAGTGAGGGATGGGCTGTGAGGAAGCTCAGCAGAGCACTGCTTCTGCGCCCCACGGCCACGCCAGAGCTGTGCTCGACGTCTGAAAAGGTTTGGGCAAATAAACTAAGTACCTAACACCACAAGATGGGGAGCAGAATTAGTTCAGAGAGCAAGGAGTCGGCCAAAAGATCAAAAGAACTGGAGAAAAAGCTTCAGGAAGACGCCGAGCGAGATGCAAGAACTGTAAAGTTGCTGTTATTAGGTAATATTTTTTCCCCTTTTGCTTTCAAAACCCCCATTTTTTTCCAATTATGATATATTTCCTTTTCCCAAATTTTAATTTCAGGTATATTATCTTACGGGGGATTTATTATGAATATGTGCTTGGAAACTTAAGAGTTTATGTGTCCTCTATAAATGTTTACTTTTCTTGTTTAGTATTTAACTTTTTTTTTTTTTTGGTTAAGCAGAGAGACAAATATTTATGAGATGATTCCTATTTGACAATAATACAATTTACTATTATTAAAATAAAACTCATATCCATTTATTATTTTATCCCACCCTAATCATTTTCTGAATATCAGTTATTTAATACCAAAAATAATCCTTTAATTACAAGCTATAAAGTGTTACGTTATTTTGTTTGAACAGAAATATGTTGAGTTGTTTGATACCAAATTTAATATGTTATTTAATTACTTGTGCTGTGAAAACCAATTAGTCTCAAGTTATTTAGAGAGTAATGAATGATAAGTTACTTTATATTAATAACATTGTACCAGCTTTATGAGTACTGCCTGTGAAACTGTTTGTACACTTGTAAAATATTCCATTTAAGGTCTTTTAGGATATTTATATATTGATTCAGGTCAGGAATTATGTACCTTCTATCTTCTTATCCTTTCAAAACTCAGCACAATGTTTTACCACAACTCTAAATTCAACAAATGTTTAAGGAATTGAAGGAAAATCTATATGCTGCACATTTTTCTAAACATTAAAAAAATCGAACATGTAGTGGTCACAGCAAGATAAATATATTTCTGAAATAAAAATCAAGACCTATATAAAGAGATCAGAACAAGAACTTTATCGGTTGTGGGTTCCTCCTGCTTAGTTACACACAAAAGGACTTCACTTTATTTCACAATTGTGTATTGTTCACATGAAATACCCTCAATTTTTTAAGAGCCCCCTTTCCTGTGTCTAGTTCACTCCCCGTGGCAGGAGTGTCTCAGAAACCAACTGTGGGACTCCCAGCACCTGCTCCTCAGATAGAAGAAAATGCTCTCTCCCTTTTATACCCAAGTTCTGTGGCTCCCACCTGCCCACAGCACTAGCAAGTAACCAGCTAGGGGTGCGTAATTCAGAAAGACATTGGGGCCAGCTCTTATGAAAGCACTGAATATATTTTCCCTCATACTTCAGAGCATTCTGTGAGGCCTTGATCAAGAGTAAAAGTAATGTGGACATAGAAAAAGCAAATAAAAGCTGAGAGGAAAGCCAAGCACTCCTACAAATGCATTCAGTGTCCCTCTTGTACTAAGAAAACAGTGGTGTAAGAGTAATGAGAAAATAGATTTTAAAATCCCTATGTTTGAATAACATTTCAAAAGACTAGACCTATTCTCAATACACCAGTTACTTTTAGATTAGAGTGGTTGGGTTAGATCAAGAAGAGAGGGTAACTTAAAGTACCAGAAATATAAAAAGAATCATCAGTAGCACTATTTTATCTTTTACTTTTCCTGGACAGTCACGGTTTCACAAATTCAGTTCCAAAGTTACCATACAATATGCTTGGATTTATCTGGTTCTGACATTATATGCACTGAACTTATTTATAAAAGTAAATCAAATTCTCAAGTCTTCCTCTTCCAGTGTATTCCAAATATTTGTCTAAGCTTTCCCGTCTGGACTCTGAGTTCTACGTATGATTGTTCAATTGTCAAGTTTGAAACAACAAAGTCTTGTAAAAACTCTGTTTCAATCCTCATTTTTTACTTGAACTCATTCTCCAAACGGTAATTTTTTATATGCAATGTGGCCTCATGAAGACATCACGCGTTCAGTGGAACTAACCTAAACTTTCCCATCCTCCTACCCTCAAATCCCCTCACGAATGAAATCTATTTAACCTCTCCCATCATTGAAACAACGATTCCTATTCACGAGAGCAGTCTAAACAACAGTTTTTATGTTTATCAATGCGTGTATGTCATGTGGGACTGACCAGTTAGGCCTTGGCTAGTGATCAGATCTTCATTCTAACTCAATTTTTTGAAAAGATCCAAATGGAAAAATATTATTGAGAGAACTCATGCTTTATGCGGATCCTCTTATCTAATAAATTCTAGGTGCTTAAACTCATAACATAGCTTACCAAATTTAACATGTGCTGTATAGTAGATGTCCCATTTGGTATTCTTATGGGACACAAGACTTCGCTGAAGTTAAAGAGCTAGCTAATTGCTGTTTTACAAATAAGGGTCACCTTGCAGACAGGTTCCCTCTTTATTATGCCTTTCAGACATGTACAGAAGAGAGACCACATCTTTTTCGTTAGCAAAAAGCAGGCTTCTGGGAAACACTGGCGATGACTCAGACATTCCTGGCACATTTGAAAATTGCTATCAGAACAATGTCATGTGCTTTAAAAAAAAAAAAAAAACAAAACCCTGTAAAGATGCCGCAGAACGAGTACATTTTAATAAGAAGAACAAATTCTAATGAATAACATGTTCTCTTTTGGAGAATTCCTAAGTTAGTTATTTTTTAAAGACTTGATTTATAAATGTTTGATTAAACTTTATTTCTCTTCAGAAGAAATGCCTGTCATTTAATTGCAGAATCAGTGTGGATCGTTTCCATTCTTTCTATGTCTCTGCTTCTTTCTATTTTACACTAATTTCTTTTGTACTTTTGTAGATTCAGCGCTTAATGGCAAGTATAAGGAAAAATTAGCTTGTTTTCTCCATATTTGAAACACTGTCACATTCATTCTACAATTTTCAGTTATGATATTATAATTGGCTTTTAGCCAGTGATTTCCAGCACTACCCAGGACTGGTCTTCATTAATTTTTCTTTAGATCTAAACCCCCTATTCTTTATTTTTCTGTGTGCTATACTATAAATGTCACATAACTTTTTAATGGTGCCATTTGAGCTTTCTTGTTTTCAAATATTATTGCAATTATCTGACTCTTAGAAATGTGAACTTGAACATCCGAAGATACAAAACATCTACTTTAAATATGCTTATATTTTCTTAGGTAATCAACATTTTCAAATTTTTCAAATGGTCCCACTTATTCAACAAATGGATATTTTGGAAAGTGTATCATTTTTCCAGTATGACAGTGGGGGAATTATAATAATTCTGACACTGTCTAAAAGCTTATTACAGGGACGCCTGGTAGCGCAGTCATTAAGCGGTCTGCCTTTGGCTCAGGGTGTGATCCCGGTGTTCTGGGATCGAGCCCCACATCGGGCTCCTCTGCTGGGAGCCTGCTTCTTCCTCTCCCACTCTCCCTGCTTGTGTTCTCTCTCTCGCTGGCTGTCTCTCTCTGTCAAATAAATAAATAAATAATCTTTAAAAAATAAAAATAAAAATAATAAAAGCTTATTACAAAATAATTGTTAAAATCTGCACAGAATTGACTAAATAGGTTTATCAACTTGGCAGAGTGGAGAGAATATAATTCAAAACAAGTAGAGTACAATGTGTTTTTAAGTCATCTGAGATTTTTAAAAAATTGATTTAATGCTTTCATTATGTTATGCTTTTTTCACATCTCTGAGTTACCTCGGGCTAGCCACATAACCTCAGAGAAATGGTACGTGTCAAAGTATTTTATAAACTGTAAAAATCCAGACAAATGTGACTTCTTTTTGCAAAAACTGAAATAAATTGAATGTCATTAAATGTATACAATTTTTCTTCCTTTGGTTTTCCTGTTATGCATACCTAAGAGAAAAGAGGACAGAAACTCAGGTCAAATCGAAGTTCTTATTTTTATTCTTTTTTTTTTCTTAAGTAGGTCTTTATTTTTATTTTTTAAAAGTATCTCTAAATGAGTGGGAAAGTATGCGGGAGACTGGAGGTGTTCCTGAGTCACTGGCTAGATTATAAGTTCAAGTGTAAGAAACTCTATTCTGAATTTGCATTACACCAAGAGTTAATGCCTGACCATGGATGTGATCAAACAAAGAGATCCCCTAGAATAATTATTTTAGGATTAACCAATGAATTTCTTTCTGATCACTAGTGATAAGTGAACAACATGTAGGACATATTCCTAAATAATGTTTTCAATTTTTTGTTTTATGTATTCAAATTAAAGCCATCCCTCCCTTGCTCTAATAACGTACTTTTAAAATATTATAAAATAATTTCATGTTACTAAAGATATCCAATCTTATGAATACACAAATGTATTTAATGCAAAAGTTTAAAATTGCTTTTCAGTAAAGAGAAAACAGGTGGAAGAAGTCTACTTGGCGAATTTCAAATTTTCTCCAAAATACAAGGAACTATTTGCACCATAACAATTTGAAAGTTCCAAAAGCAAAGCCAAATATTTATAATGTTGTATTTATTTACCAAGAATGGCAGATGGAAGTATCAAATAGCTCTGTATAATGTCCCCTTTTCCAACAGGCAAAAAGCACTTAGACAAATGTTTTGCATATATTTGGTTGGTTGTTTTAAGTTAATCTATCTAAAATAAGCAGCACACCTCATACACAGACTCAAGCCTCTCATAGAAAAGATGCAAACTGTCTTTTAAGACATTCCATATTTAGCAAAATGACAGTATT
This sequence comes from Ursus americanus, assembly GCF_024610735.1. Classification (NCBI taxonomy): domain Eukaryota; kingdom Metazoa; phylum Chordata; class Mammalia; order Carnivora; family Ursidae; genus Ursus; species Ursus americanus. Next base: position 79,762,124 of record NC_142129.1, read on the forward strand.
TGCTAATGAGATTAAATACTCTAGAAAAGACTCTTGTTAACTCTAATTTAACAGAATCTCTCTAGTAGTATCACAGAACTTTTTTGTATTCACGTTTTTTCATGGAAACTCAGAACTATCGATTCAAGAGCAAGCGATACTGTCTACCTTTATATAAACACCATGAGCAGCCAACGAAGTTACTCACCCCTCCAAATCCTTCAAACCATTAGAGAGGTAGGAGGGTAGTGAACCGTTGAGAGCATAATGATCTGATAGATTTCACATAAAATATACCTCCAGATAAGATTTTAGACTCAAACTCAGAAACCACCTGCTTATCTAAGTTTTCTCCAAGTACTGATGTGTAAATACGCCAGTGTAGACTTGAACCTACAGAAGGATTGATTCAAGTGAAACTGAGGAGGAGACCCACCAAGATGTGGAAAAACGCCCATCCTGATGCTTTAAAGCAGGTGTCACAGCCCTCACTCCTGCCTCAGTATTTTATATCCAAATAGAATGAATGTGCGACTTAGAATTGTTCCTTTTTTAAGATACCTGAAAGTTTCAGTCTCTGACCAGCATTTTATACTCTCTCGTTCTTTTCGAAACTTGCTGAGTTAATTCTTCGATTTCATATACCTTCCTGACCCCTCCAATTGCAATCAGCTATTTTCACTGTATTCCTCTGACAATTCCGAAATACCCTGTCCCTTTAATCTGCTGCCTTGAGATTCATAACCTCAACCCAAGCTAATTCCTCAAAACTCTCCACTCACCATTGTTCTAATACACTAGAGCCAAACAATATCCACCAAAATGATGCTATTCAACATCTTTTCAGCCCTTAGGGATGATCCAACCCTGACCCCCAGGCATACTCCAATTTCCTTCATTTCCAGGTGTTGTAGAATGAAATGGTCTCATTTTCTGTTTCCTGGCTGGCAAATTTCTCCTTTTAACTTTAGCTGGGCCAATAATTATTTTACTGAGTCCTAGTTTTCTACTAAAATCATCCAAAGGGCAGCTGTTTCTGTATTCCCAATATCACTTTCATCTAGAACTCCTCCCCTCTGCCTCGCCCAAGATGAGCACCATGTACCAGATAGGGATCAACCACCATCTCCAAATCTCACTGAAATATTCCATTTTCAGTTTAAAGCTAATTTCCGCTGCTGTGTTATAAATTTTATCCTCTTCCATATCTTAAGCATTTTGCTTAATGAATTATTTTTTTCCTTTTTTTTTTAAAACCAATAGAAGTTTATTAAGTGAATTTTCAGATTTTTTCTCTACTGGCTCCTTCCTCTTGGTACATAGAGATATTTCTCTCCATTAGCCTAAAAACCATTCGTTGGGGGCGCCTGGGTGGCACAGCGGTTAAGCGTCTGCCTTCGGCTCAGGGCATGATCCCAGCGTTCTGGGATCGAGTCCCACATCAGGCTCCTCCGTTATGAGCCTGCTTCTTCCTCTCCCACTCCCCCTGCTTGTGTTCCCTCTCTCACTGGCTGTCTCTATCTCTGTCAAATAAATAAATAAAAAATAATAATAATAAATAAATAAATAAATAAATAAATAAAAAAAAAACCATTCGTTGACTTCATAATCTCCTTGAATTGACCTTACATAGGTATCTTTTTTTTTTTACGTTTTTGTATTCAAATACTTTTTTTTTTTTTAAGATTTTATTATTTATTCAACAGAGATAGAGACAGCCAGCGAGAGAGGGAACACAAGCAGGGGGAGTGGGAGAGGAAGAAGCAGGCTCATAGCAGAAGAGCCTGATGTGGGGCTCGATCCCATAACGCCGGGATCACGCCCTGAGCCGAAGGCAGATGCTCAACCGCTGTGCCACCCAGGCGACCCTCAAATACTTCTCACGGTGTTTGCTCACCACTTGCTTTCTTATCCTCCACATTCTCTTTGGTTAATTGCAATCTACCTGTGTATCTTCCTCTCTACTAAAACATTCTCTCTCATAGAGCCCTGATAAGCCCCAATTCACAGACCTCAGTAACTTTGCCTCTCTTGTCCTTCTTCATCCTGTAACACCGCAGTAGCCTCTGGTGTTTTATACCCCCTCACTGCTCCCTTTATTGAAACGTGCTGCTTCTCGTTGTTCTTAAGTGGCTTCACCAATCAAGATTTGTCCTTGGATCCTGTGTTTTGCAATCTGTCCTGTCTCTTGGGGACCTCACACCAGAACTTAATCTCTTCTGGAAGAACGACACTAATATCCTTCCTTTTGCCCCTGTCTTGATCCATATTTGTAAAATTCCTGTTATTTATCAGTGAATTGATTGCCCCTTAGGAGACCTCAAAATTATTTTTCAGGTTTATCTTGCTGCCTATTTATCCTTAAGCTTTGTATTTTATGAGGGTCCCCATTATATTAACTCTGTATTTCAACCTTCTTTAACTCCTTTGTGATCATTCTTTGCCCACTGCCCAAGGGCAACCTTGTGGCAAAGTTGAGTTTTATCTCTCTCTCTGATAAAATGGATCTCATTTCTCCACTGCTTGCTATTGTTTTCAATCTATGAAAACATCCCTATGAAATAAATATTATTTTCATTATACAGATAAGAATCTTAAATAAGAAATTAAGAAGATAATTCAGTTTCTAAGATTACAAATTTGTTTACAAGAAAACAAAGCCTTTTGTTTTTATCTGTCCGTTCTAAATTTTTATCTGCCTTCTAAGGTGTATGGAAACAAACATGTCAGGCTTTGTTCTTCATTGAATTCCCATGGCTTAGCACGGAATGCATGCATGCATGATGTATGTATGGAAGAATGACAGAATCGGAACCTAAAATATTTCTGTAAGCTGTTCATAGTGTCTACAGTATACACATACATTTGGTATGTGGAAACAGAGCTCGAAAAAAGCCGTATGTCTTCCCATAAAGAGCTTGTTTAATTCAGTTGGAAGATATTGATAGGTTTTCAGAATGTGAGAATGATAATATTTGGATTTGGGGGGAGGGGGTGTCAAAAATCATCCTGGCTATACTAGGAGACAAAGATTTTATAAGAATGGTTGAGGTAGGTGGGCCAACTAGGAAACTGTCAGTACTATGCAAATACTTGATGAGATTGTAAAGTAAGGTAGAAATTACAAGGTTGGAAGTAAGATTTGAGGGACATCCAGAGACAAGGTCAACAGAACTTGGTAGCTGACTGATATGGGTTTTAAGTGAGAGGAATGATTACAGGTGGAGTTGAATACGGTGATTATTTTATTCATCGGTATGCGAAAGGCAAGACAAAGTTTAGGTTGGGGAAAATATGAAAGGAGAAATGATTTAGGACATTCAAATGGGTGATGTTTATAGCACAACCAAGTGGAGATATCTATTAAATAGATGAGTATATGAGTCTGGAAATTAAGAGGGACAACTCCAGTGAGCACTAGAGATTTGATATACTCAATCCTCTGTTTTTCTTTGTCCAATTATCCAATGTCTATAAAATAACCATGTAATTAACCAAGGCCTTTTTTTTGGAAAATTATTTTAAAAAAGATGCATAGATGCCTGTTCCACAATTGATGAACACTTAGACAAATCTATCTATCATCTATGTTTCTAATGAAAATGGGCTTCTTTGGGGAAAACCACATAATTCTGTATTCTAGTTTCTTCCTTTTTCAGCCTAAAATGCATAGTAATAAGATAAGAAAGATGACATATTTTTAAAATACTTCTCAAAATCTAAAATGGCTCATAAACAAGTATAAAATCTGGAAGAGTGTTTAAATAAAATCTCATTAGAAAAGATAGTATGTAGCCCCAATATTTCTGACAACTGAAACATGCTTGGTTTGCCTGATAAGGTATTTTACGGATTTGTGATGCTTATTAGTATTCTATCACAGAAATAGGTACTCAGAGATACTAATAGTCATAGAAATATATTTGACACCATAAGTGTACTGATGTGATGTACAAAAAAAAAACAGTATTATTTACATTATATTTACGCTAAAATATTTATGTCGAATCTAACCAGATAACTATGGAATACTGGACATTATATAAAAAGTTACCTTAGACTTTATAAAACTGCTAATGTCATGAAAACAAAATAAAAACAATATGAAAATGGAAATACTCTAAGTTAAACAAATTTAAATAGAATAATAACCAGAGGGAATATATAAACCTTAACTGGATCTTGGATCCAAGAAATATAAAAGGTATGAAAAACATTTTTGGAACAATCAGATAAACTTGAATATAGAATATATCTTAGATCACATTTTGGAGTCATATAAATTTTCTCAAGTATGAAATTAGTATTGCGATTTTTATAGAAAAAAAAGACCTTATTCTTATGCATTCTGAAGTATTTATGGGTAAAGTGCTGTTTTCAAAGGTTCAGCAAAACAAAGCATATTTTATATATATATGTAAATACGTATATATTACTATATATGAAAGGAAGGAAACATGACAAAATAATAATTGGTAAAGGTTATAAAATATAGGTTTTGGGGGAGTGGAGGGAAGATGGCAGAGTAGTAGGAGGACGCTCAGCTTGCCTCGTTTCTTGGACACACAGAGATAATGGCTACATACATGCAACTAACGCTGACAATGAATGACCTGAAGCCTGGCTGAACAGACCTTTCACAGTTAATTGCTGAGAGGAGTCCACGTAGAAAAGAGCAGGAGGGGGTGGAGAGGCAGTTGTGAACCAAACCCCCGGTGAGACTAACCACAAACAGGAGGTTTGCACCACAAGTGCAGCAAAGCAAGCGGATTAAATTCCACCCCGGGCACCCCAGGAACTGGGGACGCACACTGGGAGGACAAATTTCCATAAGGTCTGGCTTTGAAAACCAGTGGGGCTTAAATCTGAGAGGTTTTACAATCAGTGGGTTTTAACTCGACTACTTTAAAAATCAGCTGGCTGAACTCTAGGAGAGTCACAAGGCAATAGGAAACAGAGTCCCTGCCCTTAAAGAGAGGCCCTCCAACCACACTGTGCAAGCAGCCCCAGCAGGGACTGGCACCGTTCCAAAATGATTCCTGTCTTGGGAAGAAGGGAAGATAACCCCCTACACCAGCACACCCACAAATTCTGCATCCCAGCTTCACAGCTGCCGCACAGGGAGCAAGCCCTGCTGCTGGGTGCGTCTGCACCCAAGGCATTGCAGCTGGCTAGGCAGGAAACAAGTGCAACTCAGTGATGACAGTAGGCACATGCAGCCACACAGGAGACACCTCTGGATCATCTGTTTCTGGTGACCGGGGGGCGGAGGGGGCACTGTGCTACAGGGCACCACAAGACCTCTGCTACACAGGGCCACTATTTCATAGACCAGGAAATGTAGCAGATCACCTTATTGCACAGAAGCAAACATAGAGTTAGACAAAATGAGACAGAGGAATATGTCTCAAATGAAAGAATAAGACAAAATCACAGCAAAAAAAGCTAACTGAAACAAAGATAAAGAGTATGTCTGGTAGAGAACTCAAAGTAATTGTCCTAAGGATACTCAATGGACTTGAGAAGAGTGGATAAACTCAGTGAGAGCTTTCACAAAGATACAAAATTTTATAAAAAAGAATCAGTCAGAGATGAAGCACTCAATAATGAAAATTTAGAAAATACTCCAGAGGGAATCAATAGCAGATTAGAGGATGCAGAATAAATCAGCAATGTGGAAGAGAGTAATGAACAGCAAAAAGAATCAAAAATGGGAATTGGTTAAGGGAACTCAGTGACATCATCAAGAGTAATCATGTCTGGGGGAGGAAACAAACATTCAGAACCAGGAATCACAGAAAGTCCTTAACAAGATTAACCCAAGGAGGTCCATGTCAAGACACATAATAATTAAAATAGCAAAAAGTAATGATAAAGAGAGAATTTTAAAAGCAGCTAGAAAAAAAGAAAACCATCATATACAGGGCAACCCCTTAAGGCTCTTGGCAGATTTTTCAGCAGAAACATTGGAGACCAGAAGAGAGAGGCATGATATATTCCAAGAAAGGTAAAAACCTGCCACCAAGAATACTATACCCAGCAAGGTTATCATTTGGAACAGAAGGAGAGATACAAAGCTTCCCAGATGAACAAAGTTGAGGAGTTCATCGCCACTAAATCAGCTTTACACGTAATGTTAAAGGAAATTCTTTGAGTGGAAAGAAAAGATCAAACTAGATGAAAATTATGAAAGAAAAAGATTTCACAGGTAAAAGTAAATACAGAGTAAAGGTAATGAATTACTTATAAAGCCAGTGTGAAGGTTAAAACATAAAAGCAGTAAAATCAATTATATCTACAAAAAATAAGTCAAGGGATAAAGAAAAGATATAAAGTATAACTTTATATACATAAAACATCAACGGGGGAGGGAAAATTTCATGTTTTTAGAATGCGTTTGGACTTAATGACTATTAGCTTAATACAGGCTGCTCTACATGTGAGATCTTATATATGAACCTAAAGGTAATCATAAATCAAAAACCTGTAACAGATACACAAAAAATAAAGAAAAAGGAATTCAAACATAACATTTAAAGAAAGCCATCAAATCACAAGGGAAGAGGGCAAGAGAAGAAAGGAACAGAGAACTACAAAAACAACCAGAAAACAATTAACAAAATGGCAATAAGTACATACCTACCAATAATTACTTTAAATGTAAATGGACTAAATGCTCCAGTCAAAAGATAGGGTGACCAAATGGATTAAAAAAACAAACAAAAGTCTGGGACCTGATGCCTTCAAAAGTAAATTCTACCGAACACTGACTGAATACCTATTCTTCTCAAGCTAGTCCAAACAATAGAAGAGGAAGGAAAACTTCCAAATGCCTTCTATGAGACCAGCATACTGTAATACCAAAACCAGACAAAGACACCACAAGAAAGAAAGAGAGAAAGAAAGAGAGAAAGAGAGAGAGAAAGAAAGAAAGAGAGAAAGAGAGAGAGAAAGAGAGAAAGAGAGAAAGAAAGAAAGAAAGAAAGAGAGAAAGAAAGAAAGAGAGCAAGAAAGAGAGAGAGAGAGAGAGAAGAAAGAAAGAAAGAAAGAAAGAAAGAAAGAAAGAAAGAAAGAAAGAAAGAAAGAAAGAAAGAAAGAAAGAAAAAAACTACAGGCCACTATCTCTGATGAACCATACCTACAAAAATCCTTAAATTGAATTCAACGATACATTAAAAGAATCATTCACCACAATCAAGTGGAATTTATTCCAGGGAGGCAAAGGTGGTTCAATATTCACAAAATCATTGTGATATATCACATTAATAAGGGAAAGGATAAAAAACATATGATCATCTGAAAAAGCTTTTGACAAAATATAATACCCATTCATGGTAAGAACTTTTAACAAAGTGGGTCTACATGAAACATACTCAATGGTGAATAACTAAAAACTTTTCCTCTAAGATCAAGAACAAGATGAAGATATCCACTTTACAACTTTTATTCAACACAGTACTGGAAGTTCTGGGCACAGCAATCAGACAAGAAAAAGAAATAAAATTGGTAAGGAAGAAGTAAAACTCACTATTTGCAGATGACATGTTACGATATGTAGAAACACCCAAAGATTCCACCAAAAATATTACTAGAATTGGTAAATGAATTCAGTAAATTTGCAGGATAAAAAATAAATATACATAATCAGTTTCATTTCTATACACTAACAATCAAGTAGCAGAGAAATTAAAAAAAAAAAAAAGCCCCATTTATAACTGCCCCCAAAAGAATAAAATAGCTAGGAATAAGTTTCACCAAGGCAGTGAAAGACCTGTACTCTGAAAACTATATGATATTGGGGAAAGAAACTGAAGACAGCACAAAGCTATGGAAAGCCATACCATGCTCATGCATTGAAAGAATTAATGCCATTAAAATGCCTATACTACCCAAAGCAATCTACAGATTCAATACAATTTCTAGCAGAATACCAGTAGTATTTTTCACAGAACTAGAATAAATTATCCTAAAATTTATATTAAATCAGACTCTGAATAATGAAAGCTATTTTGAGAAAGAACAAAGCTGGAAGCATCACAATCACAGATTTCATCATATACTATTGAGCTTTAGTATTCAAAATAGTATGGTACTGGCACAAAATAGACAAATAGATCAATGGAACAGGATAGAGAGCCAAGAAATAAATGCACACCTACATGATCAATTAATCTATGACTAAGGAGGTGAGAATATACAATGGGGAAAAGACAGCTTTTTCAATAAATGGTGCTGGGGAAAGTAGAGAGTTACATACAAAAGAATGAAACTAGACCACTTTCTTATTACACCATATACAAAAATAAACTCAAAATGGATTAAAGACTAAATGGGAGACCTGAAACCATAAAACTCCTCGAAAAAACATAGGCAATGATCTCTTGGATATTGCTCTTGGCAATTTATTTATGGAAATGTCTCCTCAGGTAAGGGGAAAAAAAGCAAAACTAAGCAACCGGGACTACAACAAAATAAAACACACACACATACATACACATACACACACACACACACACACACACACACACACACACACACACACTTGCACAGCAAAGGAAACCAACAAAAAAAGGCAACCTAGTGAATGAGAGAAGATATTTGCAGATGTTATTTCTGATAAGGGGTTAATATCCAAAATATATAAAGACCTTATATAACTCAATACCAATTCATCATCATCATCCAATTAAAAAATGGACAGAGAACCTGAATAGATGTTTTTCCCAAGACCTACAGATGGCCAACAGACACATTAAAAGATGCTCAACATCACTAATCATCATTAGCGATGCAAATCAAGACCATGGGACGTAGGGAAATGCAAACCAAAAGCATGGTGACCTATCACCTCGCACCAGTCAGAAACGCTAGTATCAAAAAAGACAAGAAATAACCAGTGTTGGCAAGAATGTGAAGAAGGGAACCTTCACGCACTATTGGTGAGAATGGAAATTGGTGCAGCCACTATGGAAGACAGCTTGGAGTTTCCTCAAAAAATTAAAAATAGAAATGTTGTATGATCCAGTAATTTCACTGCTGGATATTTACCCAAAGAAAATGAAAACACTAATTTGAAAAGACATATGCACCCGTCTATTTATTGCAACATTATTTACAATAGGCAATATATAAAAGCCATCCAAGTTGTCTATCAATTGGTAAATGGACCAAGAAGATGCGATAAATACAATGGACTCTTACTTGACCATAAAAAAGAGTGAAATCTTGCCGCCTGCAACATGAATGGACCTAGAGGTGTCATGCTAAGTGAAACAATACAGAGAAAGATGCATACCATATGATTTCACTATGTGGAATCTAAAAAACAAAACAAACGAACAAAAACCAAACAGACTCTTAAATACAGAGAAATGGTTGTTGCCAGAGAAGCAGTGGATTGGGAGGATGGACAAAACAATGAAGAGGATTACAAACTTCCAGTTACAAAATAAATAAGTCACAGAGATGAAAAGTACAGCATAGGGCATATAGGGAATATAGTCAATACTACTGTAATAACATTGTATGGTGACAGATGGTGATTACACCTATTTTGATGAGCATTTATTATATACTCAATATATGCCATTGAATAATGTACAGAATTGTTGAATCAATAGGTTGTATACCTCAAATTAATATAACATTGTGTGTTAATTATACTTCAATTTAAAAAATAAAATAGAGGTTTCCAATGTACTCTTTTCTCAAACAACTGCAATTCCCAGATTATTAGAATTAAATATCTGGGAAAAACAAGTGTACACTGAGATACTGTTTATTATCTGGCAAAAGAAAATATACAAATTTATCTACAAATTCAGTCTGACTTTACAAGTAAATCCTACCAGATATCTCATGAACAAATCATTTAAAAATTACATAAAGAAAGAAATACTTCTTAACATGTGTTATTTGATAACCTTGAAAACAAAATTTAACAGACAGTGACAGGTCAATTTCCCTCCTCAGAAACATAAAAACAAAGACCAAAGCCAGTATTAGCAAGCTGATTCTAGCAATGTATAAAATGTAAAAAAAAAAAAAAAAAAAAAAAAAAAAGTGTGTTGTGGGGGTGGTGGAGGGAGTTATCCCAAGAATACATGGTTAAAATAGTATTAGAACATTAATCTCATTCACTACATTATCGCATAAAAGAGAAAAATTATAGTTTTGTTAGAACCTGAACCCAAAACAAACAATAAACTTCTTTCATCTATTCCTGATAAAAACTCTTATCAAACAAGCTGTAAAGGCAAATCCATTAACCAGGTATGTACAAAACCCTCAGTGGATGTCATCGCTAACTACTGTTAGCCCTGTTTACTACACCGCTAGCACTGTTGACTACAAATAGTGAACAAGGGGGGCGCCTGGGTGGCACAGCGGTTAAGCGTCTGCCTTCGGCTCAGGGCGTGATCCCGGCGTTATGGGATCGAGCCCCACATCAGGCTCCTCTGCTATGATCCTGCTTCTTCCTCTCCCACTCCCCCTGCTCGTGTTCCCTCTCTCGCTGGCTGTCTCTATCTCTGTCAAATAAATAAATAAAATCTTTAAAAAAAAAAAACAAAAAACAAATAGTGAACAAGGGCTAATGATGATTCAGGGCCTTGACGCAGTTTCCTGCCCCTCACCCTTTCCTATTCAATGCTCTTATCAGGGATTTGGGTGAAGGTGGATAGGCAGCATTTCACACTCAAATAAGATCCAGAGTTTAGCAACATTTACTGACAGACGGTCAAAATTCTAACTTCAACTACCAAAAATGACTGGTCCAAATAAAAATGGAATTTAACAGAGATCTTCACCTGAGGTTTAAAAAAGATGATACATGCACAGTATGTATGTGGAAGAATCTGTTTGCTAAGAGGCAGTGTGGAATAAAAGCATAAAAATTTTAAATACTCCAAACTCAATATAGGTAAAGAATATGATAAAGCTACAGAAAAAAGAAAGAAAAGAAAGAAAGGAAAGAAAAGAGAGGAAAGAAAGGAGGAAGGAAAGGAAAGGAAAGGAAAGAAAGAAAAGAAAAGGAAAGAAAAGAAAAAAGAAAAGAGGAATGAATCATGGTCCGAATTAAGTGTTCTATTTAAAAACAAGTACCAAGAGCAAGGGCAGCCTAGGTTACATTCCTATCCTACTACATCAGAATATCAGTGCTGTTGATAACCTCCTGAAATCTACGGCACAATTTTCAGTACCAGTATTGCAGACACTGGCTTTCACACGGAGCTCAGTTCCGAGTGGAAAGGGGTCTAAATATCATGTTCCACATGAAAGGATTAAAGGAACAGAACATATTCAACTTGCAGTCTCTTTGAAAAGAGACAGAGCATGCTTCAATTAGGAGAAAATGTTGAGGACTCGCCATAAGTTAAAGTATGTCCTGGGTATTTCATATCTCTAATTTAACCTGCCCGGGCCCTAAGAGGTAGATATTAATAGCCCCATTTTATAAAAGAGAAAACGGACTCTCTGATTAAATTTGATCGAGATATCCAAAGTCAGAAATAACTGCGAGCCCACATTTGTTCAATTCTAAAATGCTTACCACATTTCCTACCCAGATTTGAAGGGCTGTCACGTGGGAAGAGTCCGGTAATTTTGTTGTTGCTCCGTAAGAAAGAGGAAGAGTCAGTGCAATAAAATTAAGTTGGTTCAAAAGAGCTACCCTAAGAACCTTCCATGCCTGCCATCTATAAATGAATGACAAGCATACCAGTATCTATGAAAAGTACACTGCTTTCATATTATTTAAAATGAAGGAATTTAAAATAATTTGTGTTGAAATCGTATTGATATTGACATTGCCAGTACTTATTTAAAAGCAACATTACAGCATTAATATGGGAGTCAGAAGACACAGTTTCTCCATTTTAAGGTAGATGTGGGACTTTGGGTGAGTATCACAATTTCTACTAGACCCATTTTTCTCACGCATAAAGAGATATGCATAGTTGGTTGATTTCTGAGGGTTTATGCTACTGCACAATTGTGTGATTTTTAAAACCACCTACAAGAGATCTTATGCAGGATAACAAGTTGAAATGCTTATTCTCATTTTGCCTCTTTTAGCAAATGAACAATCAAGCCTGGTGTTCAGCTGAAGTTCAGTTACAAGTATAGATACCATGTAGCTTTAAAATTGTTTTTAATATTTGCAAGTGAAAATGTGGAATAAAATCTCTAATTCTTAGGAATAATTTATGAGTATTACAATATGAGGCATAAACCTAAATATTTAATTATTTGAAACATTATCCACTTCCAAGAAATAAAATTCCCTTAGTACCCCTTGACCCAGAAAATATTTTAGTGATGACCAGCTTGGAAGGAAGAGATTATTTCAGGACGCCCTCAGCCTATGTGAACACGCTGTTTTGATGTCTATATTTGACTCTGTAACATGATCTCATCGTACAAGAATGGAATGGCTGCTGTGAACTATGACCCAGAATCATTGTGAGAATGGGACTTGATAATTTATTTCGGAAATAACTTTATAATAAAGTTTCAGATAATAAGTAAGATTTTAGAGTGACTTTTCTTTAGGAATTTTCCTGTTAATGCTGTAGCTGACTATACTGGACCTTCATATAGAAGACTGGAGTCACTACATAGAGCAAGAAATGTCCCAGATACTTTTTGTAAAGTCTTCCAAAGAAAATACTCTTATTTCATATGTAGTTTCATTAAAAAAAAAAAAAACCTACATACTATTTTTTAAACATGGCTGGTTATTCTGCTTACCCAAGGAAGGTCATGAAGGATAAACAAAACTAGAAAGAATCATTTTATAGTAAGATACCCTCTAGACTCAAAATAATTTTGGAAACATGCCAGATCTTAGTGTTGTATGATTACCAATATAAGTAATAGTCAGAGATGAGTTCCTTTTCTCAGTCTGATTTTCTCCAAAGTTCTTTCTCCCCAATATTTCCATTCTGATTAAACAAAATATAACACAAAATACACTTGCATAAAAAAGCAAGGGAGTTCCTACTGGGCCCACTGGCTTTCCTCCCACATCCCTATGACTCTGTCATTTTCCATATAGCAAAATCAATATAAATCAATATAAGTATAAATATGGAGAAGTGAGATAGTCTCCAAATCTGTCACCTCTAGAGGATGATGCTATAATTTCTAATGTCCACCGCATCTACTGTTAGAGAATTTAAAACAAAACTACCAGGAACAGTTTTATAATCTTGCCAGGAAACTTTTTTATTTTTCCAAAGTGATGCACAGCCTGGAGCGAAATAGCAAATTTTTGAATCCAGCAAACCAAGATATTGTACAAAGCTCATTGATTTGCTCTTACCACGGCTGCAAACAAGCAATGCTCAGCCATGCAAAATAATATAGCCGGTTGTCTTCTGATGATAGGTGAGGTGGTATTTTAATGTGATTTTTATTTGATCCCCAAAAGTTTTACTCTTGGACATAGCAGTCTCTATTAAATGAGATGGTTTTGCCCCATCGGTCAGTTCATGTTTGATTACATTTTTAAAAGTCTACAAAGAAAGATTAGCAAAGAGTTGTGGTCGATTTTGCATTTGTCAATTTTTACGCTGTGTGGTGTAGACCACACTAGTATAAAGCCGTAAGGAGAATTATGCTGGAGGCTTACCCAAGAGGAAGAATCCATTTAATCCCACCAGGCAATAAAATTTCATTTCTCACAGCTTTACCACTCTGATTATCCTTGCTATATATATGGGTGGGCAGCTGTTTCAGATAACTGCAGAACTAGACACAGTTAGGCCGAGACAATACAAATTTGCTGTGAAGTAGAATTAAATTTGGGGGTCGTATCTGTTTATCACGGCTTAAGAAAAGTGCCTATCAGGCAAAATGTTGCAATGTGAAAAATATAATACACAAGACAGGGGGCAAAATTTTATTTTTGAAGCATGAATTTAAAGAATTCATTTATTTCATTGAAATTCTACAATTAGGCACTCCTCTAGGTGCATTTAGATATATCCGGGAACAAAACAAAGACCCCCGCCCTGTGCAGTGGACCTCACAGCATTGGAAGACGAACAAGAAAAATTAAAAACAGCATGTGAGTGATTTGTAAGTTTGTAGAATAAGATAAGCGCTAGGAAAAAGTGGACCAGGGAAAATAGAATAAAGTGGGTGACAGTGGAGTTAAAAATTGAAACAGGGTAGTCAGGGTCCTCCAATTCAATATATATTTTGATACACATTTAAATAAAATTCTGAGATTCGGGGTTACCAAAAGTCGTATTACTTTTGCTTAGGTAAAAACAGAGGTAAAACAAGGCAGTTGACTGCCATGCTAGTAAGGGATGTGTATTTATTAGTTTTCCTGAATTCGGATTTTTCCTGGGAAATTTTCAAACTGCCTTAGCTGTGGTACTTTGAAATCGGTCCAAAATTAACAGGCACGCTGAGACTTCGAAGATGTCCTGTGACCCAGTTTTTGGAGCTGCCAGTAATATCAAGGCCCTTGCTTCTCTTCAAGATACAGAAATCAGGATAACAAAGCCCAAAAATCTACTCATTGGTATTTAATTTAGGTCTCTGGTCAATACTTTATTTTAATGTCCTATTTGCATGCATAAGGGTTAGTTGTAACCTGAGGATACATTCTAAAAACTATGATTTCATATCAATTACAAAATACTGACTGTCCCCCCAATACTTTCGATATTTATTGGTGATCGTATCTAAAAATTTTATGAACAAACTTGTATTATCAGGGTTTGCCCACTTTGGTGACTCTCTGCTTTTCTCCCATCTGTAAAATCAGAACATTCAAAGTTCAAGTGGTTGCCCGAATTTGCTCCTTCCTTACCTCCTCCTTCACGTGTCTGGGACTCACAGATAAATACACTAAAAAGTCTTTCTTTCTATCCCATTTTATACTCTATACAATAGGCCCTACATATTGCAGTAATTTCAACCAAATTTCCCCATCATTTTCACTCACGAGTCATACCCATTTGTAGACTCTTCATAGGGCAGCCGTCCTCACATTAGCTATTTTAATCAACAGCCTTCCATGAACATTCCTGAGTCCCACTGCATTTATCCTGTTTAAAATGTAACTATAAATATGTAATGTCCAACTTTATGTAACACACATTAATGATACTATGGTACTATTAGACCTTTAAAATCGTTGGTGTTTTATGTTCTGTCTTCTTCTGGATAATGACCTACAATGTTGTTGCTCTGAGTTGGTGACCGTGTGTTTTTTAAACAAGATTATTGAGATAAAATCTACATATAATAAACTACAAATACTGAAAGGTACGACTTGATGAGTTTTGACAGATGTACACATCCACGAAATCATTATTACCATGATTAAAGATGCTGAACATTTTCATCACCCCCAAATTTTCCTCATGTGCCTTTACAATCCTTGCCTTTCTCCTCTCCCACGAGTAGGAAGCACTGGTCTGCATTCTGTCAGTATGCTTTGGTTTGTACTTTCTAGAGTTTTATATAAATGAAACAAGTATACTACAGAATATACGGGATAAATATACTTTTGTGTGTCTTCTCTCACTCAGCATAACTAAGTTTATTAATGTTGCGTGAGTCAATAGTATGTTCCTTTTTACTGCTTGCGCATTTCATTATAAAGATATGCTACATTTTATTATCCTTATTAATGGCCCTTTGGGTATTAACTGCTCTGGACCTGTCAGAGCTTTTATGAACATTCATGTACAAATCCTTGTGAGGATGTACATTTTCATTTATTTGGAGTAAAGCCCTAAGAGTGTAATGACTGGATCGTAATAGGTTTATGTTTAACATATTAGGAGCTGCCAGCTGTTTTGGAAGTGGCTATACTATGTACTTTTCTACCAGCAATGGTAGAGCCTTCCAGCTGCTCCACATCCTTGTCAATACTTGGTATTGTGACTCTTGAATTTTAGCCAATTTTACTGCATATGTAATGCCATCTCTCTATGGAGCCATTTGCACTTCCTGGATTACTAGTGATATTGAGCCTCTTTTCATAAGATTACTGGTCATATATCTTTTTTTGAGAAGTATCAGTTCAATTTTTTTTTGCCTAATTTTTACTGGATTTTTAGGTCTTCTCATTATGAACTCTCAACCATAGTTTTTGTAAATTTGGGTACCTGTCCTTTGCCTGACATACATGCTGTGAATGTTTCCTCCTAGTCAGTGGCTTGTCATTTCATTTTCTTGATAGTGTTTGGGGAGCAAATATTTTTAACAATGAACAAGTCCAATTTATCAATTTTCAACTTTTTGTTGTTTGGGGTTTTTTTTAATGTCTTATTTAAGAATATTTTGGCTACTTCAAGTTTGGAACGATTTTTCATCTCTACATTGCTCTAGCACTTTTAGAGTCTCATTATACACACAAACACATACATGTTTATGAATCAATTCAAATTAATTTTGGCCTTGTTGTCATATAAAAGTCAGTGTTGTTGGTCCACATGAACACCCAGTTGCTTCATCACCATTCATCTAGTACATGTAGGGTATTCTTGACACTGTTCTCTTTACAAAACACTGCAGAATTTCTTTCATCCTTGGATTCTTAAGTACATTGCTTTATGTTTTATTTCGCATGGTAGTTAGAAGGTAAGTTCATGCTTATTATGTCATTATGGTCTTCTAATAATCTTTAAGGTAAATATTCTCAGTTTATAGATAAGGAAATTAAGGGGCTAACAAATTTACCAAAGATACCGCAGCTGCACCCAAACGCACATGTGTGCACACATGGGGACAGAGCCAAACCCTCAAACCTAGGTCACTTCATTTCAGTACTTCTTGGGTTTCATTTCCCAAGTCAACACTCATTAATGGCAAAGGACACTCAAGAAATATTCTCAAAAGGCCTTGAGACATAGCCAGAAACGATTAGATATTTTCATCAAAGTTTCATCTATTTTAAAAATCATGTGAATTTTGGGGCGCCTGGGTAGTTCAGTTCGTTAAGCATCTGCCTTTGGCTCAGGTCATGATCCGAGGGTCCTAGGATCAAGCCCCGCATCAGACTCCCTGCTCAACAGGGAGTCTGCTTCTCCCTTTCCCTCTGCCCTTCCTTCCTGCTCATTCTCTAATAAATAAAATCTTTAAAAAAAAAAATCATGTGAATTTTGCATCTCTTTATACAATCTTTGCCAAACATACCAAAATAAAGTTGCATATTTTGTATCATCAACTAAAATAAACATTCCAGGTAAATGCAATTGGTTTTCTATGGTATTACTGCCACCCCTTGTTCCTCCCCCTGGAGTGTATAATCCATTTTCAGATACTCCCACATCATTGTCACCTGCAGGCTCTTCAGATTTGCTTAGTGTTGTTATTGTTATTAACTTTCCTTTATTTAAGCAGAGGAAAAAACATCTATGTACTAATGTAAACACAATGATAAAGACTAGAGTCCATTCTTCAATTAGAATAGGCTTCAAACAGTTCTGGAAATAAAAAGACAATTGTCTAATGTTCTTTTTTTATTGCTATTTAATCTAATAGGATATATGAGGAGACATTCTGGGAGAGTATACATTCCTTGTTTTTGAAGATAGCCTTTACCTTGAAGCCAGACCTGTATCTGAATTTAACATCAATATAGAGGGGTTTTATTTTCTTCTGTTCTCCTAGAAAGTAGGCAGCTAATACCTTTCAAGACGTGACAGAGATTATTTTCCTTCTTTATATAGGAGAGTTGTCTGGTCAAGATTTACCCACAAGAAAGTGACAATCCCAGGTGTTATTATCTCAATGAACTTAGTGTAGTAATTGATGACACTCCCCTCTTTCTGTTGCAGGTGCAGGAGAATCCGGAAAAAGTACAATCGTTAAACAAATGAAGTACGTATTCACTCTTCTAAATGTTTGCTATTTAAAGTCTGTGTACTTGACCAGTCCGAAAAGAAATACTTTGGGAGAATCGATGTATATGCAGGTAGTAGCAAACCTGTCATATTTCCTGTGCAAGCCTCCCTCCTATCCTTTAGCAGGGAGCATAACTCATGGGTGGTATTTTAATTTCCATTTTTCTTCCAAATTTTGCCTCTCAACAAGATGAATACTCAAAGCAGGCATGTTTTAAATATATGAATCTGGGCGTAATCTAGGCTTCAGCATTGCGGGTATAAGCCATAAACATTTCAAAGTATGTCCATTGATTTCCCATTGAATTTAAAAAGAAATGGTATTTTTAACCTAATTGGCATTTTGCCTACCTGGGAATAAAGTGCTTAAAGTTATTACTATCATGGATTCCAATTTATTTTTGCACTCTTTTCTCTGCTTTTTAAAAATCTTTTTATAATGAAATAACTAGACGTGGATTTCTTAATGAGACAACAAATACAAAAGCTTTAAAATTCAAGAATATAATGTCTAAACGAATAAAATTTCAATTGGTAAGTGGAGATGATTATGTAAAACCTCATATCTCTGTCACTGCTGGAGAATTTAAAGGACAACTATTGTTATAGGAAAAGAAGATAATCATTTTTTTGGCTTATTTTTCATTCTGTGTTGGAGGATCTTGTTCTTTGGAATATGTCACATGAGGGCATCATCCCGGTCAATAATGTGATTGTCTATTTAGAATCTAAATCCCTGGTCTTTTCTTTATTTTCAGGTAATAATGTCATTCAAGTTCCATACTAACAATTATTTAAAGTCCCACTTTTGGAATTTCCTGACATATGTACTTGCAACCAAATTTTTTACTTTTCTTCTGTCTTTGAAGAACAAGACCCTCCTTTCTCTTGATCATTGCTCAGACTGCTTTTGGGTTCTCAGCTTCATCCGTGTACCCAAATCATCTCACACCGCCCCATTACACTCCCCATCACACTCCCACTGTGTTCACCTGTTCTTTTCTTTCTGGTTCTAATCATGCTCAAATCCCTCCTGTCCTTTCTACCTGTCCAGTCTCTATGAACTTAAGTGCAGTAAAACAAGACATAACCAATTATGTGGCTATCTCACAATTAAAACTTTTAAATATATTAAGCCATAAATAAAATTTAAAAAGAAAACTAGAAAAAATATCTATAATAAATATGATAAATAATTGAGTATCATAAAAAGTCATATAGATTGGTAAGAAAAATAAGCTGCCCAATATATATAAATGGGAAGAGACTATGAACAGACAATTCACACAAGACAAAATTGAAATATCTCTTTAAAGCAATAAGGAGCTATTCTTCATCTTAGTAAACTAAAAAACAAGAATTTTAAATAATATTACCCAATAAGGGTGAGGTTTTGAGACGTTAATATTTCTCTTTACTACCAGGAAAATAATTTGTTATAACAAATTTATAGAAGTAATTTTTTTGCAATCTACATAGGAAACTGGGAAAATAATACTGATCTAAATATATTTCTGAGAATTTTAGTAAAATAATTTATATTTGAAAAAGCACAAAAATAAAATAATTTAAACATGAAAATATGAACATTTATGCACCAAGAGATTTAGATTAGTCTTACTTAAAATAATGAAACATGAGATAGAATAAAGTACCCTAAATGAAAATAAAACGTAAGGAAGCAGATTGCAAAAGTATGGACAATTCACCTTTCAATTGCAGTGTTTTGCACCCATTACAAGTTGTATGTATATGAGCAAGTTTTAATAGCAGAAAATACTTCGCCAGGGCGCCTGGGTGGCACAGCGGTTAAGCGTCTGCCTTCAGCTCAGGGTGTGATCCCGGCGTTATGGGATCGAGCCCCACATCAGGCTCCTCTGCTATGAGCCTGCTTCTTCCTCTCCCACTCCCCCTGCTTGTGTTCCCTCTCCCGCTGGCTGTCTCTGTCTCTGTCGAATAAATAAATAAAATCTTTAAAAAAAAAAAAAGAAAAGAAAAGAAAAGAAAAGAAAAGAAAAGAAAAGAAAAGAAAAGAAAAGAAAAGAAAAGAAAAGAAAATACTTCGCCAGCTGAATAACTAAGATTCAAAATTGCATAAACATCTTTACCTCAATTATGACAAAATACAGGTTTTTTTTTAAATGGAAGAATATAGGCCAATGTCCAGTGATATTTATTTCTCAATACTGGGATTTGAAGTTACATTGCACCTTCATTTTGAATAGTGCTGGGCTTTTCACATTTCTCACAACGAAGAAGTATTGCTTCTGTTATTAACAAAGAGTCTCCTCGGTCTATCTCCTTCCTTCCTTTTCTCAGTAGACTCCATGAAGAATAGTCTGCACCAGCGTTCTTCACTCTTCCACCTGCCGTTTACTCTTAAATCATTTCCACTGCTCCTGCCTCGGGCCTGCCCCATCAATTGCCCTTATAAACATCAATATTATCTCCTAACTGCCATTGTGTCTGCAATGCTCATGAGTTCCTATTTTAATTCCATTCGACTCCACTGGGCTTTTCTCTTCTAAAACTTCACCCTGGCTTTTAGAATAACTCTCCGAGTTTTCTTCCTAATTGCCTGCTTTACTCTGATTCTTTGACCACATCCCAACTGCTGGTGTATCTCATGCACTTGGCCCCCTTCTCTGCTTTCTCTATACCCTCAAATGAAAACTACTAAGGTACAGTGGTTTTCATTCTCATCTTCAAGCAGACTGTCCCAGAATATTTCTTTCAAATTCACTTTATCTAAACTAGGGAAGCAGGTACAACTACCTCCACAGTCTATGGATAGGTCCAAAACAGAATGAACAACACTAAGTTGTCTCCCCATCTGGCCTCCATGTCCCTACAATGAATTACAGCAGCGGCCTCTAGAGCAATTAATCTGGGTGTAGATATGCTGACATGCATTTTCTAAGTTTTGCCACATCTACAACTTTTGTCTTCAAGGGTGTCATTTGTCCCTATTTTCACTGCCTTAGCTTAAAAACCCTGCATTTCTGAACTGGATTAATACAATACCCTGCAAAGCGCTTTTTCCCTCCCTCCTCTTTCTTCCACTGCAGTATCCACACCAACACCAACTGATTTCTTTAAAAAGAAAACTATCTCTTTCCTGAATTGTACTCGGCATGAACTATCAAGAACAGACTCCTTGAAGGATACATAAGACACTTTAGAATCCAGCTCTCATCTGTCTCTTCTTTCTAATGTCCCATGACTTTCCCCTCCCTGCTTTCTACACTGGAAATGCTGAATGCAGAGTTCCGTGGACGACCGTGGGCATACAGATTAGCGGCTAAGATCACAGGCTCCCAAATGGGACTGCGTTCCTTGCCCAACCACACCGCGTACTGAATAAGTTAGGGGTAGTTCCTTCATTTATCCGTGCCTACATTTCTTTCCTGTAAAATGTAGGTAATCATTTTACCTACTCTAAAGGACTTATTGCAAGAAATGAGAAGACGTCTATCTAAAGCACTTCACACGGCGGTTGGCACATCCTGAAAGCTTGATAATTAACCATCTATTTGGTCACACTGATCCTTCTGCCTAGAATGCTCTTCCTGTGCACTATCTGGAAGTAACTTCTTGAAAACTCAACTGATCATCACTGCTCCCAGGCAGTCTCCCGTGATCTCCTACACCTACTCCCAATAAAGTTTATCACTTTTTCTTTTCTAGTTTACTGTACCACTTGGAGATATTGTTACTATATCCTATCACACTGCACAAAAATGGATTTTATGCTCTACCTTTCTATAATCTAGTACTGTCCAACAGAACATGCTGTGATGACAGAAGATTCTCTACCTGGGCTCTCCAATATGGCAGCTCCCAGTGATATTAAGCATTTGAAATGTGGCTGTTAAGCATTTGAAATGTGGCTAGTGGGAATGAGGAATCAATTTAATTTTAATTAATATCTAGTGGCTACTATATTGGACAATGGAACTCTAGTCTATAGGTTTTTGGGGAGGAGAGAAAGTATAATTCATTCTTTTCAGCACATAATGCAGCATGTTACAGAAAATCCCCAGTGGAAGCTCATTAATTGGAACCAATTTAGGAATCAACTTGTAAAAAGCAAGTAAAAAGCAAGTAAAAAGCTCCATCTCACAGAGATGTAATTATGCAGTCCCTAGAAAAACAATGCTGCTTAAAGTCCCACTACAACTGGATTTTTTAAAGTATGCTTTTGCCACTTTGCCTTATCCTATGATGAAAAGATAGGAATCAGAACTTGTTCCAGAAAGCAACCCTAAATGCCCCCATGTTCACTGGTAACTTTCCAATTTGTTTTTGAAAAAGAACTGAGATCTCTTTAATGAATTTATTCTTGATCTATCCACAGACATTTACTGCATTTTTCTACACCTTTAGTTGTCTACTTTATTTACTTAATAATTTGTTTAATACAGCTAGACATGGCCATGGTTAATAGAAATACAGCAATAATTGGCAAGCAAATATCAAAAAACAATCAATAATGCCACAGGGGCTACCTCTACTCTTTTCACTACAGAAATTCTAGTATTTGAAAGTTTTAATATCTTGGGGAGCATCTGTATTCTTTTCCCCCTATGCTAAAGCCTCTCTGTGTGTAGATAAA
This sequence comes from Ursus americanus, assembly GCF_024610735.1. Taxonomy (NCBI): domain Eukaryota; kingdom Metazoa; phylum Chordata; class Mammalia; order Carnivora; family Ursidae; genus Ursus; species Ursus americanus. The sequence goes on from NC_142129.1 coordinate 79,784,591, forward strand.
ACACAAATCCTTCAGAATATGACCTCCAAAATGATGCCTAATGTACACATAGCACTTCAAAAACAACAGCAAGAAACAGAAAGGAGCAAGAATATATTATACAATAAAGACGCAATCAAGTAATTAGCATATACAGAGATTTTAGCTTTTGAAGGTAAATCTATTTTAATCTATTATCGCAAAACTAGAAAACTTTGAGGTCTGAGTGAGTTGAAGGAAAAGAAGAGTTCAGCCAAATAAAGTGAGCCTTTCAACATTGAGAACTCATGGCACATACACAGATGGAAAAGTAACAAGGGATTTAACAACAGGTTAATTACCTACATTTAAAAAAAGGATGCCTTTGTTACTGCTATAAATAGAAAGCAGGCACTCCTATTTTCCAGTGTGTCTTAAGTGGTAGGAAAAGAAATGTTCTGCTAAATTACTTTGCTTCCTCTAGACATCACATTATAAAGACTAGCTTCAGAACTCTGTATGTATCTTTGTCCTGGGAATCTGGAAAATTTTCTTTTGAAAATAAATAAGATTTCTAAGTAAAATTCTCATGATTTACTCATTTTAAATGCTGGTTTACCTAGGTCCTCTTTATATTTAGCACGAGGAACTCAGAAAGAAATTATTGTATTAAGTCCCAATGATGATGATAAAAGTCCAAAGCCATAAAATTGCTCAGATTTAACCCATCCATATGGACAATATTTTTTGTAACAAATATATACTGTAATTTTCTTCAAGCAAAGTATTGTTGATGTATTTTGATATTAAAAAAAATTGCTCAACTCACAAAAGCTTTTCATGTTTAAATTATAGGATCATCCATAAGAATGGTTACAGTGAGCAAGAATGCATGGAGTTCAAAGCAGTAGTTTACAGTAACACATTGCAATCCATCCTAGCTATTGTGAAAGCCATGACTACCCTTGGGATTGATTATATAAATCCCACAAGTGCGGTAAGTATGCAAATAATGACAGTTGTAGTCCTACAATGGAGTTTGACCCATAAAACAGAACTAAATTTGTAGTACTAATCTACACCAAAAATTTAGGAATATAAAATATGAATTTGGGGAACTTTAATTCTGTTTAGTGTAAGATATCCTTTTTTTTCTTTAAATGAAATTTTCTGTGTGCCATAATCTTATTCAGCATTAACTGTTCCTTGGAATCAAACCTTTGATTACTTTACAGTGTTAATTTTTTTAAAAAGAATTCAAAATTGTGAGACTAAGTAAGATGTTTGTATAATAAATAAGCTCAAGTAGTTAAGAGTTATGTTCATAAGGTAGCATCTGAACAGTTCCATTTCATTCTATTCTATATTTTGTACTATAAGTATTTTATGTTAAAATACATTAAAAACCCACTTAGTTTCAAACAGTTTACTTGCCAACAGATTGAACAATTTTAGCTGACAAATGGAACATATAGCATTCTCCAAAGAACAATAGTTAACCACACGCAAAAAAGGAGCAATAGTGTACAATCAACAGGAAAACGCTCATTTCCATTTGTCCTGTCCTGGAGCAGCTGGTTGCCCCCGGATGATATCAACTGAACTGCTCCCAGTGTAACTTGGATGCCTTGTACACTAACAATAAGAAAGAGAGGAACAGCATGTTAAGTATGGAGAAGAGTATGACCCTTGTACTTTCCTCTTCCTACCTCTCCAGGAGTTTAGGGTTAGACCATGTAAATTACCATTTGGATGCTATTAGGATGAAAAGAAAAATACCTCTTTCATGCTGTTAATTTAAAAGGAAATGGTAAACCCTCAACTTGTTCTGCCATTTTCCAACAAAGAGCACAGAAATTCTAAGTATGTCCTTAGGGCAGATGCTTTGTAAAGCAGAGTCAGGAGTTTAGCTAGGCTCTTCCATTTTTACCTTTCCTCAAACTTGGCTCCAGTAAGTCACCTTCTTCGTTAGGTTCCAGTTTCCCTCTCACATGTAGGAGGAGAACCTGAAGAGCTCAACTCCAATATCCTTGCATTCTTTATCATTCCAGGACTTGCTGATCCCCTTTTTATTTAAGGGTACTTTGGTTATCCCTCTGACCTTGGCTGTTCCTAAGGATCTGAGACTTTAAATTGGCCCTTCAAAACAACCTGGTATAAGCCCCATATTTAAAGATGTGAAAAACAAGGGCCAAAGAGGATTAGCAAGGTGGCCTGCATTGCATAGCTAGTGTTTTGAACGAAACCCCTTTCTTCTGGTTTCCATTAGAGTGCTTTTCCTGATGCAAGGATTTTTATAAAAATACTTTTAATGATCAGAAATGATTGCTAATCCTCCACTGGTTAGTATCTTCATGATCTGGCATGCAGGTGGAGTGAAAATAATATAGACTCTGTAGATTGCTGCCACTATGCTGACTGAAAATTAAAATAAACGCAATTTATTCAAACTATACAACAAACAGTAAAAACAGAGTAATTTATGCAGCACTGAAGGACTGATATGACTTTTCAGGAGGACCTACACCCTCAAGTGTCAAACATCAGTTGGCAGGTACTACATAACTCAAATTTTGATTTCAGTTGTTGAAAACGATAGTAGTTTCAGTGACCTTCTTTAGTATTTGATTTTAAGATGAATATACTCTACGCCTGGCTTAAACTTTTTATTTAACAGACTAATTGCTAAACATCTGTGTGTGTGTGGCTTTCAGAGTTCTACTCTTCTAGAGCTTTTAATTTAGCTATTTATACAATTAATATATTTTTACATTGAAGTCCTAAAGGAAATGATAAGCTTTATTGGTTACTGGTTCTGTAATTGGACGAGTTACTTAATCTCTCTACATTTGGGTTTCTTTATCCACAAAACATTAGTGTTTTTTTCACTGAGTTTCAAGGACTATTACAGAAGCAAACAGAAATATAGCAAATCCACTTAAAAAACAAAATACTGTAAGTTTCTGGTAAATACTGAGTATTTATTTTCCAATTTTCACTCCAAATGCAAGTTCATTAAAATGTATTATGTATTAAAGTCTACACATCTAACATCATTTAAAAAATTATATTTCATTAAACTATTCATTAAACTGTAACACATTAAACTATTATTTACATGGCAGACACTTGACACTGGCGATACACTGAGGAATCAGCAGTAAATAAAATAGAAACATTATCTGCCCTCAAGAGAGGGAAGTCTGACACTGAACAAGTAATTACAAAGCATCAGCTATTTCAAAAGTGCAGCACAGCTGGATAAGGAGCTAAATCCTCATTTACCAGACGAATTACTGAAAAAGGAAGTACTATCACCTGTGGGCATGGGACAGAGCTAGTACGTTTAAGAAATGTTCTGGTTGTAAAGTCTGTAACATGTCCACACGTGTAAGTGGTTGAAAATGTGCATTTCAAGTTCAAACGAGATAATCTGATGAGGGACCAAAATCTCAGTACTACTGGCATTGCACTATGGTGTGCAATGTATATTAGGAAATGGATGGGATCAAAGACGTCAAATGCTTAGAAAGAGTAGATAAGGGCAAAAAGGAGAGTGGCGAGTTAGGTGCCCGTGTTCAAAAAGTGACATTTTTGGGGCACCTGGGTGGCTCAGTTGGTTAAGCATCTGCCTTCAGCTCAGGTCATGATCCTGGAGTCCTGGGAATCAAGCCCTGGCAGACTCCCTGCTCAGAGGGGAGTCTGCTTCTCCCTCTCCCTCTGCCCCTCCCCCTGCCCCTTCTCTCTCTTGCTCACTCACTCTCTCAAGTTAGTCAGTAAAATCTTTAAAAAAGTAACATTTTCTGGTCATTTGGGAGGAATAGGGAAGTTTGGAGGAGATGATGGGATAGTAAGAGGAAAGCCAAGTTTGTATCAAATCACGGACTTCAATACAAGGGTTCCAAAGGGAAGTTATCTAAGCCGAAAGATCTTGAGGGGTCAAGAAAGAAGTATACTTAATTTATATTTATATTTAATAATATAGATATCACTGGGGATTTTATGAGATGGGTTTTAGAAGAGTTGTGGATGCAGAATCCAATGATGTATATTGAGAAATGAGGGAAAAATATGGGAACAGAGTTTAAACATTTTGGGCAACTATAGCCGAGGAGTAGGAGAGAGAGAGGATCTGTAGCTGAAGGAGGAAAGCAGCTAACAGAGGCCTGTTCTTATTTTGGGTCAATACTTAGCAGACTAATTTCATAAATACAGAATTTGTAAAGGATAAAGTTGAAGAAACTTGAGGGGGGCATAATATAGGCATTTAGTAAATTTCAATTTATCCTCTCTGAATATTATATTTTATCTTAGAGCATCTAAAACATCCACTAGACCAACATGAAAAACTGTTGAAAGCTTTAACACTTTATCGCATGATGTGGGTGTTGTTGTGACCGTCCTTGAGACAGTGTTCTACAAAGTGAGCCCTGTACTATGAACCAATGAGCACTGATTCCACAAGATATTCTAGGATAAAAGTTCTGTGATCAAGTTTGAAAACATATATTATAACAACTTCTTGGAAATTGGCAAATGGCAGGACTCAAAGGCTCCAAAAGTCTCGTAGTAACAAAATCGGGCATTTCTTAACCTGAACATTTCCCAAGATTACAAGGTTCTGTTATCTCTTCCTTCCTTGATATATTGTTCTGTAATCTTTGGAAATATGACTCAAGGGCTAAAAATGAGTTCCACAAGTTTCTAGGATCACCGCCTAATACTGACGAGGAAAGTATGGGTAACTTGCGGAGAATGTATTTTGCCTTCTATGCAACATTGTTCCAGAGGAACATAACCTTGGAAGAATGAACTATTCCAGGACCACCGTAATTCCCAAGCTTTTCCAAATATATCACAAGGAAACAAAATTTCTTCACAATGCCACTCAGACTTCCTTGGAGCTATTTGAAAAATGTGAGAAATTACTGGAGAACCATGTAATTTAGAAACTGAGGTCTGAGCTAATCGGCATATTCATTTTATTGATTCAATGTTCTACAATATTTCTGGGACATATACCCTGTGTTAAGACTGAGAGCAGAACCTAAGGATCTAGAAATGAACAGAACAACAACAGCAAAAAAGATCGCCACCTTTGTGTGCTTGTAGTCTAACATAAAAGATACAAAATAAAGACATATGCACTATATAGGTAGTAATAAGCGCTATGAAGAAAAATCAAGGAGGGCAGGGGCTGGAAAGTAAGGGAAGAATGGGAGAAAGGGTGGCCCTGGAAGGCATTCTTGAAGGGGTGATATTTTGGAAGAAACCTAAATGAAGTAGGAGATGAGCCACGGGGAGGACATGGAAGAAGAGCCATTCAAATGCTCTCAGATGGGGGTTTGGTGAGTTGAAGGAACAGTAAGAAATCTAGCGCATCTTGAGAAAAGAGAGACAAATTGTAGGGGGAGGGAGAGATTGAGAGAAAGAAAGTTGAAAAGGAACACATGGGTAGAACCCTGTGAGCCATGGCATGGGATTTGGGTTTTGAGTGTGATGGAAAATTGCCAGAGTTTTTAAAGTATGGGAGTAAGATTATCAGTAGGAGTTCAGTTTTCCATCACTTTGACTATTTATGTAGAAGACATCTTTTCCTAATACTGGTTAATTTTGGTATTATATTTTTAAAAATTCAAATGTAATTGGGGGGCCCAATTCCTTAAACACATGAATTTTGATTCTTTAAATTACCATGTCAGACCTTTAAGAACTGTAGAAGAACTTCACAAATTAAAATACTGTATAAGATATTATTTATAGTTAAAGAAAACTGTATACTGCCAGGGATTCTCAACTCAGCTGCACATTTGAGTCACCCGCAAGATTTTTAAAAATACCTTTGTAGAACCTGACACCCCGAAGTTCTGCCTCATTTTGTTTGGGTTGAGGTCCTGGTATCAGCATTTTTAAAAATGCCCCCACGTGCTTATAATGCACAGCCTGGTTTGAAAATCCCCACCACTGGCTTTACCTATGCAAGTGATAAGCTAAAAAAAAAAAAAAAAAAAAAAAAAAAAGGCCTTGCAGGACAAAAACCAAGCTGATAGGATGTCCTGCCCCTGAGGCAAGTACTAGGACAGAAGTGGTGGTCAAAGAATACTTTATGACATTTACACATTCAAGACAAGACTATTTTCATGGTATTTACTCAAATAAACTATAAACTGAAATTGGAAAAAAAATTTTAGTGAAAGAGTGTATTGGAAATTAGCTTGGTTTGTAAAGATATGCTAATACGGAATGTCATTTTGTCCCTTTAGGGGCAAACTAGTTTGAGCAGATGTTTCATTATATCCTTTGTCCTAAATGGCACCTTAACGGTGAAAGGAGGCAAATCGGAAGATGCCAGCTAAGCTGGCGGGGTTATACGTCGCTGGATTTGCAGCCCTCTCTCACATCCACCTTATCAGGAGGAAGGACTTAAAAATTTACTCCATACCAATATATGAAAATGGGGTCAATCCTTAGATTTTGGCCATTTATAATTTTTGGTTTAATTGTCATCTGATCAATTTGGGTTAGAATAAAATCTGAATACGAAGACAGATTTAATGAGATTTTTAGCCCCTCTTTAACAATAAGACACATACCTTTCGTTTTTAATGCAAAGAACAGATTTTTAATAAAATGGTGAAATAAACCATTATTACTATTTTAAAATAATAAATTGATATCGTATCAGAAAAGCAGCAAGTTCTCATTGGCCATTCTTCACTGGGAGTCACATGACACTGCACAAAGTAGTTTGAGTTTGACTCTTCTGATGCTCATTGTCTTTCTTGGTTTGGCCAATTAACCTCCTAGTTTTAGATTCATTTGTAAAAGACACTGTATTTTCTCCTTGCATTTTGACTGAGATCTCAATGGATTTACATTAAAGTATTAATATTCAGAAGTTAATGATTTATATCAAAATATCCTATTTTCACCCTATAACACTATATATTTTTTGCAATACCGAACTCTTCACTCAGCCATTATAAGGAAATTTAAGATTCCATTGACCTTAAGATACATTGAATAGATGCTCAACAAAATTATTACCTAATAAGATAAAAATAATAAAATTGAAATACTCTATTAGAAAAAAGATATGTGATTCCAAATAACAACACATCTATATCATTGCCACAAAAACATTGCTCTAGGAAGACCAACAACAACTTTGTGCGATGGCAACCACTCTGCAAGATGGTGGCATGACACCGGAACTGGCCGAGGTAATAAAACGACTCTGGAGGGACCCTGGAGTTCAGGCCTGCTTTGAAAGAGCATCTGAGTATCACCTCAACGACTCAGCAGCTTAGTAAGTGAATGCGTTTGACGGCAGCTATAGTTGCAACATTTTATATTAAGAATTCTAATTCTTCAAACTCCGCATTTGTAATCACCAATGAGGAAAGCAAACAGCTTTACATTTTGTTAGACTAAAATAAAATGTAGTTGAAGAGAAATAAAGATCAAGGTGACATTGTGAAACTTAAAAATCTAAGCAAAAGAGCATTTAAAATAACTAACTTTGTGAAACTATCTGCCTGAGACCCCTATTTCACAAATATTTTTTCCCAGTTGAAAAGAATTCATCACTCTGCACTGTCCTCAACACCAGCACGGATCGCTGGCGTGCATACTGTGGTTTCGGGCTGTTCATGTCATTTCTAGTCCCGTTACTGAAATCATTGTCTAAAATAATTTTATTAATGATACATTCTTTGGCTTCTTCGGTTCGATGATTAGGATACAGAATTCTAGAAGAAAATAATGATTTCCAAAATATTTGTGTGTTATGGGATTCTGTTTGAGTCTCAAGAAAGATTATATAATATTCACAGCTAATATCATCCAGTAGGCAATTATCAGCCACAAAGAAATTAGGAGGTTATGACAATAGGTATAATTTCATTATCAAAATTATTTTAAATTTCTAGTTTAGTAAGCGATTTTTAACGTACACTGTGGTTTTATGCCTGCAAGCATGCGTGCACGTTTGCAAATATAATCACTTACACTATATGTCCATGCACACCAATGTCTAAAAAGGTATAAATACAGCCCTTTTGATGAACTCCCAAACAGAACGTGTTAGTAGTACTTTTAAAAAAAAGATACGGTAAAGATGAACCAAATGAAAGGCTATAGGAGGACAGAACAATGAAACTTGCTTGATACATCAGATTTCTGATCATGATGGTCAGGATTATGGAGAGGAAACAAACCATATAAATTTTAGGAAAAGCTAACAGTCTTCTGTGATTACTCACTCATGTTCATTTTAAATTCCAAAGCCCTTGGAGGAAAGTCCTGCTCTTGCCTCTTTGGTGGAGTAGAGAATGCGTATCATATGATTACGTAAACTCAAAGAATTGTTTTATGTGTCCCAGTACCTAGCCACGTTGTAATACGAACGAACAGAACTCTGTGTAGTACAGAAAACACCGCTTTTCTATATAAATCATTGATACGGGCAGTCACAATAAGCAACTGAACTGTGGGATTCGTAAGTTCTAGGGAAGAAGGGAGAGGTTAATGGTGCTGGTATACGTGCTGCCGGAGCGAGCACAAAATAGTGTTGGAGACCATGAATCCCTGTCCCCTCCAAGGTCCTTCTCGCTGGTCTAAAAATCATATTGATGTGAGACTGATTAACAGGGGAAAATCAAATCTCGTAGGTGTACATACAGGGAATCTACATGGGCATGGAAAATTCAGTCAGGTGAAATGAGGTATGCATGGTATTCCGAACTAAACAGAAGGGGGTAGTGGTCTGGGACTTGAGAGGAAAGGAATGTGTTTCACAGAGCTATAAGAGGAGCAGATGTTTGGTAATTAGATATTTGTCCTGCCATGCAGATGGGCCACTGAGATAAAACGTATCTCTGCTACATCGAGGGCAAAGACTCTCAGTTTAGATTCTTCTAGGTAGTGGAGGGAGGGGCAAGAGTTCTCTTGAGCCTGCAGAGTCTCGGCGCCTTCAGCTCAAAATAATCCACATGCCAAAGTGGCACATTCCAGGATACAGGGGGTGTGCTGTCCTGAACCCCTTCAATAGCTGTACTTAATAGATTTAGTTTGGGGTATACATTAGCAATTAAGCATTATTTTTCCACTCAAATATTCTAAGTATGTTTGCAATTGTACTATCATTATGTTTACCAGATACTTTGCTCTTCAATAGCAAAAAAAAAAAAAAAGTATTGTTAAAATGGGAAGAGGAAATAACCTTTTATTGTATTTTCTTTTCTTTCTAACCTTCAGTTTTAGTTTTCCTGTTTTGACACACAGAATATATAATTTACAATGGAACTATCACATTATAGATTCAGATTAAAAACATTTATCTGTTCAAATTAAACACAATTACACATTTGTACCCATTTTGTGAATGTTGCTCGTAATGGTTTTAAATACCCTGGTTGATTTACAGACCAGTAGAACAAGAAATCTGATCCACCCCTCCACCTTCACTCGCACCTCTGTGTCTACGAAAATGTTTATTAAAACACCCCCAAATTTAAAGATGAACATTTTCTGCCCTTAAAGGCCCTTAAAAGAAGGATTAAATAAAACACAAAGGAAAACAGCTGAATGGCCATTGCTTTCTTCCAAAAATTCACAGATTTTTTTCAAATACTGCATTACCTTCACATTTTACAACTAAATATAGTATCAGATAGGTACCACACCCATATTTATTTCATATGTATTATATGGGGCAATGGCCACTTCCCCTCTCTCCCTCCCTCCCTTTCTCTTCTCCCTCTCTCCCCCTTTTCCCCTTTTGCCTTTTTTCTTTTTTTGGTCAAAATAGGATATTTATTATTTTTTCAAACCTAGAGCCTCTTCAGGGAGCCTGGGTGGTGCAGTCGGTTGACCTTCTGCCTCTTGGTTTCGGCGCAGGTCCTGATCTCAGGGTCAGGTCAAGATCTCAGGATTGTGAGACCAGCCCAGGTCAGGCTCTGTGCTCATGAGGAGTCTGCTTAAGACTCTCTCCCCCTCTGCCTCTGCCCCTGCCCCTCCCCACGACTCCCCACCCCCATCCACCCTACCCCCACTCACGTGTGCATGCATACCTGCACTCTGTCTCTCAAATAAATCTTAAAAAAAACAAACAAACAAACCTATAGCCCCTTCAAGTTTAGGCTAACAAAGAAGTAAGTCCTAATCGGAGCAGGGAAGGCAATGTCCTTGACAACACAACACCAACCTGCCCTCAGCGGTATTAGCAAACTGATAGGAAAAGGGCATGACAGTGACAAACGGGAAAGATTTTCATTAATACTTCATGGTTTACTGATTGAGTGCTATTTAAATCTAGTGTGCTATTTAAATTCTATAAGCCATAAGATTTAACAAAGACTTTACCAGGAAAAAAAAAATACTATTTTTACATGATTAGAAAAAGAATCAGGGTTTTGTTTGATCGGGTTTTTTGTTTGTTTAACGATTTGAGCTATATGTACGTTGGGCTTCTGGCTTAAGTTCTAGACCACAAGCCTGAGCACTCCAATCTTATATTTATTAAAAGCAGGCATCTTAAATGCAAATTTGTCACTCTGCTAAAGCTTCTGCTTTGCTTGCAATCATTTGTACATGCAAATGAAAGTACATTAAATGTGTCTTTACCAAAGTATTCATTTAGCTATCATTAAAATGAATTTAATCACTATGTTGACAGGTTTGCTTTTGTTGTTGTTGTTCCTTCGTGAACCAACTGACCAACGGTAGACCAGTAGACCGTACCCATACGCAGAATTAGTCAATAGGAAATTCACAAAGGACCTGGCTTCACAAAATAGAAAACAGATAAAACGGAAAAATCTTGCAGTATTTTCTTCTGACATATCTGTATCTTGATTTGTCTTTTGCTTTTAAAAAAAATTCAGCTTTATTAGAATAAAGCATGGTGATAAATTTTCACATCGCATATACACGTGTTTCTGAACTGTGATTCCCTATTTGTCATTTGGCCAAAATCCCTTTGGGGCATTCACTCAGTTTTTTTCAGCTCAAAAGCAGAAAGATCCTGTGAGAATAAATTATCCGTATTGCTCTTAATTTTTTTTTAAAGTGATAACATAGTTTTGCTGTTTAAGGCATTGTGTGAGGTACTAACACATAATAACTCTTCAACTTAGCCCCGAAAAATTCAACTTTTGAATGGTAAGTAATATTTAGCTAGATCCTAGCCCTCGAATTCTGTCTGGATGGATGGGTGCCCACCGAGATCTTCCTATTTAGCTACGTATGTGAACTTAGTAAAAGTCTGTAAGGTTTTTATGACAAAAGTTCGCCATTATATTAAACTATCTCTATTTAGTATTTTCGCAGAAGTAGCCATTTTGCTAAGCTATTAAGTGTTAGTAATGAAAGTCTAGAATAGTGGTTGTCAACTGTTTTGAAAGCAATGAAATACTTCTAAGTTTAAAGACATGATCTGGTTTCAAAAAGGAGGCCAGGAGCAGCTTCTGTCCTCTCATCTAACAGACTCTTAGAGAGCAGTTTACTCAGACCTATTCCTCCTCCTTACGATCCCTACATCCTGTGGGCAAAGAGAGGGCGGTATTCACCTTGGTAATGGTAGGGCTTTTAAAGAAGCCCTCCAGGAAAGAGTTAAGGACACTGATACACGGGGGGAAGAGAAGAGCAGTAGGAGTGAATGCAGTGTCTAAGTCCAGCCTTCTGTCCCTTGGCTGGGTCACCAATGTCATGAGTTAGTTCCATTGTGAACCAGCAAGAAAGTCAAAAGTTTTTTTATTTTAATTGCACTAACTGTATATAATCTTGGCACTTGACACAAATGGTTTAGAGTCCTAAACTAGATAATCTGTGGAGAACAACATTATTGCAACCAATTACTCTCTTAAAATTCAAGGTGCCTAAATTCAAACTACAGCATTTTTAGGATAGTCTAGTGCCTAGTATAATAAGATAGCATTTTGGTTTTGGATGATCAAAACCTGAAAATAGAGCTTTTCTCTGAAATATGTCCATACGCCATCAATTCTGTTACATACACCTCCTAAAACACAGGCTAAGGCAGCAGCGACCTAGCAACCGTTGTAAGAGGCCTCCACGGGTTAGCTGTGGGCCACACTTAGCACTCGGCCGCATCGGGCCACCGAGCTCCGATGAGCAGAATTTAGAAAGCACCGGTCTAGAGCTCACTGATTTTAATGGGCCCTGAAGTAAAAATTCATTTGTACCGAATCCTGGTCTCTTCGAACATAAATTTGAAAACTGTACACTATTTTTGTTGTTTTATTAGCTACCTTAATGATGTCGACAGAATCACAGCTCCTGGATATGTCCCAAACGAGCAAGACGTGCTACATTCTCGAGTGAAAACAACTGGAATCATTGAAACTCAATTCTCCTTTAAAGATTTGCATTTCAGGTATGCACCCTTGTCTTTTCTAATCATCAACAGAAATATTCAATATTTTTTCACAGAAAAAGGTCTAATCCATATTCTAGTTCAGGGAGTGCTTGGGCATCCTTCCCAGACCTCGTTCGCTTTCAGTACCACCTGCTCTTACTGCCTTCCTGCGGCCCTACACCCACCCCTCATCCTGAGCCCCACCCCTTCCTTAGAAACATGCCTCATCTTGACCAGGTGGGAGCTAGATTTCAATTTCCTCTTGAAACTGATATCCTACTTTGGAAAAAAAAAAAGAGAGAGAGAGAGAGGGAGAAAATATTTAAATAAAATTTAGGTAACAGGTGGCACAGATACTATGTCCTTTGCCCTCCAGTCTCCCGTTTGCCTGAAATATTCTTATTCATTCCCTTAATTTAAAAAATGCAAATAATTGAGAGAACTATTTGAATGTGATGCTATTTACTGAAATAACAAGACCTATTTTATAAGAATGTTTTGGGTATGAAAATGAGTCCACTATTTTTATTGCTGTCACATTATCAAGACCTTTCTAGAAATGCTACTGTAAAACCACTCATTTACTATACCAAGAAATGGAAATCCAAACCGTAGTGTTATAAAATGTCACGACACTTAAGTGCCTCTCCCTGTGGATTGTGCATAAGATGGATTGTTAAACATTAAAACCAGGTTCCAGATGTACCACTTAATAAAATGAAAAAAATAATTAAAAATGCAATTAATAAATTCATTCGTGGATGCAAACTGGGAATATTTTTTCAAAGTAGAAAAACCAAACAAAAGTGACATGAATTATCTGTATCCATTTGTGAAGCAAAACTGACTTTAGTGGGATAAAAGCTTTAAAAATGTTTTTATTATTAAAATTGGCGAGACAGAATATCTAATTAGAATACATGTTATATAGATAGCCAGGATATTTTCAAGTTAATATCAAAGAAAGCTCTTCAAAATTTACACCTGAATTTCAGGTCCACAAACAGTTAATTTTCTGACAGATGAGTCAAAGATCAAACCAGGACAAAGGGACTGCCAAGACTTGGATCAACATCTACTCTTGGCAAATGTGAGCAGTTTGTCTTCAGTCCTGTCATGGCTGTCGTGCGGTTCCTCTTTGGCAACTACTTTCTCCAGATTCCTGGTTTTTGATCCAGTCTCTAAGGCTTTCCGATGGGAATCCAAGTCCAATTGCTAGGACCCTCGCCCCTCCTAAGCCTGGCAAAGCATTACACAAGCTAATGGAATTTTCTGGAGTTTAGACTGGATCACAAACCAGCTATGAAAATTATTATCACATATTGAATACTGAGAAGCTTACAACTCCAGTCAGTCTATGCAACACCAATTTAGTATCTTCTCAGAAATGGTCACTGTCATAAATTATCTGTTTTAAGTATCTGTTCTTTGAACATTCCAAACCTTAGGGCCTTTGCACTTGCTGTTCTGTTTGCCTAAAATGCTCTGACCCTGGATCTCTGCAAGGACTGACTCCTTATCATTAAGTTCCCAAACGAGCTGCTGTCTCCTCACAGAGCCTTGATAGTTCTGTCTACCATCCCTGCGTATACTTGTCACTACTATACCCAATAATGTGCTGGTAAACGTATCAATAGCTCTCTGGGACAGGGGAAGAGGAAAGCCTGATGTGTGGTGCTTGAAGATTCCCTTGGTATAAAAATACCGTAACAATGGCTAATTGCCACTTAGCAATGCGAGGTCACTAAACACAGTATTGGGAAGAAATGCAAACAGCTCTCACTTGCCCTACCAATGTGAGCCAATGCCTTTTACAACATTGAAATATCACACTATTTTGTTCTTTAAAAAAAAAAAAAAACACCTTACTAATATATGAAATCGCCTTCTTTATTTGTTTGGTCTTTTGTTTCTGTTTCTGTCTCATATGCTCTGAGCTCCGGGAGGGTAGGAGCCGTGTCTTTACAGTACCACCTCTGTGATTATCCCAGTGGCTAGCGCAGAGTAGGCCTACGGTCAGCTCTTGCCGGATGAATAAATGTGCCACACCAATCACTGTATGGACCCTATTCATACACACTCCTTGAAACATGTTGAACTGAGCATTCCTGCCCTTATGTTAGACAAAGAGTCAAAAAAAAAAAAAAAACGTAGGCTAAAATGAAATAAAAGGTTTCCCCCAGATCATACATAGAAGTGCTAGAAATGTGATTACAGAACACATCTTTCTAACTTCCAAGACCACCCTTCTTACACTACATACCTCTGTGGCTATGAAGTAAATCGGAGCAGAAATCATTCTTTCTCCCATAGATTAAGTGCTCCTTCCAATGTAGCTGATCCTTCATAACTCCCTTCAGAGACAAGAGGGAACAGGGGATAAAGTGATAGCCCCGGGGAGCTCTCTCTCAGTTGGCAGGGCTCTGGTACCTTCGCACATCTGTGCTTTTGAAACCAGGAGATACGACGACTGCCAAAGAGCACCCCAAACCTCAGAAACTCACGTTCATTTCCTGGAACATCTATTTCTCTCAGTACCAAATAATACCCATAAAATTTTTAAAATTATATTGAGTAGAATACAGCATTTGCATTAATTTTTAAAAAAATAAAACCTTATTTTAAAGATATGTGACCTCATAATAGGCCTCTTCAGATTATACCTCTAAACCCCCATCGGTGCATCATCATTTTCCCGTCCTTTCGCAGCGCCGTGGTTTGTGAGGCACTGTCTGAGCCCCACAGGTAGGTGATTGCCTCTGCTACTTTCCTATCTTGCCTAGGAAAGGGCTTGCTAACGCTCTCTGATAGCATTACTGCTGAAATGGAAGGTGTCTGGGGACTGGCTTGTAAAGCCAAGTTAGGACTTCTTTTTGACGTAACATTTTCTGCACTACACAACTACTACCTCTTTGCCATTCATGAGAACAGGTTTTTAACTCTTTTAATAGGTTTTGCTTTTCCTCCCACTAAAGAGGGTTTGTTATTAGAAGGCATCTTCAATAAGGAAATGGAGAATATTAATTACTCATTCAAATGCAGGGAATTTCTCTAAACACAAGTGTTTAAACAATGAAATTTTGGGGGCACCTGGGTGGCACAGCGGTTAAGCGCTTGCCTTCGGCTCAGGGCGTGCCCGGTGTTCTGGGATCGAGCCCCACATCGGGCTCCTCTGCTATGAGCCTGCTTCTTCCTCTCCCACTCCCCCTGCTTGTGTTCCCTCTCTCACTGGCTGTCTCTACCTCTGTCAAATAAATAAATAAAATCTTTAAAAAAAAAAAAAGAATGAAATTTTGAAAATATTTAAATTTTACTACAAAATATAAAAAAGGCAACTCTACTTTCTTAAGGAACTATTTAAAATCACTTAATCACATTTTTAAGTTTGATCACAGCAACTGAGACATACTAATCCCTTAATAAATTCCCACAGTTAAATCACTTTTCTTTTTTTTCTGAAAGGGCTGAATAGGATTATCTAAAGGTGCACAGACTTTTGTAGTGTAAAATTTGGTAGTATTTCAAAATAGAAAGTATAAAAATAAGATACCTTCCAACTTCATTTCAGTAAGTGCCCAGGTATTAAAATACATTGCGTTAGCATTGATTTGTATTCACATAGCAGGCATCATCCTATGATTATTCAAAACTAAAGATTAAATTTGCATATTAAATTAGAGAACTGTAGAATTTTAAACAGGAGCATCAAAATGAAAAATTCTCTCTGCCAATACACTGCATCATCTTCCTGTATCACCTAATTTGATGGGAATTACCTTAGAGTTCTTATCAAACCAGAACTCCAACAGTCAAACATAAAAGAAATTATCTTTACAGAATTATCTTTACAGATGTTAAAGTACTATGTAAATGGAAAATACAAGTGTGAGCTCTTTTATCGTTATAAAATAATTCCTCAGGACAAAGAACTTAAAGATTTACAAGGCTTATCAAACAATTATAGAGAAGTCACTTCCCAATTGTTCCACAAGTAAAGAAGAGGATTGAAAGGACATAAAACTATGTCAAAGAGAAGTCAGCAACTATTACAATGTAGAGCTTCAGGTTTTGTTAAGTTCAACATAACTATTTTCAATAATGTTCGAGTGGATCTGTGATAGGACATAAATTATAATTTTCTTGAATTTTAAATTGTTCATGTGCACTGTGTTCCTCTTTGTGGGGGTGTGAGTCGGCTTAAGAGTGAGTCTGCTGCTAGATCCCAAGTTAGCTTTATCGTTGTCTCCTAAATCTCACAGAGCAATAACTCATAGATAACTATTTATTTGTTTCAGGTATGTGCACGGTCAATATTATCCAAACAGTAAGCTCTATAACATGTCTAATTTATTCTAGTGATATATTTTAATGACTTTATAAATTATGTTATTCAATAATTAAGAGAATTATCTACTGGGCATTTTAATTTCCGAACAGACACCACACATTGAGTAGAAAGTACATCATGTTATTAACAACTATGAGCATTTAGAGACCTGACTTTTTTATGGTTATAAGTCCTTTTGATTCTGTTTTTCTATCGCTAGCAATTAAGGGATTTAGAATGATCTCTGTGCATAACTCTTTTGTCCACAAATATTTACCCTGATCTATTTTCAGAACTTGGCACAGTAGGGGAAGACTTGGTCAGGCCGCTTTGCTATGTCTGTATAGTGATGACACAGATGTATGTGGTTCTTTCATATGTGGCCATCTTAAGAAGTTATACCAATTCCGATACAACCAAGTATCTTAGAACGACTCCACTCAACAAAATAATTTAAAATAAATTCCAACCCAGATTAGGTCTGCTTTATCTGTGGTCAAATATATAGATGTCAGAAATGCCCTTTTTTCCAAGAGAAGTCACATACTTTATAGGAAGAGCAAAGACTTCTAACAAATTAGCTGCAGTACCACTAGCAATCTTTGGCTATCCTACATTATGTAATAATTTTGTAAGCACTACAAAGTACAGATTACTTCATTATAATCTATTCTAATATGAAGAGTGAATAATCTGGTATGGTTAAATATTTAGGCAACTGTTTGACATAAAGCCATAAAACTCAACAGTTTTCCCAATTGTTTAAAATAGTCTACACAACTCAATTGCTGAATATAAAGCCATAAAGCCCTGATGACTTGCCCTACATTAATGCCGTGGTTAGTTAAATAATCAATGTTCAGCTGTCACTTAAAAGCCTTGCCGGTGGATTTTTAGCTGTATCATACAACTCGGGCATTTAAAAGCTTTTTTTTAATTTAAGAATTCCAACTGAGCTATCAGAGTTAATAAGGAAATATGTATTACCAAACAAATAAATAAGTAAAATAAAACTTCTTCACCCAAATGAGAATTGCACATTCCATTCAATATCATTAATGCTCTGGTTACTTTCACTACTCAGGGAATCAAGGCTACTCAGTCTGTATCACATGGACATTACCTCATTGATTGTCCCTGCAGATTTGACCAATCCAAATATTCAGTCAGCGAGAATGCATGTTTTTCTCATATTTCTCCTTTTGTTTTTCACAAAATGGTCATGATAGAATATACATGTGTTCATATTCATGTATATTCTGATATATTTATATATTCACATATATTCTTACATATATTTTTAGATACGAGATATTTCTTATTCAATGAAATATTTAAGTAAAAGCTTCTACTTTGGGAATCTCTAAGCTGTTTCAATAGGTTTCAATACTTCACAACTCTAAAATAAGCACCAAATTAAAACTTAGACGAAGAGCTAAAAGTGAAGAGAGATGTATGAAAAGAAATTACTACAATAGCAGCAAAGAACACATCACTTCTTAGAGCTAACATATTATCCAATAGACTCAGTATGAAAACAAAACTCCAGCTTTTGGTCTGATTTGCTAATGAACATTTCAATTCTGTAATGGCAGGTGGCATCAGAGCAATGTCCTGTGCTCCCTGGACCTTTGTCTCTAACGTCAACCTGAGCACATGCGCATACATGTGAGTCATAAAATGAGAAGGTAATTAGCATGCAGTCTAAGACTTTCAAAAGCCATTTTTAATCAATCTGACAAAACCCTCACAGGACAAATCTTTGTCTTCCCTTCCTCAGGAGAAAGCTAAGCCTATTAAAACATGTTTAGTGAAGACTGCATGATACATTAAAAGAACAGTGGGCTAAGGGTCATATTACACATTATACCCCTCGCTAATTGTATATATTTACCCGAAGAGGAGAATAGCTACCCTTACACAAAGATGTTAATGTCAACAGTAGGCTGTGAAGAAGCTGAATGATCAGAGAAAGCCAGGAGAGCCAGCGAGATTGCTGGGCTTGCTCTGAATTTCATCTCAAAGATTTTTCCAAACATTCTATTTCTTGGGAAAGCCATTTGAGAGCATTACATTGTAGAAAAGAAAAACAGAGAAAGTACGTGAAGTTTCTGTTTCTCCCTTTTCCTGGGGAGTTTAAATTCCCTCCAGAGTTCATAAATTGGTAATACCCATATCTTGATAATTCTTATTACTGTTCTCATTGCAAGGGATTCCCTGCAAATTTTTTTCTGATTTTAAAACTATTAACATGAGAGAAATAAGGTTATCTCAAGGAGGATAACCTCCTTGAGATAAAATATTTGATCACTGTGCCAGGAATCTGAGCAGTTCCACTAATAGAATATCCTCAGATTTATAAGTTTTGAATATAATCGAATTGAAAATATAAACGTAATTTAAAAAAGAAATAATCAGATAGATGGAGATAGCTTACTTAGTTGGCCATAAAAGCAGAGAAAAAGAGGCTCAAAAAGAAACGATAGTTAGACAAACCCAAGTCCTGTTGGGTGCGGAAAACTTAACCAAGGTGTCCTGGAATCTGGTTCCTACGGCAGTATCATTTCTACTGTGGAGACTGAATATTGGACTATGTTAGCACAGACATCTATCCATCGAGCAACTTTTCTCCTCATTCCACGATTAGTTAGCTCTCCATTGTGAGATGCCCACAATGGAAGCAAACCCTGAAAAGAGGACTAGAACGAAAGAGGAAACAAGGATTATGGAGATGCTTCCATGTTCAAATCTAGTGGGTGGAGATACAATGGGTGGTTTTAGTTTGAAAAGCTTACCAGGAGTTTAAACCTACTGATGCATATTCAATCTTCAGCACACCAAAATCCACAAGTCCACGTATCTTTGTTCAACCACAGTATTACATTTCTTTGCCAACAAATGATCCACCACATATTCGTCTATGACCACAACACCTAGAATCCCGACAGTCTATACTATTACCATTAAAATCATAGAACAAAACATCTGGGAAGGGGAGTTTTACCTTTTTGTCCAGTTTGACAACACACAGAACTACTGTCTGTCCTAGGGGAAGAAGGACAGAACACAGTGAAGGCAATTCCAACCTACTGGTGGTAGTTTAAGAGTTTAAAAGCTAACCGTGGACACTAGGTATGAACCGATAAGTTTATAGTTTAAAATTTGAGTCAGTTGTTGTGGACTGCTCACACCCTGGCAAATAAACTCTCATTAGGTGTGTTACATTAATTTTAAGACATTATAATTGGTGGGAACTTATGGAGGAACTATAAGTTATGATCTAAACTATTTCCATTTGTCCTACATTTTATAATATCAATAAAGCTATAGATGAAATGTTTTCAAAGTCTGAAAAAAAGACTAAGAATAGATCAACAAAATATTTGACTAAAATTTAAAGGTCTGACTGCATATTAATTATCTTTGCTTCTATAAGAGTGTTGACTCGTTTTTAAAAATTAAATGTGTTGGTTGGTTTACACATAATATAACCTTAAAGTCAAAATTCTGTCCTCTTCCTCCATTTATATTACAAGTCTGACACTACAGACGGTTTGGTATTAGCAGCACCTACAAGTGTTTATTGACCCTGGATTTACGTTTCCAAAGCACCTAACTACTGATTTCTTCAACATTATCTTGAATATTGTGAGCATCTCCTCTTTCCATCTACTACTCAAGTCTTTTTGCTTTGGGGTGTGTGTGTGTGTGTGTGTGTGTGTGTGTGTGTGTGTGTACACACATACAGATTTGAGGAATTCAGTTCTATATGTCTATTCCCTGCCTGAAGCATAAAGTAATAGGATGTACTCTACAATGTATTCTACTTTTGGTTATCTTCAACAAGTCAGCTGATTGGCATTTATTACCGTACAGGTATTGCCTTTGAAATCTCTGTACAGCTTGCATGTTTCTCGGTAATTAACATGTTGTGGGTAAACTATTACAAAATCCGCATAATTTTTCTGCCTCTGGTCTCTTCCTTACCAAATCTATCTTCTGGACTCAGATCAAAGTGACCTAACATAACAAACAAGCAAACAATGTTAATTCTCTGCCCCCAAATCTCCCATAGCTCCCCCACCGATTGCAATATAAATGTCATCTTCTCGTGTAATACAAAAGACCCAGTTCATCTATTTCAGGACTAACATGTCAATTTACTTCCACCTGCTCAGATCCTGTGCTCTTGCTCTTTCCTCCGCTGCCTCTGCCTGGAACGTTGTCCCTGACATTCACTTGGCTCAATCCCTCATCTCCTTAAGTGTTTAAGTAGCAGTTTCCAGGTAGTTTAGTTCAAATTGTGACCCACCCCTGCACTCCCTATATTTATATCCTGTCTGTTCACACGCACATACGCACACACACACAGGCCTCACCACCACTGCCACCACCACCACCTCCACATAGATTAGAATCTTCTTTAGATTCTAATGCCTGGCATGATAAGTATTCATTGAATAAATAATTATCAGGCCGTTTATCTCAGTGGTTTTACCTAAGTTTTCACGTTCCCGAAAATATAAATTATGTGCTTTCCCCAGACATGCCGTGTTCTCTCATTCCTTGATGACTGACATATGCACTTGATATCAACCCCCCCATCCCCTTAACACCATCCTATAAAGCAATCCTTTATAGGAAAGAAAGTGATGTGAGAGAAAGTAAATGGAGATGGGGCAAGACATAATTCACATGGAGGCTCAAGGAGGCTTCCTTGTGGAGGAGACAATGACTGTAAGACCTGCGAGGTGAGAAAGAGGCAGGATCATGTCATGAAGAAAGGAGTCAAGTCACCTGGGAAGGAGACGGGCTGTACCAAAGTCCTGAAGCAGCAAAAGGTTAGGTTTATACTAAAGGACCTTCAAGAGTAGCCTTGTGATCGGACTGTATTAAAGAAGAAAGTGGTATGAACTAAGCTGGGCAAATTAAGCAGGAACCCACATCGCCGGAGCCCTAAGATCAGCCTGTGTGTGGTTCTGTGGCTGAGAAGCCTGTAGGAAGTTGCAGAACTCTGGCTGTGGCCCTACTGAGAACGGTCAGTGGCTTGTACAAGAGAAGGGGCCTTGGGAAGAAGTGGATGAATTGGGAAACGCATTTTGCACGTGTATTATATGGGGGGTAAAAGCAAAAGGAAGTTCTTAAAAATAACTCCTAGTGCCTTTACTGAGCTACAGGGTCGAGCCGCATTTTCAAACAGCTCCTCTGAGTAAGCTCCAAGATGGCTCAGGCTGACTCAGCTTTCCCTCTGGGCTCACACTTTACCTTGTGTATCCGTATACTATTATATAGTGCGGGCACCTGGGCGGCTCAGTCAGTTAAGTGTCCGACGGTTGATTTCGGCTGGGGTCAAGTTCTCAGGGTCCTGGGATTGAGCTCTCTGTCAGGTTCATGCTCAGCAAGAGTCTGCTTGAGATTCCTCCTCCCACTCCCTCTGCCCCTGCCCCTTCCCTTGCTTTCTCTCTCTCTCAAGTAAATATAATCTTTAAAATAAAATATCATTTATCGTATAATCCTATAATAACATATTGTTTTTCTCTCTCCAAGACAGCAAGCTCTTTGAAGATAGTAACAGTATCTTTTCATCTTTGTGTTGGAAGGCCTAACACAGTGTCTCGCACAAAAAATGCGAACAATAATGAATGAATGAATGAATGAATGTAGGAAGAACTAAGAGAAGGAGCAAGAATCATAGTATCAGAACTATGTTAGCCTCCAATCTTTTTGTACATTCTGTTCAAGACTATGCATAGACGTGTTTTTTTTTTTTAATTTTAGTTCCGGTGCAGTTACACGCAGTGTTCTATTAGTTTCAGGTGTACTATACAGAGATGCAACACTTCTACCCTATGCACAGACTTCCATCAAAAATCTCTCAAGTCTACTAAATTTCTTACTAAAACTGCAAACTGCTAAAAATTACCCAATCCCTCAAAGTCAGTATGCAATTTTATCTAGCTTGCATGAATTAAAAAAAAGAACAGAACAAGAAAAAAAGCTGAACTTCCTCTTTTTCTGTAGTCCTTGGGCTGCAAATTGGGCAAATAAAATATTTTATAGTCAATGAAAATCAAAAGATTATCTTTTAAAGATATGAGAGCGTTCATTTATACTTCTAAATGTTAATACTAATGTAACATTTGGTGGGTAGTTCTAAGTAAGACTTGTTATTCTGTTTTATTTTTTTTAAAGAATGTTTGACGTAGGAGGACAGAGATCGGAGAGAAAGAAATGGATTCACTGCTTTGAAGGTGTTACATGCATTATATTTTGTGCCGCACTCAGCGCCTATGACATGGTCCTAGTGGAAGATGAGGAAGTGGTGAGTCTCAACGGAAAATAAAGCCAGGGTAAAACAAAACACCAAGCATTTGTGCTTTCCAACATTACTACCACATTCCCCAAGTCAGGGAAGATCTTCCAAACATAGATGTTACTTCTCGAGCCTGGTGTATAATGCCCAATGTTAATGTTTTGCAAATAATAATCCTACGCACGCTCACCTTTATACCTAACAGAACAGAATGCACGAGAGCCTGCACCTGTTCAACAGTATCTGCAATCACAAGTACTTTGCAACCACCTCCATTGTGCTGTTTCTCAATAAAAAAGATCTCTTTCAAGAAAAAGTAACCAAAGTGCATCTTAGTATCTGCTTTCCAGAATACACTGGTAAGATACTTTTTTCTTTAATTCTCTACAAAATTCTTATGTAGACCTATATTTTCCTATCTTCATCTTGAAAGGTAACACTTATGAAGTTAGGGCTTCTGGTATGATCCAGACTGGAAGAACTCTTGCAGAGAAATAGGATGCCCTCTCTACACTGTCGGCATTAAAGCAAAGCTCTGATGAATACATGGGAGATGAGGTGGACCAGCGTTGCTACCCTGTGTATTACACAACACTGAACTATATCATCGTAAACATTATAAATGATATAATACACTCCAAATTGACATTTTTTAAAGATTAATTTTATTCAAGAGAGAGAGAGAAAGAGAGGAGAGAACAAGAAGGAAGGGCAGAGAGTCTGAAGCAGACGGTGCTGAGTGTGGAGCGTGACGCGGGGCCCAATCTCAAGACCCCGAGTTCATGACCTGAGCAGAAACCGAGAGTCAGACACGCAGCTGACTGCGTCCCCCCAGGCACCCCCCCAAATTGGCACTTTTTATGTATTTCCTAATGCAACTTTATAATGCAGTTTTTTCTTAAAGTCTGAATTAAGTTTCCTGAGGGACAGCTTGAATGATTTTGAGAATAGTGACGTTTTCTCTTTCCAGTTTTCCTAGGTCCTAGAATTCTTGTGCTGATCCTGTTAATGACTGCAAAGGTCAGGCTCTATAAGCGGGTTTTTTTTTCCTTCAGAGACACTTTTTTTTGTATATAGTTACACGCTCCATTAATGAACTTGTATGTAAGATGGAAATACTTATGATTTAAACGACAAACGGGGGCGCTTGGGTGGCTCAGTTGGTTAAGCATCTGCCTTTGGCTCAGGTCATGATCTCAGGGTCCTGGGATTGAGCCCCACATGGGGCTCCCTGCTCAGAGTAGAGTCTGCTTCTCCCTCTGCCTCTGCCCCTCCCCCGCACTCATGTGCACATTTGCTCTGTCAAATAAAATCTTTTTGAAAAAACAAAAAAAACACAAGTAGAAGTCCAATTCCACCACTTCATTTCATGGGTAGCCAGATGTTATTAGAAGCATGGCATTCTGTCATAGTAGCTATTCATGCTAATCTAAAACTGGTGCTTCTATCTTTCTTCTAGCTTTGTAAATATTAATTATATGTTAACACATCTATCATGTGATTAAATAGAATCACGATTCCATGTTAAATATTACAAACTAAATATAGACTCAATAAGGCTCTGCATGTTTTCTTCTAACTAATAAACTGCTTTATTTCTTAGAGCAGGTTTTAGTTTACAGGACAAATGAATGGAAAACGCAGAGTTCTCATCTACTCCCTCTCTGGTCAGCTTCCCATTTCTCCTACTATTAACATTTGTTATAATTGACTAACAGGTATTGATACGTTATAACTAAAGTCCATAGTTTAGTAGGGGCACTCTGTGTTCTACAGTTCTGTGTGCTTTGCCAAATTCATGTCATGTCCCCACCATTGCAGTAACATACAGAATAGTTTCACTGCCATCAGAATCATCTGTGTTCCACTATAAACCTATGCTTAACCCCTTCCCTCCAACTTGTGGCAATCTCTGATCTTTTAACTCTATCTATAGTTGTGCCCTTTCCAGAATGGCATAGAGCTATGATCATACAATATATGGCATTTTCTGACAGACTTTCACTTTTCATTATAAAATGCAATATGCATTTAAATGTCCTCCATGTCTTTTCATGGGTTGGTAGTCCATTTCCTTTTACCGTTGAATAATATTTCATCCCATAAGCCAGTATCTTTGATCTTTCACCTATCGAAAGACATCTTAGTGACTTCCAATTTTGGCCAATTACGAATAAAGCTACTATAAACATCTATTTCAGGATTTTGTGTGCATGTAAGTTTTTGTGTATGTATCTAGAAGCCCACCTGCTGGACTGTATGGTAAGACTGTTTAGCTTTGTAAGAAACTGCCCAAGTGCCTTCCAAAGTGGCTGTACCATTTTGAGTTCCTGTGGCTGCACATCTTTGCCAGCATTTGGTGTTGTTAGTGTTTTGGATTTTAGCCACATTACATGGTTTTAAAGATGGTCCCCCGTGGAATTTTTCTCCTAGTTACAATAGAGTGAGGAACAAAAATCATATCTCCTTGGAAAATCTTCATGCTGCTGCCCTATCCTATGTTAGGTTCCCTCAAAGTATATTCTGTTATAAAGCCCATCAACACAGGTCACTTCTAGCTGCCTTGTGTTTCTTAGCATTTGTATTTTACTGCTGCCTTTCCCAATTGATCCACTGTGTGTCCTGCTATGAGGCTAACCATTCCCGAGCCCACCCTTCATCAATGCTCCAGTTAGCTCTATTAAAGCATCAGTCAAGAACAGCTCTTCCTAGTTCTGCAGATGTCACCTCAGCTCCTTTGTTCGGTTAGCAACACAGCCCATAATCTGGCCCATACCATCCATTCTACTTGATTTGCTACAGTCCCTCTGCAAAACTCTGTCCCTTCCATCCAGCT
Source organism: Ursus americanus (assembly GCF_024610735.1). NCBI lineage: Eukaryota > Metazoa > Chordata > Mammalia > Carnivora > Ursidae > Ursus > Ursus americanus. Next base: position 79,810,404 of record NC_142129.1, read on the forward strand.
AGACTCTCCAAAGAGCACATCTGACTTTCAACCCTATCCTCAAGTCTAGTGACACAGGCCTTTCTCACTGCCACTTTTTGGCCTTCACCCAAACTACTCCCTTCTCTCTTCTAGCTACCCCTCCAGATCCAAATCGAACTCCACCTCATTCCACATCCGCTCATTTGCAATTTCTAGTCTTTTTAGTTCATATGAAAACTCACCCCCCCCACATACACAGATATATTCACAGCCTTTATCACATATATAGACTTCATTGCTCATTTATGTATGTATTTTAGTATTTTTACTATATTGTGAGTATTTTAGGCCAAGTGAAGCCCCCGGTCAGTGGGGTAAGCATGGTTCCCAACACAAATTTAATATCGCGTAAATCCCAGATAATTCACCATTGCCATCTTGATTTTTCAACACTGAGTATATCGAACAACACACGAAGTAAAATCCTAAAACTTAACTGATATTCCTCATTTTATTCCTTTTAAAATGCAATTAATGTGTCTTTTTTTTTTTTTTTTTAAACAAGGACCAAATACATTCGAAGATGCAGGGAACTACATCAAAAACCAATTTCTAGACCTGAATTTAAAGAAAGAAGATAAGGAAATTTATTCCCACATGACCTGTGCTACAGATACCCAAAATGTCAAGTTCGTGTTTGATGCAGTTACAGATATAATAATCAAAGAGAATCTAAAAGACTGTGGGCTTTTCTAATCAATCCTCTTCTTCTTCCACTTTTGCTCACGTACACTTTTCAAGATACAAAAGGAAGGTGCTGTGTGATGTGTTTAGCTTTAACAGATTAGTGTTCTAAAGCAAAAAGTTTTCACACAAAAATTTTAATACATTGTCAGCTGCATCTGGGTAAGTTTCAATTTCTCTGGGACATTGAGGATGGGGAGGTGTCTGTCTTTCACATCTTCAAGTCTGAAAATGTACATTTTGGTAATGCTCTATCGGTACATATCAATGACAGTGAATTTGCTTGGTAGTAAATTTCTGTATTGTGATCTATTTCTAATCATAGAACAACGAAAAATGCAAGGTATTCCGTATTATTTCATTGGCCACATTTTTGAGAGGCATTTGTCTTCACTGTGTAACTGTGTATGTAACTGTGCCTATGGTGTAAAGACCATTCATAATTGGTCAATTCCTCCTAATCAGTAAGTTGCTAATGAAATGTTCACTAGACATGTACTTGTTGATAGGAAATTCGATATGCGAAAGAAACGCATGCAATTTTATCTGCTACATTTTTCTTAGGGAAAAAATCATTCATGCCGAATTTACCCTTAGAATTGGAGCTTTTAACAATCTATCTTTTTGTACCAGCCTAATTGAAAATGGGACTGTGTGCAGTCAATACACAGCGTAATGCTGTTCAGGCTGAACAACAGTCCTTAATGGAGTACTCGTTTACCACAGTTTGCTCCAGAGTGACATGGAGCATTATGACAACTGATGGTGGAGGGACAACAATTTTAGACCACAAGAGAGAAAAATAATTCACTTTCTTGGCATTAAGTATGTTTTGGTTTTGTAAATAAGAAGTAGGAAGTAAGAGTGAGTAATTAGGAGATTTTGTAGAAGAGAAACATTGAGCTTCTCAGCGTTGTATTCTGAGTGTTCGACTGCATGCTAATGGTCAAGCCTACTTTTTAATAGCTAATTTGGTGCCTTACAAACCAAACTCTGCCATTTGCAAACAGAAAAGATGACCTTTCTTTTTTAAAGTATATGTACCACTTACAACATATCCTTTTCAAGCAGGTCTCGATATTGTTTACTCTCTATCCTAGTAGAAGGTGATACATAGGTCAGAATAGTAGGTCAGTACATGAGATTTATAACTAACTACCCTGAAAAAGGAGCTAATTAGTGCTTTGCCAGCTAAATTAGGAAAACAGAAATTAAGCCATTTGCCAATCTGTAGCTCAGATGGATTTAGGTAGCTCTGCCTCAGGGTCGCTTCTTCCGGGTTCTGTAACATTTCCATTCTAAACACTTGGGAATGACCACTGTTCAATAAACGGCCTTGACTGGAGTGTTTCTGGCTTTACTTTCAAAAACACAAAGGAGTTATCAACAAATACAATCCAATAAAAATGTCATAGTAAGAAAAAATTGGAAATTTCTTTGCAGAATATAAATTATTAAGGAGCCCAAGATAGCAAGGACAAAAAAAAGAGAGAACATTTAGTTCAAGAATTCAATAAAGTTTTCTGGCTAAGAACGAATACCTATCTGATAAAAACCCAACATTTTGCTAGGAGATATTCAATGCTAAGAGATTCTAAATTAAGATCATGAACACTATCATTTCATCTTTTGCCGTGTCTTTTTTTTCCCCATTCTACTTCAACCTGCTTTTCTCTAACAGTGTGAAGAGAATTTTACAGAAAGTAGTAAGATAGTTTGTGAAATATTACTATTATTTGGATTTCGACTTTGTCTAACCCTTAGGATTTCTCTTTTTGGTGTAAATGGTGGTGTCAGAAATGTTTCGATTTTTCTTTTAAAAATATGTAACTCATTTCAATATGTGCAAAAAACTGACAAGTATCAATATTTATAAAATACTGTTCTCTGAGAAATTTAAAAAAATATGTTAAATGATCCAACTGAAATTAGAGGTCACTTTGGATTACAGGAAAACAAAACAAAACCTATTCCTTCCAACCCAATGATTGGAATTTTTTAAATTCCTTCACAATCACAAATCATTGTTATGCTAAACAATTCATCTTAATTAAAAAGAGAAATTTTTAGTGGAGAAAATAAATGTTTGCATTATTTCTTTAATGATCACCCTCCTTAAAATTGAGTCTATTTCTGATTTCACTTCTTAAATTTTTAATAAAAAAGGTCAGCCTCGACGCACAGTATTTTGAACTAAAGAAAATAAAAAATGGAAAATCTGGAAAACCATGCTTTAGCCGGAAGAAACTTGCACTGAGACCTGCAATATTCAAGTTGGTTAGAATTCAAACACCTGTTTCAATGAAAAATTCAACCTTCCAACCGTAGTTAGTGTTCTGGCTTTGACGTGTCTCAAAGAAGCAGTCTTCACCTTGGTCAAAGTTCAAATGTTATTATACTATTTTGCTTTTCTGTTATTTGAGGTTTCTCTTTCTCACTCAGAATGCCCTTAAATCCTCTTGCTGCAGATTAACACTCCCAACTCATTCATTTCGAAAATGTGTCCAATTGTAGATATGCCACACTACTTCAGAGCTCTGGTGCAGGCTTACAGCTAACAGAGTCACGAACAACTGGTCCTTGCAGTTTTTCCAGAAGCATGAACTGGTCAACAGATAAGTCTTTGCATTTTGGGACTAGTGACTAAAGAGCTCAATGAAGAAGAGTATTCATTGGTATTAATACCCTGTAGTCAAAATATTAAAGCTGGTGACTCTAAAAAGAAGCTCTATAGAAAAAGGGGCTTCAAAATCTGGGAAATCTGGGGCGCCTGGGTGACTCAGTCAGTTAAGCATCTGCCTTATCAGGTTATGATCCCAGGGTCCTGGGATTGAGCCCTGCATGGGGCTCCTTGCTCAGCAGGGAGCCTGCCTCTCCCTCTGCCTCTGCATCCCCCCCCCCCCCCAGTTTGTGCTCCCTCTAATAAATAAATAAAATCTTTTAAAAAAAATTCCGTGAAATCTACAACGTACATTATAGATATCCCATGTTCTACTGGTTCACAAAACTTATAAACAAATACCAGTCTTCATGTACATCGTACAAATCGGCAAACCAGTTTTTTTCAGGCCATGGGCCTGTCCTAAGACAAGTTTTCTTACTTGATCCACTACCCTGTTGAATCACGAACTACATTTGCAAATGCTTGCACAGAATCATTCAGGCTTGACTTCCTCACACGCCAGTACACGAGGAAAAGAAAACTTGCGTGTGGAGATACGTGTTTTTCCTAAGCGACGCTACTTCACAATCACAGGCGGATACGCCAGGTAGCAGGAGTAGCTACTGAAAGTAAAAGATTCGTAACAACTATAGAAGCAGGACGCCGGGGTCGTTCAGTGGTTAAGCATCTGCCGTCTGCTCAGGTCATGATCCCAAGGTCCTGGGATCCAGCCCTGCACTGGGCTCCCCGCTCAGCGGGGAGCCTGCTTCTCCCTCTCTCACTCCCCTTGCTTGTGCTGTCAGATAAATATATAAAATCTTTTAAAAAAATAAAAATTAAATTAAAAAGAACTAGAAAAGCACTTGTGAACTCTCTCAGAGTCATAGTAAAAGTAGGAGCCACCTGGACGCAGCAGGTATTCCATTGATCGTCTAACCAGTTCGGCCTCCTTCCTTTGTCGGCCTTTTCTGACATTCTTCCCGACAGTCTGCAGCCACACGGGGGCACACTAACATCATGTGTTTTTCTACCCAAATGTTGGAAACAGAATAAATTAGATTACCAATAGCCTGAATGAGACAGATGAATCCTATGAAGCAGCCTAGCTCGTCTTGTGCTGCGGGCTGAGCAGCCTACGATAATCTTCTGATCATCATAATTTGCGCTCCTGCAGTCAAATCTGTGAATGACAAAGCTATTGAAACGGCTCCAGATTTGTTCAGTGTTACACAGATACTGTCCTTGCTCACGCTCTTAAATTTGTTTGCCATTTCCGAACTCTTGTTTAAATCTAAGTCACCATTAATTCTGTACAGGGTGTTTTCCATTCATCTACATTGCTTCTAAAATCTTGATTAGCTTACAGTGAAATGTAGGGGGAAAATAATTTGATGTTTAACAACTACGTTTCATGAATAGTAATTAAATGGCTGCTTATCGATGTGTTCCTTTTCAGTAAATCAAAGTAAAATTCCACTCCGCTAGAGCATTAACCATCCCATGATTATGTTGATTACACCTTTTTCCTTAACCACCAGTCTACCAAATCGACAGGAAAATAAGTGTTCTGTGACATTTTGCGATTCCCAGCTCTGCGGCTGCCAACACGTTTTTCATTAGTAATAGCACATTTACTTTAAACCACATTTGTCACACCAGTTAAGTAAATAGAGTCACACGAAAGAAAGAGGAAATAAAAAGGCCCTAATTTACTTCAGATGGACGGTAATGGTCCTCTGATTTTAATACCCTTCAGAAAGCAAATAATATATGAGACACACAAGCAAAGTGATTATTTGAAAGACATTCATGTTTTCTAAATTCATCAGATTGGAACCAAACCCAGCACATATATGTGACTGAGAAGTGTAGACTGTGGTGCTTTCTTTTTTGAAAAAGAAAAATGGCCAAATAAGACATGCTCTTACAGTTTATCAAAAACAGTGGTGACTTTTTCTGCTTTAACATATTAAAAGCCTTGCGTTGGAGAAAACAATAGATGATGGTGCTCAGAATTAGCTTAAGAAAGTTTGGCATAGGGGCGCCTGGGTGGCACAGCGGTTAAGCGTCTGCCTTCGGCTCAGGGCGTGATCCCGGCGATCTGGGATCGAGCCCCACATCAGGCTCTTCTGGTATGAGCCTGCTTCTTCCTCTCCCACTCCCCCTGCTTGTGTTCCCTCTCTCGCTGGCTGTCTCTATCTCTGTCAAATAAATAAAAAAAAAAATCTTTAAAAAAAAAAAAAAGAAAGTTTGGCATAAAAAGCCCCACGTGCAGAATGCCAAAGAAAAAGGTGCTGTATGCTAAGATTATTTATCCTAACCAATTAAAATCTGAATATTGACTTACATTTAAAAAGTACTGTTGTGGAAGTGTAGGTCACATGCGGGCGCATCTTGTTTCACTGCACTTTGCTTCATTGTGCTTCGCAGTATATTTTGCTTACAGTTTGTAGGTTTCTCGAGGTTTGACCCTGCCTCCAGCAAGTGTGTCAGGGCCACCTTTCTGACAGCATCGCTCACTTCATGTCTCTGTTACATTTTGGTAATTCTGGCAATATTTCAAACTTTTTCATTATTTTATTTGTTGCGATGATCTGTGATCAGTGATCTTTGATGTTATCCTATTGTAGTCATTTTGGGTGCCATGAATTCTAACCATATAACACAGCAAGCTGAATTAATAAATGCTGTGTATGTTCTGACTGCTCTGCCCACCTGCCATTCCCCCATCGCTTTCCTTCTCCTTGGACACACTCCCTATTCTCTGAGATGCAGTAAGATTGAAATTAGGAAACTAATCCACCCTACAACTGATGTAGGAAAGACATTAGGGTTTGCAGTCCACAGCCAAGAAAGCATTCTTGAGAGGTCTTCGGTCCAAAAAAAAAAAAAAAAGTGGTTTTATTAAAGCATGGGGACAGGACCCCTGGGCAGAAAGATCTGCACTGGGGTCAGGAGGAGGGGCTGATGATAGACTTTCAAGTTGGGAGGGGATTAGGGATAAATCTCTAAGGAATTTTGAAAGCAAGGATTCCAGGACCTTGAGGAGGCTAGCTATCATTAAGGTCATTTATTACCATCTACTAGACCCTTAGTCAGGAGACCCTTCAGATGCTTATGGGTGGGTCATACGCTCGGGGGGATGATTGCTAACATGTACCTTGGGGGGGTAGAGATAAAATTTCCAAAGGACTTTTTATATGTTAAGCAGACTTACAGGATCCTGGAGGGTTGGGCTAAGATTTTTTTTTGCCCTTAGCACAGTCTTAGCATCTAGGCAGCTGAGTCCCTAGAGGAATGTCACTCTGCCTGTTTCAAGGACGTGTCAATGGGCTGTAAGTAGTAAGGAAATTTAATCATTTTTCTTCTGCCTTTGTTGCCCACATCCTGATGACCTCCAAATGTTCAAGTTAAAGAAAAAGCTGCACATCTCTCACTTTAAAATCAAAAGCTAGCAATGATTAAGCTTAGTGAGGAAGGCATGTCCAAAGTGGAGACAGGCCAAAAGCCAGGCCTCTTGCACCAAATGGTTAGCCAAGTTGTGAGCTCAAAAGATAAGTTCTTGAAGGAAATCAGAAATACTACTCCAGTGAACATGTGAATGACAAGAAAGCGAAACAGCCTTATTGCTAATATGAAGAAAATTTTAGTGGTCTGAATAGGAGGTCAAACCAGCCACAACATTCTCTTAAACCAAAGCCTAATCCAGAGCAAGGCCCTGACTCTCTTTAATTTTATGTGGGCTGAGTGAGGGAAGGAAGCTGCATAGCAAAACTTCGAAGCTTACAGAAGTTGGTAATTAAGACTTAGAGAAAGAAGCCGTATCCATAACATAAAAGTACAAAACAAAGCACCAAGAGCTGTTGTAGCAAGTTCACCAGAAGACCCAACTAATTCAGGAAAGTGGTTACACTAACAACAGATTTTTGATGTAGAGAAAACAGCTTTATATTGGAAGAAGACGTCATCTAGGACTTTCATAGCTAGAGAGAAGTCAATGCCTGGCTGACTCTCTTATTAGGGACTGAAGCAGCTGATGACTTTAATTTGAAGCCAGTGCTCCTTGTCCATTCTGAAAATCCTAGGGCCCTTAAGAATGATGCTAAATCTACTCTGCTTGCGCTCGATCGGTGGAACAACAAAGCCTGGATGACAGCACAACTGTTTACAATGCGGTTTACTGTATTTGAAGCCCACTGTTGAGAACCACTGCTCAGGAAAGGAAAAGAAAAAGTTCCTTTCAAAATAACATTGCTCATTAACAATGCACCTGGTCATCTAAGAGCTCTGATGGAGACGTATGGCAACGTTAACGTTTTCATGCCTGCTAACATAACATCCGGAATTTCTACAGCCCATGCATCCAGGAGTGACTTCTACTTCCAAGTCTTATTATTGAAGAGACACGTTTCGTAAGGCTGCAGCTGCCACAGATAGTGATTCCTCTGATGGACTTGGGCAAAGTCAAGGGAAAACCTTCTGGAAAGGATTCACCTTTCTAGATGCCATAAAGAACATTTGTGATTCATGGAAAGAGGTCAAATATCAACCGGAATGGGGGTTTGAAAGAAGTTAATTCCAACTGTCATGGGGGAATTTGAGGGGTTCAAGACTTCAGCGGAGAAGGTAACTACAGATGCGGTAGAAACATGAGAACTAGAATTAGAAGTGGAGCCTAGAGACATGACTGAATGGCTGTAATCTCATGAGGAGTCTTGAATGAATGAGGAGTTGCTTCTTATGTATGGGAAAGAAAGTAGTGTCTTGAGATGGACCTTAATCCTGGTGAAGATGCTGTGAAAACTGTTGAAATGATTACAAAGGAGTTAGAATATTCCAGGAACTTTGTTAAAAAGCAGCAGCAGGGTTTTTGAAAAGACTGAACCCAAATTTGAAATAAGTTCTACTGTGGGTCAAATGCTATCAGACAGCACTGCATGCTACAGAAAAATTATTTGTGAAAGGAAGAATCAATAGATGAGGAAAAATTTACTATTGTCTTATTTTAAGAAATTACCACAGCCGCCCCACCCTTTAGCAACCACCACCCTGATCAGTCAGCAGCCATCAACATCAAGTCAAAACTCTCTACCAGTAAAAAAGATTGCAACTTACTGCAAGCTCAGATGATGGCTAGCATTTTTAAGCAATGAAGTATTTTTTAATTAAGGTTTGTACATCGTTTCTAGACATAATGCTATTGCACATTTAATAGACTGCAGAATAGTGCAAACCTAACTTATATGCCCTGGGAAACCGAAAAGTTCATTGGACTCACTGTATTATGATAGTCACTTTATTGCGGTGGTCTGTAACCAAACCTGCAATATCTCTGAGAGAGGCCTGCAACAGCACAAATGATGTGAGATAGTTTTCCAACAAAGAAACAATTTTATTTCCCTTGTAAAGTCAAGTTAATTCATCATAGTGAGTCTACAAATCTTTAGTTGGTCTCTATTACATTCAAGAAATAATCACTTCACATTTTTATTCACATATATGGTGCGCTCCCCAATGATAGCTGTAGCGGTGATGTATAATCATCCCCGCCTCTTGAAACAAAAGGCAGAAAATTTCATTATAGAAAATATGTAATCCAGGGCACCTGGGTGACTGAATCAGTTGAGCATCCGACTCGATCTCAGTTCAGGTCTCTCTCTCTATTTATGTCTATCATATACATTACTGCAAAACAGACACATTTATTCCTTTTTCATAATTTTGCTTTTTTTCTAAATATAAAAAGAGGTACTGCTTTGCTATAAAACACTAACGCAAATATCTGGGCAGTTGTATTCTGGACCACCGTGCTTAGAAGCGTCCATGAAACTCAGATTCCAACAGCCAATTATTCATCGGGGATTTCATTGTAAATCTGTGCCAAGAAGTTCTCCTGAACTACATCTTGTCTCTGGAGCAGGTGATATGGTAATTTTAGGGAACCCTACACTATGCATGAGAACTTGAATTTAAGTATCAGTTCTAGGACGAACTCTTTCCCTGTGGGACTTTGAACAGTTCTTAATTTTATAAGGTGGCTATTTTTCTTTCTTGTTTGAATTAAGTAATTTAAAGAAAATAGAAATAGGAAGACAAATGGATTTTTAATTAACGTTTAAAATGCAACTGGATGTTTAAAATTTGTGATTTCCTTTACTTTTCAGTTTGAAGTTGAGGGCTTAGAAATGTTATTTATTGCCGGGTAGAAGAACCAAGCATCTAACACTGCCGCTAGTAAAGGCTTCACAAGGCAATATTTCATTGATAAGCCTGGTAGAGTCCTTTTGCCATCCAAGGGAGGAAAATCAACTAAGGTATAAAAATTTTCTTAAAGAAAATGTGACAACTTAGTAAAATTACCAAATATTTTAATTATGCACTTAAAATGGGTGAATGTATGAATTGTTCCTCAAATTATAATAAAGTTGGTTTTAAAAAATATGGAACTCATTTTTCCCCATAGTATTGCACACGTATTACATGTAATGGAATATTTAATAAGTTATTAAATTCGTATTTCCCATAATTAATCACCTGTCACCCTAAAATGGAAATGTACCAAACCCTTATATCCCTGATGATCTAGGACCACCCTCCCTGCATGGTTGGTTGTCTAAAAGTAATAATTTATTTTTTTTAAACTGCTGGAAGCTGAGATCATTGTCATGCTAAAAGTTTCAGGTTAACTCATAGAGTTCAGGGTACATGGCCAAATCGCTCACATAGTAGGAGAATATTTGCTATTTCATTGCCAGAACTACCCCCTCCCACTTCATGCCTTGTTAGCTCCTACTTCTTCCTTAAATCTTAAATCAGAGTTTACCTCTTCAGACAAGGGTTCCCAAAACTCACAGAAGTTCAACTGCTTTGTATTTTTGTAGTTCTTTATGATAATTTTACTTTTTTTGACTAATTGAAATTTACAATGAAACGTTTGTGACTATTTAATTTACATTTGTTTTCCCACCTTTCTGTAAGTTGCCTGAGGACATAGCCCTTTCTTGAGTATTTATGAAATTAATGGATCAATTAATGGTTGTTGACCATTTCCTCATGGAAAGCTTCTATTCTCTTTGCCTTTGGAATACAATACTTTTCCAATTTTCCTCCTATCCAGTTTCTTCTCCAACTCCTCTGACCATCCTATAAATATTAGTATTATTAAAAATATGTATCTAGACCATCTTTTACTACTCTACTCATTCTCTACTAGGAGTCTTAAGTACTTTTATGACTTCATTCTTTTGTAGGTACGATCAGTCTTCTGCTCTCTAGATGTATTATCTCAACTGCCTCCTGAGACATATACAAATAAAACTCAACACTCAAAATTAAACTCATGATTTAATATGTTTAATTAAATTTAAACTCACTGAATCTATCCCTTCTCTTATGGTGTCTCTCAGTTGTTCAATGTCAACTTTAGGTTTTTGCCCCTTTTCCCCCCTCATCACAAGTTCTAGTGATTCTGCATGCTAAAGATTTCTTTAATTGCCTACATTTTCCATCATCATTATTTCTTGTTGAATTCAAGTCTCTCTCTTGCAGAGATTTCTGGGACAGCTCCTTAAACTGTCTACACTGCATCTGTTCTCACACGTCCCATCTATTTTCCATCCAACTGACAAAATGATGGTACTCATTTTAAATTGCAAACCAACTTCATATAGGGCTTCAAGTGCTTCCTGGGTCTTCACTCTTACAGAATCAAGTCCAACTGCCATGAGGTTTAAATGTCCTCTATGCCCTGATACTTTTTCACCTCTCAAGCTCAATCTTTTACCATTCTTCAATCTAAATCCACCGGCAAGTGTGCTCCTTCCTAGAATATCCCTCCTTCTCCTCATTTGTTGACTGATTAACTCTACCTTTAAGTTTTTACTTTTTTCAGACGTTCTCTCCTTATCTGCCAGGTCTTGGCTACCGGAATGTCCTTTGTGCTCCCTGACCACCTTGCGTCTCCTTCTTTGTAAGCCTTATCATGTTAATGAAGTCAAGTAAATCTGTGTCGTTCCCTGTGAAGAGTACATAATCCACTTTAAGATAAGCATAGTTGCCTGTAAGCTCTATTTACACTGTGTGATGTGTGGCCATGTGTTTTAAAGCTCACAGCTCCGTCAATGTTCTTGTTGCGGCAGCGAAGATAATAGAAGTCTAAAGAAAGTCATGTATCATGACTAAGAAAACACCCTATTTTCTACTCAATTCAAACTTAAAGAAAAAATCTTGAATGAATGCATTTGGTAAAGTTCCCAATCAGTCATTCTTTACCTATTTCTGTTCTATTCCAAAGGAGGCTACATGAATGTTAGCAATCTCTGTTTTTCAAAGCTATTTACCGTGTCTCATTAGTATCAATACGAATTACACAAGCTTCTAGAAAGGAAGTCAAACCCATCACTATTCTAAGAAATAACAGTATCATCCTAAAGACATTGGAAAAGAAAGCAACACCACTCTTGCCTTTGGGCCACACTGATGCCTTCCTAAAAAGAAACTGCTCTAGACTACCTCAGAAGGCTTGTTTGGATAATGAATAGCAGCATATCACAAAAGCCGTAACAATTAGTCCATGACATGAAAAACAAACCCTAAAATGTGAGCATTTCTCTTGTCTACCAGCTTATAAAGATAGAATTGTTGTATGAAGCACTGTCCTCAGAACAGCAAAACACAATAACAAAGGAACCAACCTTTAGAATCTTTAGATGTTTTTTTCGTAGCTTTTTATGCTAACTTTATAATAGAGAATAACCTGTTTAGATTTACTAATATTTTTATGTTCTTAAAAAAAACAAAAACTGTCTTTAAGGCTTGCAAAAGCAATTCTGTCCCCTTAAAAACAGGGCAGACTTTGAACTGCATACATATGTACACAACTACTTTACAAACATAAATCAGATTTTTACCCAAGTATCACTTTTGAAGTTAATACCAACTGTAGTAGAAATGACCCTTAACTGTAACATTCCAAAAGAGTAGAAATCATTTGCCCAATCCAAGTTCTATCACAGAGCTTTGGAAAATGCTTACATCTCAAAATTGACAATATAATTTGTAAAGTTAATGAATAAATTACCCTTTAATGCCTATAAACACGAGGAGGTAATAGTGAAATACTTATTTCTATATATTCTATAACCTGAATATAATTTTTCTTTTAAGTTTCTCACATTTTAACGTATCTTTGTGTAAAAAAAAATTCCTTCACTGAGATGTATGTGAATATATTTAGTTGTTTGAGATAGATTTCAGTTGAAAATCAATACTTATTCTCAATGAAGTTTAACGATCATGATCTATTTAATATAGATCTAGGAATTCCGTCATTTCCATTGATCGTGTGTGTAGGGGGTGTATAATCATGAGATTATTAGAGTTCTTTTATTGTCTTCCCCTAAATTTATAAACTCATCAAATCCAGCAAGTTTCAGTAATTTTATCTTCTTGATATTGAAGTATGCAGGCAAGTTGCTAAACATAACTGCCTACATCATCTCATGCTTCAGGAAAACCTAAAACACCTTTGCTAAACACAGTTTAAAAAGTATCTTTTAAACTAATGAAACCTGCCAGTTACTTAGTCCTTCTTTAAATCGGAAGCTGAAGTCCAACCAGTTAGGGGTTGTAAATTTTTTTATTCAATTCACAGGGCTTTTTTTAAAAAATTCAATAAAATTGAATTTTAAAAAAGTCAAAAATTGAATCTAAAAAAAATTCAAGAAAAACCTTTTAAGAAAGATTCAATGAATTTACTGTGTATGTACTCTGTGCTATCTCAGTTGTATTTCAAATATATAACCAGCATTAAGTTTCGATTTCTAAAGACGTTTGAAGGGGCAGATTTTCTCTCATGCATAATGACCAAACTACAACAGCTTTGCAATCTATTAAACTCCCACACTGTGAATGGTGAATGTACACAATTTGACTTTCTGATGATTATTAACTGTCCATAAAAGGTGTTGTGTGATAATTGCCTTCTGAAAAAAAGTATTTTTACTTTGGAAGTCTTTTTTCCCTTGTAAGTCAAATCAAGTCTTACGTCAGGAGAGGCCCATCTTGAAACCCCATCTCAGCAGAGGCCCAGAAGTTGTCTGTTTATATTACCTTTGTGAGCAATGACCACACAACGCCCAGCTGAGCCCATGGCATTTTACAAGGGCTCCAAACCCAGGAGACTGGCATATCAAACATCCACATACTAATCGTGACATTAATCTGCAGCCATCAGCTGACTAAGGGGTTAGAACTGTATTGGAAACAGGTCGCAGTTTTAAATCGCTTCATCAAGTCACTCATCGAGAGCCATACTTTATTACTATTCCAACAAGGAGAGCAAGAATAGTATAGCTGAGTATGAATTTTAAACAAAAAAAGCTCTGTTTTGATACACAAGTTGTATAAGCAGAATATGATAAAACGGTGCCATCTGGAACTCAAAGGACATTATCATCTGTCTATATGGGAGATTTCTTCCTAAATAGGGTGTTTTCAAACTACTAGAGTATTTGCTCCTTTCAAACCCTGGTATCTTAAACCATAATGAATTATTCAACTGTAATATAGACTATTCTGTCTTCTGAGATAGAATATATTCAACATATTTTATTCTTTCTTTAATGTCCCATCATCATTATGATGAACAATAATTACTATATTGTAACGCAACAATAGCCTTAGTTTCGTTTTAGGCATGTGGGTTTTATTTTATTCATTGTCATAAGAACTCATACATGTGAGGAGCTAATATGATTGATCTGGCAAAAGTGCCCTTGGCTTTAAAGACAAAGAAGGAAGAGAAGCCCTCCTCTTTAGTGTGGAGAGAATACAAATAGAAAAGAGCAGTGCCAAGTAAGGGTCCTGCAGTTAGACATCTGGGTTGGTAACTCAACTCTATCTCACCTATTAGCTGCATAGCCTGGGGCAAGGTCCTTAACTCCTCAGGGTCCCCATCCATAAAATTAGAATAACAACAACTACAGGTCAGAGTCCAGGACTAAATGAGGTAATGTGTGTGGAGTGTTCAGAAGAATGCCTGATCCACATTAGAGATTATTGGTTATTAATCGAGGAAGCAGAAAAATTAACGTGCAATTGTAATATTGCATACAGAAACAGGAAGAGGGTTCAGAGAACCTGCGTGGGAGGAGGAAGGGATTGAAGGAAAGTAGAGGTAAAAAGGGAAAAGATTTGGAAGAAATGTCCTCTACAAGGTTAATACATTGATTAAAAAGGATATTAAAGGATATATACATACATTTATTGCAAATACTGGTACCATCTGAGTTTAGCAAACTTTTTTTCATCTTTACTATACCTATGTTACATTCATTGTATTAGGCTTTCAAGTTTTTATTAATTTATTTACTTGCTTATCCTTCCATCTGTCCATCCATCCACTAACCCATTCGTTTATTAAATTTTTCAACAAAGAAGTACTGCAAATTGGCACTTTGAAGGTTCCTGTGAAATCATTCAAGTTTAATACAAGATCTCTGTTACCAAGATACTTTCAAACTAACAGAACAGCTTCCCACATAGGACAACATCAGTAAAAGTAAGGATTGAGAGGTGAGCTTTGTCAGACAAATTTTTAACAGAGTAGGTTAAATAAAGTTCAACATTTCTTTAATGCTGTGTATTTTTGAGGAGACACTGTAAAGATTCCTTTCTGGAACTCCTATCGTTGCAGGTAGTTCTGAGAAATACAGTCTGGGTAATATTATATAATAAGTTCACAGCAATAACATTATTGCATGGATTTTGTGACAGGTTTTTTGGTCAAAGGCCTTTTCTACTTCCTGGTTTTCAGTTTTGGTCAGCGTAAGGTGACATGGCTACAGACTAAATTTCAATGAAATAAGGGCACTGTTTGTATTCCTTTAGACCACACACATGGGAAACAGACTTCAGCACAGTAAAAAGCAGTTCTGATAACTGAACAAGTCCAGGTAGCAAGATAGGGAGCCATGTCCTGGGTATGGTGTGGCCATCTTGTAAGTATGCCTTTGTGCTGGGAGTCAGCATTGCCTCCCCCCCACCCCCACTTTTCCCCAGAATGGATCATAGATACCATTTTGTGTGGCAATTTTCTTAATAAAAAACAAAAAGCTGTGACTAAAGGGAGGCCCTTGGGGTTCTCCAGGGCTTTGACTTTCATCCTGACTCTTTGAACTACATTGAACAGCCATCTTTAAGTTTCGAAATCCTAATTCAGAAACCCAGATCCAACTCTAGCAGAAATCTTAACTGTTCTAAGACTGAAACCATTAGAATGACATTAATCTGATTTATTATCATTTTAAAATGCTGAGCCAGAGACAAGATCCTTTCTCTTTCCCTAGGAAACCACTTGCCCCTTTGTATAAAATCAATGTGAGGTCATTCATCTGAGTACAACTCTTCCTTGACACTCTAATTTTTCACTAAAATGCTGTTGTAATAATCTTAACATGGCATTCTCAGCTTAGCTATTTTCCAGACAATTTAACCCACACAGTTGAACCTAGAAAAATGTTAGCACTTAGGTTGAGTGTTCCCAAAAGAATATACAGTAAGATGTATGAGACATAATTGCACCACTGCGGATTACAATAAATTACACACTAAGTACAACCACACTATCAGCATCCAATCTTAAGTAGCATATCCCCAACCTGAAGACGTAAGTAACTATTCCTTTATCACTCAGGAAGATAAACATATTTCTGCCTTTAGCAAAAAATTGATATGGGAAATCCCAAATGTACTTATGATTCAGGGAAAAGAAGACACAATTTGCAAGTCTATTGTAAATAAACTTGATTTTGAAATACATCAGTATGAATGTATGGATGGAAAAAAAGAAGGTAGGAAAGATAGAAGAGTGTATTTTTTTTCTTAAGACGTGTGAATGATGTCATTGTTTTTTGCTCATTACTATGTCTATTATAAATATAAATACATTAACGATATTAAATGGTATTCCTCAAACTTGCCTTGCTAACACCAGAGAGGACTGTTTAAAAATGTATTGGAGGTTACACTCTGATTCTGTTGAAGAACATCCATGAATTTGTGATTATGATTAGGTTGTAGGTGAAACATTGCTTAAAACATCAAAAAGGAAACACTGATTTAAATTTTTATTTCCACTTAAATATTTTCTTTTAGTTTAAATGTTAAGGAAACACTTAACTATGTTCCAATTTAAACATTTGAGGGAAATGTGAGTGGATTAGATTAGTGTCTACTTTCAAAACCAACTGTTCTAGTAAGGGGGATAAGCCAGGTATCTCAAGAGGAAGTCTATAACAAAGGTATTATCTCCAACCTTGCACTTATTAAATCATTTACTTATTCATTTATTTATGCAGTAATTATGTATCACTCACTTGCTACAGCACAGGCATTATGTCAAATTAGGGGTCCATAATAGTGAGCAAAAACAAGCACTTGTTCTGCCTTCATCAAATTCCTACTCTAGGCGGGAGAGAGCCATTACACAAATTAATAACACAGTATAAAATGCAATGTATGTTGTGAAAGCAGTGAATGTGATCTCATTAGCACATAACATGCAAACAGTGATCTACTCAGATGGGGCCAGCAAGTTTTTTCTAAGTAAATAAACTTGATCCAGGAATGAGGATGCATTAATGAGATGAAAGGAGGAAGGGAACTATTCTGGGCCAAGGAAATGCATGTGCCAATGCCCTGAGGTCAGAGAAATCAAGGGGCAGGTAAATTACTATGGTTACTAGAGCTCAAAGAGGAAGAGAGAGAATACAATGAATTAAGGCTGAAAAGATTAGACTAGTCAGCGTCTTTTAATATACATTAAGGATTTTTGCCTTTATTTTTAAGATGAGTGTTCAGAAATAAGAAGTGTGATAAGATTAACGATTAGAAAAGTTCACCTTGGCCGTGCTGTGGAAAAATGACTAAACGAAGACTGGATTTGCACAGATCTGTGGGAAGCTGTTCAAAATGCTCCAAAAGGAGATAAAAACTAACCTAGGACTACAGAGATTGAGAATAAAATGGCAGACTGACTTATAATGTATTCTGAAGGCCAATGCAACAGATCTTTTAATTCATCACTATGAGATAGGGTAAGGCTAGTGGACAGTTAGGGAGAGAAAATATTAGGGTTGGTGGTGAGTTAACAAGGTAGGGAATGGTCAAGAGCACCAAGTGTAGGGAAGGCAGAGGGAGTACATGAAAATGGTGTTGAACATGATGAATTTGAGGAGCAGTCTGGACCAGAGATCGGTATTTTCTGAAGCATCAAGAAACAGAGTAATAGAAAACGTGGATGCAAATGAGATTGTCTGAGGATACAGAGTAGAAATCAAAAAGAGCTTGGGACACTGTTAACAGTTACTTGGCCAAGAGGAGGAGATTGCAGAAGAGAGTCAGAAGTCAAGAAAAATACAGGTAGGGTCAGGCCAGGGAGAATGCAGGGACAAGACAACATGGAAGAATTTTTCAAAACCAGAGAAGAACTATCAGCAGTTCTACACAGGAGGGATGCCTGAATGGTTCAGTAGATTTAGCATCTGCCTTTGGCTCAGGTTCGTGATCCCTGGGTGCTGGGATCGAGTCCCATGTCGGGCTCCCTGCTCAGCCAGGAAATCTGCTTCTTCCTCTCCCTCTCTGCCTCTGCTCCACTCCTGGCCCATGCTCACTCGCTCTCTCTCTCTAAAATAAATAAAATCTTTCAAAAAAAATAGTTCTATACATGAAAAAAGGTCAACAAAGATGAAGCCTAGAAAATATCTACTAGATTTAGAGACAGTGATGTTACTGATGACGGTTGGTAAAGTGGCGTGGCTGGAAGTCAGATAACCCAGAAATAGTAAGAGGATAATGGTGATGATAAACATTGACTTTTTTTTTTTTAATCTGACTATAAAGAAGAGAGAAGAGGTGGTGCTGATTTCAAAGGCCAGTCAACATCTCAAATACATTATTTCCCAAAACATCATCTTTACTCTGTTATTCATCCTTTTAATTTCCTTTTATGTTTCTTTTCTATTAAACATACCATGCGCCTCTCTGTCACAGAAGCTAGTAGTCTTGCTGTAACTCATCCTCTCTACCAGGACTTCAGTGGCCCCATGGTTCCCCAAGGCAGGTACCCTGAGCTCTCTTTCCCCTCTACCCAAATGAACATGTGACTTAACTTCCGTAGAAGTTCCACCCTAGTTCTACCATTTAGTTAACAACTTAACCTCACCACGTCACTTCTCTTGAACGGTTTGCTCAACTACAACCGAAGCATTGTGCTTACTTCATAGATTGCTATGAAATTTGAACGAAATAATGAATCCTAAGGGCTCATTTTATTTCCTGATCACTGTAGAGCTCAATGATCATCAGCTGAATTTGAATTTGACTCATCTATGCCTGATGTCTTTCATCCAGTGTTAGAAATGAGGCAATAGGCCCAAAATGGACTATGGTAAGCTCTGTGTCACCAAACAGACTTAATTACAGTATCGGCCTCTCCAAGAAATGGAATCTTAAACCAATCAACCAGGAATCACCTGATTGAAACTAATTAGGTAATCTACCTGATAGATCCGCACCATCCCCTAAAGGAAAACAGCTTTACAAAAACCAACTTGTTTTTTTGCCTAGTGGGACTTCCTTGTTCCTATTCCTTTCTGCCTATAGAAGTTTTTCATCTTGTACTGCTCCTTGGAGCGCCCTTCCATCTGTTAGATTGGATCTTGTCTGATTCATAAGTCACTGAACATAGCTAGTAAAATATTTAAAATTAACTCAGTTGAATTTCTTTAAAAAATTTTTTTTTAGTTTAAATGTTAACAGAGCACTTAAACTACGCTCCAATTCAGACCTCCGAGGAAAATGAGTGGATTAGTGTCTACTTTCAAAACCAACTACTGTAGTAAAGAAATAAGCCAGGTATCTTAAGAGAAATTCTGTAATAAAGGTATTATCTCCAATCTTGCATTTATTAAATCATTTATTCATTTATTTACTCAGTAACTCAATAACTACATGTATAAGTGAGTAGGAATGATCTAAAATGCAGGTGAGAAAATTAATCTTTAAATAGCAATTCAAATTGAGTTGAATCACAAAATATTCCTCTAAATTTTATAATAATCACATTACCTTAAAATAGCTATATAGTATGCTCTTTCAATCTAAGTGTTTTTTTGGAGAATAAATATTTTATTCATTTGGTATGTAGATCTCATGTCTATTTTCAGGAATATTTTAATGCTACCATTGCAGTATGAGGTTATTTCTGTCTTTTCAACTCCCATTTCATCACATTAATCTGTAAGAACTGTAAATCCTTAGGATAAGAAGTAAAGCAAGGTCAATTTCCTAGACTCAACTAACTGAATCCAGTACAAAAAAACACAAACTGAGGGTAGATTAGTTCAAGTCACGTACGTTATCCCTATCATTTGCTGAAAGATTAAGAGGTTAACTTTAACATAATTTGATGATTTATAATTTTTTTCACTTGAGAATTTAAAAATAAATTTGCAAACAATGATGTGACAAAAATTAAAGTTGAGAGTTTATCACTTTTATTTTTAATATTAGGGATGGGCAAAAGTATTCCATTCAGAGGAGTGGAGACATAATTTCCACTCACTCACCTGGATTTGCAAACTAAACAGGAAAAACAAGCCTATATATGGAAAAATAAAAGAACAGAAGAGAAAAATCAAGAGCCTTTTTACCAAAGAATGATGGAAAATCACATATTAATTTTTTTAAATGTATACATTTTTCTTTGTGTGAATGATGGGTCTTTGAGATCTCAAACAGAACTAAACCAGGTATGTGTTATGGTAAGCACTGTGATTTGTGTTAAGACTGATCAATCACAGACCTGCTCCCCTGAAACAAATAATACATAAAATACATTACATGTTAATAAAAAAAATAAATAGCTAAACTAGAAACAGACGATCTAATAAAGTTAAAAAGAATAAAAAGAGTGTCCCTTTATGTTCTCATTAAATTTTGGTATAAAGTTGGAAAATTTCCAAGATAAGAACATGATTCTAGGAAAAAAAAAATTGAGGTAGCAGTAATAGAGGTAGGTGATTTTTATACACCTGATTAACTGAGCAGGACATAAATAAGAAGAAAACATTTATGAGACTGTAGCTTAGAGAATAAATCATAACTTTCCGTAGGAGAGGCACCTACATTCAGTGGAACCCTGGCAGGGAATCATAGACTATTAAGTGAGAGAAATCCTAGTATCCACTCTTTCCTTGCTCTCCTGGACTCCAGTCTTTGAAGAAAATGATACCGTGTGCTCAGAGTAACTCAGCCCACTGCCAAGCATGTCAGATCTAGAATGCCAATGCAGACGCAGTCTCCTTGAGTTCAAACCCCAGCCCTACCACTTGCTGAGTGTGCGACCTCACCTCTGAGCTTCACTTTCTTCATCCTTAATGTGTCTGTCTTCGTCTGTTGGAGCTGCTATCACAGAATACAAAAGACTGGGTGGTTTACAAACAACAGGATTCTGCTGCTTAATTCTGGAGGCCAGGATGGGGGCAGATTCAGGGTCTGGTGACAGCTTACTTCCTGGTTCACTCTTCACCGCATCCTCACTTGCTGAAAGGGGGTGGGGCACAAGTCCATTCATGAGGGTCACACCCTAGTCACCTCACACCCTAGTCACCTACCAAATACCTCACCAATTTAAAATCCTAACTCCCAGTGTGATGGTATTAAGTATGGATTTTAGGGGGACACAAACAATCTATAGCAGTGGTTTTCTCATTTCCTGAGCTGGTACAAGTAGTGGCGTATATAAAGCACATTGTGCAATGCTGGAGACATATTAAACACCAGATAAATGCTGTATTGGTGAGTTCAGCCTTCCGAGAAATACAGAAATGACAATATGGAAACCTGACCTTGCTGACCAACAGAAAATCTCCAAGGTGTACCAGGCACTACCAAGACCTGTGTCTACTTCAGCTAATTCTCAAGGGGAAAGTGACGTGCAGTTTTTTTCAGCGTCAGTGTGGAAGCTCAGTGGACGTGACCTAGAGGTGTTCACACATCACGCCATACAGGAAATCCTGTGAAATGGCGCGTGGTAGTGGGAAGAATTCAGGTGGGACTCCGTGCGCGCTCAGCAGGATGGCAGAGGGCAGGACCAGATATGGATGATGAGCGGGAGTCAAAGGGGTGCAATTAGAGAAAAAGCAAGTGAATGTTCTGTCTGGAGCGTGACGGAGGACAGAGGAGGAAGGAGGGGAAGAGGGTAAGGAGGCACACCACAAGCAAGCCCTTCAGGCAAGAATTAGGGAGGTCAGCAGGATATGGTGGAGAGGCCTGGGTTTGACGTCGTCTTTTTCTTTTCTCATTTCTCTCCAGTTTTTATCACGTTGCTATTATGCCTATGGTTTAAATTGTATTTTAAAGTAATCACCTGGACTGAGAGGTCTATAATCAAAATGGTTTTCCATGACATGAAAATGGATAGTTCTTTGGCAACTTTTAACATTAGGACATTTCAAATCCATGTGAAAAAATAAGGCAATTATCCTAACCATCATGAAACTGAGGTTAAAATGTTTACTTCCTTATTTCTTATATGATTATGTTTGTCTTCCATTTCATCTTAATCTCCTGACCTGCTCAATACATAATGTTCTACCTGTTCAATACAGAATCTTCTAAGTTTAGCTCAATGTATGAGGCAGAAATCTAAAATGGCCCCAAGATTTCCACCCTCTGGTGTAAACAGGTTGTAGAATACCCCCTCTTTGAGTGTGGGCAGGACTGTGAATATGATGAGATATCACTCCGGTGATTGGCTGGTTATCAGTTGATTTTGAGGTAATCAAAAGGAATAATACACTGGGTGGGCCTGATCTAATCAGACGAGCTCTTTAAAAAATGCAGTGTCAGAGAGATGCTCTTTTGTTGGTCTGAAAGATGAAGTACTTTGTCATGTTCTACGAGTGGGTGGGGGATCTGTGGTCTCTAGGAGCTGATAACAAGAAAACAGGGACCTCAGACACGTAGCAATTAGGGACTGATTTCTGCCAAAAACTGAGCTTAGAAGAGAACACTCCAAGCCTCAGATGAAACTGCAACCTTGCTTCAGAGTTTGATTTCTGCCTGGCGAGACATGAGGTCGAAAAATCCATCTAACCAATACCCAGACTCCTGATGGAGAGAATTTGTAAGATAATAAAACTATAATGTTTCAAGTCACTCAGTTTGTTATTTGTAGCATTAAAAAATTAACACCCAGAAAAAAGTCAAAAGAAAAAATTCTAGTAATAACAAAGAGTAAAGTGTAAAAGCACGAAGTATGTCAAGAATTCTTTTCAACTATTAATTCGACGATAACTTTAAAATAATTCCTAATGCTAATGAGTATAATGATGTAACTCCTAACGCTCGTGAGAATGTGCTAATAACAATTTATACAGGCCTTTTCGACAATATAGCCTAAGAATAAATATGCCCACTTTTTAAATGCAGTTGTCTAAAATCCAGACATTTATCCACAGAAGTAATACAAAATAAGGAAAAGATTATGGCTATGAAAATGTTCAATACAACATATTGCGGGCCTAAATATGGATATTTTGAAACATACTAGGGGCACAATGGTAAAAGAATAGCCAGATAAATTATAGTTCAATTTGATATAATAAAATGTTCAGATTAGAAATCATAATGAACACTGCAGAACCAGAAAACATTAAAACAGAATATAAAATGAATACTCAGTCTGACTGCAATTTTGTCCACATTACAAGCATAGGATTAGATGCTAAAAAGATATATATAACCATTTAGGTGATAGGTTACTGCAGTTCAATTTCTGAACCATCTGAAACCTCACTGATGTCATCACAGTATTACCTGTATAATAAATGTTTAAGGGAATAAAAATTTTTTTGAACCATCGGACATTTGATTCACATTTTGAGAAAGCACAAAATGGCCGAGACAGTCTGGTAGTCTTGCGTTTGTTGGGATTTGACTAACCAAACTTTGTTTCTAAGCTAGCTTATATTGTAATCACTATTTTTGTTATCACTATATTCACTCACGTATGTATACTCTCAACGTTGAGATCACTATAGTTCTACATCTCTACCCAGACATGGAAATACACTTTTATCTTGTAACATTTGCATTTTAGGCAAGTGGCTCATAAGCTCTCCTATCTGCCGCCACTGGTACTGACCTTTACATCAATGGCTATGGATCAGAGCCTCCTCACACCCTCTTGACCTTCTCTCTTACTTCAGCCAGTGCTTCACCAGCTTTATTCCCGTGAAACTGTACAGTGCTATGTCTGGGCCCTGCAGCATCTCTGTGCTTCCTGACTGGGGACAACTCTAATCCCATGGTAGGGGACACCCTCCCAAGCCCACTGGACGTTCAGAGAAGTGCAACTGGGAAGGAAGGGTGGTTAAGGCTGATGAGGCCAGCCCTCATCAAAGGAGATGAGAAGCTTATCCATAACGCTCTCCTCTTTTATCCTCTCTGGATAGACAGTCTGGGAGGCAGTTGCTAGGCTCCTCAGAAGCCCCTAAGGATGGGGCACCAGGCAGAGTAATAGCCAACTCAACAGTACCTCCTTACCTTGCGTTTCTCTGGTGCACATTCTCACTTCTCCTAGCCCTCATCCCTACTGCCCAGGATCACTTCCCAAACAAGTGATTCCTACGGAATTTTTCTCTTCAGGTTTGCTCTCTGGAAAACTCCAGTTAGGACAAAATATATGTAAAACAGAAGCAGCTGGGTGGCTTTATTGGTTAAGCATCCGACTCTTGATTTCAGCTCTAGTCATGATCTCAGGGTTGTGGGATTGGGCCCCACATTGGGCTCCATGCTCAGTGGGAGTCTGCTAAAGATTCTTTCTCCCTCTCCCTCTCACCCCCACTCTCTAACCCTAAAATACAAATCTTTGTGTGTGTGTGTGTGTGTGTGTGTGTGTGTGTATATATACACACACACACATATATATAAATCTATATATATATACATACATGTAAGACATATTTACATTTCTCAATTTTTAGTGTATTTAATTTGATTTGCTTAAAGATCTTTAAAAACCAAATAATCACGTTTTTGAACTCTAAATTACAACCTTGCGATAGCGTGTTTAAACAGAAGTGAATAGCTCAGGGTGCCTGGGTGGCTCAGTCGGTTAAGCATCTGACTTAAGCTCAGGTCATGATCTCAGGGTTCCGGATCAAGCCCTGTGTCTGACTCCCACGCAGTGGGGAGTCTGTTTGTTCTCCACCCTCTGCCCCTCCCTCCTCTCATGCTCTGTCTCTCTCTCAAATAACATCTTTAAAAAACTAAAAATATAAGCAGAAGTGAATAATCTCAATCAGATTCAAATGTTTATTGTATTAAAAAGAATGAAAATGTATTGCTCTTCCTATTTGCTGTAAAATGTATGGAGCTGTTTATTCTCCCTCTACTTTTACCGAAATCTTTACAATCACAAGCACGCCTTCAAGTCTGTGTTGAGTGCATGCTGATCAGCCTTTCCAAATCGTCTGCCTTCTCCAAACTTGGATGAAGATTCTAGTCCTGTTCTCATCAGGAGGTGTTGCCTCTCATAAGCTGGCCTAACTGATCTTAGCAGAAGATTGCTTTTTATTAATATTATGGGGCCTTCTTTTGTAGGACAGAGAATGAGAGCAATTACAAAACATCTGTATAAAACAAAAATGAAGAAACATCTAGGCTGCATGCAGATGTGGAGGACTGGCTTGAGAAGTGACCCTGGCCCGGGTCACGTAGCGAGACGTGGGAGTCACTGCATACGTGCCGTTCGACCAGCCTGAGAGCTAAGCATTTGGTTTATTGCAACACAGTGAGATGAAATTTAACAGGAAAAAGTGAAAGGGTAAAGAAAAGCTTCTGTTGTTTTTCTTATAATTGCTCCAATTAAAAACTTTAGAGAAGAGCGGGGTTTGCTCTTAATGAGAAAAATAAAGGACACAGGACTCATGAAGCAACTGGAAGCCTGTAGAGAAACAGACCACATCCAAATGGATCATCAAGAATTTTTCATAATAGGAAGATCCTTTGATTCGGTATGAATAACGCAAAAAGAGATGATGGCTGAATATATAGCAAGAGGTTATCTAATTAGAAGAGCTTTACGAAAAAGATGAAAAATTATAGAAAAAAATTAGGCTATGGGAGAGACTCTTAATTAAAGGACTAGAGTGATTTAGCTTAACCTTGAAATAGTTCCTATTTTGCTTTAACTCAAGATGGACTTCTTCAAAGTAGAACAAGTATCGGATGTAATGTTACCCAAATAAAATGCACCCTGGCCTCAGGATGTTGCTGGATCTTCACTTGGGCCTTGGGAACTCAAGTAGAAGTTTACGCTCCTGAGTTTCCTTAGCTGTCTGTCACTCCTCACAGACCGATGCTTTTTTGGGCAAAGACTTTAAAATGATACTTTCATGTTCTTACTGTCTAGAGTTAGCTGTGCCTGAGAAGATCTGAGGCTGCGCAGTTTGACTCAAGACATGCCAAGAAGGTTCAATACTCCTTTCCTGTTTGAAATTGCTCAGGAGGAAAGGAGACAGGAAAGACAGAAAGGGTGGCTGACATTTCAAATCATCTCTGCATACCACCCCCTACACCTGATATACACCAGGGAAGCTATCCAGTGTGTATGTATATTTGGGGGAAAATCCTCAAATGATTACCATAAAGCCAGATCTCCCTTCTCCCTTTCTTCCCCTCCTCCCCCTCACTGAAAGTCTCTTAAAGGCAGACAGTAGCTTTAATTTGTTTATCCATTTACATATGGATGGACTTCTGTTTTTCAAGTTTGGGGCTGTGACATAAAGCTGCTATGAATACCCATGTACAAGTCTTGGTGTGGACATATGTTTTCATTCCTTTCAGATGAATTCCTGAAAGCAGAATGGCTGGATCATATGGTAGGTGTCATTTCACTTTTTAAGAAATTGTCCAACTGTTTTTTCCAAGCAGTTGTACCATTTGACATCCCAAAGTAGTGTACGTACCTGAGAGCTTGGTTTGCTTTACATCATTGCCAACGCCTGAAAAAGTCCAGCTTTGTACTTTTAGCTAATTAAATAAGTATGTATCAGTATCTCATTACAGTTTTAATTTATTTTTTGCTGATGACTAAAAATATTGAACATCTTTGCATGTGTTTTTTGACCATATGATGACCAAAAACAGACCAGTGGTTGCCTGTGGACAGGAATGGAGTAATAACTGGGTTGCAAGTGTACAAAGAAACACTCCTGTTTTCTGTCTACTCATTACTCCATTATTTCTCTCAGTATTTTACTTTTGACACCAGATATAGGAGTTTGGGGTTTTGTTGTTTTTTTTTTTTTTCCTTGTTTTTGTTGTTTTGCCGTACCAAGCAATTCTCAGATTCTCCTGACACCAGCTGGGTGTCCTTTAGCTGAGTTCTGACAGTATCTCTCAGGATATAGCATCAGATCCCACAGGTTAAGGGCTCAGTCCCACAGGCCTTCCTCCAACTTCAGATTACAATAAAAAGTCTAGGGTGTCATCCATGCTTCTGACCAACCCATGATAAATGAAAAGTTCCGCATCCCCTCCTTCAGCTCCATCATCTGCTAGAACGGCTCACAGAACTCATTAAACAGTTTACTCATTAGAATACCAACTTATTACAGAAGGATCCAACTCAGAAACAGCCACACTGAGGAGATGCATCTGCAAAGTAGGTGGGAAAGGGCACAGAGCTTCCAGACCCTCTCCCAGCATGGCGCTCTGACAGCACGTCCTCACTCTCACCACCCCAAAGTTCTCGGAACCTATCCTTTTGGTTTTTTTTTTTTTTTTTTTTTAAGATCCTATCTATTTGAGATAGAATGCACACAAACACAGGCACGTAGGGAGGCGGAGAAAGGGGAGAGGGAGAAGCAGGTTTCCTGCTAAGCAGGGAGCCCAATGTGGGACTGGAACTCAGGACCCCAGGATCATGACCTGAGCCGAAGGCAGATGCTTAACCGACAGAGCCACCCAAGCACCCATCCTTTTGGTTTTTATGAAGGCTTCATTACATAGGAATAACTGATTACATCACTGACCACTGATGTTTAATTCAACCTTCAGTGCCTCCCTGCAACCCAAAACCATGCAATAGGGCTGAAAGTTTCCACCCTCTACTTACACTGTTGGTTCCTTTGGCAACCGAACCCTCATCCTGTGGTTATCTAGGGGCTTTCCAAAAGTCACCTCATTGACCTGAACTCAGGTGGTTGAAAGGGCTTGTTATGAATAACAAAAGACACCTTTGCTGATCTTATCACTTTGAAAATTCCAAGGGTTTTAGGAGCTCTGTACTGAGATGGGGACAAAAGCCAAATATTTATCATAAATTACAATATCATGAAGGGGCACAAAGAAACTTTTGGAGTTATGGAAACATGTGTTACCCTCATTAAGGTGTTGGTGTTCAAGATATATGCAAATGTCAAAAATAACCCAATAGCATACTTTAAATATGTACAGTTGACTATATTTCAATTATGCCTCAGTAAATTTATAAAATATGCAGTAACTTTATTACAAGATGCAGCCATAGTTAAATGTACCTCACAGATTGGTTATTAATCTGTGTGGCAAAGCCTGGAATTTTTTTGGTATGGAGTTTGTCTAAAACGTCGGAAGGGACAAGTCAGAGAAGGAAGTCCAGCACAGCCCGTGAAAGGGAATGACCAAAAGAAGAAGATGGAAGGAAACTGGCTTCCTGAGTAGGAGAGTGATCCAGGGAAGAGAGGCATAGGAACCAAAGGAGGAGGGTGTTCTTTGAAGACACGGCTCCTTCACTGCTTTTGTGGATGATACACAGTCTGTATCTCGAGTCCTCCTCCTACCCTACCCTAGCTTTTAGACTTAGGGAATGGCTTCTGAAGTATCTGGACAGAAGGGTGGAAAAGGAAACTTTGGGAAGGCAATCTACTTTGTTACTGGCTCTTCTGAGCCATCTTGGCCTCGATCTTTAGGATTCTTACCTCATGAGAAAGCATTCTATATGGTAGACTCAAATACTTACAGTAGGATCGTGGGAATGATGTGGTGTGGTTTTCAGAAAGATCATGGGATCTGGAGTTAGGCCTGTGTTTGAATCCTAGCTTTACCAGCTATGTGACACTGGGGAAAGTACATAATCCATGTAAACCCCTTTTTTTTTCAGCTATAAAATATTGTCTATTAAATAATACACAATTCGGTCACTCAGCAAATCTAAACTTATTTTCTATGGGTAATGGAACACTCTAGAACTAAAATTAATATATTTTTAAATTTTGTGTTAAGGAAAATATCCAAAGTTGCTCTGAAACCTGAAGTTTAAGCAAAAGCTATCACAAGTTAGGTTCTATTTTCCTTTCATTTCTAAAATTCCTAGTCTGTCTTCTCTGCAACCAATTATATATATTTTTTTTCTTTGGTCTGTTCATTAATGACACCAAACTAAAATAATTTTTTAAAACAAAGTATTTGACGAAATAATGGTGATTTGAACCCAAGTAATAAAATAGACAACATAAGATGTGCTGTATTAACGAAAACCTAAAATAGTTGAGTGGCCTTCGAAACACAAAAATAAATTTCATCTTGTAGTATTATGTTGTCTTTCATATAGCCAGTAACTATTATCATCTCCTCACACACAACCCAAAGTTTTAGATTCTGGAAGATCTTAAATGGATCAATTTTCAAGCACTGATGTTATGAAATTCCTTATTCTGAGTTCTAAGAATTATGTTTTTATATTCAATTTATTTGATGGAGATTAATTTATTATCAGTTCAATTTCTTAGTATCTCTATGATGACTCTCAAGCAGAATCGACAACATAGTTCTAACCAACGAATGAAATCATATCGGAAGAATCTAAACTAACCGACGTACTTTACAAAATGCTTCCTCAAGTCAGGACCCTATTACTATAGGCTCCGGGTTTTTTTACTACCTTTATACAGTGGGCTCTTCAAAGATCTTTCTTGATATTACCGGTACTGGTTGCAGGCACAGGGAACGGCGGTGTATGTTGGTGTGTGCTGCCCCCTACTGGAGAAGGGCCGACCTAGGTTTTCATGAGTAGGACGCTGCTTCAACAAGACTCCACATCATTGTCTTCACATTGTTGAAGATAGACATTTAGAAAGCGGAAATCTCTTCTGCTCTCATATTCCAATCTACTCTAGATTTATATGCCTACACGTTAAAACAGTCAGAGATCCAGTCAGCCATATATCACACTCCAAATGTCAGCAACTGGAATCCTCGAAGGCCGACATAATAAGACAAATAGAGCGTTAAAAGCAAAGTTACACAAGCCTGGGTTTTAAATCATATCCTCATTTTTCTGTGATCTTTTAAATTGCCTGAACATTAAACCTCAGTTTTATCAACGGTAAATTGCGATTAACAATGTTATTCCATAAAAATCGCTGTGAGAATTAGATTTCATGCATAAAGCACTTAACATAGTTTCTAGAACAAAATGCATGTTTAACAAATGTCAAATGATCATTCAATGAGCTACTTAGTATTTTCTGGAACTAAAATAAAAATTCCTCAGAGAATAACTTCCCTTCCTCCCCAAATACAAATGTGTACTTGTTAGAATGGTATTTCCTTCTTTCAAAGGCTCCACCGGGCACTTTACTTGTGTTCTTTGCCTTACGCTCTATCACCTCATTTGGCGTTTTTCTCAATGAACAATTCCCTTTCTTTCAGAGTTCCTTTCTTTGTACTGACTTTTCTTCTCTGATTACAAACATGCTTTCCTACTTTGAATGGTAGGCCTGTCACAGTCTTTCCTTTCAAAAATCAAAATTGCTAACTACTACCCCACACTGGCCACCTCCCTGCCTCTTAACTCCTTAAACCTTTGTTATGTAGGACTACTTTTTTCAATCTACGAAAACTTTTCTTCCCAAGGTCACCAATGCTTGATCTCCTTTGTGCCCCATTTAGTATCCACGTTCTTGCTCTTTGTGATCTATCTGCAGCATGGACACCGGCTTTCTTCTTCAGTTTCCCAGCAGCTCTGTTTTACTCCCTTCTTCAATGTCACCTTTCTGTCGTCTGCTTAAATATGGACATACCCTTGAGGCATTTTTCCCCTTTCTTTCTTGCTCTGTACTGTTAGTGATCTTATTTCCATATTATCTTATCACTCATCATCCTTCCAAAAATGAGTCTCAAATCGGCCATCCCCAGCAGTATCCCATGACAGCCACCATTTTAACCCAGCAATTCCATTCTTATGTATACACCCAAGAGAAAAAAATGCAGCCACGCAAAAAAACAAAGACGAATATTCAGAGCAGCACTATTCACAATAGCCAAAAAGTGGAAACAAGCCAAATGTCCAAATGATGAACAAATAAAATACAATGTATCTATAAAACAGTATTACTTCACAATAAAAATATATGAAGTATTGGCACGCATGACAACAGACAAACCTTGAAAGCATTCTGCTAAGTCAAAGAAGCCAATCACAAAAGGCCACATGTTATGGAGACAGAATTTAGATGAACCATTCATCAGAGTTAGAGGGTGGGAGAGGGTGGGACTGAGTGCTAATGCCGGGCAGAGTTTCTTTTAGGAGAGAAGAAAATGTGCTACAATTTCACTGTGGTAATGGTTGTACAATCATGTGAATATACTAAAATACTGAATTGGATGCTTTATACGGGTAAATTGTAGGATATGTGAATTAGGTCTCAAGGCTATTGAAATTAAAGTAAGTACATACACAAATAAAACACTAGTAAGCATCAAGTAGCCTTTTACAAAATCACTTTCCCTTAAGGCATTTTCATTTTGAAAGGGTTTCTGAATGAACCCCATTTTCATTTCTAAACCTCAACTTATGGCTTTCACATCTTCCTGTGTTTTATATCAATACCTATTCCTTCTCTAGCTTGTCAGGCAGTCTTTGAACCCAGAGAACCTGGAGAGAGAATTCTACCTTTATTTACATTTTTCTTATAAAGCATAGATTTAAGAAACTAATAATAGAACACCAGATTCATTCCATACTTAATGTGAAAACACTACATACTACACTTTTGATCTGTAGTGACAAGTCAAAGCCTGTACCCCTGAGTTTTCTTTATTGCAAATTTTCTATTCTTCTAATTTTCCAATGGAAAATATGACGTTTTGTATGGCCCTGACTATATACATATGACGGGGTGGCCATGTCTTCTAACAAGGTGACGTATCTATTTATTGAGGAAGAGAAGGCACCAAGGACAGACTTATCTTCAGCCACAAATGCCAGTTATTCCATAGAAAACTTGTCCTCTACGGAAGCAATGTCAGGGTTTTTGTTTTGCTTTTTTAATTAATGCCATATATGACCTTTGTTTCACCAGGAGTTTTACTCCTATATTAAAAAGTGCCAGGAAAATGGCACTGTATTTTTCAGAGTAAACGATCTGTCACATACACAGCAAAGCTGCTCACCGTCAACCCTAGCTTGTTTTTAATTTCTTCCTGTACACGGTGCTGAATTAAGCATCAATTAAGATATAAAAGACGAGTTTGGGTTTTTTTTAATGGCACATATTATTTTTTCTTAAGAAAATCCAGAGTATTGTTTTCTGTCAATAGGTCCTATTGAACTGTTGAAATCTAGTCTGATCAGAACTAAGAATATGAACTATTTTCTGAAATACACAAAGACTGAAATGCAGAGAAATTGGAAAGAATTGCAGATAAGATTAGCAGACAGAGAAGACCTGAATAATGCTTTAAACAAGGTAACAGCATGCCACTGGAGATCCGTGACATCTCAGAATAATAGGAAAGTGTTCTTCGTTACCAGATAGGATTGGTGAAGTTAACAGCTTCAATCTTCACTCCTTTCCATGCAGTTGAGTAACTTTTTAACAACATCTTTGTGTGTTGCTGACTCTTAAAGTTCTCGTGTCTAAGTAACGTTTCCTCCTACCTTCTTATCCAGAAATAGGTTTTCTTAACGTATGTAGTAACAAAGTTATTTATGATATACTGTACATAGAAAAATACTCTATGATTTCTAAAAATTTCCTTACGTTTTATCTCCGTTTTCCCCCTACAAAATTCCAGGATTTGGGGTAGGGCTAATATCATAATATGTAATTTACAAATGAAGGGGCTGAGGCTTAGAAAGCTTGACAAAGTTGCCTAAGGTATCCATGCGGTTAACACGATCAAGAATTGTATCACTTCTTTTAACCTTAAGCTCAAGCATTCCTTCTAAAATTTTAACTGTGATTTACTTTTTACATCAATGTATCTTTTTCTCTTTTGAAGTCAGAAGGATAATGCACACACATTAGACAATATTTCTATCTTGTGCAAATTTAGAGAGTAAAAAGTCAGAAGCCCTGAATGTTAAATCCACTGCTAACCGCTGTTAAGTGTATGGTGTCTCTTCTTCCACTTTATTGCCCTAAAACACACATACTAGGGTTCTTCCCAAAGTAAACTTTTGTGACTGTCTTGGCTCAAGCTGCCGTAACAAACACCGTGGACTGTGTGGCTTAAGCAATGTAATATGGCTCTCACAGGTCTGGAGGATGAAAGGTCCAAGATCAGTCCAAGATACAAGCAAGGCAAGTTTCTTTCTAAGGCCTCTTTTGGCTTCAGGGAGCCACCATCTGGCTACGTGCTCACATGACCTCTCTGAAGGCCCACAGGGAGAGAGCGCAAGCTCCCTAGTATCTTTTCTGGTAAGGGCACTAATGCCATCATGAGGGTCTTGCCCTCAAGACCCCATCTAACCTTTATCACCTCCCAAAGGTTCTATCTCCAAATAGCATCACACTGGGAATTTAGGGCTTCGACTTATGAATTTGGGAGGGATACAAACATTCAACCTGTAACAGTAAGATATGTTTTCCTGCAAACTGTTTTTATAAACTGTATTTGTAAAATACTCCCTATTAGTACAAACACGTTACATCAACAATTGAATGGACATATAGTCATCTACCACATGGATCCAGTAAAACATTATCAAATTACTGCCAAAATGAATATTCTTTATGAATCATTGTATGCTTGACTTAGTGGTTCCTGCAGATATCAATAACTGTATTGGTACGAACACTTATCAATTTAAGTAGTAGCGCTATTAACATTTGTTTCTTGCGAGAAATTCTCTGAAGGAATGATACTTTTGTGCTTAAAGAAGTTAATAGCAGGAGTGCCTGGGTGGCTCAGTTGGTTGAGAGTTTGCCTTCCACTCAGGTCATAATCCCAGGGTCCTGGGATTCATCTCTGAGTCCGGCACTTTGCTCAGCAGGGAGTCTGCTTCTCCCTCTCCCTGCCCACCCCCACCCCGCTCATTCTCTCTCTCCCTCTCTCTCTCCCCCTCCCTCAAATAAATAAAATCTTTAAAAGAAAAAGTTAATAGCCTACAGAAGTTTCACATCAATATCCTATTTGGTTCTTCCAAGGATTAAGTAAGAAAAAAACAAAGTAAACACATTTAACCATATTTTCATACATTAGGAAATCAAGCCATTGATTGACTCCAAATTCACATTCGAGTAAGGACTATAATTGAAATTCAGGACCAGGTCTGTAGGAGTCCATGGTTAATATTTTCCATTTTCATGGATGTACTCAGAAATAAGAAGGGGCCCTGTAGGAAGTGTACACTGTTCACTTTATTTTTATTTTTTTTAATAATTTTTAATTTGTTATATTAGTCACCATACAGTACATCCCCAGGTAAACTGTTCACTTTAGAACTGGAGCTCTCTTGCTTCTGGGATTGTCTTCAGACTATGTATGTACCTGTTTGTTTGCTCAGTCTCACTTTTTTCCACATTATACTTCCCCCCAAATTCATTCCAAATTCAGATATGACAATTTCCAAATTGTGTGTCCCTTTCCTTGGAACTGACAAAAGTCTGGACTGTGCATTTATACCCAGCGAAAGAAGAGAAACTCAGAGAACAAGAAATACCAGCAGAAAACACACAAGGCTCCTGTCACAGTTCTGCTGCACACACATAGTTTTTCCAGAATGGGAAATGTTCATTATGGAAAAGACTAGGGAGAAATGTGCGTGTATAATATCTGTACATAACCTTCAGTCAATGAAATCTATGAACATGTCTCTAATTATACTAATAGTTACGTTGGTTTTTCTTCCGTTCTTATCTGTAAGAGATATTTTCCCCTGTATTTACAGCTGTCCTTTTAACAAAATAGAACTTATTCTACCAAAAACAAAAATTCACTCATCTAATGAGCAGAAATTAAATTACTGTGGCCTGGAAAGAAACTGGCACGTGACAAGGATTACACTCCTAATTTGCACTGCCAATAAAGACCAAGCGTTTCATCAAAGAAGTAGCCAAGAGGAATCTTGTACCTACAATATTACTAAATAAAGTATGCAAAATTGGGCAAAAAAATCACAGGAAATACGTGACCAGGCACTAATGGGCAAATATCAGCATTTCAAGAATGGGATGTGGACATACATTATACAGTCACTTCTATCACCTACCTTAGAAAGTATTAATTATGCCCTTCCTCCTCCGAGTCCTCTCACAAGCCCTGCTGTCTTTCCTTTTCTCATTTGCTCATAGTTACTGAATTACCATGAAATGAGTATTTATTGAGGTTAAAGTGTCTTATTTTAAAATGTTAATTTTTCTCAAAAGGTGTGTGAGTGGGTGTCGGTTGTTATCAGCTATTCATACTTTTGGTATCAATTCACATAATCTAGTTGCTTTCGTTTTAGATCCAGCAGACATCAGACTGAGTGGAAGGCCGTGCGTGAGTCTGAGTGGAAATAAAGGGTTTAGCACAGAGTGCTTCCAAGGGAGTAAAGAAGACGGCCGTGTGTGGATTCTTGGTGCCTCAGGTGGTTTTGGACAGAAGAGGACACTGAGCCCAAGAGCGGGGAGAGGAGAGTGCTCCGAGCCGGCCTGGGCCAATGAAAGGGATGAAGCCAAAGCCAAACTGTGACCTGAGTCTCTCTAGGGGACTGGTCTGTAAGGGGACAAGGAAGGTAGGAAACAAACATCTTCGTCTATGACCTTTGGACTTCTATAGAGCATTAGTTAAGTTCCCCAGTGACCAGCTCATCAGTCCACGCATCTCATCTTCCCGACGTTTTGTCAAGTGCCCTTCACTACAGCCCAGAGCTTCCTCCTGTTTCCCTTGCTGTCTCTCTGGTTTCAATTCCTTTTTGTATGGACAAGCTAATGTAGGCATTAGAACCTCACACACACTCATGATCCCACCCACCCAAGGCTGTTGGCCGTATCATTCTCCTCCACTGAACTCCTAACAAAGGAAAGGCTACATACACAATTCAAAAATTACAGAGCAGATTTCTTCTTTATCCAGAAAAGGACACCGCACCAGGATCAAGACCAAAGAAACTTTGAAAGGCCTTATCTTACTAAATTGCTCAGCTGTTTGATTCACAGAGTTCATTTTTCTGATGCTTGAAGATCATTCTTGGGTGCCAAGACAGATTCACAAAGAAATATGCCCAAGTTGAGACCGTTTATCTCAATATGGATAATCATACATTAAACACTTCAGTTTGTACTAAAATGGAAATGTTTTTCCTTTTCCCATCTAGCAGAAACAAAGTTTTTTTCTGTGCAGTCTGAAATGCTAATCTCTTAAATACAAACAGATAAGTGTATTTAGACAGATGTAGATTAGTTTCTTCTTCTGTGGATTACTAATATCTGCTATGTAGAAGTTTTTGATCGCCGTACTAAGCTCATGGACTGTCACTGTTGATCCATAGCATACCATCAAGGTCCAGAATGAACTTTAATGTCTTGATATGTTTTTAGTTCTTTTATTGACTTCAGTTCTATTACTTTTCATGTAACTTTTTAATTGTTACCTAGTTGTTTAATCATTAACTTTTTAAAATTTTTCTTGTGTTTATTGTCAGTTTTTTTTACCGTAATTTATGCTTGACCTCTTTAGTTCTAAATTATTACTCTCATTCTACAATCTCACCTACCTACAATATAAACATTGAGATATTTTATTTCTATTTTTACATATTATGCACTTTTCCTTTTAATGTTCTTTTATATTGTAATTCTTTTTTTTTTTTTAAAGATTTTATTTATTTATTTATTTGACAGAGATAGAGACAGCCAACGAGAGAGGGAACACAGGCAGGGGGAGTGGGAGAGGAAGAAGCAGGCTCATAGCGGAGGAGCCTGATGTGGGCCTCGATCCCGAAACGCCGGGATCACGCCCTGAGCCGAAGGCAGACGCTCAACCGCTGAGCCACCCAGGCACCCCTATATTGTAATTCTTATGATTAAATTATTTTTCTGATTTCCAATTTTTTTAAATCACAGATTACTCTTTAAATACTCTCATCCATTTGTACCTATTTAATTTCTTTCTCTTTTTATGTGTACCTTAGCTGCCTGCTTTCTACTCTTTAATTTTCCCTATTTTTTTTTTAATTTCCTTAAGATGGCCACCATAATTATGGTCATGGGTTAAGCATATGGATCAAGTCTACAGCGGAAGTCAGGGATCTGGGAGACCCGCTCTGACTCAGCTGTCCGTACAGCTCCTGCTCTCTCCCACGGATAGCCTATCCTCTCAAGGAACGCTTTCCACAAGTCCTTATCATAACCAGCCCCAGGAATAATACATTTCACCTCCGAGGAAAAGCTATTCCCTCT
This sequence comes from Ursus americanus, assembly GCF_024610735.1. Classification (NCBI taxonomy): domain Eukaryota; kingdom Metazoa; phylum Chordata; class Mammalia; order Carnivora; family Ursidae; genus Ursus; species Ursus americanus. Next base: position 79,847,493 of record NC_142129.1, read on the forward strand.
GTGTAGCTGTTATACTTAAAGTATTGTTATTGGACGACAGACATCTGATTGCATGATGAGTTTGTGTTTGTATTTACTTGTTTAATACATGTTTTGTGACATCTATAAACCTAGACTTGGAGAAAATATGGCAACAGCCTGTTTGGGCTAAGAAGCTGATGTTTGAAATAATGAGGGACTAGGTAGTACTGATCTTCCCAGTAGACATTCGTGGCAGAAAGCACTGGAAAGGGCTATCATGTTAACATTTGCTTCCTGCTCATTTTTTCTTAGCAGTTTGGCCCTCTTCCCTTTCCTAAGGGCCGTGGGAGAATTTGCTGAGCGCACGACTCTCACTACCCCCTTCCATTTTGATGGTCTAGAAGAAGCTGAATAGACAGGAGGTTATCCTGAAAAGGGTTTCTGTGGGTCACTTGTCTGCCTACTGGTGTCTCCCACAAATTTTCAGAAACTCTCCATTGCCTGAATTCACTGAGACAGGCGATCTAAGAAAAAGGGAGACATACTTGATCCATTTTGGATATCTAAAACGAATCTCTACAGAGACAGATGGTTCTCTCCCACCTTTTTTTTTTTTTTAACTTTTTCTCTATAGGTAAAGAGTAAAGCATTTTCAAAACTGAAATTATGGTACTCAGAATAATTTTTTTTTTAAAGATTTATGTGTTTGGGGGGGTGCAGAAGGAGAGGGAGAGGATCTTCAAGCAGACTTCCTGCTGAGCACAGAGCCCATTGCAGGGCTTGACCCCAGGACCCAGAGATCATGACCTGAGCTGAAATCAAGAGTTGGACGCCTAACCAACTGAGCCACCCAGGCACCCCTGTAGGTTGAAACTTTCTAAGGACTAAGTTTAGCCCTTTGCAAACAATGACCTAAGTATTCAATCAAACCCTGAATATAAACTCAAGGATGAAAGACTGTAAATTGATTACAAGTGAGAAAGCTCTTATCTTGGTGAATTCTTTTTCTCTGTTTGAAGTGGAAAAAAAATACATTCATGGAAGGAAAATGGTCTAAACATCATCTATAAAAAGAGAACAAACAACAAACTGGCATGGTATCTTCAGCATTATTCCATAAACACATGTTTTAGGTGGCAGGTATGTGTATCTATGATAAAAGTGTAGCATTGGTTACCATGGTCTTAAATGAATTAAGTGTAATCTCCTTATTCTCATTTGCATGCCCATGGTCAAATTCATCATTTGAGCAAAGGGAAAAATAGTATCTACTTTATAAGAGGAGATTTAAACAATGTGACTGTCTCCTAGGAGGGATGTGCTCAAGAAGTAGGAGGTATCTTAATTATTCTATAGTTATCACACTTAAAGGTTTGCAACTGCTGTTATAGGTGCTATGGACATACACCTAGTAAGCACAGTATTTTAAAACCTTTGTTAAATATAGCAGTGACATTTTAAAAAGGACTTTTCATCCTATAATTGTAAGAAAGTGTTGATTTTTGTCTGTAGCTATTGCCTAATTAAGTACAATTCATAATTAGTTTAAAATTTGTGATGCAGCTCGTGCAATGTGCCAGCAGATCTTCTATCAAAACACGCTAATTATAAATTGCTGTATTAGTCAGTGAAATACCATAGACTGAGTGGTTTAAACAGCAGAAATTTATTTTCTCCCATCTCTAGAGGCTACAAAGTCCAAGTTCAAAGTTTGGCAGGATTCAGTTTCTGGTGAGAGCTCTCTCCCTGGCTTGCAAAGAGCCACCTACACCTTCCTGTTGAGTCCTTACGTGACTTGGGGGTGTGGTGAGGAGGGAGGGGAACAGAGAGAAAGGAGAAGGGGAGAGGAGGACAGGAAGAGATTTCTTCCTCTTCTTATAAGGCCATAGTCCTATCAAATTAGGGTTCCACCCTCATGCCCTCATATAAACTTAATTACTTCCTAAAGATCCTATCTCCAGATACAGTCACGTTAGGGCTTCAACATATGAATTTCGCAGAAACACAATTTAGTCCGTAGCATCTGCACAATTAGAGAGAACTGTCATCATATTTTTATAGGCAGCCCGCTTTCAGAGTACTCAAGCGAGCCAAAGTCTAGTAGTAATACATACAAGTTATTTTCTTTAATGAGAATAGATTCTTGAGTTAGCATGAGAAAACACAGACTTACATTGGCCAAGATATTTGTCTTCAAACTATGACAACAGATGGGAGGGTGCTATAGGTTACGATGGAATATTTACCGTTAGGGATCTATTTAAAACATTTATAGGTAAAGTTTCTTCACCCTTTAAAAATAATTGAAATAAGCTCCGTGTGTTTAAAGACAGGCCACCAGAAAGATGAGTTAAATAGATTTTATCATAGAATGAGGATGCTAATCCTTTTTGTCTGTTTGTTTGTGGAAAGATTTTATTTATATGAGAGAGAGAGAGAGAGAGAGAGAGAGCGCGCGCGAGCACACAAGCAGGGGGAGAGGATAGGCAGAGGGAGAAGCAGGCTCCCCCCTGAGCAGGGAGCGCAACCCAGCGGGCTTGATCCCAGGACCCTGAGATCATGACCTGAGCCAGGGGCATACTCTTAACTGACTGAGCCACCCAGGTGCCCCAATGCTAATCTTTTATAAAATAATTCTATCTCCATTTTAGTTGGGCTCTTTATGCTAAAATGAGATATGCTCACTGTAGTTAGGTTTTCACTTTTGCACCTGCAAAAGGTATGCTCCATTTTATAGTTTCTGTGCTGATCAATATTAATCAACACAGGTCACTGCTAGTGTGGTAATTCCCATCTATCAACAAAGAAGCCAATATCAATAGTCAACTCACCTATAATCTAGTCATTTCACATGCATGGTTAATCTATCAACTCATAAAACCCTATACTCAGTATCAGATGTTATGTTAAAAAAAGTACATAACATACATAAAATGTACATAAATTCTGTAGAAAAAATAAACAGAAATCTCTTTATAAGAAAGGTAGGCCTTTCTAGTATTAGTGTTTCTATGAGAACATTTTGTATCAACACATGATAGGAAGAATTTGATGATGATACAGGATTTACATAGAAGTAGAGGATAATGAAGTTCCTGTTACCTGTAAAGTCTGAGGTTTCTGAGACAAAGGGTAAATGTTCCAGCTGGTGAAGATCAGCATCTCACAGGACGGGGGGGGGGGGGGGGGGGGGGGGGTGTTACCACAAAGAAGCAATGATGTCTTCAAGTTGGCGAAATACATTACCAAAATGGAGTAGTAATCACCTAGGAAACACCTCCTTTGGGAATGGGAAATGGTCCTGAGTTTTTTATCTTTTATCTGCTATTCTCTAGAGTTTTATAAAGATTAATTCCAAGGCTGATTTTGTTTCTTAGTTTCACTTTTACAGATACTAAAAATTGCAACTTATACAAGAGCCATCCTATGTTTTCCTGGGACTACTGTTCACATTGTTACTGCATGGTTCATGTCTTTCTTTTATATATTCTTATTTCACTCATACTGTATTGTGCTTTGCCCTTTTTTTTTTTGTTCAAGCATTTGGAATACAATTTTTAAAATAATAATTTCTCTTAAATAATTTACTTAAATAATGACCTGGGTCATCATCATTTGGAATTTTATAGATTGATCTGCATCTTATCAAACCATGCATCAAAGGATATCTAGCTACCAATAACACAATAACCTAATTTTCACTCGGTGTTACTTTTGGTTATAGAAAAATAGTTATTTTGAAAATATCTCTAAAACTCCATTTCTTTTTAGAACACAGTAGTTATGTTTACAAGTTGAAAATGGGCAAAACTGATGTATCACTTAGATCTCTTGATTTAGCAGTTTTGATGATTTGAAAATTTGCTAAGCTGCAGATATCTAGTACAATTGGATGTTTAGTAAAAAGATATAAAGCTATATATCCCACCAGTTTTTCTGGAATTGAGTAGAACACCCAGGAGTCAGTCATGGCACAGCTTGAACTAATAATGGACACTTAGGATTATCTGACTAAGAAGCTCATTTGGGACTGAGACAAGCAGTTCCTAATTCTAGTCTCCTGGGCCATCATTCAAATATATTATTATTCAAATAGCTAATGAGACAGGAAGAGCTCGAACCATAATTGACTTGCATTCTCTTGGGAAGTCAGCCCTGAGAGTAGATCTAAATAAATTCCCCAAGTGTACTGTCAACAGAAAGTACTGTAATTAATTTACTAGTCAGGCCCAAAGCATTGTGAGTAAAAGAATTGCCCAGTGCCTCCTTCGCCTCCTTGAACTCCTAGATTCCAACCTCCCTAGGAAAAAATATAAACCTATGTTCACAGATTCTGAAATACAGATGTGACTTAAAATGTGAAATATGTGATATTATATAGTTCCTATAGAAAGTACAAAGAAAATAAAAGTTCTTAAATACAAAGAAAATAAATTTCTAAATACAGCACAAAGAAAATAAGAGCACCCATCAATGACAAAGTATAGTACCAGATATCACAAAAGTTATGGTAAATATATTATTTATATTAATAGAAACAATCATTATTACTGCTATACCCTAGAATTTAGCTGCTTTAAATAATCCTTTAATCATGCTCACAGTTTCAGGGTTTAAAATTTGGACAGGTAAATACCTAGTACTGCAATAGCTGAATCATAGGGTAGTTTGTTTGTTTAACTTTTCGAGAAACGGCCATACTCAACCAGAGTGGCTACAGCAGTTTGCATTCCCAAAAAACAGCGCGAGAGGGTTCCCCTTTCTCCGCAGCCTCACCAACACCTGTTTCTTGTGTTGATTTTAGTCATTCTGACAGATGTGAAGTGATACATCGTTGTACTTTTGATTTTTATTTCCCCGATGATCGCATTGAGCATCTTTTCATGTGTCTGTTGGCCAACTGTAGGTCTTCTTTGGAAAAATGTCTATGCATGTCTTCTGCCCATTTTTGAATGGGATTGTTTTTTGGGTGTTGAGTTTGGTAGGTACTTTACGTATTTTGGATACTAACCCTTTATCAGATATATCATTTGCAAGTATGCTCTCCCATTCTGTAGGTTGCCTTTCAGTTTTTTTGGTTGTTTTCTGTGCTGTGTGGAAGCTTTTTATTTTGATGACATCCCAATAGTTTATTTTTCCTTTTGTTTGCCTTGCTTCAAGGGACATATCTATAAAGAAGTTTCTATTTGAAGGGTTACATGCCCAATGTTTACAGCATTATGTACAATAGCTACATTATGGAGAGAGCCCAAATGTTTGTTGACTGATGAATGGATAAAATAGATATGATATATATAATCAGTATTACTCAGCCATAAAAAAGAATGAAATCTTGCCATTTACAATGATGTGGATGGAGCTAGAGACTATTATGCTAAGTGAAATCAGTCAGAGAAAGACAAATACCATATGATTTCACTCACATGTGGAATTTAAAAGACAAAACAAGCAAAGGAGGGGAAAAGAAGCAAACCAACAAACAGACTCTTAACTATAAAGAATAAACTGATGGTTACCAGAGGGGAGGTGCGTAGTGGGGATGGGATAAACAGGTGATGGGGATTCAGGAGTACACTTATGGTGTTGTATGGAAGTGCTGAATCACTGTATCATAGACCTAAAACTATTACACTAGATGTTAACTGAAATTTCAATTAAAACTAAAAAAATATTAAAATTTGGACAGGGAACAGTGAGAATGCCTGGTCTCTGCAGTTTCCGGGCCCTCAGCCGGGAATAGTCAATGGGTACGGGTGACTGAATGACGGTGAGTCATTTGAAGCCATCTTCACTTCTATGTCTCACAATCGATGCTATCTTGTAGCGGTGACCTCAGCTGAATTCATACAAACTACATCTGGTCTCTACGTGGCTGGCCTTCCCCATAGATTAGAAGTTACAGGGGCGCCTGGGTGGCACAGCGGTTAAGCGTCTGCCTTCGGCTCAGGGCGTGATCCCGGCGTTGTGGGATCGAGCCCCACATCAGGCTCCTCTGCTGGGAGCCTGCTTCTTCCTCTCCCACTCCCCCTGCTTGTGTTCCCTCTCTCACTGGCTGTCTCTGTCTCTGTCGAATAAATAAATAAAATCTTTAAAAAAAAAAAAAAAAAGAAGTTACAAGGTAGTCAAGTTGTTTACATTGTGGCTCAAGCCACCAGTGTGAGTGCTTCAAAAGGCCATGTGGAAGATGCATCACTTTTACAACCTACTCTTGGGAGGTCCCATAACATCATTTAAAATGTATCTATCAGTTATGAACAAGTCATTAAATAAGGCCAGATTCAAGCAGATAGGACACAGACCCCACCTCTGTGTTGAAGTAGTGTCAAAGATTTGCAGATGTTTTAAAACTGCCACCACTTGAATGTCAGAATAAAGGCCTAGCGTAGGAGTATAAAAATTCCTACACCAAAGGACTGATATTAAATTGTTTTGAATTTTACTAATGTGTTTTTCTACAAGTTTCCAGAAAGATGAAATAACCAAATAAATGTAAAATTTATTCTAAAGTTATACACCAGAACCTAAAATACTATATTAATGTTTCCAAATTACAATGATTTTTTAAAAGATTTTATTTATTTATTTGAGGGGGGTGATGCAAGACACCAGGAATGGTGTCTTGGAGGAATGGGGGGGGGGAATAGAGGGAGAAGCAGACTCCCCGCTGAGCAGGGAGCCTTATGACTTCACAGAGCTCTATCCCAGGACCCTGGGATCATGACCTGAGCTGAAGGCAGACACTTAGCCAACTAAGCCACCCAGACACTCCCAAATTACAACAATTTTTGACAAAGAACCCAAGAAAATTAAATGAGGGAGCATAATATTTTCAACAAATGGTGCTAAGACAAGACAGCCACAAGCAAAGAATAAAGTCTGTTGTATCCCTGCCTCACACCATATGGTAAAATTAACTCAAAATGGATCAAATACTTTTAACTCTTATTTAACCTTTCAACTATAAAGCATTCATTAAAGAAATTGAAGATGACACAAATTAAAGATGTTCATGCTCATGGATTAGAAGGATTCAAATTGGGTAAAATGTCCTTACTACCCAAAGCAATCTACAGATTTAATGCAATCTCTATCAAAATACAAACAGCATTATTTCACAAAACTAGAACAATTGATGTTCAAATTTATATGGAGTCACAAAGACTTTGAATAGCCAAAGCAATCTTGATAAAGGAAACAGGGCAATGTTATCACCAAATCTCAAGATACACTACAAAGTGATAATCACAACAGTATGGTACTGGCACAAAAATAGGCATACAGATCAAAGGAACAGGGTAGGGTACCCATACATAAACCCATGCTTATATGGTCAGTTCATCTATGACAACGGAGGCAAGAATATACAATGGGCCAAGAGTCTCTGCAATAAATAGTACTGGGAAAATGGGACAGCTACATGCAAAAGAATGAAACTGGACCACTTTCATATGCCATATACAAATACAAACTCAAAATGGATTAAAGATCTAAATACAAGGCCGGAAACCATAAAAATCCTAAAAGAAAATGTAGGCAGTAATCTCTTAGACATTAGTCATAGCTGTATTTTTCTGAACCTGTCTCTCCAGACATGAGAAACAAAAGCAAAAACCAACAATTAGGACATCAAACTGAAAATCTCTGCACAGTGAAGGAAACTATGGACAAAACAAAAATGGCCACCAAGTGAATAGGATAAGATATTTGCAAATGCTTTATTGGTTAAGGGGTTAATATCCAAAATGTGTAAAGCACTCCTGTAACTCAATCCCAAAAAAGCCACACAATCCTACTGAAAAATGGGCAGAGGCCCCAGACAGACATTTCTTCAAAGAAGACAAACAAGTGGCCAAAAGATACATGAAAAGATGTTCAACATCACTAATCACCAGGGAAATGCATATAAAAACCACAATGAGATATTACCTCACACCTATCAGAATGACTATGCATCAAAAGACAAGAAAAAACAAGTGTTGGCAAGGAGGTGATGAAAAAGGAACACTTGTGTTCTATTTTTAGGAATGTAAATTAGTGCAGCCACTACAGAAAACTGTATGGACATTCCCTAAATAAAAAATAGACCATAGAATCCAGTAATTACGTTTCTAAGCATTTACTTGAACAAACCAAAAACAGTGATTCAGAAAGATACGTGCACTACTATGTTTATTGCAGCATTATTTACAACAGCCAACATATGGCAGCAACCTAAGTGTCCATCAATAGATGAATAGATAAAAATTATGTGGTATAGATACACAATGGAATATTCAGTCATTAAAAAGAATGCAATCTTGCCATTCACAACAACATGGATGGACCTAGAGCAAATTATGTTACATGAAATAAGTCCTCCAGAGCCCAAGAAATGCCATGTATTTCACTTGTATCTGACATCTGGAAAACAAAGTCAGACTCATAAATACGGAGAACAAACTGATAGGTGAAACAGATCAGGGGATTAAGAGGTTCCAACTTCCGATTATAAAATAAATAGATCACAGGGAGAAAAAATACAGCATGGGAATTATTGTCAATAATATTGCAATAATTTTGTATTACAGCAAATGGTAACTGTACTTATCGTGGTATTTTCCATGTATATAATTGTCAAATGACTATGTTGTACACCTGAAACTTACACTGTATGTCAACTCTACTTTTATTTAAAGAAAAATTTAAGCATATATTTCCATATGACCCAGTCACTCTATTTTTGGGTATATGCCCAAGAGAATTGAAAGTATATGCCTACACAGCAACTTGTACATCCATGTTCATAGCAGCAGTATTCACAGTAGCCAAAAAATGGTAACAACCCAAGTTCTATCAACTGCTTAATAGGTAAATAAAATATGGCATATCCATATAATAGAATACTTGTCAGCAATAAAAAGGAATGAAGCATTGATAAAGCATGGATGAACTTTGAAAACATTATGCTAAGTGAAAGAAGCCAGGCAGTAAAGGTTAAATATGTCAGGATTCTATTTATATGCAATGTCTAGTATAGGTAAGTGCACAGAAAATAGATTAGTGGCTGCCTGGGGTTGGTTGAGGTGGGGGGACATGACTGCTTAATGGGCATGGGATTTTCAGGGTGGCTGGGAGGTGATGAAAATCCACAGGCTTTCAATAATGGTGATGTTTTCATCTTGTGATAGAGTTGTGAATAGGTAAAAACCCCAAATTTTGTACTTTAAATTGGTGAATTTTGTGGTGTGTGAGTTATATCTTATTAAAAATAGGAACATATGTGTTTTAAGACAAAAAGAAAAGTTTAATATACATCTCTATCATCTCATAAATTTCCTCAAGATAATGATATTGGGTGGTGGGGACCAAGGCAGTGCTACTGTTAAAAATAAAGTATTATGAATTTTAGAACTAGATGCATACTTGTTATTTTAGAACTCACTCAACTTGTTCATTATAATTGTGTTCTGATTTTAAAACTACAGTTTTTTCAAATAAACCTTCCACATATAGTCCTAAATATTGCTCATTTTACAAAATACATTTTATTTTATCTGAATCCTTAGAAAATCGCCCTATTTGTTAAAGCATTTCAATGAGTCTGAAATTTAATTATAAACCATTTTCTAAACTATAACTTTTATGGTTTTGTAGTCCCAATCATATATCCATATACATATTGATTTATCATTCAGAGAACCAAATCATTAGCTGTTGGTACCCATAGTGCCTGAATGTACCATCTAATGTCCATTCAAACCAGTAATGATTAGCATAATTTTGAGTTAATCTAAGGATTAACTTAGATCTTAACTTAATCTAAGGATTTCTCCTAACACTAAGAAATTCATCTTCTAAAATGTAGAACAACCCTAATTCTGATTATTGTGCTTTGGTCTGTCTGATACGGGATTATCAAGGAAATATTTGTAGCTTCTAAGTGTATCCAAGCAATTGTTGGTACGGCAGGGGAGGAAGTAAATGCAATAATCACAGAAACTGAACCCAAAGTAATTGCTTTCCGGGGATGGAGATGATCTGTACGATTCTCACAGCGTTTATATCCCCACAGCGGAGATTGCTCAGCCTATTTGTTGGCTTTTTTCACTCATACTTAGCTGTTAAACAGTCAAATTACACTGTTAGCTAAAAATCAGTAATTTTATATTTGTTTTCATCCCATTTACTGCCCATTTGGGTTTGTTGTTGTTCATTTGTTTGGATGATATTTGGTTTAAGACTAAGATAACATGGATCTGGCTTCTCATTTCAGCTCCATCCTCACGAAGCTCTCTCACAAAGAAGCTCAGAATTCATCTTCTTAGCTATCGAGGTGAGACCTTGACCCTAGTGCCTCCCTTGAACTCAAGTGCCTGTGTTTACATCCAGAACATCCAGGTAACACACAGTGATAGGGCAGGAATAAAAATGATACGCATCCACAATACAGCATCCGGGAAGGAAACTCAGATTAGAGTTTAAACAAAGACACAAAAGACAGACGTCAGAGGGAAGGGTGTTAGCCGATGAAGCAGAGAGGAGGAAACCTCTACCTAAGATACTTTAAGTGGGAAGTGAAACCACAGAGTCTTCACAAAGTGAAGGGAAGCTCAAAAGGAAATCAGAGACTGAGTTGAAGAAGGGCCTGAGTGAGGCTGGCGCATTAAAAAGTTGAACTGGAAGTCTACAAGGAAGTTCCTTTCCTCCAATAATAACTCAATACATTACCTAAGGTCACATGTTTAAGTCTAAAAAAAAACCACCCAGAGTCTCAAAAAAAAAAAAAAAAAAAAAAAAGTCTGGAAAAAAATCAGGGAAAATTATGTGGAAGTTAGCCCTGTAGAGCTGAGATTTAAGTCTAAAAAAAAACCACCCAGAGTCTCAAAAAAAAAAAAAAAAAAAAAAAAAAGTCTGGAAAAAAATCAGGGAAAATTATGTGGAAGTTAGCCCTGTAGAGCTGAGATTCCCTTCTCCTAGCATTTAGTGATACACTGTCTGTACCATTCACTCCAAAGTGAAATGGTCTCTTAGAGCCTCCAGTCACTTTTCATTGTTAAATGGAGACAGAAAACCAAGGGTCATATAAGATAAGAAAAAAGAAAAAAAAAAAAAGGATATGAATGAGTAGACAAATGAGAAACCTGGAAAAAAAATCATCTTGGATGAAACCTAAATTAAAAAAAAAATTAAATATTCTGATTAATATCCTCATATGTGTGAAGATCTCACTCACAAAATACAAATAAAAAGCTATGACCAGTACACTAATAGTGAGTTTTTGTAATATATATTTGTAAAGTTTTTTTTTTTAAAGGTTGTAACAATCATCAAGGAAATCTTCCAGAACATAGAATGCAAAAATAGAGAAAATACAAGAGGAAGGAGAGGACAAACCCAACAAATCTAGTATTAATCTGATGGGGAAACTTCTTTTTTTTAAATGCAAATGGGAAATATAGAGGGAAAGAAATTATCAAAGAAATAACACAAGAAAATTTTTTTAGAAGAGAGCCATGAATTTTCAGTAAGGGTCCACAAGTGTTCCAAGAATGAATACCCACATCTAGGTATATAATTTAGAAATTTTATAATAAGGAACTAAGTCTTTATCCCACATCTATTTCTTATTTTTTTGGTAGTACTTTCTTCAACTTTGTATATTTTCTTAAAAATTGCTTTCTGTACCATGACTCAAAGTTTCTGTTATGAGTTTCTATACCAGACTCTGACATCTTTCATGTCAGAATTTTATGATCTGACATCCAAACATGGCAAGTACTCACTACAGCCTACCTCCTGGCTAAATAAACACCCACATCTGCATATTGTGTATTACTTGATTATCCTTCTTGCTCCACTTATGGATTACCAATATCTTCATCCTATGACCTCTTTCCAAGAAAACCCTAGATCATCTATTGCGAAGAAATAAAAGATTTTTTGTTTCTAGAGAGTTGGAGCTTTTTGAATGAATTTTGCTGGAACAGGGGATTGTCAGCTTGGAACAAAACTTGGGAAGTTAGTTGGCATTTGTATAGATGGTCTAGAGAACTCTGGAGATACTGACCTAACTCTAGAGGTATGAATTTACATTTCAAGGGAAAATGCGGCATAGGACCTCATCTTTAGTCATAAAATCCACAGACAGTGTATTTTATCTGGCCTTTAGAGAGATATATTTACATTCCAAAAGCTTAGAGTGAGAACACAGGATACTTCTCATTCATCTCCAAGGAGCAAAAAATATTTTTCTACTTTTGGGAGTGTAGGGGAAGCAGTTGCCGCTTTCTCCTGTATGAAAGCAGAGAAAATCTATTTTACTGTTTTTCTCCTATAACACAGATTTTGATATTTGCATTGATAGGACATTACACCTAGCTTTCTTTTTCTTTCTTTTTTTTTTTTTTTTAAGATTTTATTTATTTATTTATTTGACAGAGAGAGAGAGAGACAGCCAGGGAGATAGGTCGCACAAGCAGGGGGAGTGGGAGAGCAAGAAGGCTCCCAGCAGAGGAGCCTGATGCAGGGCTCAATCCCAGAATGCCGGGATCACGCCCTGGGCCAAAGGCAGACGCTTAACCGCTGTGCCACCCAGGAGCCCCACACCTAGCTTTCATTTCATTATTCAGACCTAAATATCCAAGTATAGGGAATTACACGATCATTGCTTAACTTTTAGGTGAAAAATGATTATCTTCAATCCATAAGGCTTCAGGTGCACATTTAGGATTAAATGAATAAAGATAAGTATTTAAAAACCCAATGCCTGTCATACCCTAACTCAAGACTGAATGTCAGTCCTCACAAGAATTCAAGTCAAAAATCAGAGCTCTCAAAGGCTAGATTTGGAAGGAGAGAAAAAATATCCCCTTCCTTTTTGTAACCTATGATTATAGCATAATACATCTCATAGTAATTTAAGAAAAATCAAGAAGTAAATAAGTGAATTTCTTTTATTCAACAAAAGATGCATTAGATTAATCTATTTGGCGTAATTGTAACTAGCATTGAGCAAAACAAAAGAAATGACTAAAGATGGAAAATAACATTTCCAGCTAGATTTAGGCCACATTTAAAGCTAAAATAAGCTAAATATTTTAAAGGTTATCTATCTCACATTTTTTATTTAGAGAAGCAGAGAAGTATCTACTGTAGAAAAACAAAATACATCAAATACCATTTTGTATCTTGAACCAAGACTAATTTTAACTTTTCTATTGGGTCAGGGAGAGGTGATTAGGATTTAGACTCTGTACTTTCTAATAAAGTTTCATTGTAGAGATGTAAGATGGGGAAGTAGGACAACCGTAAGCTTGCCTCCTCCCTTAAACACAGCTAGTTAATATCAAATCACTCTCAACACCCAAGAAATCAACCAGGAGTCTTAAGAGAAAGCTGCAACCGGAAAAGTGACCCGTGGAAGGTAGGAACTGTGGAGTTGATTGTTGGGAGAAAAGAGCCCTGGGTCCTGTCCAGAGGAGGGAGCCCTGATTGCAGAGGGGAATAGCAAGAGAGAAAGAAGAGAGAGTGAGAAAGCACTGGGGGGATGGGGGAGGTAAAAACTCGCGCAGGGGACTGCGCAAGAAAATGATTCCCTAAAACCATTGACAAGGAAAAAGAAAAGGGTTACAATACTACCAGTTTTCTATAAACAGCAGAGCACAGAGTCTGAAATTTCAGACATCTGTGACATTGCCAGTTTCGCACCTGGGGAACTGAACTGTGCTCGCGTGGTAGAGCGGGGTGGAACCCCAGTAGCAGGCAGCAAGGATCCTCACGATCACAAGGGGAGAAGCAGTTCCCCGGCTTGGAGGGCAGTTGGAAGAGGTGATACACATCTCCGCAAGCAAAGGACCCTGAAGGCTCCATAGAGCTAGCCCACTTACCAGTATGGGAACAAAGATGACCGCTGAGGGCTGCAAACCCCGGTGCTGGCCGTGTATTGCAATTTACCATAAACTATAAACCACTGTGTGGTTGTGCAACTGTCTTCTGGGACAAGCTGGCACTGGCCACAGCACAGGGAGACCCTCCCCCAGAGGATCAATGCAGGTCCCTGCTATGGGAGTCTCTGCAGTGTCGGGTTTTGGAACACAGCCTCTCCTGAGGTGAAACACCAGAAGGCTGCACCATTTGGCAAGTGGACAGCCTGGACACAAGGTGAAGGTGGGGATCTGACGAAACCAGGGACACAGAGGGATCATTATTTGGGCATTTGAGAAGGTTTACCTAAGAGGGGTGGCGTGTATCTCCCATTCAGGAAAGGAGAGAACAGGGTGAAACCATTTTCTCCAGGAACCCTAAGCTTGATCCACGCCAGTGAGCTAAACAGCACCACCAAGTAGAGAAAGGAGCAGCTACACCCAGCCCTGCCTTCCTGTCCCCTACAGGCACCTATCCGCTCCAGCAATTCCACCTGCGAATCAGCGCAACAGACCCCTCCCCCAGAAGACTAGCACGAACCCCTCAACCACACCAAGTCTACCAATCCTAGAGTATTACAAAGCTTCAGCTTTAGGGGAAACAGGATATTGTGTTCTTTGGGGGTTTTTTGGTTGTTTCTTTTTGTTTTGTTTTGTCTTGTCTTTCCTTTTTGTTTTGTTTTGTATTTTTGGATACAGAAAGAATTTTTTAAATTTTTTTAAATTTTATTTTGTGTATTTAACTTTTAATTTTTTTTCTCACTTTGTTCTATCAAGCTTCTTTTAAGAAGGAGACCAAGACACACCTAGGATCTAGCTTCCTATATGTATTTTATTTTTAAATTATTTTATAATCTTTAGGGTTTTGGGGGTTTTTCCCCCCTCCAACATGACAAGATGGAAGATTTCATTGCAAAACGAAGAAAAAGAAATGACAGCCAGAGATTTAATCAGTACAGATATAAATAAGATGTCTGAGCTAGAATTTAAAACAATTATATGGATACTAGCTGGATTTGAAAAAAGCGTAGAAGACACTAGAGAATCCCTTACTGCAGAGACAAAAAAACTAAAATCAAGTCAGGCCTAAATTAAAAACGCTAAAACCAAGATGCAAACCCAAATGGATGCCATAAAAACAAGGATGGATGAAGCAGAGGAACAAATCAGTGATAGAGAAGATAAAATTATGGAAAATAATGAAGCTCAAAAAAGAGGGCAACAAAGGTAATGGATCATAAAGGTAGACGTACAGAACTTAGTGACTTAATAAAATGAAATAACATTCATATCATAGGAGTCCCAGAACAAGAAGGGAGAGAAAAAGGGACAGAAGGTTTACTCAAGCAAATTATAGCATAAAACTTCCCTAATATGGGGAAGGATACAGACATCAAAATCCAAGAAGCACAGAGAACTCCCATTAAATTCAACAAAAGCTGACCGTCACCAAGGCATATCATAGTCAAATTCACAGAATAGATGACAAAGCAAGAATCCTGAAAGCAGCAAGGGGGAAAAAGTCATTAACCTACAAGGGAAGACAGATCAGGTTTGTAGCAGATCTGTCTATAAAAACTTGACAGAAGAGAGTGGCAGGATATATTCAACATGGGAAAAAATTGCAGCCAAGAATTCTTTAACCAGCAAGGCTGTCATTTAGAATAGAAGGAAGATAGAGTTTCCCCAGACAAAAACTAAAGGAGTTCATGACCACTAAATTAGCCCTGCAAGAAATATTGAGGGAGACTCAGTGGGGAAAAATACCAAAAGCGACAAAGACTAGAAAAGACCAGAGAACATCACCAGAAATAACAACTCTACAGGTAACACAGTAACACTAACTTCATATCTTTCAGTAGTCACTCTGAATGTAAATAGACTAAATGCTCCAATCAAAAGATATAGGGTATCAGAATTAAAAAAAAAATCCACTTATATGCTGCCTGCAAGAGACTCATTTTAGAGTCTAAAGACACCTGCAGATTGAAAGTGAGGGGATAAAGAACCACCAATCATGCTAATGGATGTTTTAAGAAAGCTCAAGTGGCCATACTTATATCAGACCAACTAGATTTTAAACCAGACTGTAACAAGAGATAAAAAGGGGGGGGCATTATATCATAATTAAGGGGTTTAACCATCAAAAAGACTTAATGTTTGTAAATATTTATGTATCCAACTTGGGAGCACCCAAATATATAAGTCAATTAATAATAAACATTAAAAAACTTATTGATAGGGGCTCCTGGGTGTCTCAGTCAGTTAAGCATCTGCCTTCAACTCAGATCATAATCCTAGGGTCTTGGGATCCAGCCCCACAATGGGCTCCCTGCTCAGCGGGAAGCCTGCTTCTTCCTCCCTCTGCCTGCCAGTCCCCCTGCTTGTGCTCTCTCTCTCTGTCCAATAAATAAAATCTTTTTTTTTTTAAAGACAAAAGAAATTCATTGATAATAATACAATAATAGCGGGGGACTTTAACACCACACTTAAAGAAATGGACAGATCACCTAAGAAGAAAATCAACAAGGAAACAATGGCTTTGAATGACACACTGGACCAGAGGACTTAACAGATATATTCAGAACATTTCATCCTAAAGCAGAATACACATCCTTTTCGAATGCACATGGGACATTCTCCAGAATAGTCACATGCCGAGTCACAAGTCAGCCCTCAACAAGTACAAAAAGATCAAGATGATGTCATGCATATTTTTGGACCACAATGCTATGAAACTTGAAGTCATCTCAAGAAAAAAAATTGGAAAGACCACAAACGCATGGATGTTAAAGAACATCCTACTAAAGAGTTAATGGGTTAACCAGAAAATTAAGAAATTTAAAAAAATGCATGGAAGCAAATGGAAGTCACAGTCCAGAACCTCTGTGATGCAGCAAAGGCAGCCCTAAGAGGGAAGTATATTTCAAAACAAGCCCTACCTAAAGAAGGAAGAAAAGTCTCCAATACACAACCTAGCCCTACACCTGAAGGAGCTAGAAAAGGAACAGCAAATAAAGCCTAAAGCCAGCAGAAAGGAAATAATAAAGATTAGCTCAGGAATAAACAAAATATAGAAGCAAGCAAACAAACAAAAACCAGTAGGACAGATTAACAAAACTGAGAACCTGGTCTTTGAAAGAATTAATATAACTGATAAACCCCTAGCCAGACTTAACAAAAAGAAACGAGAAAGGACCCAAATAGATAAAATCACAAACAAAAGAGGAGAGATCACAACAAACACCACAGAAATAAGAATAATTATAAGAGAATACTATGAAAATTATATGTCAACAAACTGGGAAATCTGAAAGAAATGGACAAATTCCTAGAAACCTACAAACTACCAAAACTGAAACAGGAAGAAATAGAAAATTTGAACAGACTTATAACCAGCAAAGAAATTGAATCTCCCAATAAGCAAAAGTCCTGGGCCAGATGGCTTCCCAGGGAAATTCTACCAGACATTTAAAGAAGAGTCGACCTATTCTCAAACCGTTTCAAAACATAGAAATGGAAGGAACACTTCCAAACTCTTTCTACAAAGCCAGCATCCCCTTGATTCCACAACCAAAGACCCCACTAAAAAGAAGAATTACAGACCAATATCCCTGATGAACATACACACGAAAGTTCTCAATAAAATACTAGTAAATTGAATTCAACATTACATTAAAGGAATTATTCACTAAGTTCAAGTGGGATTTATTTCTGGGCTGCAGGGGTGTTACAATATCCACAAATCAATCAACATGATACATCAGATTAATAAAATAAAGGATAAGAACAATAGTATTCTGTCAATAGACACGGGAAAAGCATTTGATAAGATACAGGATCCCTTCTTGATAAACAAAGTAGGGATAGATGGAACATATGTCAACATCATAAAAGTCATATACAGAAGACCCACAGATAATATCATCCTCAATGGGGAAAAATTGAGAGCCTTCACCCTACAGTCACGAACAAGACAAGGATGTTCATTTTCACCATTATAATTTAACGTAGTACTGGAAGTCTTAGCCTCAGCAATCAGAACAAAAGGAAATAAAAGGCATACAAAATGGCAAGGATGAAGTCCACTTCCACTATTTGCAGATGATATGATACTCTATGTAGAAAACCTGAAAAAAAAATTGCTTAAATACTGAATTCAGTAAAGTTGCAGAATATAAAATCAGTGTGCTGAAATGTATTTCATTTCTATACACTAATAATGAAGCAGAAGAAAAAGAAATCAAGAAATCAATCCCATTTGCAATTGCAACAAAACCCATGAGATATTTAGGAAAAAACCTAACTAAAGAAGTAAAGGATCTGTACTCTGAAAACTATAGGACACGTGTGAAAGAAATCGAAGAGGGCACAAAGAGATGGAAAGGCATTCCATGCTCATGGATTGGAAGAACAAATATTGTTAAAATATCTATTCTACCCAAAGCAACCTGCACATTTAATGCAACCCTATCAAAATACCACCAGCATTTTTCACAGAGCTAGAACAAACAATCCTAAAACTTGTATGGAACCGCAGAAGACCCTGAATAGCCAAAGCAATCCTGAAAAAGAAAAGCAAAGCAGGAGGCATCACAATTCTGGATTTAAAGCTATATTACAGAGCTATAGTCATCAAGCCAGCATGGTACTGGCATAAAAACAGGCACATAGATCAATGGAACAGAACAGAGAACTCAGAGAACTCATCGACAAAGAAGGAAAGGATATCCAATGGAAGACAGTCTCTTCAACAAATGGTGTTGGGAAAACTGGACAGCAACATGCAAAAGAATGAAGCTAGACCACTTTCTTACATCATATACAAAAACAAATTCAAAATAGATGAAAGACCTAAATGTGAGACAGGAAACCATAAATCTTAGAGGACAACAAAGGCAGCAACCTCTTTGACCTTAGCCATAGCAACTTCTTACTGGACACATCACCACAAGCAAGGGAAACAGAAGCAAAAATGAACTATTGGCACTTCATCAAGATAAAAAGCTCCTGCACAGCAAAGGAAACCATCAACAAAAGTAAAAGGCAACCTATGGATTGGGAGAAGGTATTTGGAAATGATCTGATTAAGGGTTAGTATCCAAAATATATAAAGAACTTATCAAATTCAACATCCAAAAAACAAATAATCCAGTTAAGAAATGGGCAGAGTACATAAATAGACATTTTTCCAAAAAAGACATGCAGATGGCTAACAGACGCATGAAAAGATGTTCAACGTCACTCATCAGGGAAATACTAATCAAAACTACAATGAGATACCACCTCACACCTGTCAGAATGGTTAAAATTAACAACACAAGAAACAGGTATTAGTGAGGATGTGGAGAAAGGGGAACGCTCTTGCACTGTTTTTAGGAATGCAAACTGGTGTAGCCACTCTGGAAAACAGTATGGAGATTTCTCAAAAAGTTAAAAAATAAATAAATAAATAACTACCCTATGATCTAGCAATTGCACTACTATGTATCCACCCAAACGATACAAAATACAGATTTGAAGAGGTACATGCGCCCCCATGTTTATTGCAGCAGCATCAACATCAACAACAGCCAAACTATGGAGAGAGCCCAATGTCCATCACCTGTTGAATGGATAAAGAAGATGTGCTACAAACACACACACACACACACACACACACACACACACACACACTAGAATGTTCTTCAGCCATCAAAAAGAATGAAATCTTGCCATTTGGAATGACATGGATGGAGCTAGAATATATTATGCTAAGTGAAATAAGTGAGAAAAAAATACCATATGATTTCACTCATATTTGGAATTTAAGAAAGAAAATAGATGAACATATGCGCAGGGAGGAGAGGGGAAAAAAACTGTAAGAGACTCTTAGCTATAGAGAACAATGAGGGTTGATGGAGGCAGGTTGGTGGGAGATGGGCTAGATGAGCGATGGGTATTGAAGAGGCACTTGTGATGAGCACTGGATGTTATATCTAAGTGATGAATCACTGAATTCTACTCCAGAACAAATATTGCACTGTACGTTAACTTAAATTTAAATAAAGTAATGTTTCATTGTAATACCATTAAGCCTTACATCCCATGCTGAATATGTATGTAATGAAGTTCCCCCTGCAACACCATTTTATATCAACCACATATATGGAATAGGAACAGTTTCGAACGATTACCTTTCAGCGTGATCCCCCCCCCATTCCCTTTGGCCCATGTTTATAGAAAACAAATAGAGTTTAAGTCTTTGAGATCAAATCATTCAAGTCAGTACTGATGCAAATTTTGACAGAGTTAAACTTATGCCAGAAAATAAGCTGGAAACAACTCCGTAAACCCCAAAGGTTTACTGAGTCCACTTCGGTTTGGCACTCCAATATGTACAGTTTCATTCAAGTTGTCTCAAGAGCCTCCTTTATCCAGTTCAATAATAACTTTTTGGTCTTTTTGTCTTTTCATTACAACTATCCTGATAATCCCATCTCTGGAGAAATCCCCTATTTCGCCCCAGATTTTAGGCTGTCAAGCATCACCAGGCAGAGTCAGATAGTCTTACATCATTACAAATATAGGATCCTCTTTTGAATCAGTCTGTAATTGGTTCAGAATTCTTTTATTGACTCCAATCCTCCCCAAATTCTTTTCTTTCAAGCAATTGTTCACAATCTAGAAATTTTTATTTTATTCTTACTCTAGCTACCTCCATCTAAATAGTTGGTTTTACAAGATCATCTTTCAAAAAACATTCTGCTTTCCTAATTTCCTTTATTTTCAATCATCCTTTTCTACCTTCAAATTTTAGCAGGTGAGGTATGCCGTTCTGTGTTTCCAAAGTTAGTTCTTCTACTTGTAAACTTGACTTCTTCTTACTTTACCTCCCCAGGACTTGCTCCATTAAATAGCTTTTCCACTGTTTCTTACAGCAGAGAACTCTCCCCTTTTAAGACTACAGTTATTTTCTGCTCTTTTGTCTTAAATCTACCCTAGATCCCTAAATTCTCTTTTCCCAGTCAAATGGTTTTTTGTTTTTTTTCTTGAAGACTAGGAACTTTCCTACATCTCAAATAGTGTTAAAAGCACTGCAACCTGTCTTTGTCAAAGACAGGGTCAATAGTAACGTCCTAACTCAGTAATATTTAAAGTTCAGCTTATCCTATTTGGCTCCTCTTTAGCATTTTTTATTTTAAGCCAATCTGTTCTTGAAATACTATTTACTCTTCACTACCAAGGCACAATTTTCTTTTGGTGCTCGTTCTCCCCACATGACTTTGGCTTCCTCTAAGTGGCCTTCACGTACCACTTTTCTGTTTCTCCTACGTTCTCCTTCAATCATCCCATGAACCTCTGCTATAATAGCATCTGTGAATGGATGACCCTCAATTCTTTATCTACATCTCTCTTCTCTACTTGGCTTACCACCTCATAAAGGTAGAATAATTCAGAAAAGTACTCTTGTTAGAGATTAAATTTCCATAAGAAGTCAATCACACATTAGGCAACCATTTTCTGCAACATAGGACTGACTTAACTGGAAATTAGGAAAGCGGTGCTCTAATTAGTAGCTGGGGGTGGTGGTGGGGAATAAAACACACCACTGTTTCTTATTTGTCGATATTAAATATTTGTTCAGTTGAGCAAGACAGTAGTTATGGAGTTTACCTGAAGGATATGTAATATTCCCATAGATGCTTAACAAATGTATCCTTGGATTAAGTCAGACCATTATAGATTCTTTTTTTTTTTTTAAAGATTTTATTTATTTATTTGACAGAGATAGAGACAGCCAGCGAGAGCGGGAACACAAGCAGGGGGAGTGGGAGAGGAAGAAGCAGGCTCATAGCGGGGGAGCCTGATGTGGGGCTTGATCCCACAACGCCGGGATCACGCCCTGAGCCGAAGGCAGACGCTTAACTGCTGTGCCACCCAGGCGCCCCGACCATTATAGATTCTGATAGATTCCTAAAGAGCTTATTGTTCTGTTTTCCCAAATTACTTTTAGTCAACTATCTTTGGCTTGATAGTTTGGTCTACATTGAGAGATAGTTTAAGAAACATTTCCAGAATACTCATCAGTATGTCTCAAGATGTTTTGGATGAGAAATACATGGTTTGAAGAACTGGGACAGAGTGTGGTCAGCATCATGGTGGCATGAGTTCTTTTTGTCTCACCCATTTATAACCTAGCAAACATTCTTAACTTAGAAAAGCATCTCTGCACAGGACACCTGAGAGTCCATCCATCTGTGCACCCCAAAGTGGGTGGATTTGACTTCAGAAGAGGCTGTGGAATGAGGGGAGTGGTGACAGTCACAGGTTCCACCACGGCCAGCACAATCTTTCTGGCAGAGGAGGTGGAAGGTGAAGGTCGTGAGTGGGGGTCTGCCTGCTTCCGCCCTGCAGCTGGAGAGACCTGTTGCTTTCATTGAGAAGTGACCTCAGTGACTGGTGGGTGCTCAAGGAAAGGGAGGGAGGAAGGACAAGAACTGAAGGAAGATGTTTCCTGCTGTCTGCCCTGAGATTCTGGCAGGAGGACTGCCCATGACTCCTGCCCCCACCCCCAAAACCATCCACACTACCAGGTCCTGGGCACACCCAAAACCCCAGTGCTAAGCACACAGCTCACCCCAGTCTGCACCCCACCCCTTTTGTTTCTCCGCCAGTTTTAGTGCGAGTATTCCCAAACTTAGATTTGAGTCAGCTCTGTTCAAAGAGACCAGAAACTTGTGCTCTAGTGCCACTATCTGGAAAAGAAAAGGAAGGTTCTAATTACCAACATGTTGAATTGCTAGAATCAATTAAACAAAACCTAACCTGATAAGAAAGATGTTAGTACTTCAAATGTAGTGGCAGAGGCACTTTCCATCAAACACTGTGAAAAAGTATGGTATTACGGTTCACAAAAAAAAAAAAAAATGACTATTTTCCAGCAACTGAACCGAAAGCATGGAATATTTAATCTAACTGATAAAGAATCCAAAACAGCTATTCTCAATGAGCTACAAGAAAACTCAGGAAGGTAATACAATGTTCTCAGGAATAAAAGTTAGTGAACAGATGGAGTACCAAAGAGATTCGTATTCAAAAGCAAAACAGAAATTCTGGAGCTGAAGAACTCAGTAAATAAGATGAAAACTGTACTAGAAATCATTGGGAATAGAGAAGATCGGGTGGAAGAGAGAATAAGTGAGTCCAAGGATAGGAATATAGAAATAATTCAAGTGGAAGAGTAGATTGAAGTAAGATTTTTAAGAAGTAAAGAAACTCCATGAGAACTATCAGACTCTGTCAGGAAAGTCAACATCAGGTTACTGAATAGGGGCACCTGGCTGACCCAGTCAGTAGAGCGCGAAACTCTTGATCTCAGGGTTGTGAGTTGAGCCCCACACTGGGTATAGAGATTACTTAAAAATAAAATCTTAAAAACATGAAAAAAGATTAATGGATATATCAGAAGAAAAAGAGAGGAAGTAAGGGCAGAAAGTGTATTTAAAGAAGTAACAGCTGAGAACTTCTCAAACCTGGGGAAGGAACTGGATATAGAAATCCACAAAACTAGTAAATAAAACATCTTATTATCTCAATGCAAAAGACCTTCGCCAAGACATATTATATTAAAACAACCAAAAGTCAATGATAAAGAATTTTAAAGGCAAGGGTGGGGGGAGGGGAAGAAGTAGAGTAGCCGGCAAAGTAATCCATTTTAGGCTACCAGCCAATTTTTCAGCAAAAATTCTATAAGCCAGAAGAGAATGAAGTGACATATTCAAAATATTGAAAGATAAAAATTGCAAGCCAAGAATACTCTATTTGGCAAAGTTATCTTTCAGATTTGAAGGAAAAATAGAGGTTTTTCCAGACAGACAAAAGCTGAGGGAGCTTATCACCTTTCGAACGGCCTAAAAATGTTAAAAGGAGGCCTTCAGGCTGAAACAAAAAGGCAAAAGTACAGAAAGCTCCGATCAAAGTGATAAGTATACAGTAATTATTAGAAAACTCTTTTGTAAACAGTCTATTAAACTCTGAAATTATAACATCAAGGCTCAAGAAAAAGAACATGAAAAATAACAATAGTCATTACCACTTGGTAATGAAGTTACAGCATAAAAGGTAATTTGTGACATCAAAAAATAAAAGGGTAAGAATAAGGATGGGATCCTTACAGGCAAATGAAGATAAATGGCTAGCATCAGAAAAAGGACTATTTCATCTAGGAGACGTTTTATGTAAACCTTGGTAACCGCAAAGCAAAAATCTAGAGTGGAGATACAAATCCACAAAAAAGGGGGAGACCGGCAGCGCCAGGGTACCTGTCAGGCCTCATGACTCTTGATTTCAGCTCGGGTCATGATCTCAAGGTCATGAGATCGACCCCTGCATCAGACTCTGTGCTGGGCATAAAACCTGCTTGAGATTTTCTCTCTCTCTCTCTCTCTCTCTCTCTGCCCCTCCCCCACCTGCTCACACTTGCTCTCTCTAGAAAGAAAACAAAGAGAGAAGGGGAGACTGAACAAATCACCATGGAAAACCACCAGCTTACAAAGATAGACAGATATGGAATAACAAAAATGGAGAAACAAAATAACCAGAAAACAAAAGATAAAATGGCACTAGGAAATCCTCACTTATCAATAATCACCCTAAATATCAATGTCAATGTGTAAACTCACTGATCAAAAGACCCAGGTTGGCTGGATGGATAAAAATCCAGACTTAGTGACAGTTGACCCTTGAACAACATGGGTTTGAACTGCACGGGTCCACTTGTATGTGCATTTTTTTTTCAATAAATATACTGGAAAATTCTTTTGGAGATTTTTGACAATTTGGAAAAACTCAGATGAACCACATAGCCTAGAAATATCAAAAAAATTTAGAAAATGTTGGGTAGGACATGAATGCATAATATATGTATTATTGATACTAGTCCGTCTTACAACCATAAAAATAGACGCTAAATAGAAGTTAAAATGTATTAAAATACACACATGGACAATACATGCCATTCACAGTTGAGAGAAAAGTCAACAAATGTCAAGATGCAGTATTAAATCCTAGCCACATAAAATTAGCTATAGTCCACAGTGTACTCTAATAATGTTGTAGTGACCTCCTATCGCTATTACAGCGAGCTCAGGTATTCCAAGGAGCCTCTTAAAATGCTGTGTGATGCTCATCATCTCCTCCTGGGCAGTTTGTCTCTCCAGTAAATTTCCTAGCACAGTAAAAAATGCTCTCTCGCAACTCTCACGTTTTCATTGTGTTTAGCGCAGTACCGTACACCTCAAGTAACACCATGGGACCCATACGAAGCGTCACTAATGATGCTTTAAGTTTCCAAGAAGCAGAGAAAAGTCCTAACATCCCAAGAAAAAATTGAACTAATTGATATGTGCTACAGATTAAGGCAGCAGCTGTGGTTGCCTGCCATTTCAAAGTGTCAGTCCCGTGTAGGGGGCACTGTAAGCACAAAACCTTTATGAAGCTACCACAGCGGCTACACCAGCAGGCGTGAATCCCTTGCCCTTTTTGTAAAATACGTGCCTTTCGATCTTGTATTGAAAATGCAGCTCTTAGGGGGGTGCAGGCTTGCTTTAAGAAAGGCATACCTAGAGATCCTAATGGGATTTGAGAAAAGTTAAGTTATTATATGACAATTTAAACCAAAAGGAAGGTGAAGGATCTAAAGCTGGATAATTTAATGCCAGCAAAAGATGCTTGGGCAATCTTAAAAAGAAGGTTGGTGTTAAAAATGTCAAGATAGGGGCGCCTGGGTGGCTCGGTCAGTTGAGCATCCAACTCTTGATTTTGGCTCAGGTCATGATCTCCGGGTCCTGGGATCGAGCCCCGCCTCAGGCTCCACACTCAGCACAGAGTCTGCTTGTCCCTCTCCCTCTGCACCTCCCCCAGCTCGCATGCGCTCTCGCTCTCTCAAATTTTTTTTAAAAAATCAAGGTAACAGGAAAACAGCTTCTGATGGTCAAGAGGCAGCAGGTAAACTCCTAGATCCATCAAGAAAATCATTGAGAAACAAGAATATCTGCCCAAACCAGCTTTTAATGCAGACAGAAGTGCCCTATTCTGGGGGTGGAGGGGAAATACTACAAAGGACATTTACTGAAAGACAAGTGAGCACCAGGATTTAAGGCAGGAAGCGATAGGATAACATTACTGTTTTAAGCAAATCAAGCCCGGTTTACGAGGACTGCCTCTGTCTATACAACTGCTAACCCACGCCTAGGAGAAAAAAAAAGAAAAATACTAGCTGCTAATCTTTTGGTTGCACAGCAAGAAGGCCTAGACAACAAGATCTCTTTTTCTGGACTGGTTCCATGCATGCTTTTTCCCTGAGGGCAGAAAGTACCTTGCCAATAAGTGACTGCCTTTTGAAGTTCTTTGGAAATTAGAAAATGCCGCTGGCCACCCAGCACCCTATGAGCTCATCGCCGAAGTGTCAAATGGTCTGGTTGCACCCAAACACATCTCTAATTCAACCTCTAGATAAGGTGGTCATAAGGACCTTTAAGGATCGTTACACACAATTTTCTATAGAAAGGACTATCAATGTTATAGAAGAGAACCCTAATAGGAAAAAAAAAAACACATCATATGAAAGTCTGGAAGGGTTACACCACTGCAAATGTCATCATTATTATAGAAAAGGCTATGAAAACCATTACACCTAAACCAATAAATTCCTCTTGGAGGAAACTAGGTCCGGGTATCGTACATGACTTCGTAAAACTTACCAACAGAGCTAATGAAGGAAATAGGTAAAGACATCGGTGATATGTCAGGAAAAGGCGGGTGGTGAAGAGTTTCAAGATATGGATCTTGGGAAAATTTAAGAGCTAACAGACAACATACCAGAAGAATTAACAGAAGATGGCTTGATGGAAATGAGTGCTTCTCAACCCATGACCGATGATGAGGAAGAAATCATAGAAAAAAATAGTGCCAGAAAACAAACTGACATCAGACAATCTTGCAGAAGGGTTCTGATTATTCAAGACTGCTTTGAACTTCTCATACAACATGGACCCTTCTAGGATATAGGCACTGAAACTATAGCAAATGGTGGAAGAAGGATTGGTACTGTGTAGACACATTTTTAGAGAAATTAAAAAAAAAAAGTCAGAAATTATAATGTATTTCCATAAAATTCCACTCTGCCTGCTTCTCCTGCCTCCCCTTCCACCTCTGCCACCCCTGAGACAGCAAGACCATACCCCCTCTTCTTTTTCCTCCTCCTCCTCAGCCATGAAGTTCATAAGAATGAAGACCTTTAGGATGATCCACTTTCACTTAATGAATCGTAGATAATCATCATGCTGCACAGCTTATAAAATTATCTGGTGTATGTGTGTATCTTCCTGTGAACAGCTAATAACCGTACGGCAAGAACTGTATGAGAAGTTTATCATCACCTCCTAAACTTTCATCATGTGGATCATCATAGACAAGACCGAGGAAGTGGATAGCCTGTCTAACGTAGGCGCAAGGTGAGGGACAGGTAATATAAAATTAATATTGTATTACTTTTGTTTTATCATCTTTTTTTTTTCAAAGAATTACATTATCATACAATATGCCTCTTTCTCATAACTGGAGAAACTATATTAGTCTAACATCACAGGTAAATGGGGTTTATGTAACAATGTTCCCAGTACTTTATTATGAATATGACTATGATGCTGTATGCCATAAAAACTTTTGTATCATTCTTTACTGTATAGGCTAGGCTATTATACCAGGCTTACTATAATGCAGTCATACTACTTCTTATCAATGCATAAATCATTGTATCTATAATTTTTCTCATGTTATCTTTTCATTTTCATGTCTATTGTTAGCAATACAGATAACATCTACATACAATTTGTAACCCTATATTGATCAACCGATTTTCAATACCTTCATCTTGTAAACAATGTAAACTTACAGTATTGATATAGTACAGTGCTATCAATGTATTTTCTCTTCCTTATTTTAAGAAAAATATTTCTTAAATATATTCTTTATTTTAAGAATACGTACAATATATTTGTTAATTGGCTGTTTCTCAGTAAGGTTTCCAGTCAATAGTAGGCTATTAGTTATGTTTTAGGGTAGTCAAAAGTTATATGTGGATTTTTTACCGTACAAAGCATTGGTGCCCCAAGTCCCCTGTTGCTCAAGGGTCAACTGTGTATACTGCCTACAGTAGACTCATTTCATCTCTGAAGACACACATCAGCTCAAAGTAAAAAGATGTAAGATGATATTTCAAGCTAACAGAAACCAAAAAAGGTGGACAGGGACATACTTAGGAAAAAAAAAAAAAGACTTCATGGCAGAAAGGGTAAAGAGAGACAAAGGAAGTCATTATATAATAATGAATGGATCAGGTATAATAATTATAAATACACATGCTCATAACACTTAAGCAGTAACACGT
The DNA here is from genome assembly GCF_024610735.1 of Ursus americanus. Taxonomy (NCBI): domain Eukaryota; kingdom Metazoa; phylum Chordata; class Mammalia; order Carnivora; family Ursidae; genus Ursus; species Ursus americanus. The sequence continues at coordinate 79,875,786 of NC_142129.1, forward strand.
ATTGAAAAAATACTAACAGATTTTAAGGGAGAAACAGGAGAATAGTAACAGTAGAGGACTTCAATATTCCACTATCAGCAATAGATAGATAATAGACAAAAAAAGCAACGAGGCATCATTGGAATTGAACCATGCTTTAGAACAGAAACTTAATAGACATATATGGAACATTCCATCCAAACGGAATACACCTTCTTCTCAAGTGCACATGGAACTCTCTAGGACAGATCACACATTAAGCCATAAACAAGCCTTAAATTTAAAATGAATAAAATCATATCAACCATCTTTTCTGACTACAATTTGTTATGAAATTAGAAATCAATTACAAGAAAAATGGAAAATTCACAAATATTTGGAAATTAAACAATAGGATACTGAACATTCAATTGGTCACAGAAATCAAAGAGAAAAAAGTCTTGAAACAAATAAAAATGGAAATACAACATACAGAAATCAATTGCATTATTTTACATGAATGAAGCATCTGAAAAGAAATAAAACTATACCATTCACAATAGCATTAAAAGACAATAAACTTAGTAAATTAAACAAAGAAGTAAAAATTCTATGTGACGAAAACTACTGAACTTTGCCGGTAGAAATCAAAGACACAAATAGAAAGACATCTTGTGTTCATAGATCACAAGAGTATTGTTAAAATGGTCCTACCACCCACAACCATCTTCAAGTTTAATGCAATACCCATCAAAATGCAAAAGGCATTTTTTACAGAAATAGAAGAAACATTCTTAAAATTTGTGTAGAATCACAAAGACCTTGAATAACCAAAGCAATCTTAGGCAAAAAGAACAAAGCACTTATGGATTTCCAACTGTATTAGAAAGCCATAATAATAAAAACAGTATGGTACTGACACAAAAATAGGCACATTTACCAATGGAACTCGATAGGGAGCCCAGAATTAAATCCCAGCATATACAGTGAACTAATATTTGAAAAGACAGCCAAGAATACCCACTGAGAAAGGATGGTTTTCTCCACTAACGGGCTGGGGAAACCTGAAGAAACCCCTGCAGAATGATGAAATTGAACCCCTATCTCATTTGCACTCACAAAAATATAGCCAAAATGTATCAAAGACATACGTGTAAGACTCACTACCATAGAAGTCTTAGGAGAAACCAAGAAGTTCCTTGACATTAGTCCGGGCAATTATTCTGGGGCTCCTAAAAGCATAAACCACAAAAGCAAAAATCAAATGGGGCTATATCGAACTCAAAAGCTGCTGCACAGCCAGAGACCAACAAAATGAAGAGATGACCTACAGAATGAATGAAAAATTTTGCAAAACATATGTCACTTAAGGGGTTGATTCCTAAAAATACATAAACAATTCCACCAACTTAGTGACAACAAAAAAAATAATCAATTTAAGAGGGCATAAGGCATTTTCCAAAGAGGACACCAAAATAGTCGACAGATGCAGAATAAGATGTTCATGAATAATCATCAGGGATGGTCAGATCAAACCCATAATGAGCTATCACCTCACACTTGTGAGCAAGGCTATTATCAAAGACAAGAGACAACAGGTACCAGTAAGAATATAGTGAGAGGGAAACCCTTAAAAATTGTGAGTGGTTATGTAAATGGGTCCAACCACTATGAATAACTATATAGAGGTTCCCTGAAATATTAAAAATAAATTACCATATGATCCAGCAATTCTGCTTCTGGGTATATACCCAAAGGAAGTGGAAACAGGAGTTTGACAAGATGTTTATCACAGCATGCATTATTTGCAATAGCCAAGATATGGAAACAACCCATCTGTTCATCAACAGATGAATGGATAAGAAAGATGTAGTACATATACACATGGAATATTATTCAACTATTAGGAAAGAGGATATCCTGCCATTTGTGACATGGCTGGACCTTAAGCACATTATGCTAAGCAAGATAAGTCAAACAGAGAAAACCAAGTACTGTAGAGTATCACTTATATGTGGAATTTTTAAAAGTTATACCTGTATAACACACACACACACACACACACACACACACACACACGAAAATGGTCGTTACCAGGGGATGGGGGGAGGGGGTAAGATCAATGGTGTTTAAAAGTACCAACCTGTAATGAGTAAATAAGCCATAAGATCCAATGCACAGTATAATGAATATAGATAATAGTATTGTACTGTGATTATTTAAGGTGATAAGGTGATAAATATTGCTACATTGCCAATCATATTACAATATATAAGTGTTTCCAGGTAACATGCTGTGTTCCTTAAATTTACACAAGATTATATGTCAAATTTATTCAATTAAAAGAAATAATGTATAAAGTATCTTAATTTTGTGTTGATGACATGTTGAAATTATATTTTTTTAAATGTAGTTTTTTTTAAAAAGAATTGGGACAGATCAAGTCCTACAATCCTCAAAGAAAATTTACGATTTGATTAAAAAGTATAAATGCCCATTTTACATAACTACCAAATTTACATTTTTAACTTCCCATGAAACATATTCTCCATTCAATGTCTCTGGTTAATGTATCTAAGTTGATCTCTAACCAAGGAATTATGAACATAGTTTTATATATTCTATTATACTTCATCAAAATGACCCAAAACAGAACAGTTTTCAGTAGGATTCCTTTTTAATTTAATGAATGAATTTGTATTTGGATTTGTAAAGTCTTGATTAGAGGACTGAAAAATTAATGTTTTCAAGCAAATATAAGAAAATTCAGAATAATTGGAACTGATGCTACAGAGTAGAAAAAATATGGATGGCATCTAGCATTAATTTTGCTACTGATTAGCTGGAAAAGTTGTTTCATATCAGCTTTAGGGTTTTAACTTAATTATCTGTAAAAAGATCATTTAAGTTAGTTTTTCTCTAAGGTACAACTAGCATTTCATAATTTGGCCTAGTTTTATCATTCTCAGTCATTGCTTGGTGATCAACATATACTTTTGCTAATGTTGCAGCCAAATATTCCCAACATAAATGCCTCGTTGAATATTTAACCCCCTTTACTACGTAATGTTGCCACTTGAAATATTCCACCAAGAATAATGGGTACAGTATGCCTCCTTTATAAAATGTACATTGAAAGTAGAAACTAATTATATGATTTACTAAGCAACTAGAGGAGAAACAATGGTTACATTTTTGAGCTGTCAGGATGAAATGAATGAATGAATGAAGTTGAATGAGAGGTTTCTCATCAGCCTTTGTTCAGTACTTGAATAGAAGTAATTAATACTCGTTTATTCCAAGAGTTGCTGATGTAAGGAAGAGAAATTTTCATTTACTCCAGCTGATAAATTCATATTTTTTGTTTATCCAAAAACAGTATGGTTTTATGATAGTGGTTAGTATATGTTAGAAAAATTTCAGCCAACATATGAAAAAAAAAAAACTAAAACCAACCAAAACTGCATATCGAGAGATGACAGCTGTTAATATTTTAGTGACTTGCCAGGGAGACAGTGTTGGGAGGCTAAGAACACCTTTCTGTATTCAAGTTATCCGCTGGATCTCAGCTCTGTAAAACTACTCCTTTAGGCTCTTTCTTTTCTAATTTAGTGTCTGCAAGATTTTATACATATGTGTGATATATTTATTATATGTATTGTAATAAATACTTTTATAATTATCTATAATATACAATACTATAGATGTTATATAAAGTATTATATACAGTATATACTATGTTATATATTATATATAATTTATACTTACACAAATTTCAGAATTGCATCATTCAGTTGTTGTATTTCACATTTACCCCTAAGCATTTACCCAAATATTAAAAATCAGTCACTGAATTTTACAAAACAGACCTCATAAAGTTATATAATCTTCAAATCCTATTAAGGATTTCTCTTAAACAAATGTGTCTTCTACATAGCAATTACATTTTTATTTTGATATGTTATGATACATTCTCCATTCAATTTGTCCAGTTAATGAGCTTAAATATACTGCATAGTATTTGCAACATGTGGATGTACCTTAATTGATTTATATTTCCACTATTACTAAGTATTTAGGTTGGTTTAGTAATTTATTATAATTGATTCTATTAACAAAGTAGGCTTGTTTTTAATCCTTTATCAAATATTTTAAAATCTTATTGCATAATCAGTATAATCCGTAAAACCTTCATCATATTCTCCATGCTTACCTAAATAAAATTCTAAGAAATATACCTCAAAAATTTTGAAACATTACAACATCCGTGTGTTCCCACATCAAAAATATCATTTAGTTTTATAGCAACATAGCTTGAAGAGAGAGTGTAAGACTCGTAAATTCTCATAGGCCTCCTTAGTATTCAAACACATTCTTTCATATGGCTGTATCATTTATCATTTACTGATGCTTTAAAATATTGGATCCAAACAAGACAGGCAAAATGCTTAAAGATTCAATTTTACAATACATTCTTTCTAATTGTAGCTATTACTCTAGTGAGGGAAGTGGGTCATTAGACATATTATGTCATGTTAGTTTTTATTCTTTTGTAATCTATTATTTAAATATTAGTTTATGTCATATATAGTTCTTATGTATGTCAACTCATTGATCCAAAATGCCAGTTCTTACGCACATCTCTACCCACCGTATCTATCTAATTAGTAAAATGTCTATTGTCTTCATTCAAGACTCAGCTCCTTTTTTTGTACTATTCTACACAGCCTTTCTTCATTCTTATTCTCAAGAAGAATCTGTCACTCTTTCTGATTGTACCTTACCTTTCAAATATCTGTCATACTGCTCTTATCATGCTGCATAAAGTCTTATATTTTCCTGAAATATATGAGCTCCTTAAAGTCAGGATCCATGTTGAATTGTAACATATATCATTCTAGGACTTAGCACTAAGCCAATAGTTATGCTGGGTGCTATCAATGAATGAACAAAGCATATTTGTATGGTATTTAATTAAGGATCATATTTTAAGTCTTGTGCCCTTTTAATTTCAAGTTATAAAGATTTTACTACATAGAGAATATCATTTAAGATGTAGTTGTCTCCTTATCTTTTCTATTTTATAGACTTAGTTCTTAAAATATATTAAGGAATATAAAATGATTGGCAATCTTGCAAGAATGATATTTTTATAAATTCATCCTTGGCACAGAGAAAATTGTGATCACAACCTGTCACCATCCTAAACATCATTTTTATGGTTGTGAACAAAATATATTTGGCGGGGAGTAATTTTAGAAAGAAAAAATTCACCCTGATTTCTTAAATGGGAACGGAAAATTCCCTGAGCTATCACCACTATATCAAGGTTATCCACAGACATGTTTTTACATGTATTGTATATGCTAGAGATATTTTTATTTATAAGGTTACCACAGTGATAACTACACACAGTATAAATTCAAAAATACTTTTAAAAAAATTCAAACTCAGGGAAAGCCTAGAAAATAGTGAAGGAAAACAAACTTGAGTATTTATATCCCTGGTGAATACTTATTTTAATTACGTTTTAGTAAAGGCATGTACTTTCTTGATGAAAAAAAAAAAATCAAGCAAATAGGGCTCGGCCTTAGGAAAATCCATTGGGAAGACAAAGGTAGATGTGAAAGAGAAGTTGTCCGTTCCCCTCTTCCTCCCCACATACATTGCTTGGCCTCTGACCTGTAGACCTACCCTTCATTTCTCTCAACATGCTATTGGTAACTGTTAACCTCTGGGAAGTGTTTTCCCTTTAGTAGGGACTTTCTGAAGAGGGGTCATCAAGATCGAAGTGAAATGAATCTTTAATTACAAAATTTCCACCTGAGTTTGATCGTAGATGGTGGTTAGCTATTTGCAGAGGTCCCCATTCTTAGTCTCTTTAACCCACATTCTGTAGCTGCCCATACACTTAGTTCACATCATAAATTCCCGCTTTGTGGAAAGTGGCTCTTGTCACATACAATATTCCTCTACTAAATGCTATTTTGTCCTCTTTTTGAACTGGTTGGGACCAGGGATAGAAAGAAGCAAATAGAATTGGGGCAATGTTGAATATTACAGCTTTTTAGCAGTCTATTTTATAAATTTATATTTATTGATCATGGAAAGGCTTCTGATATAGGCAGGGTATGTATTATCATCCCTTTTCCAGATAAATCTATAGAGACCAAAATTATTGAGTCAAATCAATTAACAGGGGGAAAAAAAAACTAGACTGGGTTTTTGGTTTCTAAGTTTCACGTCCTTGTCCCAACAAAATGGAAAAAACTCAGAGGCTTCAAAGGGAACAGCAAGTAAAACTTCAGTTAATATTGAAAATGTTCTTATCTAACAGGAGGGGAACCACCCCTCTTGCACACATACTGCAAATGCTTAAAGAAATAAGCCACACAAGACCAACTCCATTCTAAGAGGGGGAACTCTCCACAGTGTTGAAAGCCCTCTGACAGCCATAGGATAGTAGAGGTTCCTAATAACCAAGAAGAATGAAATGTTTTAAGGGAAGTCATGAACCGAGAGTCAAGCTCTTAAAGGGAGTAAGCAGTTAAGTTTGACCTTGACCTTTGATGGATTACCTAGCCTGAGATATCTTATATTTATTTCCACTAGAACAATGTTAGGGTCTGCTCTCTCTCACTTTCCATTCTCTTGGTACCCTCACTCCTCTTCATTACATACTTTGCATGATTTGGAAGGCATGCAAAAAACTTGTCTTTGCACAACTGAAGGAAGGTCTAGATGCTCACAAACCAAGCGAATGGTGGTCTTTGACTCAACTCCACTGATAACGGCACTTTGTCATTTTGCATTCAATTTTACTTTCCCATTCTTGAAAAGATGTTAACCAAAACTAATAATATATTCTAAGGCTACCTAAAAATTCCTTGGCATTCTAAAAATGCACTGAGTTGGAGAGTGGAGAAAGATATCTTTAGAGCATGTCGAAATGAAAAAAAATAAGCTTCATTCCAAAACAATACCATTTATAGAATTCAACATAATAAACATTTTGTGTGCAAATAATTTAATAAGTCATCATAAATTTTGATTGAAGAATTCAAAAAGGAAAATACATTCCATTTTTTCTATGTGCAATGTACTGAAATGCATGCCAGTTTCAGTTATGGCAAATTACTTTGTGGGAGGCAATGCATATTAATATGTGTATACAAAGAATATAGCTTCACAGACTGCAAGAACATCAATATTTTCAACCACCAGATGGCAGGAATACAGCTACAGAACTTTAGAATCTAAAAATTCGGTTTATGCTCAAGAAAAATATAACTACAATCCCCATCTTGATTTTATTTTTAGTTGAATAGCCATAAAAATACATTGGTGCAAATTCTGTTGTGTGTTAAGCAGAAAAAATTACTTTTATTAACTACAGCTTTCTATTTGAATGGGCTGCCAACTCATTTTTGCATCAGATTTTGGAATCTTTTAAAAGAATCATTTTAAAAGACAAGCTACAACCAGATCTGGACTATAAAACAACTACCCATTGAATCAGCATCTCGTTCAGGAAGGCATTCTAAATCAGTCCCACCTGTTTCTAACCATGCACCCTCTCCTTGGTTTACTTTCTCCACCTTTCATCCTTTCTCATTTTTCACAAACCCATCAGTTGTCTATGCATCTGCAGTGCTCTATGAACTGAATTGATGGTTGGGCTTGCTATGTCATTCTCGCATATGTGCTTGGGTGTTTTCCGATCTCCAGTATGAATAATATGGGTTTAATTTTGATTTGCTGCACTAATTTTTATGTATTAGGTAGTTGTAAGATAATACCCATAAAAATAATAAAGAGGAAATGTTGATATACATATAAACAAACTTGGATTCTAGGAATCTGGGATTTCTCATTCCAGTGGTAATTCAATATTTTTCTTACCTTCCACAGGAGATACTACGAAAGAGGTACCTTGACCAAATTAAATGATTTCTGAGATTTAGTATTTGATCTTCCTTAGATAACTGAAAATTTTGAGTATCTTCAATGTAACATTTTATTAACATAAATTATCAATAGCAATAATGTTGAATGTTTGCTGAGTGCCAAAAAGTGTTCCAAGAATTGTAAGAAGAATCAAATTTAAGCTTTTTAACAACCCATGAGGTAAGTGCCATGAATTTCCTTGTGTTCCGTTTTAGGGTGCTGAGCCACATAAGGCTATAGAATGCTCCCAAATCTCACAGGTAACACACAGCTGAGCCCTGACTTGTACTCAGTCAGATTCTCCTGTTTCTGCTCTTAACCATTGCACCATTCATCTGAACTGCACTATTGAGATAAAAACAATACCTAAAAAAAAAAAAATAAAAAAAAAAAAATAAAAATAAATCAGTATTTATTTTGTGCCTTTATTCAGCAATTATTGAATGCTTACTTGCTACCAAAGATGGAATATTCATAGAAAAAAATTTTGTAAGTGGACCCATTCTGGAATGTGCCCAGTCTGATGGAGGACACAGATATGTGCTATTTAAGGACAAGAAGGCTTCATGGGTGCCATGACAGCTATGCAGAAGGTCTAAGAGGGCAGAGAGAGAGGAAGCAGACACCCTCTGAGCAGGGAGTCAGACACAAGGCTCGATCCAAGGACCCTGGGACCATGACCCAAGCAGAAGGCAGATGCTCAACTGACTGAGCCACTCAGGTTCCCTGAGCTTGAAGGGATTTGGATATGCAATTCACTGACCTGCTGGAGGGATGTGAACTAGAGAAAAGGAGGCAGACCTAGATTGTACCAGGCGTGAGCAAGCTTGTCTACTGAGACTAGAAGGAAAGTGGTAAAGGCGGTAACAAAGAGGTTGTATTAGTTACCATAGCTGACCACTTTGATTTTTGGTATATGGTCATGTGTTAAGTCATGAGTCATCTCTAGAGAAAGGCCATGACCGGGGCGCCTGGGTGGCACAGCGGTTGAGTGTCTGCCTTCGGCTCAGGGCGTGATCCCGGCATTATGGGATCGAGCCCCACATCAGGCTCCTCTGCTATGAGCCTGCTTCTTCCTCTCCCACTCCCCCTGCTTGTGTTCCCTCTCTCACTGGCTGTCTCTGTCCTGTCGAATAAATAAATAAAATCTTTAAAAAAAAAAAAAAAAAAAAAGAAAGGCCATGACCCTGCAGGGAGACAACTTGAGGCAACAGTGAGGCTTTAGAATAATAGCTCTGAAGAATAAAAAAGGGAAGATCAAAGAAGCATAAAATGAAATCCACTTCTGCTACAGAGTTTAAGGATGACATAGTAATAAGTACAGAGAAAACAGAGAGAGAATATCAGTAACTCTAAGGGAAGAAATACTAGAGAAAAGTTTAGTATATCGCGTGATTCAGCAGTGAATAATCAACACATGGTCATGATACTAAATCTTGATCTAAAGAATAGCTTAATAACTATATTTGGAGGTGGGAAGGGAGGGAGAGTATGAGTGGGAAAATGGGGCAAGCTAATAATAAAGGTAAGACCTCCTCCTACTCTGTAGGAATAGCTAATATCTAAAACTGGGGGGGGGGGGTCAAGAAAAAAATGATCTATACATGTTGTTTATAAATCTGAGGGCAAATTCCAAAAGAAACAACTCAGAATTTTAAGTATTACTTGGAGGGCCTAGGATGGGGCTTGGTGTCTTGGGAACTACTGGATTTTTGTAATTAACTTTGTAGAACTATTTACATTTTTAAAGTACATCCATGTGTCACTTCAATAAAAATGCAAATTAAATTTAAAATATTTTTAAAATACGTTAAGGAAAGTAGTGGTTTGCAAGCCATCTTAAGGAATCAGGAGATGCCACCTTTGTTTTGAAGCCCTGTTGCACATGCCATGTGGGAAGAGTGTTCCCCCAAGATGGGTGTCTGAGGAGGGTGGTGTAATCCAGAGGAGGACGCGCTTTGATCAATGAGAGAGGTGTGCAGCGCTTGAAGATGTAGTGAATTTGGTTCAAAGGAATTTTAAGATTCCAGAGTGTAATATAAAAGAAAAATCTAGAAGGAAGACTTTTTTTTTTTTTTTAAGATTTATTTATGTGACAGAGAGAGACAGCCAGCGAGAGAGGGAACACAAGCAGGGAGAGTGGGAGAGGAAGAAGCAGGCTCCCAGCGAAGGAGCCCGATGTAGGGCTAGATCCCAGAACACTGGGATCACACCCTGAGCCGAAGGCAGACGCTTAACGACTGCGCCACCCAGGCGTCCCTGGAAGGAAGACTTCTAATAGTATGGGGATTAAAAAGTTATTAAAAAAATAACATGTCAATAAAAATCAACAGGCAAATGGAATTTTTACATAGATTAATGATCCCCACACCACCCATTGATCAATATCTTGGTATAGTTTAAGGATTATATCTGATATCAACCTCAGAGATATTTTTAATCCAAAAGTCTTAACAAGAACATCTTGAATGTCTTATGACTCTGGTGACCATCATGCTATGATTAGAAAGACACTTAGTGAAAACAAAGGAAGAGGAGGGCAAATTATTTTAAGGAAAAAAAAAAAAACAAACTGGATTTCTTTTCTCCTTAGAAGGTGAGATTGTTAACAGAAGAGGTCAGAGGGCAGCTGAACCCTTCTGTCCGAACACATCCATACAAGCTGACAATTTACGTAACAGAATTCATGCCTTGAAGCCACAATATTATATTCAAACATTTCTAGGATCACGTTTTCCTAGCTCTAAAATGCTCATAGCAACAAGGCAGACCATACAGCAGAGGGTCAGGAATGAAATAGACTTGTTTTGCCTCGGGGCAATCATGAATTTGCCCAGTGAAGTCAAGCAGAGCAGTCCTGCTGCAATACACGCGCTCCTTTGTTGGTACTGTTCGCCCCCTTCCCCTTCTTCTGACCTTCACATAATTCATTCAAGAAAGGAATACTTCAAAAGTAGGTCAGTTCCAATCCACACAGTTTGGAATACATATTTAAGTGTTTCTTGGGGACTAGGGGATAAAAATAGATTATAGAGTTTAAAGAATTTCTACCTTTCCTAAGTGTTGGACTATATACTTTACCTTTTTCTTGATCTCATTTTATTTAGGGATTTAAGAGTCCTGACACGTTAAGAATAGAGACCCCTGACTGCACCCCAAAATTTCTATCATTCCCACTGGATAATACGATTCCACGGCAGCTCCCCTTAAATACTAGAAATATTATGTGGTAAAATGAATCTGACTTTTTGATTTTTTAAACTGATTTTGTAACTTGGAAACTTACACAAATATTTTCAACTGAATCAATTCTTCCTCCTGTTCTTTGTTCTGTGCCTTCTGAAGAACTTCTAGTTCCCTAAATATGACATAGCGATGTAAGTCACATTCTCACCTTGTTCTCCTGCACAAACCCTTTTTCAAACCAAGTTTCAGTATTTTGAATTGCCTCTACGATTAATGACAAATTACCAGCTCAAATGTAGTGACTATCTCAAATTTTCTTCAGCCATATAAGGTAGGATCATCCCCTGCTTCATTCCGTAATTGTAGACTAATGCTTGTATTCATTCATACCTTTACAGCACTGTTTCCCTGAAGTAGGCCTGAGATTCTCAGAGGGCCGGTTAACATGACTGTTGAGTCTCACCCACAAAGCTCCTGATTTAGTAGGTCTGGTGTGGGGCCCAAGATTTGACATTTCTAAGCAAGTTCCCAGGTAATGATGCTGCTGCAGTTAGGGCCACACTTTGAGAACCTCGGGTCTAATGTTTTACGTCTGTTTATTTACCTCTGTTTATTACATGTGTTAGAAGGTACATCAGACACGTGGACTAAGTGCATTCCTATTTACTGTCCACTTCATGCATGACAACGCAGAGGCTAGAGAGATTAGGTACTATACCCAAGGTCACAGACACAGGAGAGGCATAATCCAGATGCAAACTAAATTCAAAAATTATTCTAGGTAATTACTACTTGACAGGCTTATCAGTAAATATCAAGACATTTCTTTCTTTTTTTTTTTTTTAAGATTTTATTTATTTGACAGAGAGAGGCAGCCAGTGAGAGACGGAACACAGGGGGAGTGGGAGAGGAAGAAGCAGGCTCCTAGTGGAGAAGCCTGATGTGGGGCTCGATCCCAGAACGCTGGGATCATGCCCTGAGCCGAAGGCAGGCGCTTAATGACTGCACCACCCAGGTGCCCCTCGAGGCATTTCTGTTTTAAAAAGTAAAACTAATAAAGGAAATGAGAAAACAAACTTTTCTTCTCAACTCCCATCATCCTCATCCCTCACTCCAGCTATATATAGCTGACATGGTCTGCTCAGTTAGTAAGGTCTGCTCAATTAGTAAGCTCAAAAGTAGTAGCTAAGAAATAATTGTTCAGAGATTTCCTAAAATGTGAAAATATTAACTTATTATGTCTTTCACCCTAAAAGTTCTCTTTAAGGGCAGCAAGCTGCTTGGAGAAAGACTGAAAGCAGACAAGAGTTAGTTTATAATTTTAGCTAAAGATAGTTTCCACTACTCTGCAATTAAACCAACAAGGACATAAAGTCAAGGTTATCTACAATGATTATAATTCACCTGTTGATAGTCAAGAATTAAACAGTTTATGATTACTGTTTTATAGGCAAGCAAACAAGAAAACGCAGACTTTCCCATGAGAGTACAATAGGTCAGGAGCAGGTTAAAAAAACAGTTCTGACTTGCCTTACTTGGATTAGTGAGGTAAACATTGTGAGCTGATTGGAGCATTACTGAACCTAAAAAAACCCCCTAAATATAAGGAAAACCTAAAAGGCTGATACTCTACCTATTTTCCTAGGGTGGGGGGAGCATTCTTTTATCAGATAAAAATTCATTTTAAATTGCATTTTACTGTCAAGTCACATCAACTGTGAATTTAATGAAGCTCTTTCTTGGAAGTTTAATAGCACAATGATGACATACCCAGAAAAAACAAACATTTTGAAGAGGGCTTTGAATGTCAGGTTCAGAACTTAAAGCCACCTGTTTTAGTAAGATCAAAGTATCACCAGAGCTGTATTGACAAAAGGCCAACTTTCCAGCATGTAGATTACATTTGGGATGTCTGTGCGCAACAGAAATAGAATGAAGGCAGGTTTGAATCTTAGTAGAGATACTAGGGAATGAAAAGAAGAAATTAAATCAATAGGAATGTATTAGGAATCTGCAGATCTTAGGACTTCTTATCTGAAGGGAAAGAAATGGCCACTTTTCTGTGAGCTGTCTGTGGAGGCAGGGCATGTGCCATTCATCATCTTTTTTCCGTGCCTAGCCAAGTACTGCCATCTGCATATTAAGGTTTTTTCCATGTATGAAGATGAGATGCCAAGGTTTTGAACCTGGTAACTGGGAGAAGTACAGTGGGATTCATGTACATATGTGAAAGGAAGAAGGTTTGATTTGGAGGGGGAAAAAATGTAGGTTGGATCTTGGACAAGTCAACATACGGCATCATTCAATTAACCTGTAGGCAGTGGACTGTGGGGATAAGGTTTGGAAAGAGTTCAAAGGTAGAAGAAATATAGTGGCCAAAGTTGAAATAAGAGGGTAATGGAAAGACACAGAGGAGAAAGTGTGAAGAAAGAAGAGGGCCTAGACCTGATTCTACATTTCAGAGGCAGAAGAACGAGAACTTGGGAAGAAAGAGTAAGAATTTCCAGAGACGAAAAGAAAGGAGGACCAGGTAATATATAGGAGGCAGGAGAGGAGATAGGTTCATAGACGCAGAGAGGTCTACATAAAATTGACGTGTGCCTATAGTTTAGGTCACTGGGCAAGAAGTTGGTGGTAATAAAAGTAGATTTGGGGAAAGAATTTATAATTGTTGCAACAGAATACAATCATATTTGGTTTAAAAATCCATCTTTAGGGGCACCTGGGTGGCACAGCGGTTGAGCGTCTGCCTTCGGCTCAGGGCGTGATCCCGGCGTTATGGGATCGAGTCCCACATCAGGCTCCTCCGCTGTGAGCCTGCTTCTTCCTCTCCCACTCCCCCTGCTTGTGTTCCCTCTCTCGCTGGCTGTCTCTATCTCTGTCAAATAAATAAATAAATCTTTAAAAAAAAATCCATCTTTACATAGTTCTTTCCCCAAGATTCTTGGGCACAATTAACCAGGGTCCACTCTGAACTAAATGCAGACAGATTAGGAAATTTATAATGATATCTAGTATCAACCCTTCTAGTCATCATTGTCCTCAGGTGTCTGGCCAACACAGTAAGGCAATAAAAAGTATCAGATCCAAGAACCAAAACTTATTTGCAGATGAGGTTATTATCCATGTTTAAAAAGAACAAAAAGATAGACAAATAATGAGACAGCTCAGCAATTTTGGGATTATTTAAAAATACTAACTTTTATTCACCAGGAAAAAAAAAATCAGACTGTAATTTTGGAGCACATAGCTCTCTACTTTTGAAGTATGGGTTGTGCATAGTGACTTCCCTCCAAAAGTACAGAAAGAAGGGGTTGGAATTAAACAGGAACTTTACAGTAGTGGACAATCTGGATAAACACTACTTCAGCTAGGTGATTAAAGTCAACCAGCAATAGTCCTAAATCATGTAGATAGTAAGTTCCCTTGATATGATAGGATGAAAATTCTCCTTTACTTCCGTGTTCTTCCGTCCTCAAATCCATAACCTTCCTCTAATTAAGAGACAAGAAGACAAATCCCACTTGAGGGAAGGTCTCCAAAATACCTGAACAGTAAGTAATCCCCAATAGTGAAGATTATAAGAAAATCTGAGAAACTGTCAAAGCAAAAAGGAGCCTACAGAGACATGGTAACCAAACGCAATGTGATATCCTAGATGGGATCCTGGAACAGAAAAGGACAAGGACTTTGTGTAAAAACTAAGGAAACCTGAATCAATTTTGGACTTTAGTTAACATTACTGTACCACTATCAGTTTACTGGTTGTAAAAAATATGCCCTACTAGCTTAAAAAGTTAATAAGGGAACCTGTGAAGTCAGGGTAGGTACATGGAAACTGTCTACAGTATCTGCTTAATTGTGCTCTAAGTCTAAAACAATTATAAAAATAAAGTCTCTTCCTTTCAAAGCAACTTTTCAGAGATGTCACTTATCAAGAACAATGTACACAGTGAAACTTTACAAAGATCACAAGATCTCTATAAATATAACTCCCAGGAAGAAGTTTTAAAAGATATAGAAGATGTAACATGAGCAATGAATCCAGAACGTCAGCATTGTAGGGATATCGGTTTTTCCCAAACTGAGCAGTAGCTACAAATGTTAACGGACACTGATCAAACTATTATTTTGGTGGAATTTGAAAAGCTCAATCAAAAATGTAGATGGAAATACAAAGACCCAAGAATAGGAAAGATAGTCTTAAGGAAGATAAAAATATAGAAGAATTACCTTACCAAACATGAGGAAGTATTATCAACTTAGAGTAATTAAGATAATCTGGTATTACTTAAAGATAAACCAGTTGAACAGTCCTCGCCTCTCCTCCCCCAACAGAAAGCCCGCATATGTTTAGGAATTGCTTTGTGGTAGAAATGACATTATGTGTCAGTGGAGAAAGGATAGTATCAATGGTACTGACACTAGTGTTTGAGGTCATGAAATCAAAAATTGAACTCTTCCTCACTCCATATATAAATTAGTTGTATTAGTTGTTAATGACAAGACATAATCTATAAAACTTAACAGATAATACAGAACAGTATCTTTAAACAATGAATCGTGGAACACTACACCAAAAACTAACGATGTGCTGTATGGTCACTAACATATCATAATGAATACAAATTTAAAAAAACAGTATCTTTATGTTACCAGTTAGGGAAGGATAGCCTAAATAAGACACAAAGTAGCACACAACAGAATTAACTTTTATGGTATCACAGGATACTGTAGATAAAAAAATGAAAATTGGGAGATGATGAGATAGTATCCAAAATAAAGAAATCCTACAAGTCTATTAAAAACCCACACAATAGAAAACACGGCAAAACTATATGAGGGCACATCACAGAAAAGTAATCATAAACATCAACCTCATACAGGACATTCATGCTCAACCTCAAAATTAGTCAGGGAACAGATGGTAGCTACGCTTGCGGTAAGCTTAGCGTAATGTATATGGACTGGCTGAATCACTATGTTGCACACCTCAAACTAATCTAACATTGTGCGTCAACTATAATAAATCAAAATAGGAATTAAAAATTAGTCTGAGGGCGCCTGGGTGGCTCAGTTGGTCAAGTGGCTGCCTTTGGTTTAGGTCATGATCACAGGGTCCTGGGATCGAGCCCCACAGAGGGCTCTCTGCTTGGCAGGGAGCCTGCTTCTCCCTCTCCCTCTGCCCCTCTCCTTGCTTGTGTGCTCTCTTTCTCTCAAAATCTTAAAAAAAATAAAAATAAAAATTAGTCTGAGGAATACAAATTAAAATACATTTTCACACCCACGGAGATGGCAAATATGAAAGTCCGACAATGTCAAATATTGGTAAGAACTGAAGCAAGTGAAATAGTATCAATGATGGCAGGAATACCAATTGCTTCAAACATTTTAGAAAACAAATTGACATTCTCTAACAAAGCTAAACCTAGAATCCAGTCATTCAACATGGGAATATTTACTTATAGAACTCCAGCACGTGTGAAATAGAGACAAAAGTACTTCTGAAAGGACTATTTATGGAAACAATCTCAATGTACATTAGCAAAAAAAAAAAAAAAAAAAAAAAAAAAATCAATAAACTGTACTATGTTCATGTTGTACTGATGTATGACAACAAGCATGAACGTACTGACCCTTGAAAAACAGTAGGAATGAATTTCTGGAGCACAGCCTCTTTTAATAAAATTAAAAAGCCAATCATAGATGGTTTGTACAATGTAATTCCCTTGTAGAACCATGAAAACTTGAACATTATGTTGTTTTGGTATATGATGACATATAGTAGAAGTCAAAAAGCAAAGGAATATTAAACAGAAAATTTCTTCTGAGCAGAAAAATAGGGAATGGGATTCAGGAGGATTACAAAGATGATCTCGAAGGGAAGGATAACTGTTTTCTTAAAATAAGATTTTGGCAGGGTATGCTTTTGAATGATCGTTTCTTATACTTTACACATATCTACATGTGTTTTTGCTTTATTATGTATTTGAAAATAATTTAATACATAACCAGTAATACCGTCTCACTCACACACACACACACACACACACACACACCACCCAGAGTTGGAACAAAATCATTTCTACTGAACTACAAAACACCTCAGAGTAAAGTAAGGTAGCTTGGATTATTTCTATAATTACTTTTGCCCACTTTTCTGACGATATGATAGGAACACAAGAAAAAAAAATATATCTAAAGCCCCAACTGTTGCATATCTGAATTATTTCTGCTGCATTTTTGCCCCCGCAGGACGGTAGGCAACAGCAGAGAACTTGCGTGGTGTGAGAGCACGTAGAGCGGGAGGAGTTTAGCAGCCTTTTACAACAAGATTTGTTGTTACACATTTAACATTAACGCACATCACGTGGTCGACTGCCATGCTCAGCCAATCAGTGTTCTGATTATTCTTTTTACTACCTAATTAAGAGGAAGCCTCTATTAATTAGGAAATCTTCTTTCCTTTTAAGAGCCATCTAAAGTTGACAGCAGTGGCCGACACCAGGAACTCAAGGTAATCAACAAGGACCCATACAGATGTGGCCCAACCTTTCATTTTCCAAATAATACAGACCTTTGGAACTGAAAGCTCCTTAGAGAGGTTCTATTTCTACCTCTCCTTTTGCAGTGGTCACACTGAATCTGAATGTGCTCGTTAGGAAGAGTTGGCACCGGCAAATCTCCTACTTCTTTGACACATACCACGATGACGAGCCTTATAAAGCTTCGCAGCACACTCTGACGACTCGTCAAGGACAGACTCCTGTGCCCGTCATCCAGGAGCAGGGAGGTGCACTGACTGATGAAGGTGCTCACAATGGCAAAAATAAAAGGATTGTCGGGGCACCTGGGTGGCTCAGTGGGTTAAGCCTCTGCCTTCCGCTCAGGTCATGGTCTCTGGGTCCTGGGATCCTGCCCTGTTATCAGGCTCCCTGCTCAGTGGGGAGTCCGCTTCTCCCTCCCCACCCCACCCCTTCCCCCTGCTCATGTGTGCACGTGCTTACTCTCTCTCCCTCCCCTCCTGAATAAGTAAAATCTAGGAAGGAAGGAAGGAAGGAAGGAAGGAAGGAAGGAAGGAAGGAAGGAATGCTTTTGAAAGTTTAATGGTACTTGCTAGTGCCAGTAAATAAAGGAATAGCGATGGTTTCCCAAAGAAAGAGCTACAATTTCAATTCAGCAGGAGAGTAAATAATTACTATTGTAAATACATCATTCTTTAAGGACCTATATCGCTGTTCTACCAAAAGCACTTAGAGCTAAATTCCGAACCCCGCTAACGTTTCAGAGTGCTTATTATCATCAGTGAGGTACCGGGTGAAAAAACGAAAGCTATCAATAGGCAGAAATTATTAAAGATCAGTATAGATTTTAGCTTTTATAATGCGTGGTTCTTTGGAGATCAAAACAAATGCCCAGTGTTATATGAGCCCCTTGTCACGATTTATGATTTGTGTCATGGCTGCTCTAGTCGAACCCATTCACTTGGCAAGAATTTAGCATCATTGTAGGGTTGCAGCAGCAAAAAAGTGATTGCTCATGTCTTAGTGTTGTATTATGGAACAAGTGAATATATTTTTAGAACTTAATGCTGCATTTCAATGTCATTTGAAAATCCAGCTTATAAAACCACAAAGCTCAGGTTGAAGGAAAATATACTGAGTTTCTTAGAGGAATATGGAAAAGTAAATTATTATAAAATGCATGTTATTATTGACAGTAATAGGCTTTGCACTTGTCACAAGTAATACATTTATGAGCATGGCCTCAATTTAGAATAACAAATCTCAAACAAACATGTAATTTACTCAGCCTGGTCAAACAGCACCTAAGTTAGCAGCAAAACAATTTATTCCTAGTAGAGACCCATCACATGAAAGAACAGAAACTTATACATTTCCCACTCTTTTAAATAATTCCTGGATTTCTTTGTATAAGAAATTCTCTTTTTGTTCACGGAAATTGCTCTGTGTTGGGGGTTAGGAGTCAAGATCTTGTCTCAGATCTGCTGTGTTATTTGGGTAAGCCACTTTGCCTTCTTTGGCCAGCTTCAGTTTTCTGACTTAGAAACTGGAAAGAATGAATGTATTCTTCCAAAACTGGCTTCCATCCGCATCAGCAGTATCTAAGGCATTTCTTAAAAACCCTCATCTTCAGGTTTTAATTGGTTTGCGGCAAGCCGTACAGATCCGCATTCTTTTAAAAAAAATTTCCCCAGATGATGCTGATCTGTAAACGGCTTCATAAATTAATAAGCTACGTGATTTCAAGGGTCTTTTTTTGGCTCTGTGATTCAATAAAATATGCTTGCTGGTAAAGGTTACAATTCGCAGGACATTCATTTTAGAATTACAAAAAAAAAAAAAACGGATTGCAATTAAATTAACCTTAACATTGAAACTATGCTGAAAAAAATGCTTTGAAAATCTAGGAACATTCTGTTCTGGAATATGGCTCATGGTCATTAGTATGATGTACTATACGTACACACGTAGGGCCAGTTAGCAGACATGTTTATGATAGGAAAGATTCAATCTACATTGTGAACAAAGAAATAAAGCCATGTTTTATACACTACTTTCGGGATCAGTCTCCATTTATAAAGACACATTTTACTGAGATAATATATTTTTATGAACTTTTTTTTTTTTTACATGGGAGATTCTTAGTGACCATCTGATATTTACTAAGATGGTTTCCCATGCTCCATCCCCCAAAACACATGCAAATTAGCTACAAAACTTATTAAGATTTTAAAGTACTAGATTTTCCATACGGAATTACTTGGTATAAGTCAACTGAAAGAATATTGGAAACTAAGAGTACTTTGAGAATATTAAGCCTTCTCAATCATCTCAGACTGATGATGATTAGGCCACTGAGCCAACTGTCTATGGAGACTAGCCCCATCTGCATCAAGAGTAACTTTCTCACTCACAATGGCCATGAAACATTCATTGAATTCTTCCAAGAGCAGTTCGTATTACTCGTACGTACTTTATAGGTAAATTAAAACATAATTTTCACATCATCCAGGATAACACCTGCCAACTCTGGTTCTTAGTGGACTTTTAGATGTAGATCAAGCAGCCATGGTCACTGGGAGCCACGTCAAGTGCCGCCAGAGGCAGGCACCAGCATCTGCACGAAGGCCAATGGAACACCTGAGCGACACTGATTGTGGCTCATTTATTCGCTGACCTACTGCGTCAGAAGCCTACCTTTCCTTCATCTACAATGTTGGCCGAAGAGATGCAGATTAATGTTTTGTTAAAAAAAAAGAGGGCAGCAAGATTTGAAATAATAAAACCACTAAGTCTTTGCTTTTGTAATTTTCCTTGATTTGTTCTCCCTCGAGTTTTAATTGTGTTTTATAACGTTTGGTTATTACACTTAATCATCGAATATTATATAAAAGAATTGGCATTTTCTAGGACTCTGTTCTAACCAAGAAGTGGCATCTCCAGGCCCTAGCATGTCGGAGGCAGCAGTCATGACGGAGAGACACTGAAGGGAGTTTGAAACCGAGGAAGTATCAGACCTGGGTGCTTTTTTGGAGATTCTTCGAGTGGTGCTAAAACCTTCGGAATTCCATATTTTGTTTTGTTTTAATAAAAAAAAAATGATCATTCAGGCATTATTTCTTTTAAGAAGGGAGAGAAACTACCAGAGAACTTTGGCAAAAAAGTTAAAAATAAAGGAAATAGAAAAGGAAACAATGATAGAACAGATTTAAATTTTAGAAAGATCACCCTGGAGACAGTGTAAAGAATGAACTGGAGAGGGTGAGAACCGAAGGACAAAGACTGGAGACCAAGTTTCCTCCTGCACTAAATCAGTGATGGGGGTGGGGGGGGCAAAGCAGATGGGAGGGATTTTAAGGAGGTAGCAGCCATCGCGAGACCAAATGTATTTGGCAGGCAGAAGCTGGTTTCTAAGCTTCTAGCTTGGGCAAATGAGTAGATGGTGATGCAACTGACCAAGAGAAAAATACTGGAGGAGCAGGAGGTGGAGATTTTGGTGCGATGATGTTTGTGTTCAAGTTTGAAATGCCTATCGCTTCTCAGCCTTTTGGCTAAGATCAAGTGTAGAGTCTGAAATGCCTACATCCTTGTGGAAATAGTGAGTCGTCAGTTTTATATGTGGTCAATTAGTAGACAGACTATGAGGGACACCTGGGTTAGGGACGCCTTCCAAAGTCATCAGCATAGGTGAATGGAGAGGTTACATTTTATCCAAGAAACAGGTGGACTGTGGAGGATCTGCTAGCATTGACAATAGTAATTGTTGGCAGTGTTAATTGGAGACCATGGTAAAACAAAACAACCACTTAATATTGAGTGAAAAGTTGAATTTTGGGATTGAAAAGTAATTTCTAAGTAAGGAATTGGGGAGACAAATGGGAGCCATTCTTTTAGGACATTTGAAAAGGAAAGAAACAAAGGATCAAACAGGTTTGATATAGGACACTTACTGATATTATTGGGCTGAAGAGGAAATAAAGTAGGTTCTAAAAGAGGGGTTGGGGTAACGAAATAGGAGGTACTACTTGATATGAGATAGGAAAGAAAGGCATTTCAACTCTGAAGAATACATTCATCTTGGACAGGATGAGAAAGTTCTTTCAGTGAAGTAGAACTAAAAATGCCAAGAATGAAAACAGATGCCAGGAAATCAATTTGGAGAAAGAGACAGAATTTTAAATATTACGAAAGTCGTGATTCCTTAAAAATCTAATTCTATTTACTATTGTATTTTTAATACAAAACCTCGAATACACGAAACAAATTAAAATACTAATACAAATAAGGATACAAAATTAACTTTTCCCCTTCTAACTCAAGTTAGTACATTCTACCATCTTGATGCCCAGGGAAGATCATAAATGTTAATTATGCTTTAGGGTTCATCTCCAGCAGTTCTTTCCTCTTTTAATCCTGAGCTGTTTACTCTAACTCCCCAATGTTTTTCAAATAGTCATCATCTACACCACTGAGTTTTTACATTTTCCAAACATCACCCCAAAATATCTTATTTCTTCCCACTAGGCTTAAGTTACATCCAGGCAAGAGCCACATTCCACTCCTCTTTAGAATTCCACAACAGAAATATAAAACTTCAAACAATGTTGATCGGCACAATCCAATAGAACATTCTGTGATGATGGAACTATTTCTCTGCACCCTCTAATATAGTAACTACTTGCTACTGTGGCTATCAAGCATGTGAAATAGAAGCCAAAGAATTGGATTCTTAATTGTAATTAAAATTAGAAGGTGGAGAGTGGCTACTGTATTAAACGGTAGAATTGTAGACCATTTGTGTAGTGTTTGAATTAATTTTTAGTTGGCTTTCAGTTTTTAAAGTTGTCTTTCAGGGTTCCCAGTAGATTACAGGGAGCAAATTGGAGGAGAGACGACAAAGAAATGAGAAAAGTTAAATCGGACAAAGGAATCTCCAAAAACTTTAGTGTTTATTAACACATGCTTATACAATCTTAATCTCTCAACTGATGTTCACAATGATCCCGAATCATCTAAGGATGGGCTGAGTGCCAGGAGCATTGTAGAAGCTCAAGCTTAATTTTCTGAACAATTCCAGGAGACAGAAACTTATCTCTAGGTTTTAACTTCTTTGAAAAATCAGAAATTTATGCAACTTTAAAAAAAGTTGCTACATGGTAAAACTAGAATTTAAGCCCAATCAGTACCAAAGCCCATGATCTTTGCTCTCACCATGATGCCTAATATCTAAATTATATTCATCACATTCAGCACTGCTAAGAACATACACACAAAGTACTTGAGAAAAAAATTCAATAGAATAGTTAAAACTTGAAGCAAATCACTGTAGTATGTAAAGGGGTAACTCTTCAGTTAATTAAAAAAAATTGTTCTTCAAATGCCTCATGGTCTAATGATTCTGGTAGACAGAATGATACCATATTCATTTTATAAATCAGTACAGATGTAGTGAAACATTCAAACACTACATTCTCTCTAATAAGGCATACATTCAATTTGTTTTTAATATAGCATTTTTTAAAAATTTGCCACATTTTAAGAGGAAAAACAAGATCTGTGCACTGCAGAGATAACAAATTCTTTTCCATTACCTTCAAAGATTAAAATTATAAAGACTTATCCTTACCTTTCTGTTTGTTGTAAATGTATGGTTTATTTCTGTGGTCCTTCACGACAAACTTCTCTACAATTTCTTCAATTGTTTAGGTTCCAAATGATGTATTAAAGCACCTATAGATTATTATTTTCAAAGAATTCTTAATATTTAAGAAATATGTTACAACTAGATTTTCAGTGTCTCATAAGACTCAAAGAAATGTGATGTCTTAAGACGTGGTGCTATGGTCAAAAGGATGCACTTACTGCCTCCCAATGTCTATAAATAAGCTATGGTTTCTTTAAAGACCCACAAAATGAGACTTTATTTGTTGTTATTAGTAATTTGAATTAATTAAAGGTTACCTTTGTTAGGAATGGAATCCAACTACTCCATTTAAATATTTTTCAAATATATATATATATATTTTCCTAGGATTCTTATTTGCCTTCAATAGTCTTTCTCGTTCTTTTTACTTTTGTTCCATATTCTCCTTCTGAATTATAATCACGTATTCTATTCTGGATGAAATACCCTCATTTTCCTCTAAAATGTGGCTGATAAACAAAATCATGTAAGAGTATACATATGAGGCAAGCTGGGATCTCTCTCCTCTGTGACTTTTCTTTTAAAGTTCTCCCTGGCTTTACAAAACTGTGGGTTGCTATGGCTGTCATTGTCTCAGCTAAACTTAGACCCCAATTTAGATAATCATAGGATAAAACCCAAAGTGACGTACTGTTTCAAAAAAAAAAAAAAAAATACCGCTACCCCTTCAGATAGACAAGGATGGCAGACGCACACTGCATTTAACATTCAGCCTGTTGTCTCAGGGTTGGACTCTGTTATTTCAGTTGTCAGGGTAAACGTAAGTATAGAGAAGCAAATCAGGAATTAAAAAGAAAAAAAAACTGCTTTTTGAGTTTCCTCAAGCAAAAATGCCTTATTAGGAAAAAAAATCCTTTTACAAAATGCATCAATATCATCAAGAATGTATGACATGTGTTTTATCTAAGAGAATCATGCTGGAGAATTTAGCATTCTTTATCCCAACCCAACAACTTTGATTCAATTCACATTTATTGAATCAGATAAAAAAAATGTGTGTAAATGATTTATCTTAATAAAGCATGCTGCATTCTAGTCCTCATTCTTACTTAGAAGACAAACAAGAGAAAAACGACAGAAGAATCTAAACTTCCCAGGGGCTTGAAGCAATCCTTTCCAGTTGGAAAACCCCTAGGAGATTGCCCATGCTTTCTGGTAATTCCACACTGCAAACTGCACAATGGGGAATAAACAAAGTATGTCAAAATAGAATTTATAGGTTTTATCATTGTAATTATATATGTAGCATTTTCTTAATACCTTTACACTAAAGGGCTACCAAATTAAGGTGTTGGGTGTAATTCCAAACAAGTCACGATCAACCAGACAACTAACCTGTACCTTTCAGCAAAATAGCTTTCCTGGCTCACTGGTTACTGAGCCTCTAGGTAATCCTATACCGAGTCATTAGCAACCGCTACAGGCTCTTAACGACCCTGGGGAATACGCAAATGTGAGTTCAAAGGAGCTCAGCTGGTATTTAGCCCAGCATGCTAGACTGCGTGCGCTCTAGAATCTACCCGCACCATGAACACCATGGACGGGGTAGGTACCCTCCCGCGGCCGGTGCGCCCAGCTCCCAGCAGCTTTGGGAATGGACTCTCAGCGCCTCCCAGTCGCCGCTCGCTCGGGAAACGGCCCTCCCAAGTTTGACGGGCACGGGGTTACAAGACCCTGCCTCTTTGCCTCAAGGATGTAACCAGGGTGTAATTTGTGTTCCTGAGTCACCCGCCATCACAGCGAAGGCTCCAGTGCAGACCCCATCCTTGCTCAGCCTTTTTCCTTTGCTTTTTCCTGCTTCTCTCACTCCTGAGGGCCAGAGATCACTTTCCAAATAAATTACATTCATTAAATTCCCATCACATGTACCGCTTCTGAGGAACTCTCATGTAAGACACGTCATTAAAACTTTAAACTGGCTATTAAAAAAAAAGAAAAAAAGGGAAAAAGGCAACTTTAATAAATGGTATGAAAGAAAATGGGAAAATAATTTTATTTCCACAATTTTTAAATGAAGCTGCGACATTGAACACAATCCACAATTTCAGTTCACCACTTATTTTTTTGAGTACATTCCCTAGCTTTCAAACTGAAATTAGACAATTTATAAGTTGGTAATTTTATAATAAGCTATAAATGTCTGGCTGTAATGTATTATTTAGATAATCGAACAGTGGAAAACAGGTTTCCCTACCATCTCTTTAATGGAATTTTCTTAACAAGAGAAAACAAAACCCTTTCTAAACAGGTCTACCAATTCGTTAAGATTTTTTTTCCTTTCATTTTCTTCTTTCTTCACACCATTGAGACCTATGAAGAACTCTTTTTTAGTCTAAACGAAGCTCAGTAGTGTCATTGCCCGTGTTAAAAAAAAAAAATCTGTATTTTTCTCAAAACACTTTTATTGGGACATTTCCAGATTGTATTTAGATTGAACATTCCAAAGGTGGGGACCTCTGTGTCCTTGGTGCCCTTCACAGTGACTGACACATAGTCTGCACATAATAATTATCCGTTGGTTCAACTGGGGGGTTCTGCCTAGAGCACACAGAACCACGTAGGAGTGGCCATGTTCACAATGGTTAAGGCTGTGGGCTTTGGTATCTGACAAAACCTTGAGTCGTATTTCCATCCCTTGGTAGCTATGCAAATTCATTGCTTACAGTCTTGAAATCTTTTTTTAATCTTTAAAAATCCATGTAATATTCATCCCATAGCTTCTATGGGAATCTAATGAGGTAACATTTAGCATGGTAAATGCTAAATCAATATTAGAGTTAGTAGAAATAGCGGTATTAATAGCCTGAAATTTGGACTCTATATATAAACCTACTGCCAAGGGTTTCTAATAATGAATTCACGGTCACTTAAATAATACATTTGGAACAGCATACATGATGTTATTATTGTCATAATAGTTATGGGTTGATCATCAGAAGACAGTTCTCAAAGTAATCAAGACAGAATTTTTTTCTAAGAACCCCCCCCCCAAAAAAAACCCACAGTAAATTGATGGTCTGTAAAAGGATAGCCGAGAGCCGGCATAAACACCATCTTGTTTGATTATCGAAGACACCGAAGATTCAGTAAGAGCTAGTTCCTAAGCAAAGGACTTGATCAAAGGATAGATTATAAATTGGACCAACATGGAAATAAGTATCTGTCAGTTTTAGCCATTGTTCTCATTGCTGCTATTTAACTACTACCCACACATTCTTTCAATGGAAAATTTACCTCATGTTCTTCACGCAAAAGAGAAATTGTAATAATTACAAGGCATCATTTTTAGTGTGACAATTTCTTAAGTATTTCTAGAGAGAATTTACATTGGAGAGTTGAGTTTAGCACTTGGATAAAAAACCAACGATGTTTTAAAGTATAAGGTGTATAGTTGAGGTTGAAACATAGCAAGGGCCAGACAACAACAATAAAAAAGAAAATAAAAACTGTCGATACTCATGAAATGGAGTAACCGGAAAAATAAAACAAAAACATAAGACACCAATACCTGAGAGAGATGTCAGACTACTGAAAATTGCTGTTTAATGACATTGCAAATTAATCAAATAATTTTATGCACTCTTCACAAAATTTCTTGGTCATTCTTAGATGGACATAATACATCTACAACCTTTGGATTCCCTATTTTTGCCTTGTGTAAATTTCACCCAAAAGCCACATTCAAACTCATCTGCTTCACTACCTATTTCAAGACCTTCATTAGGCATATTTTAGTGTCATAATTTGTTAAAGTTGAAAGTTATTAAAGTTGAAATTTTCAGAAATGGAGAAATGTTCTGTATCTTATGTAAAATCATTGTTAAATATCTTACTGTTATTCAATATTCTTCATAAAATAATTTCCTTTTAGATATTAACTGCAAAATATCTTACTCTCCTGATGAATTAATGTTTCCTTTTATTAAGGAACAAACTATATAACACATTGTACCAAAGTACTGATGAAAGGAAAAGAGTATTGACTTTCTAATCAAATGGATTCATGTCCCTATTCATGTAGAAATTCTGCCTCTCAGCTCCTTCAAAATTCACCTGGGCAAAATCCATGAAGTTTCAGGGTTGTGAATAACACCCTGTGGGTGGGGGACACTCAGGGCCCAAGGTTCTGAAAAGAACAGAGAGAAGATGAATATGAAATGAAAGAAGGCTATTGGACTCCTAAAATTTTTATTTTATTTTATTTATTTTTTATTTTATTTTTTATTTTTTTAAAGATTTTATTTATTTATTCGACAGAGATAGAGACAGCCAGTGAGAGAGGGAACACAAGCAGGGGGAGTGGGAGAGGAAGAAGCAGGCTCATAGCGGAAGAGCCTGATGTGGGGCTCGATGCCATAACGCCGGGATCACGCCCTGAGCCGAAGGCAGACGCTTAACCGCTGTGCCACCCAGGCGCCCCTGGACTCCTAAAATTTTACAGGCAGAAAACACGCTGATAAAAATACTCAGCTGCTAACACATGATATACTTGAGGACAAAGGAAAAATGCTTTGGAGTGCAGAGGACAGATACTTTAACCAATAATATTTTTTAAAATGACAGATAAGCGTACTGAAGATGTTCAATATCCTTAGTCACTAAACAAATGCAAATTAAAACCAATGAGATACAACTGCCAGCAAAATGCCTATAATTAAACAGTCAGAAGAAACAGCTAGTATTGATAAGGGTGTGGAACAATCTGAACTTTCACACATTGTGGTGGAAGCATAAAACGAGTTGTCATTTACTTAAAAACATGTATTTACCATACAACCACAACTCCACTTCTAGGTAATCAGTTCCCCAAATGAAAACCTATGTCCCCAGAAAGTCATGTACTCAAATACTCATAGCAACTGTATTCAAAATAGCCCAAACTAGACACAACCTAAATGTCCATCCCCTGAAAAAAAAATGGAACATTTCGTATCTCCTATTCAAAGAAAAACTACAATAAAATTAAAAGAATGGAATCCCAATACATATTGGTGAATCTCAAACATTACACCAAGGAAGAAATTCCTACATAAGTTCATACGTTCTATGAATCCATTTTATGAATTCAAGAAAGGTAAAACTATTGTGATTTGCAGGGGGGGGGGAAATCAGTGTTTGCCAGGGTTCAGGGGTTAGAATAAGGGATTCAAGGGAAGTTTTTGGAGTGATAGGCATGTTTTGGGTCATGACTGGGATGGTGGTTATAAGACTGCAAACTTTAATCATAACTCATGAAATTGTAATCAGTGAGTTTTATTATATGTCAATCAAACTGCAGTGATTAAAAAACTCAAATTAACACCAAAAATTTTAATATAATTATTTGGATAGTAACACTCACTAGCTTGAATTCTGATTTTTTTTCCCTTTGGATGAAGAAAAATGAATACATTGTAACTAGAATGCTCATAATTGCCCCTTAAAAATCTCAATATGTCCATTGTATTATCTTCCTCACCTTATTACTGGTTTAGTTTCTCTTCTGTTGGAAGGAAGGTGTGCAGCAGATGAATATGTGATAGAAGAAGGGAAACCAGTAAATTATTTTAATAGCCCAAATGAGAGACCATGGGGGTCGTTTATAGGACAACGGTAGTTGGAATGGAAAGATCTGTTTTGATTCAAAAGACAATATATTGAGGTAAAATTGGCAGAAATTTTAGTTTTCTTAGGTGGACTTATGTTGTATAAGAAGTTTGAGACAAATCCCAAATTTTTGTCTTCATTCACTTGGTAGGTGGTGATAACATTCACCAAGTTGGGGGGGGGGGGAAGAATGTGCTAATCTGAATAGTAAGATGATGGGTTTGATTTTAGTCTGTCTTTTGAGGAGTTAAGGGGTACTTACTTAGAACCTTTCAGGAACAACTTGCATGTACCAGTCTGAATCTGACAGCAAGGATCAAGAATCAGGACAGAAATCTGAGAGGATACAAGTAAAGGTTCAAACGTGAGAGGAACATAGTCCCTCCAAAGAATACACAGAGTGAAAAGAACAAGGTGTTGAAGTTAGATCTCTGGGTAAGACGTACATCTAAGGGCACAAAGAGAAAGTGAGCTCCATAAAGGGCAGAAAAACAGGAAATGGTTGGTGAGACAGAAGTAGACCAGGAAAGGCTGATGGCCAGGGAGCAGAGATTTTAAGAGTTTATTAGGAAGGTTAAAACTTCTATATCAAACACACATTCCCCAATCTCACTGGCTTCATTCTGTCCGTAGTACAATTTTTTTCCAGGGTATGAGAGGAGTATGGTGGTAACGGTCACTCAAGGAGCAAGGCTTCTTCCATCATTGAGGTTCCTTAAGAACACTCGGAAGATGTCACAGATGCAAGATTATGGAACATTTCACATCTACTTTAACAACCTTGCTCTGGAAGGGACACATAACCACCCCACCCCCCCCATTTATTGGAGTGAGCTAGCCAAAGCAGCCACATCTAGAAGCAAGGGAGCTGGGAACTATAGTGTAGCTCCGTGCCATATACATAACAGTGAGCACTAAAAAGTACTGCCTGGAGAAATCAGAATTCATTATTAGTATAGCAGATATATCCAGTAAGGTGAAGACATGAAAAAGAAATTATGGGAGAGATGGAGAGATAGACAAGCAAAGAGGTTATGATTCATAGAGCATTACATGGAAGACATGGGTGGAAGTGAGATGATGTATAAAAATGGAGAAAGTTCCACTCAGACAAGTTTACCAAAGTAATAACAACGTCATTAAAAAATATTTTTTACATTGCTCCCAGGTGGATGGCTTGATGAGCAGAATAGGTTTTTTGTTTTTCATCTTTCTGGTTTCTTTTTCCCAGAAAGTTGGGAAAATTAATCACCATGCCTCATGATTTGGATGGAAAATAAACAGCTTCTAAGACAGGGCTCAGTGGAAACCACAGACACATATCCCTGTAGTCTTTTGACCTTTCTCTCTCAACAACGTGTCCTTTTCTACCAAATTGTAGGATTTACAGGGTTAGGGACAAGACCATTATGCTTAAAATGCAAAAAGGGGAAATTCATATTTCAACTGTTGCTGTCCTGTCCCACCAGAAGTTATTTATATTGTATGTATCAGTTGATATGAACGATACACAAGCTACTAGACACAGAAATCTCCTTGCAGATTTCCTATAGCAACTCAGAATGAGAATATCCAGTAGGGCCTTATGACCCACATTAAATTGTTGTTCAGTAGGTAAAAAAAAAAAGGTCAAATATTGTTTCCTTCCAATAATGGAAAAGAACTAAATGGAAGAAATTGCTTTACCCATGAAGATCTAATAAAACAGAATGGATCTTGGACAGGAGTGCACAGGCCTGTACACATCTTCCAAAGACTCTCCTGAGCTAGCTTATTCTATAACCAAAGCTAAACCAAGGTTGAATGGACAGTTGTACATAAATCTAACAAGAGTAAGCACTTAATGGATGTTCTCTTCAGCTCCCTAGAGATTTTGGGGTGAGCTAGAGATCGTATTCCTTTCCAGTCTTAGGGAAAGTAGGTCCATACAACTATCAGTTAATTGTAATTAAAATTTGCTTCTTTTTCAAAGTATCCCCTTAGTCAATCTAAACTTAAACAGAAGTAAAATTTTTATTGACAAAATGGCTTTAATATTCATAAAAATGCTTAGTAAATTAAGTATTTTGTCTGCCAGAATCCCTATTCATGGTTATTTACTTGCCTTCATAGGCAGGAAAGTCTTAACATTTACCCTTGGCATATATCCTGCAAAGTCATTCTTTAAGTCATGTGGCCCAAATGACGTATGTTAAGACATTTATAATAGTTACATTAAATTTTAAAATGCTCTTTTGAGTCAGAATGACACAAGAAACCAATATCACCAGAAGTTGGTGAAATTTAACAGATGGCTGTCACTTGTTTCTACATTATTCTATTTCTGTTCCCTTCCCTTTGCTTAGAAAAATTTTTTAAAATGTATTTCTTTAGAGTAGCAGAACCCACAGTTTTGAGCAAAAGGACATATAATCAACTCTTATGTTTCATTCTCTTCCCCAGAATAGGTAACAGTGATCTGAAGTGGGAAGTCAGAATAGAAGGAACATCTTGAAGTGAGTTCTATTAGGTGGCTTCCAGATAAAAAGGGGAAAGAAAATCCAAGCAATTAAATCTAACAACAACAACCACAGAAAAAGCCTCTTTCTTGCCATTACAGGGGTGGCTTTACAGTTTTCCTAAGCCTACAAGTCTAACAAGATTTACTTTATTTCAATTCAAGTAACATTCGTCCTTTATCAAGGAAAAGCAAAGAGAAATGCAAAATGCTGAGTAAAATTTGCATGCAATCTTTTTGCTGCTCTCAAGTAAATATTTGTAGCATTATAAAGCATGCTACAAAATCCTGTAACCAAAATAAGAGACTCTGAATGGCATCTTTTTTCTAACTGCATAAACAGCTGGCTCTTCAACAGAAATTTGGCTCGAGTACTTTACTTTCCTGGAGACCATGTTTACCTTGAATGATTCAAAGAATTTGCACCATGTGAGATAACATCTGTTACCAAGGTATGTGGAATGCATCTACTCTAATTGTTCTTCCAACAAGGGAACTGGGCACTTTTTTTGAATGAAAAAAACACAATTTTGAAACACTGCATGACATAATGATATCCTGCATAAGAGCTGAAGAGGCTAGCGAACTAATTTTTGACTTACAGTTGTTGGTTGGAAAGTTTAAAGTTAGTGACTTGAATATTCAGTTTGAGTATGAGGAATATTTTAAAGTCAAGTAAGTTTTAACTTTCATTCTATTAACATTTACTAATCTAACACTATATTTATTCTAGTGAACTAGAATCAATGCAATTTGGGTCTTTATGCTTCCTTAAGCCCTAGAGATTTAATGAGATTTGAACTCAAATTGCAGCTATTTCATAGTTTGTCTTTTCTGGGATCATTCTTTTTTTTTTTTTTTTAAGATTTTATTTATTCGACAGAGACAGAGACAGCCAGCGAGAGAGGGAACACAAGCAGGGGGAGTGGGAGAGGAAGAAGCAGGCTCATAGCGGAGGAGCCTGATGTGGGGCTCGATCCCATAACACCAGGATCATGCCCTGAGCCGAAGGCAGACGCCTAACCACTGCGCCACCCAGGCGCCCATCATTCTCTTTTTTGATGGTGATGAGTGCTTTTATGTTTTATGGTTGCTCCGTAGACTGACAACTGCAGTACTGGCGATTCTAATCCTGCCTGGTACACCCCAACAATTTCTGGATGTGTTCTGATCCCTCAAATATGGATCTTAGCTTCCCATTCACCCACTGTATC
Organism: Ursus americanus; assembly: GCF_024610735.1. Classification (NCBI taxonomy): domain Eukaryota; kingdom Metazoa; phylum Chordata; class Mammalia; order Carnivora; family Ursidae; genus Ursus; species Ursus americanus. The sequence goes on from NC_142129.1 coordinate 79,908,402, forward strand.
TGAGCAAGAAATTCATATGCCTTCCTCGAACCAGGGATTGGAAGTAGAAAGGTAAGTTAACTAGAGAAACATGGCTGGAGCTGAAGGAAAGTAGGGTTTATCATGGTAGTAACAATGAGAAAGGAGAGGGAGGAGCAGGTAAGATGAAGGAGGTTATGGATAAATTGGACAGAATCCAGTGAAAAGTTTAAGCAGGGAGATAGCAAACAGACCTTCAGCTTAGAGAGATCATTTTGGCAGCTTTGTGAAAAATGGTTGAGATTGACGCAAAAATAAAAGGAAGGGAAAGAGAATTTCATGGCAGGGGTTCATGGGGGAAATGAGAGGACCTAAAAAATGGTACTGATAATGGTGATGAGAAAAACTGGAAGGATTCAGAGATATTTATAAGACAATAGTTCATGTCACTAACTTAGAAATAAGGTTATTATAGTTCTATATCTGGACAAAATTACCTGTATCCAATAAAGTTAAGAGTCTTATATCCTTAACAAATAATTCCCAAAACATTAGGAAATTGATTTCTTAAAAGAGAAATTGAGAAAGACTTAACTTTGAGGACCCAAATTTCAGTATTTTTCTAGTTATCAAAAAATTCTCAAAGTCTGTTCCTTATCAGGAAATTTAAGCTCAGAGATGGCACTTTAGGTTATATTCCAGTTTACTTATTTTCTCTTCAGTCGGGTCACGTGTGCTTAATTTCAGTCACGCATTTTTTAGTTCTTGAATTTCCAGTTAGTTTATTTTGTAAAGAATCCAATACGGCAACTTAGTTTTATCTTTTCTATTCAGTCACTATTTGATAGCATTTACACCAGTCACATTTTTATTATGATTTTCATGACTTCCATTGGTTCATTGGGAAGCCACTAGGACATCTGAAACTCAGGGCTGGTAGGGATGTAGGACGAGTAAGGACCAAAAGGAGATCCCCTCACAGGTGAAAAGTAGTGGGAAGTTGTAGCTTGGGATCAAAGAGACTGAACTTGGTCACGAAGATGGTAATCAAGAAGTCCAAGTCCAAACATAAACCACCTGCCACTAGGAAAAACCGGAGGATGCTTGCAAGCAAAGATGAAAGAGACAGGAAAGTTGAAATTGACAAGGGTAACCGGAACATTCAAGTCCAAATATCTCCATAAATTGCCCCATGGAGTTAAGTCCTATGAGTAAGGACCAGAATCAAGGATTCCAAGGTACTATCTCTTTCATGAGTGTATTACAACTTAATAATTTATCATACTCTAATTGAGACACCAGTATTTTTTCCTTGACCACAATTGCCTTTTAACTAACGTGCCTCTTGTCCCACTACAGATTATTGTCCACAGAGCAGAAAGATCCTTTAAAATATAGATAAGATCATGTCATATCCCAGCTCAAAACCATCCAACAACTTACCATCACAATGACAACAGAATGTGAACTCCTCCTTCTGGCCTACAAGGACTCTACATAATCGGACCCTTGCCTCATTCCTCTACTCTGTGCCTCATCTCAATGTGTTCTAGCCGTAGTGGATTTTTCTTTCCAGGAACGTAAACTTACATCTGTCTTAGAGCCCGGGTCTTGCTGGTCCCTGCAACCCAGAAAGCACTTTCCCCAGATGGAGATGTGGCTTGATCTCCTAGGAGAGCCCTTTCTTGACCCCCTCATTTAACCTTTCCATTCCTTAGCGCAGCTCTCATAGCCATTCTGTACCTTTACCCTTATTTTATCTTTCTTCATAGCAAATATCTCCACCAAAATTGTATTTTATCTATTTCTTTCTCCCCCACAAGATCTATGATGAGCAGGCAATTTGTTGAATCTACTGGTATCTCCCAGAGGCATAAAAGGTTGTCTAGAAAATGAGAAGTGCTCAATGTTTATTTGTTGAATTAGCCAAAGAAGAAAAAGAGATATAGCAATCTGATTCAATTCAGGGAAGGAGACTTGGATGACTCTGGCCAAATCCTACTGACAACCCCTGCATTAGCGAAGTTCAGAGCACTAGATGGAAGCAAGGGCGAAAGAAAGGACAGCAGTTGTCACGGAGCCATGGCATTAGGACTCATTCCAGTCCCTAGATAGGTGTTAGAGCCGAGGCTGTAGACACACTTCCTTTATTAGTCAAGGTTACTAAGGGCAAAGGGCAGTCTTGGACTCCCCCAGACTGTCAGGATGAGCAGGGGGTTAGGGTAGCGGCAAATATTAGTAAGTTTAGTGGTGAGGAAATGATGGTAGAAGCAGATGAGCAAGAAGTCTAACAGCTGGGAAAGCAGAAGCCTTCTGATTTTCCCAGCACCATCCCTTCTCTTCAGTATTCTAGGTGTTTTCAGAACTTCATGAGTGACAAAGGATTGCTTCCAACTGTTCCCGCATCCCTACTAAATAAGAGCACATCCAAGGGAGAATAGTCTACCGTGTTCTGCAAATGATGGTGCTACACAGTGAACCGGTGAAACCAGGGGCTGGGGCTGCGTATTGGATCAGATTCGTTGGAGAAGCATGGCCTCTTTGCTCACACTAACAAAGAAATAGTTGAAAGATTCAGTTATACTCAAAACATATACGTTGTGTTTCAACCTAGATGTATCTCCAGTTTTGGGGGGGGGATTTTCTTTTTCTAGTCTCAAGAAGAAAAATTACTTGTTATACAAGGGTAGGATTTCCAACTTAAAGAAATAGTATCAGTTGTGTGACTATTTCAAGTGGCCCATAGTTAGAAGACCCTCTTGTGCAAACCCCCCTTTACCAAAATGTTAGAAACCTGCTTGCAAATCCTATCTGCCTCCAAGCTGTGTCATAAAACTCATCAAGCTTAACTCAGCAAAGTGCATGCCCCTTAATGAAGGCAGTGAGGCTTAAGATGGATTCCTCCCCTATTAAAAACATTTATAATCTCTGCTCAAAGTGTTAACAAAAATGTATTTTACTCATTGCTCTAAATATTTCTGTAGAGCTAAAGAATGTCCCATGATAACAAAGTTGCCCACCATAAATAACAGAAAATTAAAACAAATACAGGCAACTTTTTAAAAACGATGGCAGAAACAAAGGAGGGGGAGCAGTGAAAGGGGTGTAAATATTAGGAGCCAAATCAATACCAGGGGCTCTGCTAGCTTTTCCATGAAAATTTACAGAAGTACAAAATTCCTGGGAATTTCTCATACTTTAGGAACACACATGCAGAGGAAAGATGTGAGGAAATCGTAGGACAAGTGGAACTAGGAAATCTGGGGGTTCGGTGAAGACTGACTCCAACAGAGATCTGGGTTCACTTTTCCCACCTACCCCAACATTAGCTCTCAAAACGTTTCAAAGCTCAGTTTTTGGTTTTGTTTTACTTCTCTATTTTTGATTGCTGTTCTGTATTTAGCTCTTTATGCTTATTATATACATTTTATTTTTATTCTTTTTATTTTTGTAATTGTTATATTACTATTTCCTTATTTTTAGACTCAGTTTTTCCAGCTTATTTTGAACTCTTAGTTTATTTGTTCATTGAATTCTTGGTGGCTTATTAAAAAAATATTTAAAACTAAAAAGTTCCCATAACTATAATTTTAGCTTGCTCTCTCAAATTTTGATAAGTTCTGGCTTAGGTATTATAAAAAAGTTAAATAATTTTTCAATAACTCGACCTTTTAATTGGATGGATTCCCAGTATCTCTACATACATTTTTGCTTATTGTACTTATCACTTTCTAAGAAGTAGATGTTGGTATCTCCAACCTTAATTGTTGGTTTATAGGTCTCTGGTAATTTTGTCAGTTGCTTTATATAATTTGTTAAGTGCATATATGTTCCCATTGACTATATATCCTGATTCATTCTCCTCCCCCTCTCTTTAGAATTGTATAAAACCTTTTTTGGATTACTAATATAGCATAGTAAATGAAAGCACATCCTCTACACATCAGGAGTCCAAATCTTGGTTCTATCACCATCTTTTCAATGAACATTTTTTTTTTTTTTTTAGGAATAATTTGTTTTTTCTACCCATGATTAACTTAATTTTTCATATATCAAATTACTGGGTGATCATGGCAACTTGTTTCACTTCTTAATTTCTGTATTATTTATCTGTAACATGGGATATCAATGCTGTTCTCACAAGATTACTGCCAATATTAAATGAGGTAACACATCTACAGGTTTATCACAGTAGTTATTAAGTAAAACTGTCTCTACTCACCTACTCACCTTAAACACCTGACCCATTGTGAGAGTTGTAACTCACTTTGGGGGAACACCTCTTCCCCAGCATAAGTGGCAACTCTTTCCTTTGAAACCTATTCCCTGAACATGCTTCGGTAATAGTTCAGTGACTATGTGTCTTGCTCTTAAGAGACTGAAAGATCTATAAGGAAAAATCCCAATTCTTCCTGATATTTTTATCTCAAAAGCCTAGCAAAATGTCATTCAGATTCTTTAGGGGCATGCATTTTTTTTTTTTTTAGAATAAACAGTCTGATTAATCTAGAATAGCATTATTGAAGAACTTTCTGCAATTATGGAAGTGTTCCTGGTCTATATTGCCCAATGAGATAGCCAAGAACCACCTAAGGCTATTCAACACTTGAAACGTGGTTAAGAATTGAACTTTATTTTTATTTACTTTCAATTTAAGTCATCACATGTAGCAAGAGCCTATTGTATTAGACAGTTCAGGTCTTCAAACTTTAGGTCGTAATCTGTGTAGATTAGTAAACTCTCTAATAGCTTCTCATCTCACTCAGTCAAAGACCAAGTCCTTCGAACAACACAGGATTGGACGCCCCAACCACAAATCCCCTCTGACCTCCACCGCAGTCACGTTGGCCTCCCTGCTGTCACCCTTTCATGCCCAGATCCTTCAGCAGTTTCTCCCTCCCTTAAGGCTTCCCTCAGACCACTGTTTGCCACCCTGGATTCCTTCTGGTTTCTATTCAAATGACAGCTTCTGAAAAAAGCCTGTGGCCACTGTATCAACAATTTCTACCTTCTATCTTCTATCTAGAACAATATCCCTCTTCCTTTTTTTTTCCCCATAGGACTTCTCAGTGTCTGATGTACTCTACTTACATTGTTTATTGTCTATAACCATGAACTGGAATTATACTAATAGGAAAAGGGACCGTTTTTCTGTTATGTTTATTACTATATCCCCAGCTGCTAACATGATGCTTTACACGGTGAGTGTTCAACTAGGATTTGTTGAATAAGTACGCTGACAAAATTATGAAGAATTTTTAAAATTAGGGGATCCCAGGTGGCTCAGTCAGTCAAGCATCTGACTTTGGCTCAGGTCGTGGTCTTGGGGTCCTGGAATGGAGCCCCATGTGGCTCTCCAAGCTCAGCGAGGAGTCTGCTTCCTCTCCCTCTCCCTCTGAAACTTCCCCACTTGTGCTCTAATAAGTAAATAAAATCTTTTTTTAAAAAATGTTTAAAAAAATTTTTAAAATCAGAATTGTACCTTAACACCACTTACTCCTTGAGTCTGTCCAAAATTTGCCATCCAAATTCAACAAGTTGAGCTTGTAACAATTTCCTAATTCCAAAACCACAAGAAACCTTACAAAATGGCATATGAACAAATTGAAAGTATAGGGAGACTAATTTATATGGCCCCAACCTATTACACTTAAAGACTTTGCTTGTACTGAAACTCTTCTATAGCTTTCTGGAAACGCCGAAGAGGAATTGAAAGGAGTTTGGTTTTGTAGATGTGCATTTGTTGTTCTCTAAGGGAACGATTTAGGGTCAATGTTCTCTTGAATTTTACAGTTGCTGCCTGCATGCCTTTAAAATGTTATGACTGTTACTGTAGATGCATTCTGAGTTCCATGAACACACTATTCAGCTTTCACGGTAGGAAGGGTTCTTCCCCCTTCCTATGGCTGAGCTAGTACTTCCTTCACCCTATTCCCCCTTCCCCTTGAAACCTGCTCCAAATTCAGGCTCACAGCACATACA